>NC_136967.1:34463790-35063790 GCF_032717465.1 Coenobita brevimanus
AAAAAAGAAAACCATAGCATAAAAGAAAGCACCATCATAACGATTTGGAAGGACAGGGAGAAGATAAAGATCGTGCGTAGGAAGTGATGCAATCCTGGCAGCTGTGAAGGTTTATATTTTGTCCTGAAACTGACTGAGAAGCATATAGGGCGTTATGTGTGAGCGTCAGAGAAAGCAAACTCTCACTTTTACCCCTTTTTACCATCTTACGCCACGTATTTACCTCCACCTATACGCACCATCAGGGTAAAACACTGAAAGAGATATAACTGTTGTAATTAAAAACATCAGTGGTATTAAAAATGGCATTAACAAAAACAGAAGTTGGACTGGGTCAACACCACCTCCACTGAGGACCCTTTTGTTGATAAGTAGTCTACCACGGTATTTTTACTCCCGCCCCCAACCCCAAAGTTGATGTCAAAGTTTCGCCATCTCGTATCAGGTGGCATACGGGAGAGACGTTAGGCTGTATAGTTAGACCCCAAAATTTACGGGTCTGGCTGTTTTAGGGAACAAAATGGAGCGAAAATGTTTGCAAACCAGAAAAAGGGTACTCTTTCATCCATGTGTTCTCCTGAGTTAGTGTTCCGTTTCACATTCTTCGTTCGATCATCGCTTCTTCCCAACACATTACTCTTCGTTCGGTCATCCGCTTCTTCCCAACACATTTCGAAACTGATTGAGCAGTTTAGCCATATGTTTAGTTTATCAGAAATGCGTTGGGAAACGCGATGTCAAACGAAAAATGTGAAACTGAACGCTAACTCACGAGAACACACGGATTAAAGTAATTTTTTCTCGTTAGCACAAATTTTCGTTCTATTTCTTACTCTAAAACTGCCAGACCCATAAATTTTTGATAACCATATGGCCTAAGGTCTCTCCTGAAAGCCACATGATATGAGAGAAGGCGAAACTTTGACAACATTGGGGTTGGGGGATGGGAGGAAAGTACCGGGGAGCTCCGTTTCAACAAAAGGGTACCCATGCCAACTTTTATTTTTGTTAATGCTATTTTTAATACCATTGATGTTTTTAATTACAACAGTTATATCTCTTTCAATGTTTTACCTGATGGTGTGTGCAAG
Organism: Coenobita brevimanus; assembly: GCF_032717465.1. Lineage (NCBI taxonomy): Eukaryota > Metazoa > Arthropoda > Malacostraca > Decapoda > Coenobitidae > Coenobita > Coenobita brevimanus. Next base: position 34,464,882 of record NC_136967.1, read on the forward strand.
TGGGGGTAATTTACGTGGGGTTAGGTGGTAAGAAGGGGTAAAAGTGAGAGTTTTGGAAAGTTGCCAGAACACATTGTACCATTATACATGTAAACATATTGTCTGAGTGGACGAGATTTGGGTACCACGGTCCTTGTCCCAGTCCCTATTGGCCTGCGGTGTATTCAAGGATTGAGTGTATATATATATATATATATATATATATATATATATTATACATATATATATATATATATATATATATATATATATATATATATACACATATATATATATATATATATACAGTAATCCCTCTAATATCCGGACGCCCAATAACCGAACATCCCCACTAACCCGAACCTTATCGTCCTGGGATCAAACTTATTCCCAAAATGGTCCGAAAATCCAAAAAAATTGGAAAAAAAATAGATTTTTTTGCCGTCCGTAATTTGAACTTGCCGCGCACGCCGCGTGTGAGAGCCATTGTTTTGGTTGCGTCATTCCTCCGACGTCCGGATAGAGCGCCGCTGTCATCCTCCCCACTTCCCGCTCTGTCTCTCACCCGCGACAAGACCTACGTCTCTTACCGTCATGGCTGCCCACGTGCTCGCTTTTGGTGGTGATGCGTGCCGTACTTCAAGCTGCAAGGCCTCCTGCTGCCTCTCTGCCCTACTCTTAGTGTGTGTGATGATGGCCCCGCCTCCTGAGAAAAGGAAGAGAGTGGGTGTTGACTCTGGAGAAGAAAGCGGGAGAGATATTGGAGAAGGTTGATGCGGGTTGGTCTTCCTCTCGCACATTCTCCGGCGAGTTCAAGCTTCTGGGTCCCGGTGCGACTTTTAAGTTTTGATATCAAGCGTTCCCGAGACAAGCTCATACACAGTACACGGCTGACTTCTCGTCGAGAAGCAAAGCGCCAGCGTGGAGAGGGAAGGTTATGTTTACTCCCAAGTATGCAGAGATCGACCGCTCCACGTTGATTTGGTATCGACAGCAATGTGCAGCTGGTGTGATGGTACGTGGAACGGAGCTGAAGGCTGCTGCTGAGAAGTTTGCAAGGCTTCCACGACGCCCTAGACTTCAAGGCATCCGAGGGTTGGCTCTTCGCGTTCAAGTTGCGACATGGCCTTACTAACCGTAAAGCACATGGCGAAGCATTGGACGCTAACGAGGATGGAGTGGACGAGTTTCGGCACAAGGTGAAAGGCTTGATCGACAGGGAGGGCCTCACTCTCGGTCAAGTCTATAACGCTGACGAAACTGGCCTATTCTATCGCTCGGTGCCAACGAACACTCTCGCCGATGAGACGGAGAAGCGTGTACCTGGCCGCAAGCTTTCTAAGGAACGGATATCTGCTTTGTGTTGTGCCAATGCTAACGGCATGCACCGGCTTAAGCCCGTTATTGTTGGCCGTGCAAAGCAGCCTCGGTGCCTTCGTGGGGTGATGGATGTCCTTCCTGTCGTATGGTACCATTCTTTGAAAGCATGGTTCACAGCTGTGATTTTCAAAGACTGGTTTCACCATCACTTCGTCAAGGAGGTCATACATTACTGTGGACGAAGACACTGGGAATTCCTCGCGACCAGGTAAAGGCTCTCCTTCTCCTCGACAATGCACCTGCCCACCCGTGCGACAAGGACTTGGTTGCTGAGAATGGCCGTATTAGGTGCATGTTTCTGCCCACCTAATACGACTGCTCTCATTCAACCAATGGACCAAGGAGTGATCGTGGCAACAAAGCGCCTGTACCGTCGGAAGTTCCTGGACGAGGTGATGGTGGTTCTCGAGGACGAGGACGAGCGCAGGGAAGGACGTGACACTCGAGGCAAGCGGACTTTGGAAAACCTTCGCCGCTACAACATCAAGTCTGCGCTGTACAACTGGGCTAGTGCATGGAAGGAAGTCCTGTGAAAACTCTTGAAAATGGTTGGTCTCGTCTGCTTCTCAGAACAGATGTGGAGTACGATTTCCTAGGGTTTGACGTGGATGACTTCCATGCACGGCTACGTACGCACGGCGACGATGTTGATGTGGACGATGTTCGTGAGTGGTTGGACGACGACGAGGGCGATCCTGGGTATCAGACGTTGTCTGATATCGAGATCGCGTCTTCGGTTGCTGGTGTCAGTCCCGAACTTGAAGATTCCGACGACGAAGGCGATGATGATGCAGACTCCGCCCAGCAGGACACTACTCCAGCCATCCCCAAGCTGAGCGCACTCCGGGAACATCTAGAGTTCGTCCTAGACTACCTGGAACACCCGGACTGCGACAGGGAGATGGGGCCCTTGGGACTCGTGGAGGAAGTGCGTGCTTTCCGGCAGCGCATCATCAATCGCCAGAATCGTCGGTCCTTGCGTCAGTCAACGATTGACAGTTTTTTCAGGCCCGTGACCCCCGCTGTGCCAAGCCCTGGTTCCACTCAGTTGCCTCCCCAAGACAGGCCCTCATGCTCCGAGCCACAGCCCAGCACATCAGCTACAGTGGAGTCACCGCTCGACGTGAGTTTGCGGCTGTCTTCAGAGTCTTCTGTAGTCGGTACGCCATCACCACTACCCACCGATGCACCCTTGGACGCCTGCCAGTGATACTCTTGGGCTCTGACAGTGAATAAACAGCAAGAACTTCTCCACTAGACCACACGTGAATTTTGAGTGTTGTGCAGTGAAAATAACGGTTTGTTGTGTTAAGGTTTTCAAGTTGGGAGAAAAGACTAAGTAGAAAAGAAATTTAACGTAACTAACCTTCTTTGTTTTGGCTTTGGAAACTTAAAACTTGGGAAAAGTTAATGTGCAACACTTAAATTTAATGGAACATTATTTGGACTAAAGTGAACACTGTGAAAAGAACGGACTTCTGTGTGTTAGTGACTAAGTTCAGTGCAAGACTTCAGGAAGAGTGTAGTGCAAGTGCTTCCAGGAAATCGTTCTTACTGTCAGAGTCCGAGAGGAGGCGGTTATTCATCGAGGTGGCCAGGGACTTGGCTGTAAGTAGCCAAAATGTTTCATGTTGTACTATTTTCCATACTATATTTACCAGAATGTTTCATATTGTATTTTTTCCCATACTATACTTACCAGAAAGTGTCATACTGTACTTCTTTCCATACTAAACTTACCTCATGCATGTGCAGTAGGAATGTGTTTTTCAGAGTTCGGTTAGGTTCGGTTAGGTTAGGTTCGGTTAGAGTCCATAAGTACCAGAATGTTTATTAATGTATGAACATACTTCTAAACCCACATTTTATGTGTCTATTGCATTTATTTCAGTCATTTATGTGCCTTATTGGTGTGATTTGGGTGTTAAATAGGTGCTATGCATGTCCGGAGGGAGTTGTATAGGTGTTTCTCTGTGTTAGGGTCCGTAAGTACAAGTCCATAAGCTGGGGTCCAATATCCGGACAAAACCAATATCCGAACCTACCGATGGCTCTATTGATCCAGATATTGGAGTGATTACTGTATATATATATATATATATATATATATATATATACATATATATATATATATATATATATATATACTGTATATATATATATATATATATATATATATATATATATATATATATATATATATATATATACATATATATATATATATATATATATATATATATATATATACATATATATATATATATATATATATATATATATATATATACATATATATATATATATATATATATATATATATATATATATATATATATATATATATATATATACAGTAAAAGTCCTATTATTCGGCAGCTGATTGTTCGGTAGATCCGACATTTCAGCAGTTTTGAGAAATAGTCCCATTTACGAAAATCATTGATTGTTCGGCAGATGTCCCGAATCATCTCAGCAGTCTGGGAAGTGTTATCTGTGGCTTGTAGGCCTAATGTTTCATTACACTTCTGTAGGTTCACTAATTTCTATATTTTTATTCAGATTCAGGTATGGTACTGTATTGATTACAATATTGCACAGTATCATACACTACAGTAACCACCCCCACCAAAGTAGCGAGGGTTATGTTCCAAGCCCCCACGCTAATTCTTGAAATTCTTTCATTCTTGATGCCTTCCTGAAAATGACATTTACTGGTAATTGAGTAGCCCATGAACCACTGAGACTGTAATGCATTACCCATAAATAAATGTTGCTTATTAAATCAGTTTCCCCGTTGTTTTTAGCTGTACGGCTGTGACAGCTCTAGTATTTTTATTCCTCAGCATAATGGTGGGACTGCCCTGTTTAACTGAACCTAACCTAACCGAGTTTAACTGTATTTAACCAAACCTAACCTAACCTAAAGTCAGAAAAATACTTACAAATAAACTGGAGGAATATGAATTGCTAAGGTCTCTTTGATGAAAGTTAAACGTACATTTAGTGCTCATTCTTTTGTTTGTTTTTGTGCTTAACGTGAAAGAGAGAGCATTGATCCAAACAGTAATATATCCCATTAACCCCTTAATAACCTCCGGCACTGAACAACCTTTTACAGTACCGATGTCAGTGACGTTAAGTTAGTGTGAGCTATAAAGAAAACTGAACAATTATGGGGAGGGAATGAAGGTCACTGGTATGTTTACATGACTACGCTACGATTCCAAGCAGGTAGGCAGTCGGTTAATCTCAGATGTTTTCGCCCATTTGGCAAATACACCGTAACTTTATAAATCTTTCCGTAACTCATAACGAATCATAGCATGGGTTTAGGAAGCTAAATAACACATTGCTAGGTGAGCCAGACGATTATCTTCGCATCTTTAAGAAAAATAAATTGATTTCAGAAGAATGGAAGAACTTTACGTACTCAGAGAGGGATTTAATTTCTTCCATTTTCTTATAAGATGTGAAGATAATTGTCTGGTGCACCTAGAAATGTGTTATTTAGCTTCCTAAACCCATGCTATGATTCGCTATGATTGACTGGAGAATTGATAAAGTTACGGTGCATTTACCAAATGGGCGAAAACATCTGAGATTAACTGACCCCCTGACTGCTTGGAATCGTAGCATATAGTCATGTAAACATACCAGTGACCTTCGTTCCATTCCCATAATTGTTCACAGTTTTTCCATAGCTCACTAACTCGACATCGGTACTGTAAAGGGTTGTTCAATGTCGGAGGTTATTAAGGGGTTCATGGAATACATTACTGTTTCCATCAGTACTCTCCTTTCACATGTAAACAAAAAAACGAACAAAAGAGTGAGTGCTAAATGTAAGTTATAACTTTCATCAGAAAGACCTTGCCAATTCAGATCCCTTTACTTTATTTTATGCAATTTTCCGACTATTTTATTTTGTTTGGAAAAAGTACTGTATACAGTACTCACTCCAAACATATTTGTAATAATATAAATAGTGATGAGTTCACCAATACAAGTGATGTACTGAGCTGGTAGGTAATATTCCGTATCATTTCGGCCATCCAGGAAGTGTTATCTGACTTGTAGGCCTACTGTGTCATTACCCTTGTATATGTTCACTAATTTATATATATATATATATATATATATATATATATATATATATATATATATATATATATATATTTCAGATTCAGGTATAGTACTGTATTGATTGCAGTATTGTACAGTATACAGTACTCTCACTAAACACAGTTGTAATACCATAAGTGGTGATGATAGTGTTCACCAATATATTTAAGGTACTGAGTGGGTAGGTTTTTGATTATTCGGCAAATCTAATTTCTCGGCATCATCCTGGTCCCATAGATGCCGAATAATGAGACTTGTACTGTATATATATTGCTCTTCAGAAGTATCGAGCTCTCTGCATCCCTTCTACGAAACAAATTTTTCAGCATTGAAAAAACATATAAATAATGCATTTTATTTACCTTTAATGCTTGGTAGGGTATCCTTTATGCTTCTTCATGGACCTGAGACGTCGTGGAAGTGAAAGGGCGAGGTTCCTGAGGTGCTGGAGGGGTATTTTGTCCCAGGAGTCACGAATGGCTGCTTCCAGCTTAGGCAGAGAGCGCACATCCTTGCCTTGGAGATTCTTCTTTATGAAGTACCAGAGGTTTTCTATCGGGTTGAGGTCTGAGCTATTGTCTGGCCAGTCTTTCATGAATGATACCTCGCAGTCACGAAGCCAATTGGTGACCGATTTGGCTTTATGAGCAGGTGCACCGTCCTGCTGAAACAATCGTGCATGTGTGAGGTCGAAGGACTCAGGTAAATGATCACAATGAAGCTCCAGATAAATGTCCTGATTCACTCTGCAGTTCTTGTGAAGCACAACAAGCTTCCCCAAACATTTACCAGAGAAACAACCCCATACCATAAGTGAATCAGGGTGTTTAACTGTGCTCTCCACATAACGGGGCTCAAGCGGGTCACTACCTTTGCGCCGGTAAACGCGTGCTCCTCAATTACCGGTAACACTAAACGTTGCCTCATCAGACCACAACACTGACAGCCATTGGTCCTCACCTCAGTTAAGGTACTTGTTAGCAAAAGCAATCCTACGAAGTCACTGGTAACGTGTAAAAAGAGGCTTTCTCACAGGCCTGTGACTTGTGTAACCAAGTTCATGGACTCTTCGAGACACCGTGCGCACAGAAACCTCACCAAACACTTCCAGGTTGCTCTCCTTAATTTTCCTTGCACTCACACGAGGATTAGACTCCACTGCACGTTTTAAAACATTAACAGACCTCGGGGAAGTTTTCCTGGGCCTACCGGACCGCGGTTTCTATGTGGGAACGTCACCATTATTTTCCACTCGAAAATGGGCACACCACCTACACACTGTTGATCGAGCCACACCAACCAGTTCACTAATTTCCTTCATGGGGTGGCCTGCCTCCTTTAGAGCATTGATCTGTGATATGATTTCACTCGAAAGTTCACAGGTAGGGGCCATAACAAAGTTGCGAAAGCCAAAACACTGTGGGACACTAGGTAAAAAATGGCGCAAGAAGAGAGGGAGACGCGGTGGAGTTCCTCTCTCTCACGCAGCCCGTAGGCAACTGAGGCGGGAGCCAACCAGCGTGCGGTAAAGCCTCAAGCTCCCTTGACGTCATGTTAGCGCCCCAAACAACTGGCTCAATTTTTAGTACCAAAAATGGGTGATTCTTTTTTCGCCAGAAGTATTGCGCGCCCTGCCATAGGGGCACGATACTTCTGACGAGTATATATACAGTAAATATATATATATATATATATATAATATAAATGATTTTCCATCCACATCCACTCCACAATGCTCCTTCACTCTCTCATTTGTCAGTCTGTCTCTCCATGTGACTCCACAGGCTCCTTTCAAATAACTCATTTCCACTGCTCTCACTCTTGACTTCTGTCCCTCCAACAAGGTCCAAGCTTCACTTCCATACATTAGAGTTGGTGTCACAATACTGTCATGTAGTAACTTTTTCACTTCCGTGCGCTTTTCCCTGTTTCTTATCACTGCTTTCTAGGAACCAGCAACCTTTCTTCCTTGTTGTACCATTTCCAGCACTTAACCCTCCAAACTTCCATTTTACTCATCACACTCCCCAAGTACTTGCACACACTTACATTTTCTGTTTCCTCCTCATCCAACCTCACTGAACTTTCACTGACATCACTTCTCTCAAAGACCATAACTTTACTCTTCCCTACATTCACCTTTAGATTCCGTTTCTTACACACACTCCCAAACTCATCCACTAATCCTTGTAGCTACCTTTTGTCTTCATTTAACAACACAGTATCATCTGCAAACAACAGTACAGGGAGTTTCCAAACACTGCCCTCTCTCACTAAGGCCAATCCAACATCCACTGCCCTACCTTGTATCTCCTTCATTACCCCAACCAAACACAGATTGAATAACCATGGAGACATGACACATCCTTGTTGTTATCTAACCTTCAAATTGAAAAATTCACCCAGTTCACTTTCCACATGCACTGCAGCCGTAGCACCATCATACCTACTCCTCTTGGCATTCAGTAACCTCCCATCTACTCCATATATTCTTAATAGTTTCCACAATCCTTTTCTATCCACCTTGTCATGTGCTTTCTCGAAAACCATGAAGGCCACATACGATTTCTTTCTCTTTCCTAGAAACTTTTCCACTAAAGATCTTAGAATGAGTGTTTGATCTACACAGCCTCTTCCCTTCCTAAAGCCTCCCTGTTCTTCTCCAAGTAGTTTCTCTGTTGTTCCCCTAACTCTGTCAATAAGTATCCTACCATATAATTTTCCTATTACACTAAGAAGACAAATGCCCCTATGAGTACCACAGACTTCTTTTGCCCGTTTTCATTTGTACAGGGGAATAATTATACCTGACTGCCAATCCTCAGGGACTGTGCCTTCCTCCCTGGCCAATCTGCACATCTTCCACATCCATTTTACCACTATCTCTCCCCAATGCTTCAGCATTTCACCACACAGTCCATCAGTTCCTGTGGCTTTCCCCTTTTTAACTTTCTTCATTGCTTCCACAACTTCCATCCTACTGATTTCTTTCTCTCTTCTCACATCCTTCTGTCTCCCAGCCATTCCCCAGCCACTTTTACTTGCATTACTTCCTTAAACTGTTTTCTCCATTTGCTCACTTTTTTTTCCACTTCACCACTAGTAATCTACCATTTTTATCTTTCACTCCCCGACTAACTTTTTTTTCACCCTAACTCTCTTTACCTCTTTCTAGAACATTTTCTTACATTCCCTCCACTTTACACTGAAATTTCTTCCAAATTCCTCATCCACTCTCTTCTTTCTTTCTCTTACTAATCTTTTCACCTCTCTCTTCCTCTCTACATATAACTCCCTCTTCTGTCTCAACTTCTTCCACGCCTCTCTTTCTCATCCATTCACTGTCTGCTTTCTTCTTTTGTGCCACAGCCTGTCTCATCTCTTCATTCCACCATGTTGTTCCCTGCTCACCCAGTCTTCTTCTCTTCACCCACACACCACCTCACATGCTGCACATTCTTCTGTGAATATCTTGCACACACCTTCCACGTCCCCCATCAGCTCCAATCCATATTTACCCAATCACTCCTCCACTTCCCTCTTTTATTGTGCCTTTTTTCCATCTTCATGTAACCTTTCCACTCTCCTTGTTTGAGCTTCCTGTCCATCTCTTCTTCTGTTTCTCCATTTCATTTGTACATTTCATGGTAGGCAGAAAGTCCACTCCCCCATCCTCGATATACTCTTGCATCCATTACACACCTCATCCTTTCATCCACAGGTACATAATCAATCATTGCCTTCCGTTCATTCAGTTCACCATCCATCTTTCTCATCACCCGCCACATATACCTATAGATCATTTTGTGCCAGAAGAGGGTATTGGCTGTCACCAACCCCCTCCCAGCACAAATGTCCACTAAAACACTGCCATTCTCATCCATCTCTGCAGGCACACCCCACTCACCAACTACTCCATCCACCTTCACGTTCCCTGCTTTTCCATTCATATCTCCAGTCAAAAACACTCTCTCATTCCTTTCAAACTTTTCTGTGCACGCTCCCACATATGACCAGAACTCTTCTCTTACTCTGCTTGTATGATCTTGCATTGGAGCATACACGCACACAACTGCCCACATTTGTAGTCCAACTTTCAGTATTGCATACACAATCCTTGAGTCAGCTGATCTGTACTGTGTTATATTCTCCTTCCATCTTTTACTCACAACAGTACACACTCCTTCTTTTGCTCTCTCATTCTCACCTACTTCTGTGCATATACCCCATCCATGCTTCCATTCTCTCACATTCTTACCTCTCCATTTAGTTTCAGTTAAGCCACATACATCCACTTTCACATCGTCAAGCACCTGGACAATCTCTCTTTGTTTCACCTCATCATTTGCACCCCTTACATTCAATGTAGCCATCCGTATCATATCCTTTGTTCAGTCCTTAGTCGTCACCTTTTGGTCAATCCTGGTCTGAGGCTTCTTGTTCGTAATTTTAGTTAGTTGTTTTCTGGGGAGGGGCACTAACCATCCGCCAACTCACTTGTTGTCATGTAGGGAACACATGTTGGTTGTTTATAATGTTACCACCCAGCATTGTAAATGATTTCCTGGTTCAAAAGAAATCATTTGGCTTGCCACTCAATGTAGAGCTACCGTAAAAGCAGAATACCACTACACTAAGTGGGTGGATGATGGTCACTCCCACGAAACAAACAGAGAGCAGAGGAATAGAAGGCTGTGTTCTGTTGGAGAGTTATGGATCAGAAATTGAGGAAGTGTTACCAATGAAGAGAGGGAGAGCAGAGGGAATAAAGAACAACAAAATAATTTTGAAAGTGGCATATGCTAATGTTGATGGTTTAATATCAGTAAGGTTAGAAATCAATGATTTCTTGAGGGTGTATGAAGCAAATGTTATGTGCTTTGTAGAGACCAAGTTAAGAGAGGATATTGATATCCGTATGGGAGATGGTAAATACAAACTGTGGAGAAGAGACAGAAAAGAAAAAAATGGAAGGAGGAGTGATTATGGCAGTGAAGAACAACATAAATGTGCATATGGTGGAAATGGGAGAGGGTAGGGCTGAGGTGATAAATATGAAATTAGAAACTGGAGAGAATGGTAGGAGAGACATGGCAGTAGTATATGTTCCCCCTAAGACAAGGACATGGAATGACGATGAATACCAGGAGATGTTGTCTTACAAGGTTAATTATGTACAGAAAGTGATTGAGAAAAGCAACATAATTCTGATTGGTGATTTTAGTTGTAAAGAGGTGAACTGGGAGGAATGGGACTCAAGAGGCAGTGAAGATTCATGGGGCACTATATTGTTAAGTATAGCTGTGAATAATGTAATGACCCAATGGGTCAAAGAAGAGACAAGATTCAGAGGAGAAGACACACCAGCAAGACTAGATTTACTGCTAACTAAAGAACCTGACGTAATTGAATCTTTGAAATATCTGTGTCCTATAGGAAAAAGTGATCATGTGGTCATTGAGTTCCAGATGATAAAAGGAAATGTGGTGCCAAGAGATGAGTGTTATAGGGAGGGAAGATACAACTTTGGGAGAGCAGACTCTACAGGATTGAGGAAATTTTTAAAAAATGCCAGTTGGAGAAAATTCAGAGAAACAAGAGAGATACAGAGGAAGTGGGATATCATTCTAGACCTCCTTAATTCAGGAGTGGAATAATATGTGCCATGAGTAAATGAGAAAGAAAAGAAAGAAAACAGGAAAAAGGATTGGTTTAACAGATGGTGTATGATAGCAAAACAAGAGAGGGACCTTGCATGGAACAACTGGAGAAAGAGAGGTAGTAATAGAACAAAGGAAGAATATAGAGGAACTAGAAATGAATATACAAGAATATGTAGAGAGGAAGAAAGGAACTTTGAAAAAGGTATAATTGACAAATGTAAGGAAGAACCACTTGTCAGTGGCAAATTGAAACAAAAGGAAGGAATCACCAAACTGAAAATAGGAGAGGTCTATAAAGGTGCGGCAATAAAAGCTGAAATAGTCACTACTCGTTATACGATGGGACTACGTCAGGTCATACCTTAACGTATAACGATTTTATTGTAAATCGGGAGACTGAAACATTATAAAAGGGGGGTTACGTCAACTCAGTGTCCCAAAATTACCTACCCAAGACAGAAACAAAAATGACAACCCACTTTAATCACTTCTTGTGTTGGTCCAAGTCGTCTCCAAGACCAAAACAAACACTCACATACAGTAAATGGTTGCAACAACACAACAGTCACACTTGTGTAATGTTGGCCTGGTGCTACACAATGTATAGGCCTACTGTAGCACGATGCTTGGCTGAGAGGTGACAATAGCAGGGGTGCACACGTGAACGAGTGGAAAAGACAGGGCTTTGAAGGGGTTGCGGGACTGCAACTGAACCAAAACAGTGCTCTGCATACGGGGGTCGCCATCTTGCCTGAGACAAGCAACTGTCGCCTTGCGTGTGCCTGGCGCTTCATACGAAATTTTCCGAGGGCACTATCGTTATAGCGGGAAATTCATCGCAAATCATATTTTGGGGTGAAACTTTTCTGTTATTGTTGTAGCATATTATTGTATACCGAATCAATGTAAAATGATTAGTGACTGTAATGAACAAATGTTTCCAATCGGTTTTCACTAAAGAAAGGGATTTTGTGGAGAGGGAGGGAGTGACTAGAAATGTAGTGATAAAAGATATGAAAGTGGAAGTGCAACAGGTGTATAAATTACTGCAAACTCAGGATGTAAGGAAAGCCCCAGGACCGGACGGAATCTCTAATTGGGTACTAGAGGAATGCAGAGAACAACTGGTGGATAAGATTCACGGTTAATTGTGTGTTCTCTGGAAGAAGGGAAAGTGCTTCGGGAATGGAAGAGGGCCTGTGTGGTACCAATTGATAAGGGAGGGAACAAGGAGGAACCCCTGAATTATAGACCAGTGTCCCTGACCAGCATGGTCACAAAATTGTGCAAGAGAATTCTGAAAGACAGATGGATAAAATATCTGGAGGAGATGATCATTTTGCCTGAAAGTCAGTTTGGATTCAGAAGTGGAAGGTCATGTGTTTCCAGCTTTGCTGAGTTTTTACTCAAGAGCGATTGACGTGCCGCAGGAGAGAGATGGTTGGATGGATTGTGTGTATTTAGATTTGGAGAGTGTCTTTGACAAGCTACTCCACAAGTGACTAATGTGGAAATTGGAGAACATAGGAAGACTGAAGGGAAACGTCCTGGAGTGGATGAGAGACTTCTTGAGAGACACATTACTATAAAGGACAGGATGTCTGGACGGAGGGAAGTAACAAGTGGAGTCCCACAGGGCTCGGTGTTAACACCAGTAATGTTCCTGATTTACGTAAATGATATGGTAGATGGAATGAATAGTTATGCATGACTGTTTGCTGATGATGCAAATATCTTGAGGGAATTAGAAGTTAAGGAAAACTGTAAAATGCTGCAGAGGACCTGGATAGGATTCATAATTGGAGCCGGATGTGGAAAGTGAAATTCAACGCAAAAAAGTGTAAAATATTGGAAATGGGTAAAAGTACCAAGAGGCCATCAGTGAATTATTTGATGAGTGCTGAACCAGGCACAAAAGTGAGAGAAGAGAAAGATTTGAGAGTGCTTGTCCAGGATAGTTTGTCACATGAAAACACATTAACAAGATAATTAGAGAGATATATAAACTCTTGACTAACATAAGAGTCGCATTCCTTTACATGGATGAGGAGATGATGAAAAAATTGATAGTGGCCATGATCTGCCTCAGGTTGGAATATGCAACAGTAGTGTGGTCCCCCCACAAAAAGAAAGATATAAACAAGATCAGGAGAATACAGAGAGCAGCAACCAAGATGGTCCTTAGCATGACAGATCTGTCGTACAGAGAGAGGGTGGAAAAGTTGGATCTTCCTTCCTTATAAGAAAGGAGAGAGAGAGGGGCAGCATGATAGCATTGTTCAGGGCCATGATGGGAGTAGATACAATTGATAGAAAAAATCTGTTTTTATGAGATGAGAGAGCGACAAGAGGACATGGAATGAAACTGAAGAAACCAAGCTGCTTGAAGGATATCAAGAAGTATACTTTTCCATAAAGATGCATAGACCTGTGGAATAGCCTGGACAAAGAGATCGTCCAGTGTAAGAACTTAAATGAGTTCAGAGCAGAATTTGACTTATTGAGAAACAGAGATATTGAAAAACAGAGATGGGACTCCACAGGTGTAGCTGATTTCCTGTATATCACAACTAGGAATACATCTAGGTAATGACACCTAGGTAAATACACACACACACACACACACACACACACACACACACACACACACACACACACACACACACACACACACACACACACACACACACACACACACACACACACACACACGAGCGAACAGCCAGAGCGAGCAGACGTCCCAGCCATCGCTGCGAACCTTAAGTAGTTTTCAGGAATTTTGTCTGTCCTGTCTCCTAAGGTCTTGTTTTAAATTTAAAATAAAGAAAGTTAATAGACTACCAAAAATGTAAAGATTTATTGGCTAGAGTATACATGAATGTTTGTAGTATTTTTCGGTAACAGCTGTTTTGGTACTTAACCAACATCAAACATGGCCAAAAATGTAAACATTGAGGGACTCGAATTTCCAGGATTTGATAGAAATACCAATGTCATGGATCTGGTTAAATATTGATTATGAGGATTAGTGAACTTGAAAAGAAAGTAGAGAATCTAGTGATAAAGGACGTGTCTGAAAATACGGAGACTACCATACAGAGTCTGATTCAGTCCAATGAGACAGCGAATGAAGAGATTAGAAATTTGAAGCATGAAAATGTCGAATTGAGGAGGAAACTAGAAGAGAGTACGAATAAAACGGAGAAGGTGAGTAGTGTATTAGAAGAGCATAAGGCAAAATAGGCACACGTAGAAGAAGAACAGAAAGAAGTGGTCAGCTTAAGAGAAATCATCCAGGAAGAAAGGGAAATGAACAAGAAAAAAATGGAAGAAAATGTGTGAAAATACTGAAGAAAAAAGAGAAAATAGTGAGAGAAACTGTAGAAAGGAACAGATGCGTGGTAATATTTGGAAACAGGGAAGAGGAAGAAAAGGTTAGGTTCGTGAGACTCGAGAGAGACACGAACCTGGTGAGAGGAATATTAGGCAAGATTGACCCCGAAGGAGACAAGTGGGTAAAAGAAATTGAGGAAGTAAGGAGGATAGGGCCTTACAAGAAAGGGGAAACAAGACCAATGAGAGTCAAGTTTACATCAGAAAGTGTAGTAAATGATATACTTAAAGTGACCTGGAAATTAAGCAAAGAGGCAGGGATGGAAAATATAATAATAAGAAAAGACTTGAATGAAGAAGAAAGAGAAGTTCTAAAATCATTGAAAGAACAAGTAAAGGAAAAAACTGATAAGAGGACAGAGGAAGAATGTAATAATTTCTTTTGGAGAGTGATGGATATGAAAGTAAGGAAGTGGTATTTAAGAAAATAAAAGGGAAGGAAACTAGGGGGATGACTATGAAAGATCAGAAATTGAGGAAGTGGTACCGATGGAGAGAACGAGAGAAGAGGGTATAAAAAACATCAAAAATAATTTGAAGGTGATACATACTAATGTTGATGGATAATATCGGCAAGTCTTGAAATTAACGATTTCTTGAGAGAACATGAACCTGATGTCATGTGCTTTGTAGAGACTAAATTAAGAGAAGATATTGATGTTCATCTGGGAGACAGTATATATAAACTGTGGAGAAGAGACAGAAAAGAAAAAACAGGAGAAGGAGTGATGTTAGCTGTGACGACTAGCATAAATGTAGATACCATGGAAATGGGAGAAGGCAGGGCTGAAGTGATATACTGTATATGAAATTAGTAACTGGAGAGAATGTCAAGAGAGATATGGCGGTAGAGTGTGTTCCCCCTAAGACGAGAGCATGGAATGATGAATACCAAGAGATGTTGTCAGATATGGCTAGTTATTTACAAAAAATAATTGAGAAAAGCAACAATATAATTTTGGTGGGTGACTTTAACTGTAAAGAGGTGAACTGGGAAGAATGGGACTCAGGAGGCAGCGAGGATTTGTGGGGCACTATGTTATTAAATATAATAATGAATAATGTGATGACGCAATGGGTCAAAGAAGAGACACAGTTCCGAGGTGAGAACACACCAGCAAGGTTAGATTTACTGTTTACCAAAGAACCCGATGTAATAGAATCATTGAAAAATTTGTGTCCTGTAGGAAAAAGTGATCATGTGGTCATTGAGTTCCAGATGATAATAGGGAACGTCGAGCTAAGAGACGAGCTTCATAGACAGGGAAGATACAACTTTGGGAAAGCAAATTTTACAGGATTGAGAAAATTTTTTGAAGATGCGGATTGGAGAAAATTCAGAGAAACAAGAGAGATACAGAGGAAGTGGGATATCTTTCTAGATCTCTATAATTTGGGAGTGGAAAAATTTGTACCAAGAGTAATAGGGAAAGAAAACAGGAAAAAGGAGTGGTTTAATAGAAGGTGTATGATAGCAAAAAAAAGAGAGAGATAAGGCGTGAAACAACTGGAGAAAGAGAGATCACAACAGAACAAAGGAAGAATATAAAAGAACCAGAAATGAATACACAAGAATACATAGAGAAGAAGAAAGGAATTTTGAAAAAGGTATGATAGACAGATTCAAGGTTGAACCCAAACTATTTTATAGATTTGTTAATGGCAAACTGAAACAAAAGGAAGGAATCACCAAACTGAAAGTAGAAGGAGAGGTCTGTAAAGATGCAGCAGTACAAGCAGAAATAATGAACAAATGTTTCCAATCAGTTTTCACTAATGAAATAGAGTTTTTGGAAAGGGAGAGAGTGATTAGAAATGTACTGGTGATAAAAGATATAAAAGTGGAGTACAGGAAGTGTATAAGTTACTAGAAACTCAAGATGTAAGGAAAGCCCCAGGACCTGATGGAATTTCTAATTGGGTACTGAAGGAATGCAGAGAACAGCTGGTAGATAATATTCACAGTTTACCCGGTAATCGTGTGTTCTCTGGAAGAGGGGAAAGTGCCACAAGAATGGAAGAGAGCAAATGTGGTACCAATTTATAAGGGAGGAAACAGGGAAGAACCCCTGAATTATAGACCAGTGTCTCTAACCAGCATGGTCGCAATATTGTGTGAGAGAATCCTGAAAGACAGATGGATAAAATATCTAGAAGAAACGAATATTTTGGCTGAATGTCAGTTTGGATTCAGAAGTGGAAGATCATGTGTTTCCAATTTGTTGAGCTTTTACTCAAGAGCAGCTGACGTGGTACAGGAGAGAGATGGTTGGGTGGATTGTGTGTACTTAGAGAAGGCCTTTGACAAGGTACCTCATAAGAGACTAATGTGGAAACTAGAATATATAGGAGGACTGAAGGGGAAACTCCTGGAATGGATGAGAGACTTTTTGAGAGACAGACAAATGAGGACAGTAGTAAAGGATAGGATGTCTGGATGGAGGGAAGTAACAAGTGGAGTCCCTCAAGGCTCGGTGTTGGCACCAGTAATGTTCCTGATTTACGTAAATGATATGGTAGATGGAGTGAACAGTTATGCAAGTCTGTTTGCTGATGATGTAAAGATCTTGAGAAAGGTAGAGGTTGAGAAGGATTGTAAAATGCTGCAGGAGGATCTGGATAGGATACATGATTGGAGCCGGACGTGGGAAATGAAATTTAATGTAAAGAAATGCAAAATATTGGAAATGGGTAAAAGTACCAGGAGGCCATCACAGAATTATTTGTTGGGTAATGAATTAATCACAAAAATGAGAGAAGAGAAAGATTTGTGAGTGCAGGTCCAAGATAGTTTGTCACCAGAAAAGCACATTAACAAGATAGTTGGAGAGACTTATAAACTCTTGACTAACATAAGAGTAGCATTTCATTATATGGATGAGGAGATGATGAAAAAATTGATAGTGGCCATGATCCGCCCCAGGTTAGAATATGCAGCGGTAGTGTGGTTCCCACACAAAAAGAAAGATATAAACAAGATTGAGAGAATACAAAGAACAGCAACCAAGATGGTCCCCAGTCTGGCAGATCTGTTATACAGAGAGAGGCTGGAAAAGTTGGATCTTCCTTCCTTAGAGGAAAGGAGAAAGAGGGGAGACATGATTGCAGTATTCAGAACCATGGTGGGAGTAGATAAAATTGACAAAGAAGATCTGTTTTTATGGGATAAGAGAGCAACAAGAGGACACGGAATGAAATTGAAAAAGTCAAGCTGCTTGAAGGATATCAAGAAATATGGCTTTCCCTACAGAAGTATAGATTTATGGAATAGCCTGGACAAAGAGATTGTCCAGTCTAAAAACTTAAATGAGTTTAAAGCTAAATTTGACTCATTGAGAAACAGTGACGGGAACCCACAAGCATAGCACATTTCGTGTGTATCACAATTAGGTATATTAGGAAAATACATAAGTATTTGGAACGACTTAGACAAAAAGGCTGTGCAGGAGAAAAACATTCATGTGTGTAAGGTAGACTAGATAAATGTGGAAATGGAGACAGGTAGATCACTAGTGGAGAAGGGAGAAAAAGTGAACAGATAGAGAGAACACTTTAAGGAATTGTTGAACATACAGGATGGAGGTAATGCGAGTATAAGTGGCTGGGGAATGGCTGGGAGAAGGAGGGAGGTGAGAAGACAGGAAGAAATCAATAGGATAGAAGTTGTGGAAGCAATGAAGAAAGTTAAATCGGGGAAAGCCTCAGGAATTGATGGAGTGTGTGGTGAAATGCTGAATTATGGGGGAGAGATATTAGTAGAATGGATGTGGAAGATGTGCAGATTAGCCTGGGAGGAAGGTAGAGTCCCGGAGGATTGGAAGTCAGGTATAATTATTCTCTTGTACAAAGGAAAAGGATAAAAAGAAGTGTGTGGTAATCATAGGGGCATCTGTCTTCTTAGTATAATAGGAAATGTGTATGGTAACAGAGTTAGAGAAAGAACAGAGAAATTAGTTGGAGAAGAACAGGGAGGCTTTAGGAAGAGAAGAGGTTGTGTAGATCAGATATTCATTCTTAGATCTTTAGTGGAAAAGTTTCTAGAGAAGGGAAAGAAGTTGTATGTGGCTTTCATGGATTTGGAGAAAGCATATGACAGGGTGGATAGACAAGGATTGTGGAAAGTGTTAAGAATATATGGAGTAGATTGGAAGTTGTTGAATGTTGTGAAGAGTATGTACGATGGTGCGAAGGCTGCAGTGCGTGTGGATGGTGAACTAAGTGAATTT
This sequence comes from Coenobita brevimanus, assembly GCF_032717465.1. Lineage (NCBI taxonomy): Eukaryota > Metazoa > Arthropoda > Malacostraca > Decapoda > Coenobitidae > Coenobita > Coenobita brevimanus. The sequence continues at coordinate 34,483,648 of NC_136967.1, forward strand.
TTCTCTTTGAAAGTTGGGTTGAAACAGGGATGTGTCATGTCTCCATGGTTGTTCAATCTGTACATGGATGGGGTAATAAAAGAGGTACAAGGTAGGGTAGTGGATGTTGGAGTGGCCCTGGTGAGAGAGGATAGTGTTTGGAAACTCCCTGTACTGTTGTTTGCAGATGATACTGTGTTGTTGAGTGAAGACGAAGGGGAGCCTCAAGGCTTGGTGGATGAGTTTGGGAGAGTGTGTAAGGAATGGAATCTAAAGGTGAATGTAGGGAAGAGTAAAGTGATGGTCTTTGAGAGAGGTGAAGTCAGTGAATGTACAGCGAGGTTGGATGGTGAGGAATTGGAAAATGTGAGTATGTTTAAGTACTTGGGTAGTGTTATGAGTAAGGATGGAGGTTTGGAGGGTGAAGTGCTTGAAAGGGTACAGCAGGGAAGAAAGGTTGCTGGATCTTTCAGAGTAGTGATAAGAAACAGGGAAGTGAGTATGGAAGTGAAAAAGTTACTACATGACAGTATTGTGATACCAACTCTAATGTATGGAAATGAAGCTTGGACGTTGTTGAAAGGACTCAAGTCAAGAGTGAGAGTAGTGGAAATGAGTTATTTAAGAGGAACCTGTGGAGTCACATGGAGAGACAGGCTGACAAATGAGGAAATAATGGAGCGTTGTGGTGTGGATGTGGTTGTGATAGGAAGCGTTATGAGGAACACACTGAGGTGGTTTGGCCATGTGGAGAGAATGGAGGGTGAAAGACTGACAAAGAGAGTGTATGTGAGTGAGGTGGAGGGGGGAAGAGGGAGGGGTGGCCGAGGATGAGATGGAGGGATGGGGTGGAGATGTATATGAGAGAGGGGGATGTGAGTTGGGAGCAGGGCAGTGAAATGGCGGGGGACAGGGCGACTTGGAGGCAATTTGTTTGTGACCACCCCAAACGGGATTGAGGTATCTGGCAATAGATAGATAGATAGAGACAGGATAACATGAGGATTGCTCAATTCCTGTATACTACAAATAGGTAAATACAAATAGGTAAATACACTGCTCTAGAAAGGTGAAAAAAAGATGAGCAGAAGCTGAGTACCACTAAGAAGAGAGCCCTCAGGAAGGAAATAAGTGATTTAGAAGAGGAAATTAAAGAATTGGGAGATTGAGTGAAACTGACTGTAAGACCAAGAAGGTATCTTCAGCTCTGAAATGAGTGCAAGAACAAACAGGATGGGTGATTGAAGGGGATGAAGAGATGTCAGAACTGAGGGAAATAATAAAATAACAAAGTGAACAAAATAAAAATTCAGCAGACAAACAAATGAGCCATCTTCGAAAGTGAAGTGGTGAATGTTTTGCAAAAAATGGAAGCAATTGTGAGACACACAGTTGATAGGAATAGATGTGTTATTATCTTGAGAGTTGAGGAGAAAGAGCAGAAATCAAAGGAGGCTAGGAAGAACGAAGAGCTGCCCAGGATCAGTGAATTATTAAGTTAAAAAAGGAAGAAACTGGGAATGGGAAATAGAGGATGTAAGAGGAGTAGGCCTGTATAAAACAGAAGGACCAAACATTAGGCCGATCCACGTTAAATTTACGAATGAAAATGTGGCAAAAGAAATGTTGGAAGCAACATACTGGCCACGTGATGACGAAAATCTGACAAAAGTAATGATAAGAAAAGATCTAAGCTCCAATGAGAGAACTAAACTGAAAACACTGCTGGAAGAGGCAAGAAACAAAAATGAGGGAAGATTAGAGGGACAAAGAGAAGTGTCTTTTTGGAGAGTGAAGGACATGAAACTCAAGAAGTGGTATATAAAGAAGGACTAAAGAGAAAAATCACAAAATTATTTAGCAGGCCTAGGTAAAGTGTTGGCAAATAAGGAAGTAATTAAGAAGTCTCAGGGTCTTAAGATAAAGGTGATGTATACAAATGTGGAGCGCTTGAACAGCACCCTACCCGTATCCCTGACCGCCTTGGAGAGAACTCCAACATGGTTGACCTCTTCCTCACAACTAATCCTTCTGCTTACACTGTTAATCTTTTCTTTCTGTTGGCTCCTCCAATCACAACCTTATCACCTTAACCTGTCCTATCACTCCGGTACGGCCTGCGGACCCTGCAAAGAAACGTCGTCTGTGGCACTTTTGAGCTGCAGATTGGGAGGCCCTCAGGCAGTACTTTGTTGCTTTTCCCTGGAATGATTATTGCTTCCATGGCCGGGAGCCATCTGGGTGTGCCTTGTGCATTACGGAGGTTATTCTCTCAGGCATGGAAGCATTCATTCCTTTCTCATATCCTCTGACTAATGCACGAAAGCCTTGGTTTAATCACACATGTTCTAATCCTGTCCAAAACAAGGAGAGGGCCTATAAAAGGTACCGGAGCCAACCCACCCCTGAATCACATCTTTTGTACGTTTCTGCCTGGAATTTTGCTAAGTCTGATCTTCGCTCTGCTAAAAATAATTTCATCCGTACAAAATGCTCTCAACTCTGAACTCAAATTCTTTCCGCTCCTTCTGGCACCTTGCCAAATACCTTTCTAACAACTTTACCTCATCATCCTTCCCTCCTTTTTTCTACTTTGATGGCTCTGTAGCTATTTCTTCTATTGATAAAGCAGATCTCTTTGCTCAGACTTTCTCCTCCAGTTCTACCTTAGACAATTCCAATGCTGTTCCTCCATCACTTCCCCCCTCTGACTTCCTCATGGCTGATATTAAAATTTCTTCAGCGGATGTATTTTCTGCCATCACTGGCCTCAATACTAACAAGGCATATGGTCCTCGTGGAGTCCCTCCTGTTGTTCTCAAGAACTGTGCTTCTGTGCTTACACCCTGCCTAGGTAAACACTTTTGCCTTTGTCTATCAGCTTGTATGTTTCCTTCTTGCTGGAAGTTTGCTCTCATTCAGCCAGTCCCAAAGAAGGGTGACCATTCCCAACCCTCTACCTTTCGTCCAATTGCTTTAACATCCTGTATCTCAAAAGTTTTCAAGTCATTTCCTAATAGAAAAATTTTAAAGCATCTTTCCCATCACAACCTCCTTTCTGATCATCAGTATGGGTTCCGTCAGGGACGCTTCACTAGCGATCTTCTCACCTACCTTTCAGACTCCTGGTCATCCTCCTCACGGGACTATGGCAAAAGCTTTGCCATTGCACTTGACATCTCAAAGGCTTTAGATTGAATCTGGCATAAATCTTTAATTTCCAAACCGCCCTCTTACGGTTTCTAACCTTCTCTCTGTGCCTTCATCTCTAACTTCCTTTCTGGTCGTTCTACAGCCGCTGTTGTAGACGGCCATCATTCTTCTCCTAGATCTATCAACAGTGGTGTTCCTTAGGGCTCTGTCCTATCACCAACTTTCTTCCTTTTATTCATCAATGGCCTTCTAAGCTGTACATCTAACCCTGTCCACTCGTACGCTGATGACTCCTCCCTTCACCTTTCCATTCGGTTCCCAGAATGTCCATCTCAGCAGTTACATCAGCAAACAAGGGATGAGGCTATGGCACACCTTATTTCTGACTTGGCTCGTATCTCTGACTGGGTAAAAATAATCTTGTCATTTTTAATGCATCAAAGACTCAATTCTTACACCTATCAACCTGACAAAATCTTCCACAGCTATACCCACTAATGTTTAATAATATTCAGCTTAATCCTGCATCATCGTTGAACATGCTTGGGTTTCATTTACTCGGGACCTATCTTGGAAAGATCATATTACATCTCTTGTAAAATCTGCTTCCAAGAGATTAGGTGTGCTAAGCTGACTCTGTTCCTTCTTTACCCCCGCTCAATTGTTGAGTCTATACACTTGTTTTATCCGCCCCTGTGTGGAGTACAACTCGCATGTGTGGGAGGTTCCCCACATACAGCTCTTCTCAATAGGGCGGAGTCAAAGGCTTTTCATCTCATTAATTCTCCACCTCTTACTCCCTTCAACCTCTGTCTCTTCGCCGCACAGTTGCATCTTTATCTCATTTCTGTTGCTACTTCAATGGTCACTGCTCCTCTGAACTATCTGCTTGCATTCCTCCACCTATACGACAGGCGCGTAGCACCCGTCTAGCAGCAAACTCTCATCCCATTTCTGTCCACCTCTCTGATGCAAGAGTTTAACCGTTACTCCCAGCCCTTCAGTTATGCAACAGGTAAACTCTGGAACTGTCTCCCTCTGTATTTCCTGCTTCCTATGATCTCCAGTCTTTCAAATGCAGTGTGTCCAGACATCTCGAAATTATTGGATCTTGAATTTGGCTCTCTCTTGTACAGTAATCCCTCTGATATCCGAACGCCCAATATCCGAACATCCCGACTAACCGGACATAATCGTCCTGGGATCCAATATTCCCAAAATGGGCCAAAAACCGCAAAAAATTCGAAAAAAATCTGACTTTTTTCCCATCCGTGATTTGAAATTGCCACCTGGCGCCGAACAGCTGTTACACCATGGTCCCTTCCCCCTCTCCTTCCTCCCCCCTCCCCCCTCCCCTGTCAGGGTTGCCATTTGGTATTTTTCATTACCAAGTGTGGGCCAATTTGGTAATGAAAAATTCGTTTGGTAATGAATCAGAATAATGCATTACCAAATGGATTTTTCACATGTATGAGGATACACAGGAAGGAGATGGTGGATTGTTTGCTTTCTCTGATTAATCTGCTACCCTACATAGTGTGAGAATAATCAACATGGTGTTAATTATAAGGAGAGTGATTACATGTATTTCCACTTATATATATAATTAGTGAAAAATAAATGCTAGCTTTACAAATTTGGTAATGAAAAGTTAAATTTGGTAATGAAAGTTGAGGAGATTGGTAATGTGGCTGTTGCGATCTGGCAACTCTGTTACTCCGCCATCATCAACAGTCACAGCTTAACTCCAATCGAGAGCAGATGCTCACGTCAGTGCAAGCCACAGGTGCTTGTTTTTTGTGAATAAACAGTGAATAAACTGCAATACCTTGCCACTAGAACACATGGGAATTTACAGTGTTGTGCAGTGTTAAGAAATTAGAATTTAGAGTGCATAGGATTAACTGTGGACTGCAAACTGGCGGTTCAAACCAGTCCTGTAGCAAGGGACTTGTAAGTACCCAGAATGTTTAATATTGTATAAACTCACCTCTAAAACCTCATTTTATGGTTGTTTTGCATTCATTTCAGTCTTTTATATCCCTTATTGGTGTGATTTGGGTCTTAAATAGGTGCAATGCATGTCCAGAGGGAGTTGTATAGGTGTTTTTCTGAGTTAGGGTCCATAAGTACAAGTCCATAAGCTGGGGCCCAATATCCGGACAGGACCACTATCCGGACCTGCCTATGGCCCTATTACATCGGATATTGGAGGGATTACTGTATTTTGTTTTTCTCTTGGAAGGAACAGTTATTGCAGGCTTGTGGCCTTTGGTTCCTTCTTCCTAGCATGAAAAAAAAAAATGAAAATGCATTCCAGTAAACTAGAAAGAATACAAAGGATAGCAACAAAATTGACACCAAGCTTGAAGGAGTTGTCTTATGAAGAGAGATTAAAAAAGCAGAAATTGCCAACCCTGAGAAGGAGAAGAGAGAGGTGAGATTTGATTGCCATGTTCAGAGGTTTAGAGGAGTAAGAGGAATAGAGCGTATGGATAGAAAGGTCTTCTTTATGAATGATGATGGAAGAACATGAGGACATGAGTTGAAGCTAAAGAAGAGTTGATGCCTCAGTGATATAAGAAATTTAGTTTTCCAAGCAGATCTACTGTATAGACAATTGGAAGAATTTAGAGGGAGAGGTTGTGCAAGCAGAAAGCATCCATGTGTTTAAATTTAGGTTGGATAATGAATACTGTATTTGTAGAAAAGAGATGGGACAACACGAGCTTAGCTTAAATCCTATATAATACACCCATGCACACTGGAACTCCACAAGCAAATAGAGCATAGATCGAAGGTGAAACTCTCACATTGTTACAGATTTTGTTATTCAATTAAGATCTCTTTTTTCCCAGTAGTTTCCAGCGACTGTTGGGATGTAATTAGTTGCTTTTGGCCCTCAGTTACATTTGGAAAACATCAACTGTACCTTGGCAACCTCAGTATGAGGACTCCTGAAGAGGCAGCATGATGGTATTGGATTGATTGATAGAGCTACAGAGATCGCTTGAATCTAGCGGTTTTCATTTTCACTGCTAGATGAAAATCTGCACACTTTCCATATCGCACATTTTTTAATCCAAAACCCTTGTTATTGCTCACCTGAGCCAGTTTCTGCTAACATTGATGATGCAAAATCTGTGGTTTCTGATGATTTTGATGGATTCTGTGGTAAGAGCAAATTCATTAAAAGAGGAAGTACATAAGAAATGTTCATCCCCCTCCCTCTTATCACTGACCTTGACAATGTTTACACATAATCTGCGTAGGTAATTTGGGCCTCTGTATAGCTGTCACAAGGGTTACTTATTTTTGCTCTCTCTCTCTCTCTCTCTCTCTCTCTCTCTCTCTCTTTCTCTCTCTCTCTCAGTCCAGCAGTGGAGGTACAAGTGGAATGAAATTTTTGCATAAATATGGTCCTACCATGATATATTCAGAAGATTAACATTGATGATAACGATGATGTAAGGGAAACCCTTGTGTGATGATCCTGTGTATATAGAAAAATTCTATGTTTCTTTATGCTGTGTTGAAAAATATATGAACTGCCTGCACTTCAAATTGCCAATGGTTAGATCATGGGATGCATGAAGCAAGCAAAGTCAAACAGGATGGTTTTCGTGTATATGTCACCCATTCTGTGTCATCAAAAGTGCAAATTGTCAATTGTTGGGGTTTGCTTGTAAGTATGTATTTAGTGGGTCTAAATTGTTGTAAGAGGGAAAAATTGGGTTTGGTAGTGAGGTGCCCAGTACCATTCAGGATAGATCCCATAGGTTCTGTGCTTTCATTAGCACTCAGTTTCTTTATAACACACACTGCACAGTACCAGCTGTGTGCAATAACCTAGGGATCAGTGTATATTATTACCATGTGTGGTTTCCCAGGCTTGATGCATTGAGTAAGGTGATTCCTGAGGTAATTCTAAAACATCAGTATTCCAGCAACTGTGGGGCAAGTAGAGTTAGGATGATGGTATGGGTAATGATGATGGTGGTGATAGTAATGAATGATGATAAGAAGAAGCATAAGGTAGTAATTAAAGTTATGATGATTATTACCTTCTTTTTCCTGTTTAGTAGGATAGGAGAATGAAAATAGGAATGGTGATGATGATTAATAATTATTGCTTTCTTCCACAGGCACTAACAACTGGTGATCGTCAAGTTCTAGATTCAACAGTGGAGTCTTTTTTGGCCCATGATGAAGGCAACATTTTAGCAACAGTTCAGTTCCTTCAGTCAATTCTTCTGTCAGATTTTCCGGCAGAGGTTTTTCTTCAACGCCCAGCACTAATACAGGTTGTTATATATCTAACTTTAGTGTATACATTCCCCCCCCCTAAGGTACCTGATTACATGTTATGTGTTAACCAAGGGTACCTAGCAGCTCAAAATAGCTTATCTTGGTCATTAAAACCCACAAGGTAGTGTTTTAACCACATATTGAGTCCGTCCTTCTATGGTCACACTTGCCACTAGTGTGCTTTCTAAAGGCACTATACTATCCAGAAGTAAAGCATGCATAAGAGTGGCATCTGAGAGACTTAAGAATAATTATAGTTGTCACTACCAGAAAGGCGTACATGCTCTCTCTCGCATTCAGACACTACCTGTGTAACACCTGTGGCATAAGGGTTCATTTTCTTGTGTAAGTTTTGTTGGTAGATCATGCAGGTAGAGTGATGGAAGAGTTCTGGTCAAATGTGGAAGCAGGCATGGAAAAGTTTGAAAAGAATGAGAGAGTGTTGTTGATGGGAGATATGAATGAAAGAGTGGGGAATGTGAAGGTGGATATAGTAGTTGGAGAGTGAGGTGCACCCACAGAAGTGGATGAGAATGGCAGTGCTCTTGTGGACATTTGTGCTGGGAGGGTGTTGGTGATAGCCAATACCCTCTTTAGACACAGAATGATCCACAGGTATATGTGGTGAGTGATGAGAAGGGTGGATGGTGAACTGAATGAATGGAAGGCAAGTATTGATTATGTGTGTGTGGATGATAGAATGAGATGTGTAATGGATCCAAGAACATACAGGGAGTGGACTTTCTGACCACCATTTGGTGGTGGTGAAAGTCAAGGCTCAAATGAAATGGAGCAGAAGGGGAAGGGAAGGACAGCAGGAAGTAGTCCATACAAGGAGGGAAAAACTTTTGCAAGAGGATGGAAAAAAAGGCAGAATATAAGAGAGAAGTAGAGGAGGGATTGGGCACATACAATATGATTTGGAGCAGATGGGGGACATGGAAGGTGTGAGCAAGATATTCACAGAAGTAATCTGTGCAGCATGTTAGGTGGTCTGTGGGGTGGAGAGAAGATGAAATGGGGTGCAAGGAACAGCATGGTGGAATGAAGAGGTGAGACATGCTGTGATGCAAAAGAAGAAAGCATACAGTGAGTGGATGAGAAACAGGGGCATGGAGGAAGTTGACAGATGGAAGAGAGAATTATATGTTGAGAGGAAAAGAGAGGTGGAAAGATTAGTAAGAGAAAGTAAGAAGAGAGTGGATGAGGAATTTGAGTGTAAAGTGAAGGGAATGCAAGAAAATGTTCTGGAAAGAGGTAAAGAGAGTTAGACATGGTCATAAAGAGGTAAGTTGCGGAATAAAACAAAAATGGTAGACTGTTAGTGGAGAAGAGAGAAAAAATGAGCAGTTGGAGAGAACACTTTAAGGAATTGCTGAACATAGAGAATGAAAGTAATGCAAGTATAAGTGGCTGGGGAATGGTAGGGTGAAGGAGGGATGTGAGAAGAGAGGAAGAAATCAGTAGGATGGAAGTAGTGGAAGTAATGAAGAAAGTCTAAATGGGGAAAGCCCCAGGAATTGATGGAGTGTGTGATGAAATGCTGAAGGGGGGAGAGATAGTAATAGAATGGATATGGAAAATGTGCAGATTGGCCTGGGAGGAAGGTAGAGCCCCTGAGGACTGGAAGTCAGGTGTAATTATTCCCCTGTACAAAGGAAAAGGGGAAAAGGCAGTGTGTTGTAATCACAGGGGCATTTGTCTTCTTAGTATAATAGGAGAAGTATATTATAGTAGGATACTTATTGACAGAGTTAGGGAAATAACAGAGATATTAGTCGGAGAAGAACAGGGAGGTTTTAGGAAGGGAAGAGGTTATGTAGATAAGATATTCATTCTTAAGTCTTCAGTAGAATTGTCTCTAGAAAAGGTAAAGAAGGGAGAAAGCATATGACAGGTTGATAGACAAGTAAACCATTATCTATAATTTTCAAGAAATCCTTGAGACAAGGTAAACTACCTGATATTTGGAAGAAAGCAAACATTATTCCCTTATTCAAGAAAGGGAATAGACAAAATCCACTCAACTACTGACCAGTGTCACTAACCAGTGTTGTAAGCAAGGTATTAGAAAAGCTTATAAAAGAAGCTTGGGTAAATCATCTAGAACACAATATGATAACAGAAAGACAGTTTGGTTTCAGAAAAGGAAAATCATGTGTTACTAATCTATTGAGCTACTATGACAGAGTAACAGACACATTACAGTAAAGAGAAGGATGGGTGGACAGTATCTATTTAGATTTCAAGAAAGCATTTGACACAGACAGTACCACACCAAAGACTTTTATGGAAACTTTACCATCAAGGAGGAATTCGAGGCAAACTGTATTGTTGGATGCAAGATTTTCTCATAAAAAGAGAAATGAGAACAGTACTAAGGGGAAACTACTCATCATGCAAAAAAGTGACTAGTGGAGTTCCACAGGGCTCAATGCTGGCACCAATTATGTTTTTAGTGTATATAAATGATATAGACAGTAACACTGGAAATGAAAGCTATCAAAATATGTTTGCAGATGATGCAAAAATACAAAGGAGAATTACTAACACAGACTCTTGTAAAGAGCTACAAGAAGAATTAAATAAACTTTATGAATGGAGTAAAACATGGCAAATGGAATTCAATGTGGACAAGTGTCATGTAATCAAGTTTGGTAAAAGTGGAAAAAGACCTGATTGGGATTATACGTTAGGAAATAAAACCCTACACACATCAGAAAGAGAGAAGGACGTAGGTGTGATTATCAATAACAGACTATCTCCGGCTGACCACATCAGTGAGAAGGTATGGAACATGTATACGCTGCTTGCAAATATGAGAATAGCATTCACATACATAAATGAAGACATTCTAAGAAAGATAATAACATCATTCATCAGACCAATCCTAGAGCATGCATCAGTAGTCTGGAGTCCTTATCTCAAAAAACACATAGACAAGATTGAAAAAGTTCAACGGGCCGCTACAAGATGGGTACCAAGCTTAAGGGATCTAAGCTACGAAGAAAGACTAAAAAAACTGAATCTACCAACACTACAGGAGAGAAGGAGAAGAGGTGACATGATTATGCTATATAAATGCATATCAGTGAAGGAGAAAATAGACATAAATGATTACTTAACACTCAGATGGTTTGGCCATGTCGAGAGGATGGAGGGTGAAAGACTGACGAAGAGAGTGTATGTGAGTGAGGTGGAGCGGGGAAGAGGGAGGGGGAGGCCGAGGATGAGATGGAGGGATGGGGTGGAGAGGTATATGAGAGAGGGGGGTGTGAGTTGGGAGCAGGGCAGTGAAATGGCGGGGGACAGGGCGACGTGGAGGCAATTTGTTTGTGGCCTCCCCGAACGGGATTGAGGCGTCTGGCAATAGATAGATAGATGGACTACTTAACCTATGGGGATGCATCAGCAAGAGGACATAGCAAAAAACAGCATAAAAGAGAGGTGATAAAGACGTAAGGAAATTTAGTTTCCCAAATAGAGCAGTTGATCAGTGGAATGCACTGCCGAATGAAATAATGTGTGCCAAGACAATTCACAAATTAAAGGATATGTACGATAAATATGGTTTAATACACGGGACAGTACGAGCTTGACTCATTCCTGTTAAAATAAAATTAGGTAAGAACACACACACACACACACAGTGGCCATACCTAAATTAATATCTTTATATGAGTCAAGCTCTGTACCAGGTTAACCTAATTGGTGTCCTCTTATAAAAGAGGAAGTTTTAACCCGCCCCATCCCAATGTTTTCTGGGCAGTGGTATGCCCCAGTCCCGACATTTTTGGACCTTTTTTTTTTTTTTTGGCTCAGACATCCGCTTTTGGTGAGAAACATCGAAAATTCATAGAGAAATCACTCACATGAGGTTTAAAATGCTTGATCTAGGTACGAGTACCTCCTTACCTGACTGGCTTTTCTAACAGGCTGGCACCAAAGAAAACGAGTTCTATGGGAGGGTAACTATTTTTTCCACTCATAAACAGTGTTTATTTATTGACTTGGTACGAATTTATATGTAGTACAAGAGTATATTGGTTTTCAAACAGTAATATAGGCATTATAAGCATTGTTTCACTCACTAACTCATCACCATTCATGACCTTTTTTTCTCACATTACCTGATCATCATTTCTGACTGTTTCTTCCTCAAATGCTATGTAAACTTTGTCCTCCACATTGTCATTGATTGGGGAATCACTCTGGCCCTGACTGTCTTTATTGGCCAGGTCACTGATAACAGGTGAATTGCCGAGACAATGGCGTGCGGGGGGGGGGGGAGGTTATGCGGTGTAAGGCATTGTCCCTGCTTGGCATCTTATAGAGGAATAGAGGAAGGTGTCCCGTGTATACATGCCAAAAATCACTCGCAAAATCACTCGCGAAAATTGAAAATTGTGCAAATTAGGGATCTTGCAATGTTGCCGCGTTAATTCACGTCTCCGGGATATGAGTGCACATCATGTGAGGACGTGAATTCACGTCTCCGGGACGCGGTGGGTTAAGTAAGATTGTTGTTCAAATAGCAAAATAAACAAGGTAGTGCAGGAATGCGCCCAACAGCATCAGCTGTTTGTTTTGTCTGCACCAAGGAATGTAAGTAGAATATGTCTTCTTAGTACCACATGATGTCCACCTACTTTAGTAAAGCAAATTTGGAAAAGATAAGGGATAAAGGTAGAAAGCAGGATAATGATTTCTACTAGAAACTGGTTGTAATGGAGACATACAATATGCTGGTAGAACGGATAAACAGATCGGAGGTGGCATTTCAGAATGAAATTAATGAAATTAAGAAACAATTGCACATGCAGAAGTAGGAAATAGAAAAATTAGGAAATGAGGCAACAAGAAAGACATAGCAATAGATGAGCTGGCAGTAGAAATGGGTTCACTTAGAAGGAAAATTAGTGAAATGGCAAGTACAGTAGTCAACCACAAGAGTATCATGGAAGAGTTCAGAAATGATACAGAAACAATTAGGCAAGTAAGCATTGTGATCAGAGCAGTGATATTGAGGAGGAGATAACACAGGTGAATGAAGTTGTGCAAAGCTTCAAAAATGATGTGGAAACCACTTATGCTGAAATGGTGAAAGTAAAGAAAGACTTGGAAACAAGGGTGGAAGAAAAAAGCATTATAAAGGAAGTCTATCTATCTATCTGTATACCTAGGCTGCTTCCCCCAAGGAAAGGGAGGTAGCCGAGACAGGACGACTCACTCTCCATTTACTCATCCATTCAAACACATTCATTCGCATCTTAGCCCCAAAGGGGAGAACGGACAGATCCTCACCGCATCACACCGCACAAGGGTCAACTGCGCAATGCAAGCAGTGACATCCACAGCAGGGCCCGACAGCAGAACTGGTTTACCCCTGCCACATCATAACAGACCCATCCCCTTACCCGCACCTGACCTGACTAGCTGATCAGACCAAATGCGGGAGAATATCCCCTCAGGGCTGCGTCATCACTTATTCATTTACAATTTCTCTCCATTTATTTCTGTCACGCACAGCCACTCTTCCTTGCTCAACAGACATCCCTCTCGCATCCAGCGCTCTCTTCACACTGTCCATCCATCCTATTCGTGGTCTTCCTCTCAGTCTTACACCTCTCACATCAGATCTAGTTATCTTTTTCACCAATCGCTCATTATCCATTCTCTCCATATGCCCAAACCATTGCAACACCCTCTGCTCAACTCTACCAGCCATCTCCCGAACAACTCCAGTTCTCCTTCGCACTTCATCATTTCGCACTCGATCCATACGCGTCACTCCACACATACTCCTCAGACATCTCATCTCCATTACATTCAAACTTTTCCTCTCTGCTACACCCATATTCCATGTTTCAGCCCCATATAACGCAGTCGGTACCACAACACCCTCATACAGCCTTCTCTTTACATCCATTCTAAGCGAACGACATTTAAACACTTTTTTCATTCCTCCCAGCACCTTTCCTACTTCATTAATTCTAAACTTCACTTCTGCATCTATTCTTCCATCCACAGCAACATGTGACCCTAGATATTTAAAACAATCTACCTCCTCAAGCAACTCACCATTCAAAACTATATTCATCCCCCTACCATCTATCAACCTCGTACACTTCATCACTTTACTCTTATTCTCATTTACTTTCAATTTCCTCCTTTCACACACCCTTCCAAACTCCTCTACCAACTGTCTCAATTTCTCCTCTGAATCAGTCACCAATGCAGTATCATCTGCAAACAGCAGTTGCTTCAGATTCCACTCTCCTCCATCAACATTTACCAGACTCAGACCACCTAAAACTCTTGCATTCACCTCCCTTACAACACCATCCATGTAAATATTAAACAACCAAGGCGACATCACACATCCCTGTCGCAGCCCCACTCTCACGGGAAACCAATCACTCACAGCATTTCCCACTCTTACACACGCTCTACTATTTACATAAAAACTTTTCACCCCTTTTAGTAACCTACCATCAAGTCCATACAATCTTAAAACAGTCCACAAAGCCTCCCTATCAATTCTGTCATACGCTTTCTCTAAATCCATAAATGCCCAAAACACATCCTTGCCTTTCGCTAAATACTTTTCACACACTTGTCTCACAGCAAACACCTGATCAACGCATCCCCTCCCTCTCCTAAAGCCACACTGCTCATCACTAATCACTCCCTCTGTACCCTCTCTAACTCTCATAATTAACACTCTACCATACACTTTACCTACAACACTCAACAGACTTATACCCCTAAAGCTAGTACATTCATACTTATCACCCTTGCCTTTATACAACGGGACCACACAAGCACTTGCCCAGTCAATTGGCACCATACCTTTCTCAAAGCACACATTCAATAATCTTACTAACCAGTCAACAATAGTCACTCCACCACCCTTCAGGCATTCCACAGCACACCCATCCATACCTGCAGCTTTCCCTGTTTTCATCTCCTTTACTGCCTTCTCCACTTCCTCCTTCGTGATCAAAGAATCATTCAACTCTCCCAACACATTTATTCCTTGCACCCTTCTATCTGCCACAATCTCAGCCACGTTTTCCTCCTCTACATTTAACAATCTTTCAAAATACTCTGCCCATCTCTTCCTTACTGCATCTATCTCAATTAACATCCTTCCATCCTCTGCTTTTACTCGTTTTTCCTTCCCAGACTCTCCCTTTCGCACCCTTTTCACCTCCTTCCAAAACATTTTCTTATTCTGTTGAAAATTCTCTGTCAGCCGCCTACCCCACCTCTCATCTGCTGCCACTTTAGCATCACGCACAGCCCTTCTCGCTCTATTCCTCTTTTCCTTATACCTTTCATATGACATCTCATCCTTCCTCTGCAGCCACACTTCATATGCACGTCTCTTCTCAGCCACAGCCATACTTACTTCCTCGCACCACCATTCACTTCCTTTTCTTACACCACCACCCACACGTCTCACACCACACACCTCTTCTGCATGCTCCACCACAGCACTCTTAAACAACTGCCATTCCTCCTCCACGCTGCCATTTTCCCGATCTTTCACTGCGTTCCACTCATCTTTCAATTTCTCCTGATACTCTACCTTTTTCTCTCTTTTATCCAACTCACTCACTTTCAAAACCTCCCTGCCACACCTAACCCTCCTAGCTCTCACCCATCTCTTACCTACTCTTAACTTTCCCTCCACCAGGTAGTGGTCAGACATACCTCCACCCTCCCCTCTCAGAACTCTCACATCCAACAATCTTCCTATTACATTCCTAGACACAACCACATAGTCCATCAAGGCTCTATCAACAACCCTTCCACCCTCCTGTCTCACCCATGTATAAAGGAAGTGAATAGAATAATCCAAAACAATCCTACATTGGTCTGAGATTCAGCATATATCATCAGATCTATGGTAATCACTGGTATAGAAGAGGAAGAAATAAAAAACAAGGTCTCGAGAGAAAGAAAGGAGATGGCAAATGAAATGAGCATATTGAAGGAAGTATCAGAGGAAATCTGTAACAAAGACGTAGAGGAATACAAAAGGCTAGAGAAATATGAGAGAAATAAGTCAAGACCCCTAAAGGTAACCTTCCAGAGTGTAAACATTGTGGAAGAGATACTAAAAAATGCAAAGAAACTCATGGAAAAAGAGGGATTCAAAAATGTATGGATAAAAAGATGCCTAACTCAAGAGGAACTGGAATTACTAAAAGTGAAGAGGGAGGAAGCAAAAATAAAGAACGAGGGAAGATCAGACGAGAAGAAGAATACATTTTTTTTTACAAAGTAACTGGATTGCTGGTTTGAAAGTGGTACATAACCAGGTGGGAATAAAAAAGAAGAAGGTAGTAGACCCAAGTCATGACAAGTATGTAAACAACATGATAAAGTTGATGTACTCAAATGTAGATGAAATGATATCTAAATTATTAGAGATAAATGATCATATCAGAGAAAATGAACCACATATAATATGCCTAACTGAAACAAAATTAACACCAAGGATATCAAATGACATCCTAAACTTAGAGGAATAAAATATATGGAGAAGAGATAGGAACCTAATAAAAGGTGGAAGTATTGTAATATTAACAAAGAATAATCTAAAAGTCAAAGAAATAGAACTAGATATACCCTTGCAAGTAGAACTGATTGCAGTAGAGATCAATTCATCTCAAGAGAAAGTAATTGTAGCAAATTTATACATGCCGCTCAGATCAAACACATGGGAAAGAGACGAATATGAGGATCTGGCAGAGAGTACAATTCAGAGTTTAAGAGCATTACTACATAGAATGGAAGAGAAATTGGAAAGAGTTATACTAACTGGTGATTTTAATACAAATATAAATTGGAATTCTCTAGATATAATAAGCCAAGAATGCTGTTTGGACCCAAAGCTCCTGGATTTGTCAGAAGTTTTTCCTAATGCAACATGTAAGGGAAAGCACCAGAAAAAGAGGACTCGATGTACCCTCAGTACTACATCTTTATTTTATTTTTTTATTTTTTTATTTTTTTTATTTTTTTTAAATAACAGATAGAGGAAGGAAAAACAAATAAATAAATAAAAAAAAAAATCAGTACACCAAATTACTGGTGTCCTCTGTTCATAAAATATCTGTAACAGTGAGACTTGAACAGCTGTAGGTTGAAGTTTGGGGGGAAACGACTCCGGGGAAGCGAGTTCCAAAGAGATTCAGTACGGGGAATGAAAGAATTCTGATAGGCAGAAATTCTGCAATATGGCTGAGTGACATTCCAGTCATGAGCACTACCAGATGCCTGTGTAGAAGGAGGGAAGGCATGGAGAGGTGACACCATGATCGCATCTTCATCTGAGCATTTCCCATAATAATATCGGTAAAATAATGCAGGGGAGGCAACATTCCTTCTTATTTGTAGGGGAGGTAGCTTATTTGTAATAGCAGGGTTATTAATAATTCTAACATCCTTGTTCTGAATTTTGTCTAATTGTTTTAATGCAACCTCTCCACATCCATTCCACAAGCATGAGCAAACTGAGATCGCACATGACTCTTATAAATCACAGCTAACTGCTCGTCAGTGAAGAAGTTACGGACTCTGCACATTAGTCCAAGTTTCTATGAGGTGGTTTTAGGAAGTGATCTAACATGAGAGGTCCAGCTGAGGGCATTGTTATGTGAGACACCGAGAATTTCAATACTTTTGGAGATGGGAATATTAGTAGTACTGAAGGTAATATATGAATCTGGCAATATCTGTCTATTAGTAAATTGTATATATTTAGTTTTACTAGCATTAAATGAGACAAGGTTGTTTTGTCCCCATTCACTGATTGTAGATAGATCTTGATTTATGGAGATGGCTGTACTGAGTTGATAGGTAGAGATATTAGACTTTGTAAATGGGTGTCTGAGTGTGAATGAACTATGTAGTGTTGAGTCATCTGCATATGAGTGAATGGGCTTGTGGGTGACAGATAGGAGATCATTAATATGAACCAGGAACAGGGTTGGCGCCAGAAGTGATCCCTGCGGCACGCTGGTGTTAATTGAGTGGAAATTGGAATATACGTCATCTACTTTTACCCCCTGGGGGTAGGGGGGGGTTTCAAGAATACTCCCCCAGTATCCCTGCTTGTTGTAAAAGGCGACTAAAAGGGTTGGCGGAGGGTTAGTGCCCCTCCCCGGAAAACAACTAACTAAAAAAACAAACAATAAGCCTCGGACAAGGACTGACCAAACGATGACGACCAAGGACCGGACAAAGGACATGGTTATCGGAACGTGGAATGTAAGGGGAGTGAATGATGAGGTGAAGGAGAGAGAGATTGTCCAGGTGCGTGAGGGTGCGAAAGTGGATGTATGTGGAATAACTGAAACAAAATGGAGAGGAGAAAGTGTGAGAGAATGGGAGTATGGATGGGGTATATGTGCGGGAGTAGGTGAGAATGAGAGGGCAAAGGAAGGAGTATGTATAGTTGTGAGTAAAAGATGGAAGAAGAGCATAAGACAGTATGGATCAGTTGGGTCAAGGATTGTGTGGGTAAAGTTGAAAGTTGGAATACAAATGTGGTCGATTGTGTGTATGTATGCGCCAACGCAAGATCGTGCTAGAAGAGTGAGAGAAGAGTTCTGGACAAATGTAGAAGTGTGCATGGAAAAGTTTGGAAGGAATGAGAGAGTATTTTTGATCGGTGATATGAATGGTAAAGTTGGGAATGTGAAGCTGGATGGAATATTTGGTGAGTGGGGTGTGCCTGCTGAGATAGATGAGAATGGGAGTGCATTAGTGGACATTTGTACTGGGAGAGGGTTGGTGATAGCCAGTACCCTCTTCAGGCATAAAATGATCCACAGGTATACATGGCAAGTGATGAGAAGGGTGGGTGGTGAACTGAATGAAAGGAAGGCAATGTTTGATTATGTGTGTGTGGATGAAAGGATGAGCAGATGTGTAATGGATGCAAGAGTTTATAGAGGTTGGGGGAGTGGACTTTCTGACCACTACTTGGTGGTGGCCAGAATTAGGATTCAATTAAGATGGAGGAATAGAAGAAGGGAAAGACGAGAGGAAGGAGTAGTTGCAAGGAGAGTGGAAAGGTTACAAGAGGATGAGAAAAAGGCAGAGTATAAGAGAGAAGTGGGGGAACGATTGGGCAAATATGAATTGGAGCAGATGGGAGATGTGGAAGGTGTGTGTAGGATATTTACAGAAGAAATATGTGCAGCATGTGATGTGGTGTGTGGAAGGAAGAGAAGACAGAGGGGGGTGCAAGGAACAGCGTGGTGGACTGAAGAGGTGAGACAGGCTGTGGCACAAAAGAAGAAAGCATACAATGAATGGATGAGAAATAGGGGCGTGGAAGAAGTTGAGAGGCGGAAGAGAGAGTTATATGTAGAAAGAAAGAGAGAGGTGAAAAGATTAGTAAGAGAGAGTAAGGAGAGAGTAGATGAGGAATTTGGAAGGAATTTGAGTGTAAAGTGGAGGGACTGTAAGAAAATGTTCTGGAAAGAGGTGAAAAGAGTAAGACAGGGTGGAAGTGAAGTTAGCAGGGGAGTGAAATATAAAAATGGTAGATTACTAGTTGAAAAGGGAGAAAAAGTGAGCAGATGGAGAGAACACTTTAAGGAACAGTTGAACATAGAGGATGGAAGTAATGCGAGTATAAGTGGCTGGGGAATGGCTGGGAGAAGGAGGGAGGTGAGAAGACTGGAAGAAATCAGTAGGATAGAAGTTGTGGAAGCAATGAAGAAAGTTAAATCGGGGAAAGCCCCAGGAATTGATGGAGTGTGTGGTGAAATGCTGAAGCATGGGGGAGAGATAGTAGTAGAATGGATGTGGAAGATGTGCAGATTGGCCTGGGAGGAAGGTAGAGTCCCGGAGGATTGGAAGTCAGGTATAATTATTCCCTTGTACAAAGGAAAAGGGGAAAAAGAAGTGTGTGGTAACTATAGAGGCATTTGTCTTCTTAATATAGTAGGAAAAGTGTATGGTAACAGAGTTAGAGAAAGAACAGAGAAATTAGTTGGAGAAGAACAGGGAGGCTTTAGGAAGGGAAGAGGTTGTGTAGATCAGATATTCATTCTCAGATCTTTAGTGGAAAAGTTTCTAGAGAAGGGAAAGAAGTTGTATGCGGCTTTCATGGATTTGGAGAAAGCATATGACAGGGTGGATAGACAAGGATTGTGGAAAGTGTTAAGAATATATGGAGTAGATGGGAAGTTGTTGAATGCTGTGAAGAGTATGTATGATGGTGCGAAGGCTGCAGTGCATGTGGATGGTGAACTAAATGAATTTTTCTCTTTGAAAGTTGGGTTGAAACGGGGATGTGTCATGTCTCCATGGTTCTTCAATCTGTACATGGATGGGGTAATAAAATAGGTGCAAGGTAGGGTAGTGGATGTTGGAGTGGCCCTGGTGAGAGAGGATAGTGTTTGGAAACTCCCTGTACTGTTGTTTGCAGATGATACTGTGTTGTTGAGTGAAGACGAAGGGGAGCTGCAAGGCTTTGTGGATGAGTTTGGGAGAGTGTGTAAGAAACGGAATCTAAAGGTGAATGTAGGGAAGAGTAAAGTGATGGTCTTTGAGAGAGGTGAAGTCAGTGAATGTACAGCGAGGTTGGATGGTGAGGAATTGGAAAATGTGAGTACTGTACGTTTAAGTACTTGGGTAGTGTGATGAGTAAGGATGGAGGTTTGGAGGGTGAAGTGCTGGAAAGGGTACAGCAGGGAAGAAAGGTTGCTGGTTCTTTGAAAGCAGTGATAAGAAACAGGGAAGTGAGCATGGAAGAGAAAAAGTTACTACATGACAGTATTGTGATACCAACTCTAACGTATGGAAGTGAAGCTTGGACGTTGTTGGAAGGACACAAGTCAAGAGTGAGAGCAGTGGAAATGAGTTATTTTAGGGGAGCCTGTGGAGTCACATGGAGAGACAGACTGACGAATGAGGATATAAAGGAGCGTTGTGGTGTTGATGTGGATGTGATAGGAAGCGTTATGAGGAACACACTGAGGTGGTTTGGCCATGTGGAGAGGATGGAGGGTGAAAGACTGACGAAGAGAGTGTATGTGAGTGAAGTGGAGGGGGGAAGAGGGAGGGGGAGGCCGAGGATGAGATGGAGGGATGGGGTGGAGAGGTATATGAGAGAGGGGGGTGTGAGTTGGGAGCAGGGCAGTGAAATGGCGGGGGACAGGGCGACATGGAGGCGATTTGTTTGTGGCCACCTCAAACGGGATTGAGGCGTCTGGCAATAGATAGATAGATAGACTTTTACTCTTCTTTTCCTGTCACTGAGATATGAGGAAATCAAAGGAACAAAAGATGTTAGTCCATAGCAAGGTAGTCTGGACAGCAGGGAACGGTGCTATACTGTATCGAAAGCTTTAGAAATATCAAGGGCTACTGCATGAGTTTCTCTATGTAGGTCAATTGATTGATGGATGGTATGAGTTAGGAGATTGAGTATACAGTAATCTGTCCAATATCCAATGTAATACAGCCAAAGGCATGTCCAGAAAGTGGGATCGTCTGGATACTGGGACCCTGCCTGCTGGACTGGTACTTGTGGACCCTAACCCAACCTAACTCAGAAAACCACCTACATAACTCCCAACTGGATATGCATAGCACCTATTTAAGGCCCTATTCACATAATAAGGGACAGAAAGCATGAAATAAATGAAAAGAAACCAGAGAATGAGGAAGTAGAAGTGTGTGAAAAATATTTAGTAGTGTACATGGTACTTACAACACGTCCGTGGCTGTTACGAGGATTAACCCACCTCCTCTAAGGGCAGTGGTGAAAATGCCCTTGAAGCATGTACAGAAATCCAGTATTGTGCTGCACTATACAGTAATCTCTCCAATATCCAATGTAATACAGCCAAAGGCATGTCCAGAAAGTGGGATCGTCTGGATACTGGGACCCTGCCTGCTGGACTGGTACTTGTGGACCCTAACCCAACCTAACTCAGAAGAAGAGATGAGAGGAGGGAGGAAGAGATCAGTAGGTCGGAAGTAGAGGAAGCGATGAAGAAGATTAAGCTGGGAAAGGCCCCAGGAATTGATGGAGTGTGTGGTGAAATGCTTAGGTATGGGGGTGAGATTGTTGTGGAGTGGATATGGAAGTTGTGTAGATTGGCTTGGGAAGAGGGAAGGGTTCCAGAGGACTGGAAATCAGGTATAATTGTTCCTCTGTACAAAGGAAAAGGGGGGAGAGAGAAGTATGTGGTAACCATAGGGGTATTTGCCTTCTTAGTGTGACTGGTAAAATATATGGTAGAATAGTCATTGATAGGGTTAGGCATATGACAGAGGAGCTAGTTGGAGAAGAACAAGGGGGATTTAGGAAGGGAAAAGGGTGTGTAGATCAGATATTTGTTCTAAGATGTTTAGTGGAGAAGTATCTAGAGAAGGGAAGGAAAGTGTATGCTGCCTTCATGGACTTGGAGAAAGCTTATGACAGAATAGATAGGCAAGGTATGTGGAAGGTATTAAGAATATATGGAGTGGAGGGGAAATTGTTCAGTGCTGTGAAGAGTATGTACGAAGGAGCTAGGGCTACGGTGCGAGTGGATGGTGAGCTGAGTGAGTTCTTTGATCTCAATGTGGGACTGAAACAAGGGTGTGTGATGTCTCCATGGCTGTTTAATATATATATGGATGGGGTTGTAAAGGAGATGCAAGGTAGGGCAGTGGATGTGGGGGTGGCCCTAATGAATGAGGGTGAGATTTGGAAGCTTCCGGTGTTGCTGTTTGCTGATGATACAGTATTGTTGAGTGAAGATGAATGGGAGTTGCAAGGTTTGGTGAATGAATTTGGGACAGTGTGTTGGAGGAGGAAGCTGAAAGTTAATGTAAACAAAAGTAAAGTTATGGTGTTTGAGAGGAATGAAGTCACAGAGTGTGCAGTGAGGTTGGATGGTGAGGATATGGAGAATGTGAGTGCATTCAAGTACTTGGGTAGTGTGATGAGTAAGGATGGAACTTTGGGGGATGAAGTACGTGAAAGGGTACAGCAGGGAAGAAAGGTTGTTGGTACACTGAAAGCCGTGATGAGAAATAGGGAGGTGAGTATGGAAGTTAAGAAGTCACTGCATGATGGTATTGTGATCCCTACCCTGACGTATGGAAGCGAGGCATGGACCTTGCAAGAGGGGAACAAGTCAAGAGTGAGAGCAGTGGAAATGAGTTACTTGAGAGGAGCATGTGGAGTGACATGGAGGGACAGGTTGACGAATGAAGAAGTGAAGGAACGTTGTGGGGTAGATGTGGATGTGGTTGAAAAGATTAGGAGAAATACACTGAGGTGGTTTGGACATGTGGAGAGAATGGAGAATGAAAGACTGACTAAGAGGGTGTATGTAGGTGAGGTGGAGGGAGGGAGAGGGAGGGGTAGACCGAGGATGAGGTGGAGGGATGGAGTTGAGAGGTATATGAGGGAGGGGGGGGTGAGTTGGGGGGAGGGTAGTCAATTGGTGGGTGACAGAGTGACTTGGAGGCGTTTTGTCTGTGGCCACCCTTTGCGGGATTAGGGCGTCGGGCTATAGATAGATAGATAGATAGTGCTGCACTAAATCCTTTGCACTGTGAATTATAATTGTTTAACACTGCACATTCTCTTCTTATTTGCACCATGCCAGTTACAGCCACCAGTTTGCACTCGGCACTTAATCCTTTGCATTCTGAATTCTAATTTCTTAGCACTGCGCAACACTGTAAATTCCCATGTGGTCTAGCACCAAGGTATTGCAGTTTATTCACTATTTATTTACAAAAACGAGGACATAGAGCAGCCATTACAATGAGCGTCTAGTCAGGACGGTAGTTAGACGGTAACTGGGGAGGGGAGGAAGTGAAGCAAGGCAAGGGGCGACGCATAAACACAGATGTTCGGCGCCACACACCAAGTTCAAATTACGGAGGGGGGGGAAATGTCGGATTTTTTTGGTGGGGTTTTACGTTTTTTGGCCATTTTGGGTCCCGAAGGCCAGGGCCCAAAATATCCGGACATTGGGGTGTCCGGTTACTGGGCATCCAGATATTAAAGAGATTACTGTATTTGCTAGGCAAGAAAACGATATTGACAGTTCAATGTATCACCCTCCATTCAGCAAAGCTACCATGCAGTACTAAATTGGAACTTTAGGATTGCATATGACATAGCTAACAGCAATGAAAGTTACAAAAAGGGCCTAAATTATAAAAAGGGAAACTACCATGACCTAAAGAAGTACTTCTTAGAAATAGATTGGGAAAAGGAGTTTAGGGGACAAAATTTAAATGTATATAAAAAATTCTGTGATCTTTATGAAATAGGAGTCCAGAAGTACATCCCACAACACAAAGAAGCAGAAAAGAAAATAAAGAAATGGTTTAATACTGAATGTAAAAAATCAAAAGAAAAACAAGATTTGTTGTGAAATAGATACTGAAGACACCATAGTGAAAGAGCATATAACAACTATAAATAGGCAAGAAATGATTATACAAGATTAAGGAGGGAAACCCAAAACAGTTTGAGGAGGACGTCATAAATAAAAGTAGCAATCAACCGAAGCTATTTTACAGCTACATCTGAAGCAAAACCAAAGTAAAAGATAAAATACAATCCATTATGGATGATGGGATCACCTATACACAATAGAAGGATATTTGTGAAACACTAAATAAAAATTTCCCATCAGTTTTTCCAGAAGAAAATAATTTTGAGACGGATGATATGGAATATGCATGCCCACACATATTACCAGATATACAACTTTCAGAAAAAGAAATACAGGAGGAGTTAAGTAAATTAGACAAAGGAAAAGCAAATGGTCCTGATGAAGATTCATGTTGGAAGCTACATGAATGTGCAGAGGAGTTAAGTAAACCATTAAATGCAACTTCTACCTGAAGCGGCTGCACCACTTCGAACATGTGATGAACCACCGCCCTCTCATCCCCATCATCAACCACTATACACCCGACGCTGTGGAGAACCCTTGTCTGCAGTGCCTCAAGGAAAAGCTTTCGCCGTATGTGTTCACTGCACAGTGGCATGCGGGCAAGACGCTATGCATACCTGATGCGTTGTCTCGCCACCCAGTCAACCACCCAAGGAGTGACGACGACATGCTCAGTGATGTCTCCATTCGGGAAGTGGTTACACTGAGGGCAGTACAGTCCCTCACCCCGCCCGAGTATCAAGACACGACAAGAGACATCAGATTGGAGGAGTTCCAGCAAGCAGCACGTAGCGATGCTGCGTATGTCAACCTATTGAAGTGTGTATGCCATGGCTTTCCCAGCAACCGCTACAACCTCCACAACCCACTCCTACCCTACTGGAAACTCCGTGATGAGCTCTGCAGCGATGGCGACCTAGTGCTCTACAGTCCACGCATTGTTGTCCCTGCGGTGCTCCGCAAGCAAGTATTACAGCGCCTGCATGACAGCCATCGTGGAGCCGAGGCCACCAAGCGCCGTGCAAGGTAGACAGTTTTCTGGCAGGGCATTAACTCGGATATCACCAACACTGTACGTGCCTGCAACGCCTGCCAGACCCTGCTGCCCAGCCAACAGCAAGAGGAATATACCAACGACGATCATCCCACTAGACCCTTTGAATCCGTGTCAGCAGACAACTTCTCTGTGGCGGGGAAAGCCTTCCTTGCCATAGCTGACCGTCTGTCAGGCTGGCCGGTTGTCATCCTGTGTGGCAGGGACACAACCGCTGCCGCCACCATACGCCAGTTCAGGAGCTACTTCCATGACTTGGGAGTCCCCGTACGCCTCAGGACCGACAGTGGGCCCCAATTCACAAGTCGCGCTTTTGAGGAGTTCCTGACTCGGTGGGGTGTCCGCCACATGGTGACTTCGCCCCACTACCCACAGTCCAACGGCCATGCAGAAGCAGCCGTCAAGACAGTGAAGCACCAGATTATGAAAGTGGCCCCTAATGGAAATATTAACACCGAGGATTTCGACAGAGGTCTACTGGAAGTCCGCAACACCCCCAACTTCTCTGGTCGCTCCCCTGCCCAGATCCTGTATGGCCACCCCCTCCGCACCTGCGTGCCAGCCCACCTTGCGTCTTTCCGGCAGGAATGGCAAGCCAAGGCAGAGGAGTGTGATCGCCGTGCAGCACAGCGAGCACAAGAGACCAAATCCCGCTATGATCAGCATGCCCGTCCACTGCCCTCACTCCGCATCAATCAATAAGTGCGTATCCAGGACACAGTGTCAGGTTTCTGGGACAAGGTGGGCACTGTGATGGGGCGTGGCAGATCGTGGCAGTTGCTCGTCCGCCTCCCGAGCGGATGATTGCTGTGGCGTAACCGCCGCCACCTCCGCCCAGCAGTCTTCATCACCACCGAGGACCCTGAGGTCCCGGTGTCTCAAGACAGCACATCCCAGGCCCTACCACATCTCCGCCGTTCACCCCGTCTCCATGGTCAACCACAAGAACCTTCAAGCTGAAGACTTCGCTATTAGCTTAAAAGGGGGAGAGAGGTGTGGGTTAATTATATAACATCTATGATTACATACACATTACACATACAAGCTCTTAGATGATATAAGATACTCTCGACACATGTCATATGTCTGGCTTGTGTCATACCGGAAGTGGTATCACCACCAGATCAGTCACGCATAAGCTCCCATCCAGTAAACACGCAGTCAGTTTGTACCTACTCTGTAAACAGTGGACATAGCCCATTAAAGTAAGGATCTACTCGGATTGTATCATTAACACATCCTATACGAGACTTAGTGCAGTGACTCACCCCCAACAGGTGGGAAAAAATTCGGATTTTGGAGGGATTTTTTTCTTTTTTTGGCCATTTTTGGGTTCCGAAAGTCCAGGCCCACAATGTCTGTTAAATGGGGTGTCCGGAAAGTGGGCATCTGGATAGTATGGGAATTACTGTAATTGCAGTAATAATAAAAATAAAACACTTCTTGCCAGTCTCTTATGATTTTGTTACGATATTCCAGTGTTTATATTAGACTTTAGCGAAACAGTAACAATATGAGGAAAATCATTACAAACTTTATCAAACTTCATGAATGACTCTTATTACCACTTACTTTTATAAAGCTTATTGATATAATATCATTAGTCATTTCATAGCATAGCTGCACAATTTGCAACCGTAAAAATGCTCGATAACTAATGCACTAGCATCATGACTTCTCTGATTATCGCAAAAATATCACTAAATCACTTGTATTTTATGACAGTGATTCACAATATAATATAAAAAAGCACTTTCAGCCACTTTCGCATGATTTCAGTGCAACTTGGGTGAGTATTGCTCCGTATTATTTACCAGAGAGAGGGGGGGGAAAGCAGCAAACCAGTTTAGACCAGCTCATGGAAGGGGATGAGAGAGGGAGGGGGGGGAGGGCAGCAAACTGGTTTAGACCAGCTCATCGAGGGTGCATGGAAGAAAGAAATACTCCTAACCAGCCGGTCCTAACTTTTCCCCTGATGAATTAATGGCATTAATAAATGAAGTGGCCAAAAGGAAGAGTGTTATATTTGATTCACTGGATAATGCCATCACTAAAACAGCCATGAACTGTGCCTGGGATAATGTTACATTTGCAGTGAACAGTGTCAGCAGAGTTCAATGAGATAAAATGCTTTAGTGAATCTGGCCCCGGTACTGTATCCACCTGCAGATATTTAAAACCGTTTATGTTATATCCACCTGCGGATATTTAAAACTTTGTATGTTAAAAACACAGATGTTAAGGGATGACTGTACTGTATATTGTACCATTTGATTATTCTAGTGAATGTATAATACAGTACAATACTGCAATGATAGTGAAATCGGTTTAGAAACCGATCGTGTGATCCAGACCAATGTCTGATATATCAGAAAATGTCTGGGTTAGCAGGGGGGAGTCTGGATGTCGCTTTTATCAGAATTTTACTTTTTTCAGAGTGACTTGGGCTCTAAATATCCCCTTAAACCACGGGGTTGTCTTTGCTTGACTTGCATGTCTCGCAGGCATATTCGCGCTCTGACAGACTCGTTTTCGTTTTCGTTTTTAAAGGCCTTGGTCACCTAATGGCAGCTTTCCACTCTGCACGATCCATTGCAGCCTCCTTGTTCAGTCCCTTAACCCTAAGGTCACACTTACTGACCTCGTCCCATGTCTTTCTCAGTCTACCCCTCATAACCCCGCCCCCAATATTAACACTTCTCGCCTTCCTCACCCAATTATCATCCCCAATCCTCTCCACATGTCCAAACCATCTCAATCTACCTCTCCTCATCACAGCACCAATACACTCCAGTCCCATCCTACCTCTCAATTCTTCCATCGTAAACCCAGCCCCTCCAGGCCTTGGACGCAGGGACGCACTGCACATCCACCTAATCAATGTTATTTCTGTACGTCTGAGCCGGCGAATATCTTCCTCCTTCACTGCCCAGGTCTCACTAGCATACAGCATTACACTCCTAACACATGCTGCATACAAAGACCCTTTAGCACGTAGGGAGAGTCCTCTCAATGTCAGGAGAGGCAAGCGCTCCCTGAACTTCTTCCAACCACTTCTCACCCTAGCCACAGAGCTAGCTCCAGCCCCACCTTCAGCACACAACATGTCTCCCAAATAACAAAACTCTTCCACACACTCAAGAGATTCACCAGC
Source organism: Coenobita brevimanus (assembly GCF_032717465.1). Lineage (NCBI taxonomy): Eukaryota > Metazoa > Arthropoda > Malacostraca > Decapoda > Coenobitidae > Coenobita > Coenobita brevimanus. The sequence continues at coordinate 34,511,741 of NC_136967.1, forward strand.
AAGTTCAATCCTTTCATGTTTGACAATCTCCACCTGCTCACCCCGACACGCCGTACACATAAAATCAGCATTAACTCACAGTCTACCTCTGATACCACTACATCTCTTATGCACCCATTTATCACACACACCGCACAAGATGGAATTACTTCCCACGCCCTTGTGGCAAACTGCACATGGCCATTCTCCCTCGTCTTTGACAGTACCGCCACCAACCCTAGATGTCATCACTTTTGTTTTATCTGCATTTACCTTTAAACCCTTTTGCCCCATACCATCTCTCCACTTCCTAAACCTTTTCTCCACCTCCCTTTCATTCTCTGCAATCAACACCAAATCATCAGCATACAACAACTCCCACGGGAGTCCATTTCTAAAGTCATGTGAAAGGGCTTCAAGTACCATGATAAACAACATGGGACTCAAGACTGACCCCTGATGCACACCAACATTCATGGAAAACTCATCACTCAAATCTCCATTCACTCTTACCTGGGTGTGAGCACCCACATACATGGCCATAACCACCCTAACCAGCCACTCCTCCAAGCCAAGCTTTCTCATTGCCCATGTCACCACCTCTCTAGGGACTCTGTCAAAGGCCTTTTCCAAATCAACAAAAGCAAAATAAAGATCCCTTCTCTATCTCTCTATCTATTGCCAGACGCCTCAATCCCGTTTGGGGTGGCCACAAACAAATCACCTCCAAGTCGCCCTGTCCCCCGCCATTTCACTGCCCTGCTCCCAACTCACACCCCCCTCTCTCATATGCCTCTCCACCCCATCCCTCCATCTCATCCTCGGCCTCCCCCTCCCTCTTCCCCCCTCCACCTCACTCACATACACTCTCTTCGTCAGTCTTTCACCCTCCATCCTCTCCACATAGCCAAACCACCTCAGTGTGTTCCTCATAACGCTTCCTATCACATCCACATCAACGCTACAACGCTCCTTTATATCCTCATTCGTCAGCCTGTCTCTCCCTTCTCCTACCAGTATATTTTTCCTGAAGCTGTCGAACAATGAATATGGCATCAGTGGTCCTCCTACCTGGCATAAACCCAAACTGCATCTCATCAATATTCACTCTTTCTCAAATCATACATTCTAAAACTCTCTCCATTACCTTCATTTTCTGATCTAAAAGCTTTATACCTCTATAATTTCCTCTTTTCAGGGCATCACCCTTCCCTTTATACACATTTACAATTACATTCTTCAGCCAATCATCTGGGACAACACACTCATAAATAATCCTATTTATCAGGTCAGTGACTAAACTCACCCTTATATCGCCTGAGGCCTTCAACATTTCGGCAGTCAACGCAGACACACCTGCTGCCTTCCCCACCTTCATCCTGCCTATTGCCTCACTCACAGTAGCAGTATCAATCAAAGGCGAAGGGCCAGACACTGGAACTGCTGGCTCCAAACCTTCCCTGTCCCAGTCAAACTCCTCATTCAACAACCGGTTATAATGCTCTCTCCATGCATCTTTAATATCCTCACTGTTCACCACTACCTTTCCTTCATCATTCTTCACACACTGCTCACCTATAATATCCCGATTATCCCTCTTCACTTGACCTGCCACCCTAAATATCATATTTTTCCTTTCCCCATGATTTAGGTTATCAAGTAATATTCTCTGTGACTCAGACTTTGCCTTGTATACCTCTCTTCTAGCCCTACGCTTGGCAACCAGATATTCCTGTTTGCTACCACCTTTCTTCCATTCCCGGAAAAGCCTTCTTTTCTCCTTAACTGCAGCTTCTAAACCCTCATCCCACCACCAAGTTACTTTATGTCTTGGTGGTCCTCTTGTCCAGTCGCATGTTACATCAGTAACTCTCAAGAAATTGTTCTTGAGGGCTCTGTACTGTTCATTAACACCTCTATCTACAGCTCCCTGTTCAGCCACCACTCTCCTCAACTCGCTATAGAAGGCATCTCTTACTACTTGGTTTTTCAGCTTTCATATTTTCCTCCTAGGTACATAAGTCCTCTTTTTCATCACTTGTTCTTTAATCACCATGTCACAAATGAATAGTTTGTGCTGCTGCACACACTTCTCACTTCCTATAGCTTTAACATCCCTCACTAACCTCCTATCGGCCCTCTAACCAGGAAATAATCTATCTGACTGCTATTTCCCCTAGACTCATACGTAATTAACCTACTGTCTCTTTTCCTAAAATATGTGTTGCACACAATCATGTCCATTGCCTCCCCAAACTCGAGTATCCTTTCCCCTTCTGCATTCCTTAGACCATATGCACATCCCCCATGTACTCCTTCATAACCTTGTGCTGCTTCACCTACATGACCATTTAAGTCCCCTCCCAAAATCACTATCTCATCATCCCGCATACCACCCACTACACATATTAAATCATCCCAAAATCTATCTTTCTCTGCTTCATCCAATCCTGCCCGTGGAGCATATGCCGATATAATCGCAGCTATCTTTCCTCCCAACAGAATTTTCACCACCAATATCCTATCGCTTACTCTCAAAACATTCATAACATATTCCACCCATTTCTCCACAACCATCACACCAACACCTCCATATTCGTCTGTCCCCCCCTGCCAAAACAACTTATAGCAACAGTCCTTCCCAACAAAAATATTTGCCAAAAATCAGTTATTAGTCCTAGAATATTGAAATTACATATGCATATGGCACATACCTTCAGCTTTCTCCTGGGATGTTTGTTGAGCCTTCGTTGAGTACCATAGGACTTGTGGAGATCTTTGAAGTTGGGTAACGAAGTCTCCACTTTACACTTCCCAACAACCCGTAATATGATTACGAAAGCCTGATATTATCACTAGAAACACTATTCTATGATTCTCAAATAGTTTGGAATCCATACTCCAAAAAAAAAAAAACTGTGAAAGCAATGAAAATTACGAGCACGTATGACCTTCCCAGTTGCACTCGTTCGCCGCTGGTATTCTGTCATTTATTATTCATAAAAACACTCACACTTTATATTTCTATTACTGTGTAACAGTTATACATATCTACAGTCTTTATCCATAAGTTTCCTTCAGTAATAGTAGTTTATTGTCTCTGTAGGCATTCAATTTCTCTTTCAGTAAAATATGTAGCATTCACTTTCTCGTCCTGTATACTAGTGTTGAGAGTGAATCTGTCACCTTCACTTCCACTTTCATAACTCATAGTATTCATACATGCTAGAGTGAAACTTTCACTTTCATTACTCCAAGTATATATACTCATATTCTTATATTACTACTCATTTACATTTCTATTTACATTCTCTATTTTATTTACATTATTTACATTTCTATTTTATTTACACTGTGTTATGCACTGTCACATGCAGAAACTTATAAAACTATTTTCCACTGTTCACTTATATTTACATTCAATGCTTTCTCTTGCTGATTACACATTATTTACACATTACAGTATTTACATTTCCACTTGCACTGTTTTACTCACCAGAAAGATTGTAGTCACTGTCTATCATTTTCATTGACAAATTAGCCAGTTGACGTTCCACAGCAGTCACTTAGCCCTTTACCTGTTTCCACATGAGGTTTAGTAGGGGGTAAAGGTCACAGGGCCCTTTGCATGGGGCTAAAAAGCGGTTGAAATGGACAGGCGTGAATCCGACGTGGGTTCACTTTGAAAGACGACAGTAAACTGAATATAGTGTGGTGGCCTAGCCGCCTAGGGGGAGTACAGTGCTGCCAATGTCAGCGTGGTGACAGCTGCTAATATATATGCTATGAAATGATTGGCTGGAAATCTAGACAATACATAATGAATTAGGTAGTTCCAAGTGAATGTAAATATCACATTGGCTTCTCCCTTCCTTTCTTATATAGATTTTTATTATGAGAATAGATTATACGGTATATTTCAAGGGGAAATAAACAGCGAAAATTAGCGAACGAGTGCACGTGAGGTGTTGTCAGGTGATAATTAGCCAATTCCAGGTGTATGGCACTATCACTTACCGTATTTCTTTTTTGTATATATTATTTGGTATAAGAATAGGGCATAGGGCTTATTTCAATGGATGAAATCAGTGGAAAATTCCAGGGAAGATTTACTTAGTGTAGCACTGCCAGGCAGGCGAGAGGATAGGGTAATGGAGGGGAGTCAAGAACGGTGAGAAATGGCTAAATTGTCAACAGTGGATGGGAGTACAGATGAGATCAGGAGTGCTGACTAGTGTTGGACATTGGCAGTACTGATAGATGATACAAGCCACCACTTGAAAGCCCGGGCGAATTCAAAATAACACAGAATCACAAAAGTGACGCCCTACGGTATGATCCCTTGTTCCCAAGCGTCACGAAAGTGACGCCCCGCCGTTAAGGGGTTAATCCATTATAATGAGGTTATACTGACTATGTATATACAATATAAATATATAAATAGGGTGCAGGTGCAGAAGTGCAAATGCATACCTCCCATTTGGTGGCGGTTGCCCAGCACTGCATGGCATTCAAGAGCTTTAGTTCACTTATATTTTTCATTTCCTCATCATCCAACCTCACTTTGCACTCAGTGACTTCATTTCTGCTGAAGACCAGAACTTTACTCTTCCCTACATTCACCTTTAGATTCCATTTTATACACAGTCTCCCAGACTCAGTCACCAAACCTTGCAGTTCCTTCATCTTCACTTAACAATACAGTATCACTTTCAAACAGCAGAAGATGAAGTTTCCCAATGCTGCCCTCTCTTGTTATGTCCATGCCAGCTTTGACTGCCCTACCTTGTTTCTCTTTTATAACCCCATCCATATACAGATTGAACAGCCATGGAAACATGACACATCCCTGTTTGAGTCCAACAGTCAGATAAAAAAATTCACACAGGTCACCATCCTTATGCTCTGCAGCCTTAGCACTCTCATAAATCCTCTTTTCCAGTTTATAAGATCTTCCCATTTACTCTCTATCTATCTACCTGTCTATTGCCAGACGCCTTAACCCTTCTGTGCCCGTGATGTGTGTGTTTATGATTGCAGAGCATTGAGTAATGCCACCCATAATGTGGCCTATTACATTCCATAACATCTGTATGTATTAGGACGCGGTTTATTGGCCTAAATGCATTCTCTGAGCCTGGTATACCTCTCTGGGAAAAAAGAATAAGCTCTCCCCACCAACCAATGACATTTCAGACAAATGATGTCATCTGAAATGTCACTGCTCACCACAGAGTTTTATTGGCTCCTACTTTGTACTTGGCTCTTAGTTTGTGTTTGGCACTTGAGGAGGTAGGATTACATCGATCATCTTATCTGTGCATTGCCATATTGGGAATTTATTGTGATTTTTTTCTGTGTTTGTTTTCAAGAAGACTCAGCCATGTCAGACAGTAGTGACGAATATTCTGATGCATCGTATGTGCCAAGGGTGTCCAGTGAGGATGATAGTACTGACAGTGAGTTAACACTAAGTGATAATGAATTATGGAGGGAAGATGACCCGATTGAGGAGAGTGGGTGGAGATATCTGGTGGACATTTTTGCAGACCAACGGCCACACGCCATTCCTGGCTTCAGTGATGGTGCTGCCCAGGATATGATGCCCCGTACTTTTGCTTCCCCTAGGGCTGCTTTTAGTAATTTTCTTGATAACGAAGTGATGTCAAAATTGTGTTCATGGGTGAATGAGAGGGCTGATGTGTACTGGGCTGTGAATCCTAGTAAAAGTAAAGTACATGACCAAAAATGGAGACCAGTTACAACTGATAAAATGCATGTTTTCATGGGACTGTTGATGGTGATGGGGGTGTTACAGTACCCAGATATGCATATGTACTGGTCTCACAGTGTGTGTTATGGAGATCCCCAGGGCTAAGTGGTGTGTCATGAAAGCCAAGAAAAAACTAGAACACCCCAACACTTGCTTCATCAAGCCCTTCCACCGTACCCCCCTACTTATAAGTAGAGGGGTATGATGTGTGTATGTAATGAATATATATGTTATATATATTGCGTTTAAAAAAGAAAGATAACATAATTATGACACTTTACTGAAGACAAAATAAGTATTTTGTGTTAAGTATTCCTTATGCACGCATATGGTCGGAGTGGGTGGGATGGGCAGGCTACGTGACACCCTGTGGCATGGGTGTGAAGGGGTTAATCCCGAAAGGTGTGGCCACAAACAAATTGCCTGCATGTCGCCCTGTCCTCCACCATTTCATTGCCCTGCTTGCAGCTCACACCCCCCGTCTCTCATATACCTCTCCACTCCATTCCTCCATCTCATCCTTGGCCTACCCCTCCCTTTCTCTCCCTCCACCTCACTCACATACACTCTCCTTATCGGTCTTTCACTCTCCATCCTCTCCACATGTCCAAACCACCTCAGTATGTTTCTCCTAATGCTTCCTATCACATCCATGTCCACACCACAATGCTCCTTCACTTCTTCATTTGTCAGTCTGTCTTTTCATGTGACTCCACATGCTCTTCTCAATAACTCATTTCCACTGCTCTTACTCTTGACTTCTGTCCCTCCAACAAGGTCCAAGCTTCACTTCCATACGTTAGAGTTGGTATCACAGTACTGTCATGTAGTAACTTTTTCACTTCCATGCTCACTTCCCTGTTTCTTATCACTGCTTTCAAGGAACCAGCAACCTTTCTTCCTTGTTGTACCCTTTCAAGCACTTCACCCTCTATACTTCCATCCTTACTCATCACACTACCCAAGTACTTAAATGCACTCACATTTTCCATTTCCTCCTCATCCAACCTCACTGTACATTCACTGACTTCACTTCTCTCAAAGACCATAACTTTACTTTTCCCTACATTCACCTTTAGATTCCATTTCTTACACACTCTCCCAAACTCATCCCCAAGCCTTGCATCTCCCCTGCATCTTCACTTAACAACACAGTATCATCTGCAAACATCAGTACAGGGAGTTTCCTAACACTGCCCTCTCTCACTAGGGCTGCTCCAACATCCACTGCCACTTGTATCTCTTTTATAACTCCATCCATATACAGATTGAACAGCCATGGAGACATGACATATCCTTGCTTCAATCCAACCTTCAAACAGAAAAATTCACTCAGTTCACTATCCACATGCACTGCAGCCTTAGCACCATCACATACAATCTTCACGGCCTTCAACAACTTCCCATCTGCTCCATGTATTCTTAATACTTTCCATAATCCTTGTCTATCCACCTTGTCATATGCTTTGTCCAAATCCATGAAGGCCACATACACTTCGTTCCCTTTTCTAGAAACTCTTCCATCAAAGATCTAAGAATGAATATCTTATTTACACAACCTCTTCCCTTCCTAAAACCTCCCTGTTCTTCTCCACTAATTCCTCTATTATTTCCCTAACTCTGTCAATAAGTATCATACCATATACTTTTCCTGTTACACTAAGAAGACAAATGCCCCTATGATTACCACACACTTCATTTTCCCCTTTTCCTTTGTACAAGGGAACATTTATACCTGACTTATAATCCTCTGGGACTCTGCCTTCCTCCCAGGCCAATCTGCACATCTTACACATCCATCCAACTACTATCTCTCCCCCATGCTTGAGCATTTCACCACACACTTCATCAATGCTGAAGCACACTTCATCAGGGACCTGGAGTGGTGGGGTTTTTGCCGTGGGTCTACCCCCAAGAGGCTGTCAAAGCAGAAGAGTAGGACAGCATGGGGGACAAACCACCACAAACCCCCCGGCCCCTCACGGGGCCTGAGAATCTGGGAGTGGCTTCGGTCGCCTTGGCAAGTGCTACGACTCTCAACACAACACGCACAACAACACCATTTTTTCTACATCGAGAAATTACTCCCTGGTGGTTATTGCTCGATGACTTCTTCTAGCCGAGGACATTGAGAGCGATCCAGCAGGAGCCATCAACAAAAACATATGTCCAACATGCTCAAAACCTATTACTTCGAGCCGACAGACAAAGGGTTCAGTTCAGTGCAATTCCTGCAAGAAATGGACCCATTACACCTGCACAACAGTTGCATCCAGAAAACATTACACAGACGCCTGGACCTGCTCCTTATGCTCCTTCCCCCCACCCATTAACCCCCTCACCAACCCTACTGTTACTTCCTCCACACGTCCTCAGCCTCACCCTCCGATCCTTCCCACACCATCCAATTTCCCAACCCCTCCCATTGCACCCTAGCCTAATCCTCCCCAACTCTTTCCTCCATCACAACCTTCTTCCACCCCTTGCCCTCCACCCATACTACCACCTCCCCCCCCTATGCTCCAGCACCCAAGACACATCACACACACATAAACATCCTTCAATTAAACATAGATGGCATAAACACCAAAAAACAAGAACTCACACAATTCATCAAACAACAGAACATACACATTGCCATTTTACAAGAAACAAAACTACACAGAACACAAAAAACACCTACATTTCATAATTTCACCACCATTAGACAAGATTGGGCCGACGGCGTTGATGGTGGACTCATCACCCTGGTACACAAATCCATCAACTTTTCAGATACCAGTACACACACAAAGTCACTTCTTCTCCCACATGACACCACAACCGAAATATAATCAATTAAAATACGCACCGGTAACAAATCACATAACAATCGCCAATACGTACCCGGTACATTCCCCCCCAGTCGTGCCCCACAGTACCACACAAGTACTCTCCACAAATACACCACATCATTAACACACGAACGAACAGCCGGAGAGAGCAGACGTCCCAGCCATCGCTGCTAACCTTAAGTAGTTTCAGGAATTTTGTCTGTCCTGTCTCCTAAGGTCTTGATTTAAATTCAAAATAATGAAAGTTAATAGACTACCAAAAATGTAAAGATTTATTGACTAGATTGTACATGAATGTTTGTAGTTTTTTTTTCGGTAACAGCTGTTTTGGTATTTAAGCAACATCAAACATGGCCAAAAATATAAACAATGAGGGTCTAGAATTTCAAGGATTTGATGCTAATACCAATGTCATGGACCTGGTTAAAACATTAATTATGAGGATTAGTGAACTCGAAAAGAAAGTAGAGAATCTAGTGATAAAGGATGTGTCAGTAAATACGGAAACTACCATACAGAGTCTGACCCAGTCCATTGAAACAGCCAACAAAGAGATTAGGAATTTGAAGCAGGAAAATGTTGAACTAAGGAGGAAACTAGAAGAGAGTACTAATAAAATGGAGAAGGTGAGTAATGTATTAGAAGAACATAAGGCAAAGTGGGCACACGTAGAAGAAGAACAGAAAGAAGTGGTCAGCTTAAGAGAGATCATCCAGGAAGAAAGGGAAATGAAAAGAAAGAAATGGAAGAAAATGTAGTGAAAATACTGAAGAAAAAAGAGAAAATAGTGAGAGAAACTTTAGAAAGGAACAGATGTGTGGTAGTATTTGGAAACAGGGAAGAGGAAGAAAAGGTTAGGTTCGTAAGACTCGAGAGAGACACGAACCAGGTGAGAGGAATATTAGGCAAGATTGACCCCGAAGGAGACAAGTGGGTAAAAGAAATTGAGGAAGTAAGGAGGATAGGGCCTTACAAGAAAGGGGAAACAAGACCAATGAGAGTCAAGTTTACATCAGAAAGTGTAATAAATGAGATACTTAAAGTGACCTGGAAATTAAGCAAAGAGGCGGGGATGGAAAATATTATAATAAGAAAAGATCTGAATGAAGAAGAAAGAGAAGTTTTAAAATCATTAAAGGAAGAAATAAAGGAAAAAAATGATAAGAGGACAGAGGAAGAATGTAATACTTTTTTTTGGAGAGTATTGGATATGAAAGTAAGGTAATGGTATTTAAGGAAATAGAAGTGAAGGAAACTAAGGGGGATGGTTGTGAAAGATGAGAAGTTGAGGAAGTGGTACAGACAGAGAGTAGGAGAGAAGAGGGTATTAATAATGTCAAAAATAATTTAAAGGTGATATATACTAATGTGGATGGTTTCATATCTACAAGGATCAAAATTAATGATTTCTTGAGAGAACATGAACCTGATGTCATGTGCTTTGTAGAGACCAAATTAAGAGAAGATATTGATGTTCATTTGGGAGATGGTAAATACAAACTGTGGAGAAAAGACAGAAAAGAAAAAAAGGGAGGAGGAGTGATGATAGCAGTGAAGAACAACATAAATGTAGATACTGTGGAAATGGGAGAAGGCAGGGCTGAAGTGATATATATGAAATTAGAAACTGGAGAGAATGCTAAGAGAGATATGGCGGTAGTGTATGTTCCCCCAAAGACGAGAGCATGGAAGGATGACGAATACCATGAGATGTTGTTAGATATGGCTGACTACTTGCAAAAAATAATTGAGAAAAGCAATAATATAATTTTGGTGGGCGACTTTAATTGTAAAGAGGTGAACTGGGAGGAATGGTACTCGGGAGGTGGCGAGGATTCGTGGGGCACTATGTTATTAAATATAATAATGAATAATGTGATGACGCAATGGGTCAAAGAAGAGACACGGTTTCGAGGTGAGGACACACCAGCAAGGTTAGATTTACTGTTCACCAAAGAACCTGATGTAATAGAATCATTGGAATATCTCTGTCCTTTGAGAAAAAGTGATCACGTGGTCATTGAGTTCCATATGTTAATAGGAAACGTTGAGCCAAGAGACGAGCTTCATAGACAGGGAAGATACAATTTTGGGAAAGCAAATTTTACAGGATTGAGAAACTTTTTTGAAAATGCGGATTGGAGAAAATTCAGAGAAACAAGAGAGATACAGAGGAAGTGGGATATCTTTCTAGACCTCTATAATTTGGGTGTGGAAAAATTTGTACCAAGAGTAAGAGGGAAAGAAAACAGGAAAAAGGAGTGGTTTAATAGAAGGTGTATGATAGCAAAAAAAGAGAGAGATAAGGCGTGGAACAATTGGAGAAAGAGAGGTAACGACAGAACAAAGGAAGAATATAAAAGAACAAGAAATGAATACACAAGAATATGTAGAGAAGAAGAAAGGAATTTTGAAAAAGATATAATTGACAAATGCAAGGATGAACCCAAACTGTTTTATAGATTTGTTAATGGCAAACTGAAACAAAAGGAAGGAACCACCAAACTGAAAGTAGAAGGAGAGATCTTTAAGGATGCGGCAATGCAAGCAGAAATCATGAACAAACGTTTCCAGTCAGTTTTCACTAAAGAAAAGGAGCTTGTGGAAGGGGAGGGAGTGATTAGAAATGTTCCAGTGATGAAAGATATAAAAGTGGAGGTACAGGAAGTGTATAAATTACTGGAAACTCAAGATGTAAGGATAGCCCCAGGACCTGATGGAATTTCTAATTGGGTTCTGAAGGAATGCAGAGAACAACTGGCAGATAAAATTCACAGCTTAATTGTATGCTCACTGGAAGAGGGGAAAGTGCCAAAAGAATGGAAGAGGGCAAATGTGGTACCAATTTACAAGGGAGGAAACAGGGAAGAACCCCTGAATTATAGACCAGTGTCTCTAACCAGCATGGTCGCAAAATTGTGTGAGAGAATCCTGAAAGACAGATGGATAAAATATCTGGAAGAGATGAATATTTTGGCTGAATGTCAGTTTGGATTCAGAAGTGGAAGGTCATGTGTTTCTAACTTGTTGAGCTTTTACTCAAGAGCGATTGATGTGGTACAGGAGAGAGATGGTTGGGTGGATTGTGTGTACTTAGACTTAGAGAAGGCCTTTGACAAGGTACCTCATAAGAGACTAATGTGGAAACTAGAATATATAGGAGGACTAAAGGGGAAACTTCTGGAATGGATGAGAGACTTTTTGAGAGACAGACAAATGAGGACAGTAATAAAGGAAAAGATGTCTGGATGGAGGGAAGTAACAAGTAGAGTCCCTCAAGGCTCGGTGTTGGCGCCAGTAATGTTCCTGATTTACTTAAATGATATGGTAGATGGAGTGAACAGTTATGCAAGTCTGTTTGCTGATGATGTAAAGATCTTGAGGAAGATAGAGGTTGAAGAGGATTGTAAAATGCTGCAGGAGGATTTGGATAGGATACACAATTGGAGCCGGACGTGGGAAATGAAATTTAATGTAAAGAAATGTAAAATATTGGAAATAGGTAAAAGTACCAGGAGACCATCACTGAATTATTTTTTGGGTAATGAATTAATCACAAAAAGGAGAGAAGAGAAAGATTCGGGAGTGCTGGTCCAAGATAGTTTGTCACCAGAAAAGCACATTAACAAGATAGTTGGAGAGACTTATAAACTCTTGACTAACATAAGAGTAGCATTTCATTATATGGATGAGGAAATGATGAAAAAATTGATAGTGGCCATGATCTGCCCCAGGTTAGAATATGCAGTGGTAGTGTGGTCCCCACACAAAAAGAAAGATATAAACAAGATTGAGAGAATACAAAGAACAGCAACCAAGATGGTCCCCAGTCTGACAGACCTGTCATACAGAGAGAGGCTGGAAAAACTGGATTTGCCTTCGTTAGAGGAAAGGAGAAAGAGGGGAGACATGATTGTGGTGTTCAGGACCATGGTGGGAGTAGATAAATTGACAAAGAAGATCTGTTTGTATGGGATAAGAGAGCAACAAGAGGACACGGAATGAAATTGAAAAAGTCAAGTTGATTGAAGGATATCAAGAAATATAGCTTTCCTTACAGAAGTATAGACTTATGGAATAGCCTGGACAAAGAGATCGTCCAGTCTAAAAACTTAAACGAGTTTAAAGCTAAATTCGACTTATTGAGAAACAGCGACGGAAACCCACGAGCATAGTACATTCCGTGTATATCACAATTAGGTTTATTAGGTAAATACTTAAATATTTGGAACGACTTAGACAAAGAGGTGGTGCATGAGAAAAACATTCATGTGTGTAAAGGTAGACTTGATAAATGTGGATATGGAGACAGGACAACACGAGCATTGCTCAATTCCTGTATACTACAAATAGGTAAATACAAATAGGTAAATACACCCAACATCAGCATGGGTGGTGATTTCAATGCCAAGGCATCGGCTTGGCATGTCAACAACCCTGACACAGACAGAGGGCTGGCACTGCAATCCCAAACAGATAATCTCTTCATACTGAAAAATCTCCATCAACATACCCATATCCCACACCAAGCCGTCATCCTTCCATTATCTCCAGACATCACCTTTTGCTTCCCAAACCTCACCCCCACAACATCCTAGAGAGTGGTCAAAACCCTTGGTTCTAACCATTTCCCAACCACCATCACTACCAAAACCAGAATCAGCCCAGCTGGCCACAGACACACATACACTAATTATAAGAGAGCCAACTGGGAGGCCTTCGCAACTGAAACAGAACAACACTTTGAAACATTAAATAGTACATCCATCACAAACATCAACACCGCTGTCCACACTTTCAGTACAATTATACAAGACAGCCCTAGAGGCAACAGAAAGAGAGACAACCCCAACTTCACACCAGAAATTCAAGGCCTCAGCAGTCAACGGGACACACTGCGACACTCCCTAACACCCCATACACAGGTCACTTTACAACAAATACAGAAACTCAACACTCAAATAAACAATAAAATATCAGAACAGGAAACACTAAACTTGAATAATAATGTCCAAACACTTGACCACAAAACAAACGCCAGCAAACTCTACAAAACACTAAACAGCATCACACTCTCCAACAGCAACACTACACAATCACATGCTACCATCACAACAACAGACACCATACCTTCAAACAAACAGCAAGGAAACACTCTCATGAATCACTTGTCACATGTCAGCAATCTAAATACCCATTGCGACAACCGACATATCATCCGAAGTAAGAGACAGTTCCCCACAGACCTAGACAATGCACCTTTCACTTACAACCAGACAAAGCATATCATTAGCAACCTTAAGCACTCAACTGCCTGTGGACCAGACAGCATAAGCAACATACACCTTAAACACCTTGGACCACAAGGCATACAAGCACTCACCAACATACCAGACTACAGCTACTCACACAACATAATACCCAACATTTGGAAGCATGGCATTATCATCACTATCTCCAGACCCAACAAAGACCCCACATTACCTTCCTCACACCGCCCTGTCACACTCCTCTGCACCCCCTCCAAAGTCACTCAATGACTGGTACTTCAACTAGTTACACCTCATATTCCCCTAGCCCCATCACAACATGGTTTTAGGCCACTGCACTCCACAAACACTCTTCTTACATATCTTACACAGAGAGTTTTTGATGGCATGAATTCAGCTTGGCCACCACACAGAACACTCCTAATCACACTGGACATTAGCAAAGCTTTTGATGCCATCCCCCTGCACAACCTCACAAGCAAAATATTCAACACAGACATGCACAAAGACACAAAAAGATGGTTGGCAAACTACTTAGCAGGAAGATGAGCACATGTAACATTTGTCGGTCAGTCTTAGAACATAAGAAACTTCACAAATGGCATCCCCCAAGGATCTGTTTTGTCACCTACTCTCTTTAACCTATACATACACGATACACCCACACCCCACACACCACAGATACACATAGCTTCCTATGCAGACGACATAACACATACAGTGCTCGTCAGAAGTATTCAGCGTTGTCCGCCGGGCGCGCAATACTTATGGCCCAAAAAGAATCACCCATTTTGGGGGGTAAGAATTTAGCCACAAGTTTGAGCTCCGAGCATGACGTCACGGTAGCCTGAGGCCTTCTGATGCGCTGGTTGGTTCCCGCCTCAGTCGCCCACGGGCTGCCTGAGAGAGAGGAACTCCGCCGAGTGTCCCTCTCAAATTGCTCCATTTTTTACCGAGTGTCCCGCAGTGTTTTGGCCTTCAAAACTTTGTTATGGCACCTACCCGTGAACTATCGAGTGAAATCATATCCCAGATCATTGCTCTAAAGGAGGCAGGCCACCAGACAAAGGAAATTAGTGAATTGGTTGGTGTGGCACGATCGACAGTGCGTCGTTGGTGTGCGCGGTTTCGGGAGGAAAACAGTGGTGAAGTTCCCACAAAGAAACCGAGGTCTGGTAGGCCTAGGAAAACTTCCCCAAGGTCTGTTAATGTTTTAAAACGTGCAGTGGAGTTTAATCCTTGTGTGAGTGCAAGGAAAATTAAGGAGAGCAACCCAGAAGTGTTTGGTGAGGTGTCAGTGAGAACAGTGTCTCGTAGGGTGCATGAGCTTGGTTACACAAGTCACAGGCCTGTGAAAAAGCCTCTTCTCTCTAGCAGCCAGAGAATTCGTAGGCTTGCCTTTGCTATTAAATATCTAAATTGGGGTGAGGAGCAATGGTTGTCAGTGTTGTGGTCTGATGAGGCAACGTTTAGTGTTACCTGTAACAGAGGAGCATGCAAAGGTAGTGACCCACTTGACCCACGGTATGTAAAAAGCACAGTTAAACATCCTGATTCACTCATGGTATGGGGTTGTTTTTCAGGGAAGGGTTTGGGGAAGCTTGTTGTACTTCCCAAGAACCTGAGAGTGAATCAGGATGTTTACCTGGAGCTTCTGTGTGATCATTTACCAGACTCCTTCGAGCTAACAGGTGCACGAGTGTTTCAGCAGGACGGTGCACCTGCTCACAAGGCCAAATCGGTCACCAATTGGCTTCGTGACTGCGAGGTATCATTCATGACAGACTGGCCAGGAAATAGCCTAGACCTCAACCCGATTGAAAACCTCTGGTACCTCGTAAAGAAGAGTCTCCAAGGGAAGGACGTGAGCTCTTTGCCTAAGCTGAAAGCCGCCATTCGTGACTCCTGGGACAAAATACCCCTCCAGCACCTCAGGAGCCTCGCCCTTTCACTTCGAAGACGTCTCAGCTCCGTGAAGAAACGTAAAGGCTACCCTACGAAGCACTAAAGGTAAATAAAATGCATTATTTATATGTTTTTTCAATGTTGAAAGGTTTGTTTCTCAGGAGGGACGCAGGGCGCCCCATACTTCTGACGAGCACTGTACATACCAAAACGCAAACACAGCCGTACACATCCTCCAACCTTGCCTCAAAACACTGCATGAATGGTTCGCCTCAAACAGGCTCAATATAGCGCCAGCCAAATCTACAGTGACCATTCTCATAGACAGGACAGCAGTAGTCACATTCCACATCTTACCATAAACAACACTCCCCTACCACACACCCACACACACACACACCCACGATCCTTGGTGTAACATACAATACATCTGTGTCATTTAACCCCTACACCACGGGCATGTTTACCAATGTTTTGCGTGTCCCGCAGGGTTATTCGGGCTCCGACAGACTCTCAAAAAATATTTGCCAAAAATCAGTTATTAGTCCTAGAATATTAAAATTACATAAGCTTATGGCACATACCTTCAGCTTTCTCCTGGAATGTTTGTTGAGCCTTCGTCGGTTACTGTAGGACTTGTGGAGACCTCTGAAGTTGGGTAACGAAGTCTCCACTTTACACTTCCCGACAACCCATAATATGATTACCACAGTCAGATATTAACACTATAAACACTACTCTATGATTTTCAAGTAGTTTGGGATCCATACTCCCAAAAAAATCCACCGTGAAAGCAATGGAAATTACGAGCGCGTCTGACCGTCGCACTTGCGCTAGTTTGCTCTTGGTACTCTGTCATTTATTATTCATAAAACCCCTCACACTTTATATTTCTATTACTATGTCACACTTATATATATCTGGAGTCTTTCTCCATAAGTTTCCTTCAGTAGTATTAGTTTTTGTCACTGAAGTCATTCAATTTTTCATTCAGTAAAATACGTAGAGAGCCATGGATTCACTTTCACTGTTATAACATAAAGTATTTGTACTCATATTCTTATATTACTAGTTACTTACATTACTATTTACATTTTCTGTTCTATTTTCAATATTTACCCTTCTATTTTACTTACACTATGTTATTCACTGTCACTTTCAGTAAGATAAAACTATAATACACTGTTCAGTCATATGTACTGAACATCCATTGCTTTCACTTGCTATTTACACATTATTTACACATTATTCTCCTTTCACACTTGCAGTGTTAGAACTGCTTCTGGCTGTGGTAATCAAAGAAGCAGGTAACACAGAGGGGAACCTGGCACTCAGCTCACTGTCAAGAGGTGCGTTTGTGCTCAGGTGTGCGACGTGTGGTATGTGCACACACCTGACACCTGTGAATCGCAGCCTTCCTTTTCCCTGTGGCAGGCATTAGCTCCAGTCTGTGCCGATCCATATACGGCCTCTGCTCAAGTCGGTCGGGAAATGTTACTGGATGGCGCCTTGGAGTTGCTGCTGTCACCCTACCATATCTTTCCAGCAGCTGCTGGACACAAGTCCTGGCGAACAACCTCAGGGATAAGGACTTGGGGTGGCTTGACCTTCATCTTATACAGGATGAAGGCGTTCAGCATCGTCATATCTATGAGATGCAGAAAAACTTTCCTGTACCACCTAGTATTCTTCCTGAGGCAGTCGATCTCACCAATCATGTCGGACTTGTCCACCGGCCGCATGTTGATATTGTAGTCCAACACAGCACCAGGTTTCATCACAGGTTCGCCTGTCCTACGGTCGACCTTCCCACTGTCTGTCATCTCCCCCTTATGTACGATGGTGAGCATGTGCACGACCCTCTTGTCATGCCACCGTATTGCCAGCATCTTCTCAGACTTGCGTAGGTGCACGTCTCCTCGCTGCGAGGTTCCTGCCTCTGTGAATTTAGGGAAGTGGGCACGATTACT
Source organism: Coenobita brevimanus (assembly GCF_032717465.1). Taxonomy (NCBI): domain Eukaryota; kingdom Metazoa; phylum Arthropoda; class Malacostraca; order Decapoda; family Coenobitidae; genus Coenobita; species Coenobita brevimanus. The sequence continues at coordinate 34,529,472 of NC_136967.1, forward strand.
TTTGACAGTGCTTCAGGAGCCAATGCCGTGCTCAGAAAGGTATTTGGCAAGTTTCGGTGCTGTTTAGTAGTTGTCTGTATACAGCACATGATTCCCACCAAAATACTTTTCAAGGAGCACTTTCACTACACAGCCTGAGAAGCCAAGAGGGGGTGTTTTATCAAGATCGACAGTGCTGGCTGAATAAATGACGAAGTCAAGGATGTACCCGGTCTTACAGTCGCACAGTACAAAGAACTTAATTCCAAAGCGATGGCGTTTGCTTGGAATGTACTGAACAAACCGAAGATGTCCTCTTAACAAAACCAAGGATTCTTCAATGACAACCTTCTGAAATTGGTGGAAGAATGACTTATCCTTCATTCTGCTCAGAATCTCCCGGATCTTCCAGAGTGGGTTGGTTTGGGAAGGTACATCGTTGTCGGCAAAGTGCAGGTTTCCCATGATGTTCAGGAAGCGATCTCTGGCCATGTACTTATTGAAGGTGGGCGAGGGTAGTAAGGGGTCCATGGACCAGTATTCTTCCAACTTATGCTTCTTGGAGTGTGGCATGTGAAGCATGAGGGCAAAGAACACATACAGCTCCTGCACTCCCAGCATGGACCACTGTTGCATCTTGGCTGCACCTGTACCACTTGCAGCACGTTGTGATTCATACCTGTTGGTCTGATCACATATGTGCTGCATGACTTCGTCATCGAGGAAGGCCAAAAGGTAGTCCACACACTCAGCATTATCGTCAATAGTGAAGGCAGGCTGAACTTCTGAGGAGCTCTCATCAAACACTAAATGTTCAGGCACAAAATCGGACTCTTCCGTCCACGTGAAGGCGTCCAGGATTCCCTGTCGTGGCGGTGTAGGGTGGGTGGTGGTGGTGGGTGGCTGTGAGGCAGATTTATCAGGTTCAAGGTCACTCGCACTGACCTTGGGTTGCCGTACAGCACTAGCAGACCTTACCCTACTACCAACTCTACTTTTACAAGTCCGGGATTTACCTCTTCCTCTACGGCCTGCCTTCACTGTTGATGCTGGTGGTGACTCCGACGACGAAGACTCCGGAGATAACTCAGCTGACGATGAGGAAGAAATGAGTGAAGTGGGGCTTGGGGAACGGGGAGGTGAATCAACTCAGGACTCATGGCAGGCTGGGTCATGCGGGGCCATTGTTTTAGGGCTAACACGCCGCCTTTTCACTCCCTTCCCAAATTCCTTGCCTTGCTGCACTAACGGCTCCTTTCCCTTGGAGCTAGGGACTACTTCCGACACTGAAGCACTCGTACTAGCACTTTCTGGCACGATTACCTCACCCGGCTCATCACACGATTCACCCGAATCATCAAAATCACTATCCATCATCACCATGGACAATTCTGCTAGTTCACGTGCCACTGCAGAGCCACTAAGTCCTTTCCTGCTTCCCTCACTACTTTTCTTGGGGGTAGAGGTCACGGGGCCCTTTGCAATGGGCGCAGAAGCAGCAGAAATGGCGGGGCGCGAGTGCGACATGGTTTGACCACAGCAGAGGACAAGGAACTAAATGCCACAGCTTATTTGAGAAGGCAAGGGTTGACAGTGACACTGAGGCTGACTGCTGCTAACTTACATGCTAATTTTTTATAGGTAGAAAATCTCGGCAATACATAAAGAAATAGGTAGTTCCAGGTGAATGTAAATGTCACTTAGGCTTCTCCCTTCCTTTCTGATATATATTTTTATTACGGACATTGATTACAAGACATAATTCAAAGGGGAAATTACCATGGTAATGTAGCGAATGAATGCACGTGAGGTGTTGTCAGGTGATAAGATAATTAGCCAATTCCTGGTGTATAACACTATCACTTACCTTATTTTTTTTTGGTATATATTATTTTGTATAAGTATAGGACATAGGGCTTATTTCAATGGATGAAATCTGTGGAAAAATCCGGGGGAAATTTGCTTAGCGCAGCGCGGCGTGGGAGGTGAGAGGACAGGGTAATGGAGGGCAGGTAGGGAGGGGAGTCACGAAGGGAGTAAAATCGCTAAAATGTCAACAGTGGATGGGAGTACAGATGAGATTTGGAGTGCTGACTAGTGTTGGACATTGGCAGTACTGATAGATGATACAAGCCACCACTTGAGAGCCCAGGATAATAACACAGAATCACAAAAGTGACGCCCCGCGGTATGATCCATTGTGGCCGAGTGTCACGAAAGTTACGCCCCACAGTTAAGGGGTTAAACAACACATCACAAACATTAAAGGTAAATTAACACCAAGACTCAGGGCTTTGAGATCACTTGCCCATAAAACATTTGGACACTACAAAGAAACCACCACCACAGTTTACAAACAATACATACATACAGTGATGAATAATGCAAGCCCTGCTTGGGCTCCTAACCTAACCTCACTAAAACACACTACACCACTCTACACACCGTACAGAACAAGGCTTTAAAAATAATCACGGGCTGCACAGCTACTACACCCACAGGCCACCTTCACCAAGAAACCAAAGTCCTCAAAGTCAAGGATCATCTAGACATAAGAGGAACCCCAATTCTTGCTGCAGCCTCCACAAACCCACAACATCCACTACAGTACATGGCAGCACATCCACACAACCAAGGAACATCAAAACAACACCCAGCACACAATATCATACACAAATACTGTCATCTCCTCCCCCTCGCCTGCCTCAGACCAGCTTCCAGAAGCACATCCATAGTCAAATCACTCGCTGCTTCATTCAGTCACTTAAAGACAACACACAGTTGCATGCACGGCCTCCTGATATCCACCCTTCTGAATCCTATCTCCCTCATGAGGACAGGGTCCACCTGGCCAGGCTGAGATTTGGGCATCATCCAGCCCTCGTGAGTTATCAGAAGAGGCTGGATGACTCTGTTGCTGATGCATGTCCAGGATGCAACACAGCATCCCAAATTATTAAGCACATTATGGAAGACCGCATTGCACACAATTACCTGTGCCAGCAACACAACATACACTCCTTGAGAGCTCTGTGGGAAAGCTCGGTTTTGGCCGTTGCCTTCCTTAGGGCCTTGGGGCTGTTCGGCCAGACTGCCAAGGGAACAACTACTACTATTACTACTACACTTGATCATTTCCTCGGTCTTTCCCCATTTTACCTTTCTTCATTGCATCCACAACTTCCATCCTACTGATTTCTTTCTCTCCTCTCACGTCCCTCCTTCAGCCAGCCATTCCCCCAGCCACTTATACTCGCATTACTTTCATTCTTTGTGTTCAACAAATCCTTATAGTGATCTCTGTATCTGCTCACTTTTTCTCCCTTCTCCATTAGTAGTCTACCATTTTTATCTTTCATGCTCCAACTAACTTCTTTGGCCCCCTGTCTAACTCGCTTTACCTTTTTACAGAATATTTTCTTACATTCCCTCCACTTTACACTCAAATTCCTTCCAAATTCCTCATTCACTCTCTTCTTACTCTCTCTTACTAATCTTTTCACCTCTTTCTCTTCCTCTCTGCATATAACTCTCTACTGCCTCTCAACTTCTTCCACGCCCCTGTTTCTCATTCACTGACTATCTATCTATTGTATCTATCTATTGCCAGACGCCTTAATCCAGTAGAGGGTGGCCACTGACAAATCGCCTCCACGTCGCCCTGTCCCCTGCCATTTCACTGCCTTGCTCCCAGCTCACACACCCCTCCCTCATATACCTCTCCACTCCATCCCTCCGTCTCATCCTTGGCCTACCCCTCCCTCTCTCCCCCTCCACCTCACTCACATAAACTCTCCTCATCAGTCTCTCACTCTCCATCCTCTCCACATGGCCAAACCACCTCAATGTGTTTCTCCTAATGCTTTCTATCACATGCACATCCACACCACAATGCTCCTTCACATCCTCATTTGTCAGCCTGTCTCTCCATGTGACTCCACAGGCTCCTCTCAAATAACTCATTTCCACTGCTGTCACTCTTGACTTGTGTCCCTCCAACAAAGTCCAAGCTTCACTTCCATACATTAGAGTTGGTATAACAGTACAGTACTGTCATGTAGTAACTTTTTCACTTCCATGCTCACTTCCCTGTTTCTTATCACTGCTTTCAAGGAACCAGCAACCTTTCTTCCTTGTTTTACCCTTTCAAGCACATCACTCACAATACTTCCATCCTTACTCATCAAACTCCCCAAGTACTTAAACGTACTAACATTTTCCATTTCCATCTCATCCAACCTTACAGTACATTTGCTGACTTCACTTCTCTCAAAGACCATAACTTTACTCTTCCCTACATTCACCTTTAGATTCCGTTTCATACACACTGTCCCAAACTCATCCACCAAGCCTTGCAGCTCCCCTTCATCTTCACTAACAACACTGTATCATCTGCAAACGTCAGTACAGGGAATTTCCAAACACAGCTCTCTCTCATTAGGGCCACTCCAACATCCACTGCCCTACCTTGTATCTCCTTTATAACCCCATCCATATACAGATGAACATCCATGGAGACATGACACATCCCTGTTTCAACCCAACCTTCACTTAGAAAAATTCACTCAGTTCACTGTCTTCACGCACTGTATCCTTGGCCCCCTCATACATACTCTTCATAGCATTGAACAACTTCCCATCTGCTCCATATATTCTTAACACTTTCCACAATCCTTGTCTATCCACCTTGTCATATGCTTTCTCCAAATCCATGAAGGCCGCGTACAACTTCCTTCCCTTCTCTAGAAACTTTTCCACTAAAGATCTAAGAATGAATATCTGATCTACACAACCTCTTCCCTTAATAAAGCCTCCCTGTTCTTCTCCAACTAAATCCTCTGTTATTTGCCTATCTCTGTCAATAAGTATCCTACCATATATTTTTCCTGTTATTCTAAGAAGACAAATGCCCCTATGATTACCACACATTTCTTTTTCCCGTTTCCTTTTGTACAAGGGAATATTTATACCTGTGCACCAGGAAACCATTTACTATGCTGGGTGGTAACCATATAATCAGATTTTGGCTCCTGGTGGTTTAGTGGGCAATAAAGGTGCTCCAGTCGGATTGAGCTGGTGAAGGTTTATATCCAAGGGATGGTTGGGGTTTATTGCTCCCATAATGCCACTCAGGGATGAGTGAGACTGGTCACTCTCATCTTAAATGCCAGGACCAACTTTCCTAGCCCCGGGCTCCTACGCTCTTCATGGGGCAACATAGGATTTGATGATGGATGGATGGATGAATAATTATACGTGACTTCCATTCCTCCGGGACTCAACCATCCTCCCACGCCAACCTGCACATCTTCCACATCCATTCTACTACTATCTTTCCCCCATGCTTCAGCATTTCACCACTCACTGCATCAATTCCTGGGGTTTTCCCGATTTTGACTTTCTTCATAGCTTCTACAACTTCCATCTCACTGATTGCTTCTTCTCTTCTTTCATCCCTTCTTCTCCGGCAATTCCCCGGCCACATATACTCGCATTACTTTCATACTCTATGTTCAACAATTCATTAAAGTGCTCTCTCCATCTGCTCACTTTTTCTGCCTTCTCAACTAGTAATCTACCTTTTTTATCTTTCACTCCCCGACTAACATCACCGCCACCCTATCTAACTCTCTTTACCTCTTTCCAGAACATTTTCTTACACTCCCTCCACTTTACACTCAAATTCCTTTCAAATTTCTCATCCACCCTCCTCTTACTCTCTCTCAATAATCTTTTTCACCTCTCTCTTCTTCTCTACATATAGCTTTCTCTTCCATCTCTCAACTTATTCCACATCCCTATTTCTCATCCACTCACTATATGCCACAGCCTGACTCACCTCTTCCACGATGCTGTTCCTTGCACTCCCTTTCAATCTCTCTTCACCCCACACACCACATCATATGCTGCACAGATATCTTTTGTAAATATCCTGCTCACACTTTCCACATCCTCCATCTATTCCAGTCTGTAATTTTCCAATTGCTCCTCCACTTCTTTCTTATATTCTGACTTTTTCTCATCCTCTAGTAACCTTTCCATTCTCCTTGCGCCTACTCCTTCCTCCCGTCCTTCCCTTCTTCTGTTTCTCCATTTTTCTTGGACCTTAATTTTGACCACCACTTGGTGGTGGTCAGAAAGTCCACTCCCCCAACCTCCATATGTTCTTGCATCCATTACACACCTTTCCATCCTTTCATCCACACGCACATAATCAATCATTGCCTTTCATTCAGTTCACCACCCACCCTTCTCATCACTCGCCATGTATACCTGTGGATCATTTTGTGCCTGAAGAGGGTATTGGCTATCACCAACCCCGTCCCGGCACAAATGTCCACTAAAGCACTGCCACTCTCATCCATCTCTGCAGGCACACCCCACTCACCAACTACTCCATCCACCTTCACATTCCCTACTTTACCATTCATATCACCAATCAAAAACATTTTCTCATGCCTTTCAAACTTTTCCATGCACACTTCCACATTTATCCAGAACTCTTCTCTCACTCTGCTTGCATGATTTTGCACTGGTGCATACACGCATATAATCGCCCACATTTGTAGCTGAACTTTCAATCTTACCCACACAATCCTTTAGCCAGCTGATCCATACTCTCTTATATTCTCCTTCCATCTTTTACTCACAACAATACACACTCCTTCTTTTGCCCTCTGATTCTCATCTACTCCTGCACATATACCCCATACATACTCCCATTCTCTCACACTCTCACCTCTCCATTTAGTTTCAGTTAATCCACATACATCCACTTTCACACGCTTAGCACCTGGACAATCTCTCACTCTTTCACCTCATCATTTGCCCCCGTTACATTCCATGTCGCCATCCGTATCATGTCCTTTGTCTGGTCCTTAGTCGTCATCTTTGGGTCCGTCCTGGTCCGAGGCTTGTCTTTATTTTTTTAATTTATTATTATTATTATTTTTTTATTTTTTTATATATATATTTTTTTTGTGCCACAGCCTGTCTCACCTCTTCATTCAACCATGCTGTCCCCTGCACCCTGTTTTGTCTTCTCCTCAACCCACACACACCTCACATGCTGCACAGATTTCTTCTGTGAATATCTTGGACACACCTTACACGTCTCCCATCTGCTCCAATCCATATTTGCCCTATCACTCCTTCACTTCCCTCTTATATTCTGTCTTTTTTCCATCCTCTTGTAACCTTTCCACCCTCTTGTATGAACTACCTCCTGTCCTTCCCTTCTTGTATTTCTCCTTTTCATTTGTACTTTGATTCTGGGCACCACCATGTGGTGGTCAGAAAGTCCAGTCCCCCAACCTCTATACACTCTTGGATCCATTACACACCTTCTCATCCTTTCATCTGTACATTATCAGTCATTGCCTTCTGTTCATTCAGTTTACCACCCATCCTTCTCATCACTCGCCACGTATCCCTGTTGATCATTCTGTGCCTGAAGAATGTATTGGCTATCACCAACCCCCTCCCTGCACAAATGTCCACTAAAGCACTGCCATTCTCATCCATCTCTGCTGGCACACCCCTCTCACCAACAACTCCATCCACCTGCTGATTCCCCATTTACTCCGTTTGTTAGTAATATTTTCCACATGCCTTGTCTATCCACTCTGTCATATGCCTTGTCTATCCACTCTGTCATATGCTTTCACCAAATCCATGAAGAGACTTTTCCACTAAAGATCTAAGGATGAACATCTGATCTACACAACCTCATGACCTCCTAAAACCTCCCTTTTCTTCTCCGACTAATTCCTCAGTTATTTCCCAGACTGTTAGTATATGCCCTGCCATATACTTCTGTTTCACTAATTCAAATGCCCCTATGCTTACTGCACACTTCTTTTTCCCCTCTCCCTTGTACACGGGAATAATTATACCTAAATTCCATTCTCCGGGACTCTATCTCTCTCCTAGTCCATTCTGCACATCTTCCATCTCCTTTGTACTACTGTCTCTCCCCCATGCTTCAGCATTTCACCACACACTCCATCAATTTCTGGGGCTTTCCCCATTTTGACTCTTCATCGCTAACTCCACTTCCTTCCTTCTAATCTCTTCCTCCTTCTCCCATCCATTCTCCATCCACGTATACTCGCATTACTTTCATTTTCTATGTTTAACAGTTCCTTGAGGCATTCTCTCCATCTGCTCACTTATTTTCCCTTCTCTACTATAATTCTACGATTTTTGTCTTTTACTCCCTTACTGCCTTCATTATCACCCTGTCTAACTTTCTTTACCTCCTTCCAGAACTTTTTCTTACATTCCCCTCATATTACATTCAAATTTCTTCCAAATTCCTCATCCACCCTCTTGTTACTCTCTCTTCCTAATCTTTTCACCTTTTCGTCTTCTCTATGTTGAACTTTGTATTCCGTCCCTCACCTTCCTCCATGCCTTTTCTTCCCATCCAGTCACTGTATGCATTCTTCTTTTGTACCACATCCTGTCTCACCTCTTCATTCCACCATGCCTTTCGTTGCACCCCCTTTCGTCTTCTCTTCACACGACACACCACCTCACATGCTGCAGAGATTTCTTCAGTGAATATCTTCACACACCTTCCTCCTTCCCCATCTGCTCCAGATTACATTTACCCAGTTGCTCCTCCACTTCTCTCTTATATTCTGCCTTTTTTTTTCCCCGCACCTGCTTGCAACCTTTCTACCCTCCTTGTATGAACTACTTCCTCCTGCCCTACTCTTCTTGTCTTCCTTAGCATTTGTACCTTGACTTTCACCACAACTATGTGTTGGTCACAAATTCCATTCTCCTTACCTCTCTGTGCACTTGCGTCCAGTACATAGCTTCTTATTCTCTAATCCACACACATAATCAGCCATTTCCTTCTGTTCATTCAGTTCACTACCCATCCTTCTGATCACTTGCCATATATACCTGGAATAATTTTGTAACTATAGAGTATAGAGGCTATTGACTGTCACCAACCTCTCCCCACACAATATCAGCTTATGCTTCACAGGCTGGCCTGGATGATGTAGAAAAATATAGATTCTGGGATGACTCAATACATCTTGTAAGTAGAGGATGGAAGTAATGCGAGTATAAGTGGCTGGGGAATGGCTGGGAGAAGGAGGGAGGTGAGAAGACAGGAAGAAATCAGTAGGATAGAAGTTGTGGAAGCAATGAAGAAAGTTAAATCGGGGAAAGCCCCAGGAATTGATGGAGTGTGTGGTGAAATGCTGAAGCATGAGGAAGAGATAGTGGTAGAATGGATGTGGAAGATGTGCAGATTGGCCTGGGAGGAAGGTAGAGTCCTGGAGGATTGGAAGTCAGGTATAATTATTCCCTTGTACAAAGGAAAAGGGGAAAAAGAAGTGTGTGGTAATCATAGGGGCATTTGTCTTCTTAGTGTAATAGGAAAAGTGTATGGTAGGATACTTATTGACAGAGTTAGAGAAAGAACAGAGGAATTAGTTGGAGAAGAACAGGGAGGCTTTAGGAAGGGAAGAGGTTGTGTAGATCAGATATTCATTCTTAGATCTTTAGTGGAAAAGTTTCTAGAGAAGGGAAAGAAGTTGTATGCGGCTTTCATGGATGTGGAGAAAGCATATGACAGGGTGGATAGACAAGGATTGTGGAAAGTGTTAAGAATATATGGAGTAGATGGGAAGTTGTTGAATGCTGTGAAGAGTATGTACGATGGTGCGAAGGCTGCAGTGCGTGTGGATGGTGAACTAAGTGAATTTTTCTCTTTGAAAGTTGGTTTGAAACAGGGAAGTGTCATGTCTCATGAAAGTTGGTTTGAAACAGGGAAGTGTCATGTCTCCATGGTTGTTCAATCTGTATATGGATGGGGTAATAAAAGAGGTACAAGGTAGGGTAGTGGATGTTGGAGTGGCCCTGGTGAGAGAGGATAGTGTTTGGAAACTCCCTGTACTGTTGTTTGCAGATGATACTGTGTTGTTGAGTGAAGACGAAGGGGAGCTGCAAGGCTTGATGGATGAGTTTGGGAGAGTGTGTAAGAAACAAAATCTAAAGGTGAATGTAGGGAAGAGTAAAGTGATGGTCTTTGAGAGAGGTGAAGTCAGTGAATGTACAGCGAGGTTGGATGGTGAGGAATTGCAAATGTGAGTACGTTTAAGTACGTGGGTAGTGTGATGAGTAAGGATGGAGGTTTGGAGGGTGAAGTGCTTGAAATGGTACAGCAGGGAAGAAAGGTTGCTGGTTCTTTGAAAGCAGTGATAAGAAACAGGGAAGTGAGCATGGAAGTGAAAAAGTTACTACATGACAATATTGTGATACCAACTCTAACGTATGGAAGTGAAGCTTGGACGTTGTTGGAAGGACACAAGTCAAGAGTGAGAGCAGTGGAAATGAGTTATTTAAGAGGAGCCTGTGGAGTCACATGGAGAGACAGGCTGACGAATGAGGATATAAAGGAGCGTTGTGGTGTTGATGTGGATGTGATAGGAAGCGTTATGAGGAACACACTGAGGTGGTTTGGCCATGTGGAGAGGACGGAGGGTGAAAGACTGACGAAGAGAGTGTATGTGAATGAAGTGGAGGGGGGAAGAGGGAGGGGGAGGCCTGAGATGGCGGGATGGGGTGGATAGGTATATGAGAGAGGGGGGTGTGAGTTGGGAGCAGGGCAGTGAAATGGCGGGGGACAGGGCGACTTGGAGGCGATTTGTTTGTGGCCACCTCAAACAGGATTGAGGCATTTGGCAATAGACAGATAGATAGATAGAATTTTGTACCTATATAGTATAGAGGGTATTGACTGTCACCAACCTCTCCTCACACAATGTCAGCTTATGCTTCACAGGCTGGCCTGGATGATGTAGAAAAATATAGATTCTGGGATGACTCAATACATCTTGTAAGTAGTATGGGGGATGATGAGACTGTAGATTTTGGAGGGAACTTAAATGGCTCTGTAGATGAAGCAGCTGAAGGATATGGAGGGGGTATATTATATGTGGAATGCAGATATGGTACAGGAAATGAGGAAAGGGAAGGGATATTCAAACTTTGGGAGGCAATATATTTCATTGTGTGCAACATGCATTCTAGGAAGAGAGAGAGTTGTTTGATTACATACAAGTCTGTGGGACATAGTTGCTAGTTATACTATTTCCTGGTCAGGAGGACTGATAGGAGGTCATGAGGGGTGTTAAAGGTATAGGGAGTGATCAGTGTGTGCAGGAACACACATTATTAATATGTGACATGGTGCTTAAGGAGCTGGTGATGAAGAAGAGAACCTGTGTACCTAGGAGGAAAATTTCTATCTATCTATCTATTGCCAGACGCCTCAATCCCGTTTGGGGTGGCCACAAACAAATCACCTGCAAGTCGCCCTGTCCCCCGCCATTTCACTGCCCTGCTCCCAGCTCACACCCCCCTCTCATATACCTCTCCACCCCATCCCTCCATCTCATCCTTGGCCTCCCCCTCCCTCTTCCCCCCTCCACCTCACTCACATACACTCTCTTCGTCAGTCTTTCACCCTCCGTCCTCTCCACATGGCCAAACCACCTCAGTGTGTTCCTCATAATGCTTCCTATCACATCCACATCCACACCACAACGCTCCTTTATATCCTCATTCGTCAGCCTGTTTCTCCATGTGACTCCATAGGCTCTTCTTAAATAACTCATTTCCACTGCTCTCACTCTTGACTTGTGTCAAGAAAGTTGAAAAACCAAGCAGTAAGGGATGCCTTTTATGGAGAGATGAGAAGAGGTGTATGAGAGAGGGGGGTGTGAGTTGGGAGCAGGGCAGTGAAATGGCGGGGGACAGGGCGACTTTGAGGCGATTTGTTTGTGGCCACCCCAAACGGGATTGAGGCGTCTGGCAGTAGATAGATAGATAGAGAAGAGTGCTGGCTGAACAGAGGCCTGTTGACAGAAGTGTTAATGAACAGTGCAGAACTCTCAAGAACAATCTGAGAGTTATTGATTCAGTGTGTTGATGGATGAGGGGTCCCCCCAAGTCATAAACTAACATGGTGGTGGGATGAGGGTGTTGAGGCTGTAATTAAGAGGAAAAGAAGGCTTTTCCGGGCATGGTTAAGGGATGGTAATAAAAATGTTTACCGTACTTGGCTGTTAAGCATCAGGCTAGAAAACTGGTATAGAGGGCAAAAGTCTCAGTGACTTTTGCTGGATAGCCTAAATAGTGTTGAAAGAATATGATAATTAAGGTGGCAAATCAGATGAACAGGGACAACAGGGTTATCATAGGTGAGTAGCGTGTGAAGAATTATGAAGGAAAGGCAGTGGTGAATGGTGGGGATATTAAAGATGCCAGGAGAGAGTATTATAACCAGTTGTTGAATGAGGAGTTTGATTGAAACAGGGAAAGTTTAGAGTCAGCAGAGCCAGTGTTTGACCCTTAGCCTTTGACTGATGCCTCTACTGTGAGCAGGGCAATAGGCAGGATGCAAGTGGGGAAGGCACCCAGTGTATCTAGGTTGACTGTTGAAATGTTGAAGGTCTCAGGGGATACAGGGTTGTGATTGATTATTGATTTGTTAAGTACGATTATATATGAATGTGCTCTCCTAGATAATTGGCTGGAGAGTGTGATTGTAAATGTATACAAGGGGATGGATGATGCCCTGGAAAGAGGAAATTGTAGAGGCATAAAACTTTTGGACCAGATAGTGATGGTAATGGAGAGAGTCCTAGAAGTTATGACCAGAGGAAGAGTGAATATTGATGAGTTGGTTATGGCCAGGGAAAGGGACAACTGATGTCATATTCGTTGATCAACAACTTCAGGAAAAATAAATAGGAAAGAAGAGGGATCTGTACTTTGTTTTTGTTGATTTGGAGAAGGCCTTTGACAGTTCCTAGGGACGTCGCAAAGTGGGCAGTAAGAAAGCCTGGGATCAAGAAGTGGCTGATTAGAGTGGTTATGGTTGTGTGTGGGGGTGCTCGCGCCCAGTTGAAAGTGAATGGAGATTTGAGTGATGAGTTTTCTGTGAATTTTGTTGTACATCTGGGGTCAGTCTTGAGCCCCCTGTTGTTTATCATGGTGCATGAAGCCCTTTCATTTGATTTTGAAAATAGATTCCCGTCGGAGATGTATGCTGATTATTTTGTATTGATTGCGGAGAATGGAAGGGAGGCGGAGGAGAGATTTAGGAAATGGAAATATTGCGTGGGGCACGGGGGTTTGAGGGTAAATGCAAATAAAACAAAGGTGGTAGTGTCTAGGGCTGGTGGCAATACTGTCAAAGAAGGAGAGTGGCCATGTGCTGTTTGTCACAGGGTGTTGAAAGTAATTTAATCTTGTGCAGTGTTTGTGGTAAGTGGGTGCATTGGTGATGTAGTTGTATCAGAGGTAGACTGTGAGATGATGCTGAATTCTTGTGTGTGGTGTGTTGGGGAGAGCACGTGGAGATTGTCAAATGTGAAAGCATTTATCTTGCTGGTGGATCTCTCGAGTGTGTAGAAGAGCTTTGTTACTTGGAAACATGTTATGTGCTGTAGGTGGGGCTAGACATAGCTCTATGGCTAGAGTGAGAAGTTGTAGGAAGAAGTTCAGGGTGGCATTGTCTCTCTTGACATTGAGAGGGTTGTCCTTTCATGCTAAGGGATATTTGTATGTGGCTTGTGTTAGTAATGTAATGCTGTATTGTAGTGAAACTTGCGCAGTAAATGAAGAGGATATTCGCAGGCTTAAACATACAGAAATGACAATGATGTGGTGAATGTTCGGTGTATCCTTGAATGTGAGGTGTGGGGCAACTAGGTTTTGCAATGGAATATTTAAGAGGTAGGATGGGTTTGGAGTGTATTGGTATTGTGATGAGGAGAAGTAGATTGAGATGGTTTGGGCATGTGGAGAGGATGGGGGATGACAACTGTTTGCAGAAAGTGAAAAGTTTTAACATTAGTGGTTAGGTTGCAAGAGGCAGACATAGAATGACTTAGGACCAGGTCATTGAGTGTGACCTCAGGGATAAGGGACTGAATTGGGAGGCTGCCAGAGATCGAACAGCACGGAGAACCGCCATTAGATGACCAAGGGCGACGCATACAACATGTTGGTGCCTTTATAAATGAGACATAACGATCTGTAATTAACGGAGTTGCTTATCTAACTGCTGTTTGTAGAGGTGTGGTATTTCATAACAAAATTCTTAGCAGCAGTTCTTGGGAGCAATTTTTAGTGGTAATTTTTAACACCAGTTTTTAGTTGTAGCTCTTAGCAGCAGTTCATACTGGCAGTTCTTAGCATCAGTTCTTATCATCATGTTTTGAGTGTTTGTTCTTTGCTTCATTTTTTAATAGCAATTTCTAGTGGCCATTCTAAGGAGCATTTCATTTCAGTTACTTCCATTTACTTACAGGCATTATATGGTTGCATGAGAGAGGAGGAGGGAACAGCATCTAGGGTTCGTACTCCCGTGTGTGAGTGTCTGCTCACCTTAGCACAACGTCTTATTACCAGAGTCAAGCAGTTCTCACAGACACATCTCAAACCGGCCTCAAATCAGGTAAAGTATGAGAGATTGTTGTTTACCTGTTAGAGTAATTCTGTGGTTATTGTAGTGTAATTGTATTAATACCAGCAAATTGCCTATTGATGACGACAATGATGATTAACGATAGAAGTGTTAGTGCTGGGCTCCATAACTAGATCATTCCACCACTAGGGTATTCATGGCCAGTTAATTTAATTAGATGATGATTTTACTGGCCAATCAACGACGATGACAACAGCGATGATTGATGATAGGCTAGGATGATGTAGTGCCAGGAGTCAATGCCTGGCACTGTCAGGCTGGCAACCACTCAGCCGAATGAAATCTCAAGCTGGTAAGTGTTTAATCTCAACAGCAATTTTTCATAGCTAAGATGTTCGTAAGTGGGAGAGCAACTGTCTGTATTCCAACAAACACCAGATGGTTTTGTTCTACTGAGAGTGATGCATAGTAGAGTTGGTGGAGGATTAGTGCCCCTCCCTGTAAAACAATTAACTCTAAGCCATTGGCCACCCCGTCTGGGATACATGGCGTCTGGCAATGAATGAATGAAAAAAAATTGGCTGTCAGAGTGTCTGTATTAGTCACATATGTTTTTCTTGACAAAGGCTTTTTATTTTTTTATTTTTTATTTGTTTTTGCATCATACTAAAAGAACACAGTGAATTCTAGACATTGATGATGTCCACTGCATTCCATGACCCAACTGCAAATGGCCAGGTTGGTAGGAAAAATTACAACTATAACACTGAATTTTAAATTCACATGCATAATGCGTGCACCATGTCTCTACTTCTAATCCTCTCACCATGGAAACTGATTTCTTAACCATCTACTCACGCTGGCACTGGATTTTTTTTTTTGGGGGGGGGGGGAAGGGAGGTTGGAGAGAGCAGAATAGTTGAACTTCATCTGGCACACTTATCTGTAACATTATGACCTCCAGAGTCACTCCATTCCAATCACTACCACTGGGACAAGATGCACAGATGTGCAGTAATGGCAGGATTCCTGATATTTACCTTCCAGTGATAATGAAAACTGCCCTAACCAAGTGTGTGTGTATATATCTATCTATCTATCTATTGCCAGATGCCTCAATCCTGTTTGGGGTGGCCACAAACAAATCGCCTCCAAGTCGCCCTGTCCCCCGCCATTTCACTGCCCTGCTCCCAACTCACACCCCCTTCTCTCATATACCTCTCCACCCCATCCCTCCATCTCATCCTCGGCCTCCCCCTCCCTCTTCCCCCCTCCACCTCACTCACATACACTCTCTTCGTCAGTCTTTCACCCTCCATCCTCTCCACATGGCCAAACCACCTCAGTGTGTTCCTCATAATGCTTCCTATCACATCCACATCAACACCACAACGCTCCTTTATATCCTCATTCGTTAGCCTGTCTCTCCACGTGACTCCACAGGCTCCTCTTAAATAACTCATTTCCACTGCTCTCACTCTTGACTTGTGTCCTTCCAACAATGTCCAAGCTTCACTTCCGTACGTTAGAGTTGGTATCACAGTACTGTCATGTAGTAACTTTTTCACTTACATGCTCACTTCTCTGTTTCTTATCACTGTTTTCAAAGAACCAGCAACCTTTCTTCCCTGCTGTACCCTTTCAAGCACTTCACCCTCCAAACCTCCATCCTTACTCATCACACTACCCAACTACTTAAACGTACTCACATTTTCCAATTCCTCACCATCCAACCTCGCTGTACATTCACTAACTTCACCTCTCTCAAAGACCATCACTTTACTCTTCTCTACATTCACCTTTAGATTCCGTTTCTTACACACTTTCTCAGACTCATCCACCAAGCCTTGCAGCTCCCCTTCGTCTTCACTCAACAACATAGTATCATCTGCAAACAACAGTACAGGGAGTTTCCAAACACTATCCTCTCTCACCAGGGCCACTCCAGCATCCACTACTCTACCTTGTACCTCTTTTATTACCGCATCCATATACAGATTGAACAACCATGGAGACATGACACTTCCCTTTTTCAAACCAACTTTCAAAGAGAAAAATTCACTTAGTTCACCATCCACACGCACTGCAACCTTCGCACCATCGTACATACTCTTCACAGCATTCAACAACTTCCCATCTACTCCATATATTCTTAACACTTTCCACAATCCTTGTCTATCCACCCTGTCATATGCTTTCTCCAAATCCATGAAAGCCTCATACAACTTCTTTCCCTTCTCTAGAAACATTTCCACTAAAGATTTAAGAATGAATATCTGATCTACACAACCTCTTCCCTTCCTAAAACCTCCCTGTTCTTCTCCAACTAATTTCTCTGTTCTTTCTCTAACTCTGTCTATAAGTATCCTACCATACACTTTTCCTATTATACTAAGAAGACAAATGCCCCTATGATCACCACACACTTCTTTTTCCCCTTTTCCTTTGTACAAGGGAATAATTATACCTGACTTCCAATCCTCCGGGACTCTACCTTCCTCCCAGGCCAATCTGCACATCTTCCCCATCCATTCTACTACTATCTCTCTCCCATGCTTCAGCATTTCACCACACACTCCATCAATTCCTGGGGCTTTCCCCGATTTAACTTTCTTCATTGCTTCCACAACTTCTATCCTACTGATTTCTTCCTGTCTTCTCACCTCCCTCCTTCTCCCAGCCATTCCCCAGCCACTTATACTCGCATTACTTCCATTCTCTACGTTCAACAATTCCTTAAAGTGTTCTCTCCATCTGCTCACTTTTTCTCCCTTCTCCACTTATAATCTACCATTTTTATCTTTCACTCCCCTGCTAACTTCACTTCCACCCTGTCTTACTCTTTTCACCTCTCTCCAGAACATTTTCTTACAGTCCCTCCACTATACACTCAAATTCCTTCCAAATTCTTCATCCACTCTCTTCTTACTCTCTCTTATTAATCTTTTCACCTCTCTCTTCCTTTCCACATATAACTCTCTCTTCCACCTCTCAACTTCTTCCACACCCCTATTTCTCGTCCATTCATTATATGCTTTCTTCTTTTGTGCCACAGCCTGTTTCACCTCTTCAGTCCACCACGCTGTTCCTTGCACCTCCCTCCGTCTTCTCTTCCTTCCACACACCACATCACATGCTGCACATATTTCTTCTGTAAATATCTTACACACACCTTCCACGTCTCCCATCTGCTCCAATTCATATTTGCCCAATCGTTCCTCCACTTCTCTCTTATATTCTGCCTTTTTCTCATCCTCTTGTAACCTTTCCACTCTCCTTGCAACTACTCCTTCCTCTCGTCTTTCCCTTCTTCTATTCCTCCATCTTATTTGCACTCTAATTCTGGCCACCACCAAGTAGTGGTCAGAAAGTCCACTCCCCCAACCTCTATACACTTTTGCATCCTTTACACATCTTCGCATCCTTTTATCCACACACACATAATCAATCATTGCCTTCCTTTCATTCAGTTCACCACCCATCCTTCTCATCACTCGCCCTGTATACCTGTGGATCATTTTATGCCTGAAGAGGGTATTGGCTATCACCAACCCCCTCCCAGCACAAATGTCCACTAACGCACTCCCATTCTCATCTATCTCAGCAGGCACACCCCACTCACCAAGTATTCCATCCACCTTCACAATCCCAACTTTACCATTCATATCACCAATCAAAAACACTCTTTCATTACTTCCAAACTTTTCCATGCACACTTCTACATTTGTTCAGAAATCTTGTCTCACTCTTCTAGCATGATCTTGCGTTGGTGCATACACACACACAATCGCCCACATTTGTATTCCAACTTTCAACTTTACCCACACAATCCTGTGTCAGCAAGTGTGTGTATATCTATCTATCTATCTATCTATCTATATCTATCTATCTATCTATCTATCTATATATATATATATATAAATAGAAATATATATATATATATATATATATAGAGAGAGAGATATACATATATATATATATCTATATATATTTTTATATATATATATATATTTATATATATCTATATATATACATTTCTATATATATATATATATGTATATATAGATATATATATATATATATATATATATATATATATATATATATATATATATATATATATATATATATATATATATATATATATATATATATATATATATATATATATATATATATATATATATATATATATATATATATATATATATATATAAATATAGATATATATATATAGATAGATAGATATATTATAGATAGATAGATTATACATATATTTATATAAATAGATATATATATATATATATATATATAGATAGATAGATAGATAGATAGATTATATTTATAGATAGATAGATAGATTATATATATATAGATATATATATATAGATATATATATATATATATATATATATATATATATATATATATAGATGTATATATATATATATATATATATATATATATATATATATATATATATATATATCTATCTATCTATCTATATATATTTATATCAATCAATCAATCATTTCCTGTGGCACCCTCGGGGATGCATAGGACCTTGATGAACTCACACCACCACATCCTATCTTGTGCTAGCTCCTCAAGATCTCCCCAACACTCATCTCCAGCTTCCCGTCTCATTGTCCTCACCCACGTCTCTTTTGGCCTTCCTCTACCTCTCCTACCAAGTGCCACCCACCCTGGTGTACCTCGTACTATTCCCTGTCTCCTATACACATGTCCTAGCCACTTCCATCGTGAGAATCTAACATATTCATCGATTGGCTGCACTTCCGTTATTTCTCAAATTCTACTATTTGGTATCCTTTCCCACCACTTAACTCCTATATTCTTCTAAGTGCTTTATTTTCAAACACCAAGAATTTATTTTCCATAGTCACTGTGCTGTACCAAGACTCGTGTCCATAAATTAAGATACTCGTAACCATTACCTTATAAAGTTTGATTTTTGTATGCACAGAGAAATTGTTATTATTCCAAATATTTTTAAGCATTCCCATTGCCTGATTAGCCTTCTTTAACCTTTCCTCGAATTCAAAGTTCAAAGAACCATCCTTGGCTAAATAAGTACCTAAATATTTAAACCTATCAACTTGCTTTACAACCATACCTCCAATTACACATTCCTGCGCATTTTCCATATTCATATTGATTATTTCAGTTTTTCCACAATTAATAACCAAACCCACCTTGCGACCTTCACTCACCAAACAGTCCAACACTCTCTGCATCTCTTCTGGACCATCACAAATCAAAACTATATCATCTGCATAATCTAAATCCAAAAGTTTCCTGTTCTCTCCCCAAAGTATACCTGCACCGGTTTCTGTTCCAACGCGTTTCATAATGTAATCAATGACCAATATAAATAGTAAAGGCGATAGAACACCACCTTGAATTACTCCGGACTTGACTTCAAACGAATCACTCAGACAACCATCAACCATCACTTTACAAAATGTGTCCTCATGCATGTTCATAATGACCCTCACAAACTCCTCTGGTATTCCATAATGTCTCATGATCTTCCCCATAGTCTCTCTCCAAACACTATCAAAAGCCTTTTCAAAATCAACAAAACAAAGACTTAACGGTACTCTCATTTCATTAACTTGCTGCATCAAATGCCTAACTATAAAGATCTGATCATTGCAACCACGTCCCTTTCTAAAACCAGCCTGTTCATCCCTCAGAATACCCTCAACCACTGGCTCCAACCTATTTAACAACACTCTACTGAAAACTTTCAAAGCTATCGGTGACAAAGAGATTCCCCTCCAATTACCACATTCACTCAGGTCTCCCTTCTTCGGAACTTTAACAATTACACCATTCTTCCAAACTGATGGTAGTAACCCCGTCACCCATATCTTATTGAATAGCTTGGTCAGGATCATTATTAATCTATCCCCCTCCACTTTAAACATTTCCGGAAATAAACCATCCTCCCCTGGTGCCTTATTATTCTTTAACTGTTTTACTGCTTTCTCCACTTCTGCAAGCCTCAACTCTCCTGTTTCTATATTTAAATCTTCCTGAGCAGACGGTATATCCTCTTCTGGTGGTATTGGTCTATTAAGAACTGTCTCAAAATGCTCTTTCCATCTATTTTTAATATCTCCATCTTTGGTCAATAAATTTCCTTCCCTGTCTCTAACTGGTATTTCCTTGCGTTTACCTGCATTACCACTCAGTTCTCTAATCGATTCATATGCTATTCTTTGACTCTGTCCATCATTTTTGTTTATTAAGATTTCAGTCTCTGCAACCTTTTCATCCACACATCTTCTTTTATTTCTCCTAGCTAACCTTCTTACTTCTGAATTCAAACTCCAGTACGCAGCTCTTGCTAATTCAATCTCTTGTTCATCAACCCATTGCATCTCACTCCTCAATTTAGCTTCACCTCTCTTTTTTATCATATCCCACGTTTCCTCTGATATCCATTTCTTTCTCCTTAAGCTATGTCTCCTTCCAATCATACATTCAGCAGTCTCATGCAAAACTTTGTTCACATCCTCCCACATCTCATCTACACTTCTCTCCCCCTCTTTCAACGTTTCCAACACCAAAAACCTATTTCTGCATTCTAATCTGAATTCCTCCTTTTCTTCTCCTTCCCTTCTAAGCTTAACAATATCGTATCTACCAACACCAGATTTTTCCTTCTTCTGATTTTTAAGTTTAAACCTTATTTTTGCAATGCTGAGTTGATAGTCACTACCAATATCCGCTCCCCGTTTAACATGAACATCTAGCAGAGAACTTCTATGCCTCCTACTGATAGCGATGTGATCAATCTGATTTTTATGTTTTCCACACGGCGACACCCAAGTTGTCTTGTGTATATTGCAATGCTGAAAGAGTGTGCCACCGATGACTAAGTCATTTGCTAGACAGAAGCTTCCAAACCTCACTCCGTTTTCACTCATCCTACTACCAACTCCCATCTTACCCATACATGCCTCAAATCCCTCATTTGAACAGCCCATACTGCATTAAAGTCTCCAACGCAGATGAAAACATCATGTCTAGGTACCCTTCCTACTCCTTCTTGCAACTTTTCATAAAATGTGTCTTTCCTTTCATCGAGTGCATCATTAGTAGGTGCATAACACACAAACAGACTGATGTTGCCAAGATTTGATTTAAACCGTGCGTATAACAATCGCTCATCTATAGGATCCCACTCACATAAAGCCTTATTTGCCTTACAACACAGCAACAATCCTACTCCCTGATAATGCATTCCATCCTGTCGGCCAGATATCAATAAACGTATACCATCCTCCAAATCCAACTTATCGACTCCAGTTAATCTAGTTTCTGTCAGAGCACAAATATCAAGTCCGTAATTTTGAAAAACCTTCACTAACTCATCGATTTTACCGTCATGATTTAGCGTTCTCACATTCCAGTTACCAATTTTAATTGTATTTTTTGCATTGACAAAGGAATTAGATTGTAATTGAGGCAACCGTGAGATTCTTAGCACCCCCTGCCCATTTAAGGGCTGCACGGGACTGGGGGCCATTATTGTTCTTTCAGAGTCCATCAAGGTTTCTTTGGCTAACTTCCTGAACACCTCGCCATTGTGTTGCAGTCGCAGTAGGCAGCTAACTTGCCTGATTGCCCACACCCGAACGACCCAGCTATGCTGTAGCCAGTCACGTGCCGGCATGCTTCCCAGCCATTTCACTCTCAAGGAGTTCCTCTGCCTGAGAAAGCAACCACCCCCCTGCTCCCGAGGGCTTTTGATCTGTGTAGGTAGAGGGCGATCACTCCCTCACTAGCCATATACAGTGTATATACAGTGTATAGGCTACACTCACCACTCCAAGAGCAAAAATAGTAATTGGAATATAACTGCAGACTATAACATCTTCCTGCAAAAAAAATAATAATAATAATAATCTGAATATATAATGTAGATATCGGGCATCTCTAAATCAATATCAACAAGCTTCTTTTGAAAAAGAAGTAAGCATTCTTAAAGTTTTAGAAGTAATTTTATATTTTTCAACCCCCAGACAGAAATATTGGAGCCACCTAGTCTCAATTTACAAATCATTCTAGTGATTTTGTACTTTTTGAATGCATACATAGATACATTATGTAGATTGTAGTTCAGCTTTAATTGGCTTCTTTCTGCATTCTTCTTCCATTGCTATCATGCCAGACTGCTCCAAGAATAGTATTTTCTACAGTGATGGGTGACTTATTACTTAACAATTGAAGCAGTTTTTCTTTTGACAAAGTAGACTCTAGAAGGCAATAGAGATTTTTTTAAACGAGTAGCCTACCTTTTAATAGCATATTCCCTTTCCGTATACTGTATCATTTATCTTTTGCTGCAAAATAAGTATCACTCATACCAAAAGTTTGTAATTACCCTAAGTTTTGCTCATATTTTGTAAAATTACCCTACTGCAGGAAACAACGCTTAGGGTAGTTACCCTACGGTTGGCAACACTGCGCGATGCGACCACGGGCCAAGGCCGCAGATGTGGGCTGTGGGCGGAACCTTACAGGTGACGTCGCGGAGGCTGTCAGTCAGCGTACGAACAGCTGATGTTGTAGCGAATGACTTACCAGACTCTTGTTCCTGCTGAGACTGCTAGGATTTCGTTAGGCACACGATTTTGCCAATATCGTTAGACTTAGGTACTCAACATTTTTAAAAATGGCTAGAACTGATGCTAAAAATCTCTTGAAATATCGACTTCCAGGAAATAGTACGGTTTTATACTACTGGTCTTAAGACTTCGACTCTAAATAGTTGTGGATATCTGTATAGTGCTAAACTGGCACACTGCTTTACCCTTCCAGTCACTTCATTGTTGTTAGTACACAAAACTAAACACCACTAGGAATAAAGCTAAAATATCTTAAACAACCACTAAATATTGATAAAATTCCCATAATATACTAGATTTTATACTGCTGGTCTTCAGCGTTCATTTCAGCAGTTACAGCTTCAACAAAGAAGGGATGAGGCTCTGGCATACCTAAGGTCTGACTTGGCTCATATCTCTGATGGGGGTAAAAGTAATTTTGCTGCTTTTCTTGCATCAAAACTCAGTTCTTACATCTTTCAACGTCAAAATCTACCACAGAAACATCCTTTATTTTTTAACAATATCCAACTAAATCCTGCATTATCTTTGAACATGCATGAGGGTTCATTTTTTGGGATATAGCTTGGAAAGATCATATTTATTACCTCTAGTAAAATCTGCTTTTAAGAGATTAGGTGTGCTAAGCAGACTTCGTGCCTTCTTTACCCCTGCACACTTGCTGTCTTTATACACGGGTTTTATTCGCCCTTATTATTTATCATATATATAAATGATCTAGACTTAGGAGTCAATAGCAGCATCAGCAAATTTGCCGAAGATACAAAAATAGGGCGTATAAATAACTCGACTGACGATTGCCATAACTTACAAAAAGACCTCGATACATAGTCCAAATGGTCTAAAACTTGGCAAATGGAATTTAACGTTGAAAAATGTAAAGTACTTAACTTAGGCAAGACCATTGGAGATACTAAATACAGCTTAGATAACAAAGAAATTAGCAAATCGGAATGCGAGAGAGATCTAATATATATATATATATATATATATATATATATTATCTATCTATCTATATATCTATATCTATCTATCTATCTATCTATATATATATAGATATAGATAGATAGATAGATATATCTATATATATAGATATATCTATATATCTAGATATATCTATATATATAGATATAGATATAGATATATGGATATATATATATATATATATATATAGATATATAGATATATATATATATATATATATATATATATATATATAGATAGATATATATATATATATATATATATATATAGATAGATATTGTTACGGAACAGAGAAAGATAATGTACACTTTAAGTGAGAATACTGTACTAAAAATCACTACTGTCCCGTAAAGTTCCAGGTTCAAAACAAAAGAGTTAGGTAAAATTACAAGTTAAAGTTTAATGCTCAAACTAACAACAAAACATTCAGGACTCATAAGGATAATGTAATGGCAAAAAACAGGTTAAATATATGGTTAACTGCAATAGCCTCTATTAACACAAAATTAGCGTGAGTAAATTTATCTAAGTCAGCCCTGTTAAAATAAGATACCAGATAATACTCAGTGAATGCCAGATATATTATTACAGATACAAAATATTATTAATGATGGCTGATAGTAAAACCTTACACTAAGCACAAAAACCTCACTAGGCCTACAAATTAACACCTTATGTTATACAGTACAAGAACAAAATGCAACAACAGTTATACTCAAATTACACAGCTGCTAGATGGTTGGAGACTTCCTGAGCACTCACAACAATAACTGTACAGGGGAGGACAGAGATGTGAACAAAATGAGGAGTAGATCTAAGTGGCAATTAATGTAGAGACTGAGCTCATTATATAGGGCCGGCAGAGCTTGATACAACTTGTAAGAAGGACGCGCAAATGAAGCCATAGGGGACAAAGAGTTGACAATCCCACTCTGAACAACAGAAAGAACGACTTACTCTAATATAACGGTAGAAGGGGGGAGTGAGGTAGAACACGCTCGTGATCAAGCAGGCAGCACACTGTACGTTAGAATTACACAAAGGATGATGAAATCATAGACTATGTAACACCTCCCCACAAAGAAAAAGAAATTTACGAAAGAAATTTCTTATTACTCCAAAACAATCTGTCTAAAGTCTAGATAAGCAATGTGCAATAACATTTTCTTTCCCCTTGACATGGTGTATGTCTAATGAATACTCCTGAAGAAGTAGACTCCATCTTGTCAATCTCTGATTTTTATCTTTAAACTTACTAAGGAATTTCAGTGGGTTATGATCGGTATAAATGACTATGGGGTCAAAACCAGAACACAAATAAAATGAAAAATGCTGTAAACCCAAAATCAAGGCCAAAAGCTCTTTCTCAATAGTTGAGTAGTTCTTTTGAGGTGGAGTGAACTTCTTACTGTAATAAGATACAGGATGTTCAATACCCTGATCATCCTCTTGCAGCAAAACAGCCCCAGCTCCTGTATCACTTGCATCAACAGCCATCTTAAAAGGCTTAGCAAAATTTGGAGTAGCGAGCACTGGCTGACTTAATAGGACAGCTTTAAGTTTGTTGAAAGAGGATTCACAGTTATCGGTTCAGACAAATTTAACTCCCTTTTTCAGTAGGTCTGTAAGTGGTGATACATGAATAGAAAAGTTAAGAACAAATCTCCTGTAATAACCTACCATTCCCAAAAATCTTTGTAGCTCTTTCCTACTTTTAGGTCTGAGAAGATCACTTATAACCTGAACCTTAGCTGCTGGTGGTGCAACATGTCCATCACCAATTACGTACCCGAGGTACTGAACTTTAGCTTGACCAAACTCACACTTTGATAAATTAGCTACAAGATTAGCATGAACCAAACGCTCAAGAAATTTACTGACATGGCATAGGTGATCTTTCCAGTTGTCACTGAAGATTAATACATCATCAATATAAACAACACACCCTGCCAAACCCTCTGTTACAACATTCATGAGCTTCTGAAATGTGGCTGGTGCATTCTTCATACCATATGGCATTACGGAACATGCAAAAGTCTTTCCTAGTGTTACAAAACATGAGATCTCCCTAGCACGTTCAGTCATAGGTACTTGCCAGTATCCCTTTAACAAATCAAACTTACTTATGTACCTAGCCTTTCCGATCTTGTCTATGCAATCTTCCACGCGAGGGAGAGGGTAAGTGTCTGTTTTGGTTATCTGATTAACAAGTCTGTAGTCAATGCAAAGCCGCTGTGACCCACCTGGCTTAGGGACTAGAGTGACAGGAGAACTCCACTCGCTCTGACATGGCTCAATCATCTTGTGGTCCAACAGGTAGCCAAGCTCCTTCTGGATGAGAGGAACTTTCACTGGGTTCACACGGTAAGGAGGCAGTTTAATTGGCTTTGCGTCTCCAACATCGACATCATGCATCAATACAGTGATTCTTCCTGGAGTGGCACGGAACACTTGCGGGTACTCCTGCAGTAATGCCGAAAACTCCTGCCTTTCCTCGGAAGGTAGATGAAAAAGCTTAGTCTGGAGATCATTCATGATATCAGGATTCGTCCCCAAACTATCACTCAGGCTCATGCTGCATGGGAGAGCTTCACTTGCGGACTCGGGTGGAACAGCTACAGTGCAGACTGGATTATTTTCGTCCCGCCTGTGATATAACTTTAGCATGTTGATGCGACATAGTTGCTTGCTCTTTCTACGATCTGGTGTGGCGATGACATAGTTGACATCACTGAGTTTCTTCTCCACGAAATAAGGACCACTAAACTTGGCTTGAAGAGGTTGCCCATGTACTGGTAGCAGAATCAAAACCTGATCTCCTGGCTGAAAGTGGCGTAACCTGGACTTCTTATCATACCAAGTCTTCATCTTCTCCTGAGCAGCTCCTAAATTCTCTCTCGCCAGTGGTAAAGCAGTGGACAGCCGTTCTTTGAACTTCATCACATACTCCAGCAGGTTGACGTCATCTTCCTCCGACAGCCAGCATTCCTTGAGTAGCTTAAGGGGTCCTCTTACTTCATGGCCAAACAGTAGTTCAAAAGGTGAGAAGCCCAGTGATTCATTTGGAGATTCTCTTGCGGCAAACACAACGAATGGAAGACCTTTATCCCAGTCTTTCTGATGTTCCAAACAGTATTTCTTGAGCATCGATTTGAGTGTTTGATGATATCTCTCCAACGCTCCTTGGGTCTGGGGATGGTAAACTGAAGACGTGATCTGGGTGATGCCCAACTCTTTCAGAGACTGCTTGAAAACGTTTGACATGAAATTACTTCCCCGGTCTGACTGTACCTCCTTGGTCAGACCAAACTTTGTGAAGAACCCTAGCATTTCCTTAACCACGTTCTTTGCTGAGATATTTCTAAGTGGAATGGCTTCAGGATAACGAGTAGCCATATCAATCAGGGTCAACACATAAGAAAATCCTGAAGAAGTCTTAGGAAGAGGGCCCACAATATCCACCAACACACGGGTGAAAGGCGCCTCAAAAGGAGGAATGGGAACTAGAGGTGCAACCTTTTCGGTCTGATTACACTTCCCCACAACTTGACAGGTGTGACAAGACTTACAATACCAGGAAACATCCCTGAAGATACCTGGCCAGTAGAAGTGTTTCAAAATGCGTGCCACAGTCTTCCTCACTCCAAGGTGTCCTGCCAAACTGGAATCATGAGCCACTCTAATGATATCCTGCCTACAAACACGAGGGATGACAACTTGATGTACAACCTCCCATTCACAGTCGGCTGATACTGTTGGGGGTCTCCACTTCCTCATAAGTACTCCTGACTTTACATAATAACAAGTAGAAGCACCAGCTGACTCTTCCTCACTGCAAGCAGAGTTAGCTAGACCTTTCAACTCAGGGTCAGCAACCTGCAACTCAACCAACTCTTGACGAGACAAATTATCAACACTACGGGGTACTGCCTCATCTGGTGAGTGGTCCAAATTAGCAAGAAAAGTGTCAGCTAGGATAACATCATCATCATCATTATCCTCTAAATCACCAGTAACTTTAGACTTAGCCCTAGTGACAGCACATGCAGGGAACACATCAGGGACATCACAATCCTGGGTCGCAGCCAATGGCTCACTAGACAACTGAGGAGCTGGACACACTTTTCATCCACCAATATCATATCCAAGTAAGAAAGTTACACCTGACATTGGGAGTGTCTCAACCAACCCAACCATAACGGAACCATTAACAAAACCAGACTCTAAATTCACTCTGCACAGAGGGACAGAGAAGGAATTATTCCCTACACCATGTAAGATTACAGTTTCATCAGAGGAATTAACATTAGAGCCTAGAACACTGGTCAGCATAAGGGATTGGCAAGCACCTGTATCACGATATATTTTAACTGATTGCCTGTCATTACTGTCCAGAGGACTGACAAAACTATCAGACAAGAAATTAGCACATGAACTCTTGAGAGTGTCACCCACGTTACTGCTCAAAAGAGGAGCTCCATCATGAGAATTTAAGTTACCCCTCAAAGCAGGTTCAGTTAACTCAGTTAAAGAATTATGGGAACTCTCAAGGGTGGACACTAGACCAATTGACTGAATATTTAAAGACTCCTTTTTGCTCACATCACGCTGTCTCCTGAAACATTTCTCCGTAGTATGACCAAGCTTACTACAATAAGTACATTTATAGATAGATAGATAGATAGATTTTTCTGAAATCTAGAGGTGAAGCTGGTATTTACTTCCTGAGAAACATCATCTTTATTCTCTTTCCTGTCACCTGTACTCTGAGTAGAGGCAACGTACTTACTCTCAGCTTTCCCTTTTTCTTTAGAATATCTCTTGTGAGTGAGAACATATTCATCAGCTAAAACTGCAGCATCAGACAAATTATCTATTCTTTTCTCATCAAGATATAGGCTTACATCTTTATAAATACACCTCTTGAAGTCCTCCAGCAAAATCATCTGCTTAAATTTACCAAAATCAGAATCCACATTCTTAGAATTTAACCACTGCTCTAACAGATCTTCTTTGATTTTTGCATACTCAACATGGGATTGCTTATCTTGCTTATAAGATGTCCTAAATTTTACTCTATAAGCTTCAGGAACAAGCTCATAGGCCTTAAGAATCAAGCTCTTAACAACATCATAATTATCAGATTGATCCTGAGGCAAAGATGCATAAGTTACTTGAGCTTTACCGGTGAGAACAGTTTGAAGGAGTACTGGCCAATACTGTTTGGCCAATTAAAACCTGTAGCTACCCTCTCAAACAACTGAAAATACTTTGTTAAATCAGATTCATTAAAAGGAGGGACAAGTTTAACATTTTTAGCCACATCAAAATCATCAGAGCAAGATGATCCAGTTCCACCTTGTTTCATGCGATACTCATGGTCTGCCTGAATCCTGGCAAGTTCAACTTGTGCGTGTATCTGTGCCTCCTGAATACGAGCCTGAGACTCCGCCTCCTTAGCATTTGCTTGAAATTCAGCCTCCTTAACACAAGCCTCCTTAGCCTGAGACTCAGCCTCCGTAGCACGTGCTTGAAATTCAGCTTCCTTCACACGAGCCTCCTGCAGGGCTAGCTGTAACTTAGCTAATTCAATCTGCGTTTGCTCATTTGGAGGAGTTAAGGGGGGATAGAATACTTCCCCAGTATTCCCTGCTTGTCGTAAGAGGCGACTAAAAGGGACACTTTTATCTACATTCTTTTTGCTCTCTTTCTTTCCCTTGTACTTTGTCTGTCCAAACCCTGTGCATTTTACTTTCATTTAGTTAATTTCCTCTCTCCACTGTCTGGTTCCTGCGAGTCACTGGCATTGGCTCCAGAGTAAAATATTTTACTGCCTAAGAAATCTTTATGAACTCTGGTGACGAAGCAATGGCCCTCAGTTCCGTGCAGCCCTTAAGTGGGCAGGGGGTGCTAAGAATCCCACGGTGTAAAAATAAGTTCATAAATCCAAAAAGAACCTTAAGAATAGGAAACTGGAATGTTCGAACTCTCAATCAGGCTGGTAAAATGGAAGAACTTATTTCAGTGTTCAAGGAATACAAGATGGATATTTGTGCTCTGACAGAAACGAGGTTGCTTGGAGTTGATAAAATGAATTTGGAAGATGGTATTACTCTGTTGGTTTCTGGCAGGAGTGATGGAAATTATTACCAAGGAGTAGGCTTACTGTTGAGTAGAGATGCTTGCAAGGCACTATGTGAGTTTGAACCAATTAATGAGCGCTTGCTTTATGCTCGCTTAAAATCTGACCATGGTAATATCAGTATGGTTGTAGGGTACGCTCCGACAAATGAAGCTGCTGATGAAATGAAGGATGACTTTTATGAGAAGCTGCAGGATGTAGTGAATAGAGTGGCAAGACATGATGTGTTAGTTTGCATTGGTGATTTTAATGTGATTGTTGGCAGTAGTAGGGATGGCTTTGAAGATTGTATGGGTAAGGAGGGTGTTGGTATAAGAAACGAAAATGGGGTGCGACTTGCAAGCTTTTGTTTGGCAAATGACCTTATAATTGGTGGAACTATCTTTGAGCATAGAAAAATACATAAGACTACTTGGATTTCACCATGTGGTAAATATTGTAACCAGATTGACCACATTGCAATTAGCAGAAGGCATAGGAGTTATTTGCAAGATGTTTGCGTAAGGAGGGGGGCAGATATAAGTAGTGATCATCAACTTGTTGTGTCAAAGATTAAAATAAAACTTAAGAGAAACGTTAATGGTAATTGTACAGGAGGTAATAATTATGATTTTGATGAGCTGAGAAGTGATGAGAGCACGAGGGAAAAGTTTCGGTGCGAATGTAGAAACAAGTTTCTAGTCCTGCAGACTTTGATGGAATCTGAAGACAATGATATTAATCAAATGTGGAGAGAGGTAAAAGAGGTTTTGCATGAGAGTGCTAAGGTTACTATTAAGAAAAAGGGAAAAGCGAGAAGGAAAAAGTGGATGTCAGATGAAACATGGAATGTAATTCAGAAAAGGAAAGAGGCTAAGTTAAGAAGTGAAGAACAACATGTTGATGGCCAGGTAGTTGAAGTACTTAGAGCAAAGTATTGGAGTTTACATTCAGAAATAAAAAGACTCGTTAGACGTGATAAGAGGAGACTATATGATGAAAAGGCGACAGAGACAGAAATTAAATTAAGTAAAAATGACGGTCAGAGCACAAGAGCAGCGTATGAGACCATAAAGGAGTTAACTGGGACTGAAAAGAGAAGGAAGGAAATACCTGTACGAGATAGAAATGGTAATTTGATGACTAAAGATTTGGATATAAAAGGAAGATGGAAAGAGCACTTTGAATCTGTTCTAAATAGACCAATCCCAGCTGAAGAGGACATTTTGCCAGCCGAGAGAGATTTGCAGATAGAAACAGGGGATATAACTTTGGAAGAGGTAGCAAAATCTATAAAGGAGTTAAAGAATTTTAAGGCTCCAGATGAGGATGGAATATTCCCTGAAATGCTTAAGGTGGAAAATGACGAGTTGATGAATGCACTTTTGAAACTTTTTAATGTGGCTTGGGAAAATGGTGGAATTCCAGAAGAGTGGAAAAATGGAGTGATTATAAAAATACCAAAAAAGGGAGATTTAAGTGTGTGTGGCAACTGGAGGGGGATAATTTTGACACCTGTAGTTGCAAAAGTCTTTTCCAAAATCTTGTTGAACAGAATAGAGCCAGTAATTGATAAAATTTTAAGAGAAGAACAAGCGGGATTTAGAAAGGGTCGAGGTTGTAATGATCAGATTTTTATTGTAAGGCATCTAATGCAACAAGCTAATGAGATGAAAATGCCACTTAACATGTGTTTTGTGGATTTTGAAAAGGCGTTTGATAGTGTTTCACATGGAGCTATGTTGAAAATTATGAGATTCTATGGTATACCAGAAAAGTTTGTAAATATTATTAGAAGCCTGCATGAAGGTACTTTTTGTAAGGTAATGGTGGGTGGTTCTTTGAGTGATCCATTTCAAGTTAGGTCAGGAGTGATTCAAGGAGGAGTTCTTTCGCCATTGTTGTTTGTTTTGGTTATGGATTATGTTATGAAAAAGGTTGTAAGGAGAACAGGTGCAGGAATTAACTGGAAAGAAAATAAGAAGCTGATGGATTTGGACTATGCTGATGATATTGTACTGATTTGCGGAAGTATTTACGAGATGCAGAGGGTGCTCGATTGTCTGGTGGAGGAAGGAGAAAAAGTGGGATTGGTAATAAATTGTGGAAAGACTGAAATTATTAATATGAACGTGGAGAACCAAATCGATTGTGTAATTGGGAATAATGTGGTGAAGAATGTAGAAAACTTTAAATATCTGGGAACGATTGTATCATCTAATGGATCATTAAACAATGAAATTGAGGAGAGGATTAGACAGGCTTGGCGAGCTGTTGGAATGTTGAAATCTGTTTGGAATAATAATATGCTTTCGGTACATACTAAAGTGAAAATTTACAAGTCCATGGTTAGACCCATTTTAATTTACGGGCATGAGTCATGGTACAGTATAATTGCAACAGATCAGAAAGTATTAGGATTTGAGAATAAAATACTGAGAAGGATTCTTGGGGTAAAGTGGCAAGATAGAGTTACAAATGAAAGAGTAAGGGATATTACAAGAGTGGAACCAGTTAATGAATATGTGAGACTGTCTCGCTGGAAGTGGCTGGGACACATATACAGAAAAGAAGGTTGTTTAATACAGGATGTGCCAGAGTGGATTGCTAGAGGAAGAAGAGGTAGAGGTAGGCCAAGGGAAACCTGGTTGAGGACAATGAAAAAAGAAGCAAGAGAGGAGTGTTGGTGGGACCTGTAGGAGATGGCAAGAGACAAATATTGGTGGAGAGAGTTCATTGAGATCCTATGCATCCCGTGGGGTGCCACAGGAAATGATTGATTGACTGACATTAAACAAGCTTTTATTAATCATGCCAACAATTTGATCTTTAGAATGATGAGAGTGAACTGCAATTCCCAATTGTTGAGCAACAAGCTTAAGTTCATTCTTTGTTCTGTTTTCTACATCACACACTGTTTGCATATTTGACAAAAAATCTTTGGCTTCATCAAGTGTAGTAATAGTAGACATCATGAATAAGTAACAGTCACAAAATATCAAGCAATGTCCTTATGATAATATCCTGAATATCCTGATGAGAGGTCGCCAAATTTATGTTACGGAACAGAGAAAGATAATGTACACTTTAAGTGAGAATACTAAAAATCACTACTGTCCCGTAAAGTTCCAGGTTCAAAACAAAAGAGTTAGGTAAAATCACAAGTTAAAGTTTAATGCTCAAACTAACAACAAAACATTCAGGACTCATAAGGATAATGTAATGGCAAAAAACAGGTTAAATATATGGTTAACTGCAATAGCCTCTATTAACACGAAATTAGCATGAGTAAATTTATCTAAGTCAGCCCTGTTAAAATAAGATACCAGATAATACTCAGTGAATGCCAGATATATTATTACAGATACAAAATATTATTAATGATGGCTGATAGTAAAACCTTACACTAAGCACAAAAACCTCACTAGGCCTACAAATTAACACCTTATGTTATACAGTACAAGAACAAAATGCAACAACAGTTATACTCAAATTACACAGCTGCTAGATGGTTGGAGACTTCCTGAGCACTCACAACAATAACTGTACAGGGGAGGACAGAGATGTGAACAAAATGAGGAGTAGATCTAAGTGGCAATTAATGTAGAGACTGAGCTCATTAGATAGGGCCGGCAGAGCTTGATACAACTTGTAAGAAGGACGCGCAAATGAAGCCATAGGGGACAAAGAGTTGACAATCCCACTCTGAACAACAGAAAGAACGACTTACTCTACTATAACGGTAGAAGGGGGGAGTGAGGTAGAACACGCTCGTGATCAAACAGGCAGCACACTGTACGTTAGAATTACACAAAGGATGATGAAATCATAGGCTATGTAACAATATATATATATATATATATATATATATATATATATATATATAGATATACAGTACATCCCTCTAGTACGTGCCTATATTGACGGCAGAGGAAGTCGTGTACTAGGAATTCCCGTACTGTAAATACATAAAATTATGGGAAAAATTACAAATAGGCAGCACCCCCCTTCACGGGCAACCCATGAGACGCCTTTCAGACCTAAGTATTGTACTATACAGGGAAACTATCTAAGACATATTACCTAAGATAAAGTAAACCTACAAGATTATGGCTTTACTAGGTAAATCATTGGTGGTAGGTGGTGGCAACCATCATCCACCCACTTGATGTAGTGCTGTCTACTTCTTCCTTACCCTTTATCATTCTTTTTCTGTGCCTGCCCTCCTCTCTTCCTGTATCTCCCATCTTTCCTGTCACTACTTATTGCTCTTCTTTCATTTACAGGTGGCTTTATATTGAGTGACAAGCCAAATGGTTTCCTGTAAGCCAAGAAACCATTTACACCACTGGGTGGTAACCATGTAATGAACCCATACGTGCTCCCTACATGTCAGCAAGTGGGTTGGTGGAGGGTTAGTATCCCTCTCCATAAAACCAATAACTCAAAGTCAAATGACCACCCCTTACGAGATTATGGCGTCTGGCAGTACATAGATAGATAGATAGATAGACCTTTACATGTTGTCGCTTCTTGGGGGGGCAATGTCGCATACTCGGGGTAACTCTGGATTTGGGTCACTCTTCGCTGCCCGTCTCACTTACAAGGAGTTCAGTTCGCGCCCTTATAAGAAATACACTAAAAAATATATATATAGGTCCTCACTCACAAGGGGGATCACGTACTCGGAACCTGCGTACTGTGGGGATGTACTGTATACTATATATATATATATATATGAGGCTATCAGAAACATTGTGGTCTCTGCGCCAAAATAAAAAAAAAGAGAAAAACGCGATCAAAGTTTTCCGACCTTCAGAATTCGATAGCTCGGGCAAATTTTAAGCTAGAGAGCTGTGGTTGGTCTTAAAATGATCGTTAAGATGTCTGCTTGAAGGGTATTTGGGGAAGAAGAATGGAATTTGAATGCATTCTGAAGGAGGAAACGATGACCGCATTTTCCTCCCTGAGTGATTGTGTTGTTCAAGCATCGGATAGCAGAAAACAAAAAACAAAACTCCTAACGACTGTGTTTTGGCTGTTCAATCATCTCATGATCATTTTATGTCTACATTGATAATCATGGCTACAGGCAGACGGTTTTATTAGGTACAGATAAGTTCAATGAACCAATATTGGAATGTATAACCCCCCAAAATCCCCTAAACAATAAACAAAACCCCTAACGACTCTGTTTTGGTTGTTTTAATTATTTCATGTTCATTTTACAGGTCTATATTGATAATCACGGCTACCGGTGGACGATTTTATTAGGTACAGGTAAGTTCGATCAACCAATATTGGAATGTATAACCCCCCAAAAACCCTTTTGTTCGCCTTCCAGTCAGGCGGATTCCTCACTCGTTTACGACCCCTCAATGGTCTTGGGTCATCTATTACTTCACTGGTATCAGCCATGATCACAAACACTTAATAAGGCACGAGAAAATCACAGAAAAAAAATGTAGGTCAATCCAAAACACCAGGCCATGTGGGTGGTAGGGGAAGACAGACGGCCATCTTGGCAGTGGGGGAGGAAGGGGCATGCTGATTGGCTGGCTAGTGTTTTGGGTTTGCCCAAATATATATATATATATATATATATCTATATATATATATATATATATATATATATACAGTATATATATATATATATATATATATATATATATATATATCTATATATATATATATATATATATATATATACAGTATATATATATATATATATATATTCTATGATGACATCTCCCAGATTATGGAAGAAGAAAAGACAGCATATACTATACTCATGGGAGACTTCAATGCAAAAGTTGGAAAGTTGAAAAGTGGAGAAGCATGTATGGGAAATTTTGTAGTGGGAGAAAGGAATGAAAGAGGAAAAATACTCGTTAATTTTGCTGAAATGTTTAACATGAGAATAATGAACACATTCTTCCACAAAAAAACAGGGAGGAAGTGGACCTGGAGAAGCCCAAATGGAGAAACAAAGAACGAAATCAACTTCATTATAGAAGATAAAAATAACACGATCACAAATGTCACAGTTATCAACAAAGTAAATATAGGTAGTGCTCATAGAATGGTGGGATGCACAGCCAGGTTCAGTTTCAGAAGTGAAAGAAAGATGATGATTAAAGATAAAAAGATATGCCCAATAATAGTAAACGAAAACAAAGCAGCCTTTCAGTTAGAAATAAGGAACAGATTTCAGGCACTAAGTAATGCCGAATGGGGGTAGGGGGTTTCAAGAATACTCCCCCAGTATCCCTGCTTGTCGTACGAGGTGACTAAAAGGGTTGGTGGTGGGTTGGTGCCCCACCTCGTAAAAAGAACTAACTAAAAAAGCGAATAAAGCTCCTCGGACCCTGACGGACCATACGTTGACGACTAAGGAACGGACAAAGGACAGTCTTAGGGTGGGAACATGGAATGTGAGAGGAGTGAATGATGAAGTGAAAGAGAGAGAGATTGTTCAGGTGCTTGAGGATGCAAAAGTGGATATATGTGGATTGTCTGAAACTAAATGGAAAGGTGAAAGGGTGAGAGAATGGGAATATGGTGTAGGTATATGTGCAGGAGTCAGTGAGAATGAGAGGGCAAGAGAGGGAGTATGTCTGATGATAAGCAAGAAGTGGAAGGAGAATATAAGAGAGTATGGAACAGTGGGTGCAAGGATTGTATGGGTGAGGATGAAAGTAGGTATACAAGCATGGGCGATTGTATGTGTGTATGTTCCAACAGAGGATCGAGTGGCAAGAGTGAAAGATGAGTTTTGGGCGAGAGTAGAAGCATGTATGGACAGGTTTGAGAGGAGCGAGAGAGTGCTGTTGATTGGAGACATGAATGGCAAAGTTGGGAATGTACGAGTGGATGGAGTGGTTGGTCAGTGGGGTGTGCCAGCTGAAGTAGATGGGAATGGTAGTGCTTTGGTGGACATCTGTGCTTGTAAGGGGTTGGCAATAGCCAACACGTACTTTCGTCATAAGATGATCCACCGGTATACATGGAGAGTAATGAGGAGGATGGATGGTGAACTTGTTGAACGAAAGGCAATGATAGACTACGTGTGTGTGGATGAGCGAATGAGAAGACAAGTGTTGGATGCAAGAGTGTGGAGAGGGTGGGGGAATGGAGTCTCGGACCATCACTTATTGATGGCCAAGGTAAAGATGCAAAGAAAATGGTTGAGGAGGCGAAGGGGAAGACAGGAGGAAGCAGCTCCTGTGAGAAGAGTGGAGAAATTGCAAGATAGTGAGAAAATGACAGAGTATAAGGGCATAGTGGAAGAAAGATTGGGAGGGTATGAGCTAGAGCAGATGGAAGGGGTGGAAGACGTATGTAAGATATTCACGGAAGAGATAGGTGCAGCGTGTGAGGCGGTTTGTGGAGTGAGGAGGAGATGCAAGGGTGTGCAAGGGACAGCATGGTGGAATGATGAGGTGAAACGAGCTGTGGAACAAAAGAAGAAGGCATATGGTGAATGGTTGGCGAGTAGAGGTAGGATAGAAGATGAGAGAGAGAAGAGAGAGGTATATGTGAGCAGGAGAAGGGAGGTTAAGAGACTGGTGAAGGAGAGTAAGAAGAAAGTGGATGAAGAGTTTGGGAGGAATCTGAGTGTGAAATGGAGGGAGAGTAAGAAATTGTTTTGGAAGGAGGTAAAGAAAGTAAGGCAGTGTGAAAGGGGAAATAGTAGGGGAGTGAAAGATAGGAATAATAGATTGTTGGTGGAGAAGAGAGAGAAATTGAGGAGATGGAAGGAGCACTTTGAGGATTTGTCGAATGTAGAGAGTGAGAGCAGTGTGAATATAAGTGGTTGGGGAATGGCTGGGAGAAGAAGAGATGAGAGGAGGGAGGAAGAGATCAGTAGGGTGGAAGTAGTGGAAGCGATGAAGAAGATTAAGCTGGGAAAGGCCCCAGGAATTGATGGAGTGTGTGGTGAAATCAGAGGTATGGGGGTGAGATTGTTGTGGAGTGGATATGGAAGTTGTGTAGATTGGCTTGGGAAGAGGGAAGGGTTCCAGAGGACTGGAAATCAGGTATAATTATTCCTTTGTACAAAGGAAAAGGGGAGAGAGAAGTATGTGGTAACCATAGGGGTATTTGCCTTCTTAGTGTGACTGGTAAAATATATGGTAGAATACTCATTGATAGGGTTAGGCCTATGACAGAGGAGCTAGTTGGAGAAGAACAAGGGGGATTTAGGAAAGGAAAAGGGTGTGTAGATCAGATATTTGTTCTAAGATGTTTAGTGGAGAAGTATCTAGAGAAGGGAAGGAAAGTGTATGCTGCCTTCATGGACTTGGAGAAAGCTTATGACAGAATAGATAGGCAAGGTATGTGGAAGGTATTAAGAATATATGGAGTGGAGGGGAAATTGTTGAGTGCTGTGAAGAGTATGTACGAGGGAGCTAGGGCTACAGTGCGAGTGGATGGTGAGCTGAGTGAGTTCTTTGATCTCAATGTGGGACTGAAACAGGGGTGTGTGATGTCTCCATGGCTGTTTAATGTATATATGGATGGGGTTGTAAAGGAGTTGCAAGGTAGGGCAGTGGATGTGGGGCTGGCCCTAATGAATGAGGGTGAGATTTGGAAGCTTCCGGTGTTGCTGTTTGCTGATGATACAGTATTGTTGAGTGAAGATGAATGGGAGTTGCAAGGTTTGGTGAATGAATTTGGGACAGTGTGTAGGAGGAGGAAGCTGAAAGTTAATGTAAACAAAAGTAAAGTTATGGTGTTTGAGAGGAATGAAGTCACAGAGTGTGCAGTGAGGTTGGATGGTGAGGATATGGAGAATGTGAGTGCATTCAAGTACTTGGGTAGTGTGATGAGTAAGGATGGAACTTTGGGGGATGAAGTACGTGAAAGGGTACAGCAGGGAAGGAAGGTTGTTGGTACGCTGAAAGCAGTGATGAGAAATAGGGAGGTGAGTATGGAAGTTAAGAAGTCACTGCATGATGGCATTGTGATCCCTACCCTGACGTATGGAAGCGAGGCGTGGACCTTGCAAGAGGGGAACAAGTCAAGAGTGAGAGCAGTGGAAATGAGTTACTTGAGAGGAGCATGTGAAGTGACGTGGAGGGACAGGTTGACGAATGAAGAAGTGAAGGAACGTTGTGGGGTAGATGTGAATGTGGTTGAGAATATTAGGAGAAATACACTGAGGTGGTTTGGACATGTGGAGAGAATGGAGAATGAAAGACTGACTAAGAGGGTGTATGTAGGTGAGGTGGAGGGAGGGAGAGGGATTACACACAGGATTACACACAGGAAAGCAAACAGCAACAGACCTTATGGTCCTTTCGAGGCTGCTTGTTAGAGAAAACTATGACTACAAGATCTAACTCTACATGTTGAAGGATAAGGATAGGAAAGCAAGAAGGCTCCCCCCACCACCAAAC
Organism: Coenobita brevimanus; assembly: GCF_032717465.1. Taxonomy (NCBI): domain Eukaryota; kingdom Metazoa; phylum Arthropoda; class Malacostraca; order Decapoda; family Coenobitidae; genus Coenobita; species Coenobita brevimanus. Next base: position 34,569,081 of record NC_136967.1, read on the forward strand.
CCTCCAGGAAAAAGTGAGAAAAACCACCATGCAGCATGGAAAAACTGACATGGAAATTTTATAGGAAACATTGGAAAGGAAAAGTCACATTCTATAATACTTTATCTATAAGCTACCCGATAGAGTAACCTGAAAGAGAAAGTAAACAAATAAAATAATAGTTACGGCATGACATTATAAACCAGTTACATTGAGTTAATGGGAAGTCTGTGGACATAACGTGGAAGCTACACACTGCACAGTGTGGATGTTTAGGGGTGGTGCAGCAGCCTTGCCTGGCGCTTTTAAGGTAGGCAGCAGTCAATCAGGCCCTAGCTCCGTTTGCTCCACTGAGACAAGGAACTCTCCCATGTGGGACAAGTACACAAGTTTCATCCTGAAACAGTGACCCCTGGTACATTAAAAAAATCCCGATGGTGGTCACTTGACTAACAGGGACCCTCAGTGATCCACAGCCCATCACAGGTCGAAAGTAAGAGTAGTGACCGTTAACTCAGGGTTATCTGTGCAGCTCCTAATCTGTGCTTATATTGCTTTCTTTGCGCTGGGGAGACTGAAAGTATATAGGACGGGTGTCTCAGATAAAAGGGGACTGCACAGTGCACAGTGTGGATGTGCAATGCACAGAGTGGATGTGTAGGGGTGGTGCGGCAACCTTCCCTGGCGCTTTGTAGGTAGGCAGCAGTCAATCAGGCAATAGCTCCGTTCACTCCCCTGAGACAAGGAACTCTCCCATGTGGGACAGTACACAAGTTTCATCCTGAAGCAGTGACCCCTGGTACATTAAAAAAATCCCGATGGTGGTCACTTGACTAACAGGGACCCTCAGTGATCCACAGCCCATCACAGGTCGAAAGTAAGAGTAGTGACCGTTAACTCAGGGTTATCTGTGCAGATCCTAATCTGTGCTTATATTGCTTTGTTTGTACCGAATAAATTGAAAATGTATAATATCGTGACGCAACACTGTGTACGGGTACATTGTTTACGGGTGTCTTGTAGACTAAGGGGGCATGAACTTACATGTACCGTAGCTATAAAAGCAAGTTATTCGGACAGAAAAAGAGTCAGCTGAGGATTTTCTTGCAAATACTTGTCTAATTTGTTTTTGAATGTCTCAATTGAGATACTGTTCACGGTATCTGAGGGTAATCTGTTCCAGATATTTACAACTCTGTTAAAGAAGAAGTATTTTGCTTCGTGGGATTGGAATCGTTTTCCCATGATTTTGCAGCCATTACTTCTGGTTTGACTCGACCGGTCTATATCAAAATATTTATTCATGTCTAAGTTGTCATATCCCTTCATGATTTTGAACACTTCAATAAGGTCCCCTCTTAACCTGCGCTTCGTTAGGCTAAATAATTTAAGTTCTTCAAGGCGTTCCTCATATGGTTTGTTTCTAAGTCGTGGTACCATTTTTGTGATTCTTCGCTGAATTTTCTCTAATTTTTCAATGTCCTTTCTGTAGTACGGAGACCAGAATTGCACACAATACTCAAGATGGGGGCGCACTAGCGAGTTGTACAAGGCAAGTATGACTTTTTCCGATTTAAACTCGAAAGTTCTTCCAATAAAACCCACTAGCTTGTTTGCAATTTTTACCGCAGCGGTACACTGCTTGCTTGGTTTTAGGTCATTTGATATTATCACACCAAGATCCTTTTCACTGTCTGTACTTGATAACTGAATATTGTTCATTTTGTAATTTGCATGGACATTGTTACTTCCAATATGAAGTACTTTACATTTTTCTGTGTTGAATTTCATTTGCCATTTTTCTGCCCAGCTTGCTAAAGTATTAAGGTCATTTTGTAACTGCTGCCACTGTAATTTTGAAGTGACTTTACTGGTTATTTTAGTATCATCTGCAAATTTGGATACTTTACAATTTAGACCCTCATCAATGTCATTTATATAGATAATAAAAAGTATCGGTCCAAGTACTGAGCCTTAGAACGCCGCTGATCACATTACGCCATTTGGATTCCTTTCCGTTTATCACAACTCGCTGTTTTCGGTCTGACAGCCAGTCTTGTAACCATTTTAGCGTCTTTCCCTTTATTCCATGTGCTTCTATTTTTCTCATGAGACGCTTGTGAGGGACAGTGTCAAATGCTTTCTGAAAGTCGAGGTAAATTATATCTACTGCTCTTGAGTCATCGTATGATTTGTAAACATCATGGAAGAAGTCCAGTAAGTTAGTTAAGCATGAACGACGATGTCTGAATCCATGTTGCGAGTCTTTAATTATATTATTTTCTTCTAGATAATTAACTATTTTATCTCTTATGATTTTTTCCATTAACTTGCACACTACTGATGTTAAGCTGATTGGTCTGTAATTTCCTGGAGTCGACTCATTTCCTTTTTGAAAATTGGTGTTACATTTGCTAGTTTCCATTCGCGTGGAACTTTCCCAGTACTTAATGATTTATTGAATAAGACAGAGAGTGGCAGCAGTAACTCATTTTTGCTTCTTTGAGAATTCTCGGTGATATTTTATCGGGGCCAGGGGTTTTGTTTATGTCCGTACTATTTATGGCTGAAAGGATATCATTATTATGGATAGCATAGTTACTAAGGACTGTGCTATTTGCTTGGTTTGTGGGTAACAGTAGGTTTCTGGTGGTGTTTTCTACTGTAAAAACAGACGCAAAGTAATCGTTTAGAATGTTTGCCATTTCGACCTCATTTTCAGTGTGTCTGCCATTGTTTGTTTCTAGAGGACCTATTGATGTAGTCATAACCTTTTTCTTTCTAATGTAACTGTAAAATTCTTTAGGATTTGATTTGCACGTATTAGCAATGTGGATCTCCAGTGCTCTTTTGCTTTGTTTAATAAGTCTTTTTGATGTGCGGCGTAGATTATCGTATTGTAATTTATCATCATTATTTTGTGTAGCTTTATATTTATGGTATGCCTGTTTTTTGGCTATTAAGTTACTTTTTATTTCACTGGACCACCACTTTGGTTTACTATTTCCAGCTGGACGTCTGTTACGTAGTGGCACACATGACTTTACCACTTCATTACATTTTTCGGTGAATATTTCCCATGCTTGGTTTATGTCATCGGTTTCAGACATTTGATTCCAATCTGCAGTTGCAAGTAGCGCTCTGAGCCTGCTGAAATTAGCTCTACGATAATCTGGGACCTTTTCTTTGCTCTCCGTTTCTTTTACTTTTTCAGTAGTAATATTAAACTGTATAGTTCGATGATCACTGGAACTAAACTCAGGTCCTATTTCAACGTTGTTGACTAGGTTATCATTTGTAGTCAAGATGATGTCTAGGATATTGTTTCCTCTCGTTGGGTATTCTACGTGTTGGGAAAGGGCGCTTTCCTGAAGATTCGTATAAAGCTCTTGTCCTGAGTGTGCTGTCAGTGGTTCACCCCACTTTGTTACCGGTAGATTAAAGTCTCCAAAAATTACGCTATCCTCTTGACAACAAATTTCCGCAATTTGATCATAAAGTTTTTCATCTGTCTCAGTTGACTGTGCTGGCGGACGATAGACGAGACATATATTTATTTTGTGTGAATTAATACTTAGCTGAACATAACTGGCATCTATGTTGGTAATACTGGGTTTGGATAGCACAAGGGGATGGAGACTAGTTTTCACATATAGTAAAACACCGCCACCAGCTCGATGTGGTCGCTCACAGCTGAAAATATTGTACCCTGTTAGTGAGTATTCCGCTAGAAAGTCACGGTCAGATGTGTTAATCCAGGACTCTGTGATGCCAATGATGTCATAATTTTCTAGGTAAATTAGAGATTCTAAATCCTCAAACTTGTTACGTAGACTACGTGCGTTAGCATAGCAGACTCTAATTCCGTTCCGAACAGTTGGTGATCTGACTTTGTGGGTATTTACGTTAAGGTTACTGTTCCTGGACGTGCCGCGTTTTTTGATCTGAAGAGGGCAACATTATCGTGTAGAAGTCTACCTAGCCGTGCCGCTCCTACTGAGTTCAAATGGAGACCATCTTTCTGGAATAGAGTATGTTGCTCATAAAACTGGTCCCACAGATTGACAAAGTCGACTCCCTCTTGCGTGCAGAGAGATTTGAGCCGGTTATTTGTGCTGAAGGCCTTATCATAGAAACTATTTTCTGTCTTGATCCTTGGGAGTATACCAGATATTATCACATTTGTGGACTTAGTTTTGAATCGTTTGATCATTTCATGATACTTTGCTAGCAATTCCTCTGATCTACTGCGCTTCAGATCATTTGTACCAACATGGATAATGTATAGAGTTTGATCATTTGCGTCTTTTGTGACCTCATCGCAGGCTTCTGTGATATCACTTAGTCCACCTCCTGGAAAACAGTACCTCTTTCTGCTGATGGGGGCACGTCCACAAAATTCCTCCAGCTGACTGCGTACAATAGAGTCCCCAATAAGCCTTGTTTCTTCTGTCTCATTTACCGCTTCGGCAAGGAGGGGTAGACCGAGGATGAGGTGGAGGGATGGAGTTGAGAGGTATATGAGGGAGGGGGGGGTGAGTTGGGGGAAGGGTAGTCAAATGGTGGGTGACAGAGTGACTTGGAGGCGTTTTGTCTGCGGCCACCCTTTGCGGGATTAGGGTGTCGGGCTATAGATAGATAGATAGATAGATTATCAACAAAAGACATAGAGAAGAAAAAACAAAGAGAAACATGGATCAGATCAAAGAAACCATCAAAAATGGAAAAAGTCTGAAACAGGTCCGAAGTAAAATGACACTAGGAAAGCAACAAATGACATCACTGAAAGAAAAAAATTGTGAAATCATTAAATGCCGAGATAAGATGGTGAAGAAAGTTGAAGAATTTTACAAAGAACTGTATGCATCAAAGACAGTAGTACCAATAGCAAACTTTTCGGTTGACACAAGTGAAATACCTGAGGTAACACTAGATGAAGTAAATATTTTTCTTAAAAATATGAAAAGAGGGAAGGCTCAGGGAGAAGATGGAATAGTAGCAGATTTACTCTTGGATGCAGGAGTAGAAGTACAAAATAGGCTTGCTCACATGTTTACCCACTGTATCAAACAGAGGAAAGTTCCCAGAGATTGGTGTAATGCAGTAGTTATTTTACTCTACAAAAAAGGTGACTCAAAGATCTTACTAACTATCAACCCATTAGCTTACTATCAGTCATTTACAAACTCTTCACTAAAGTTCTTACGAACAGAATAACAACAATTTTGAAGGAGAACCAACCTCTTGAACAGGCAGGATTCCGAAGCAAGTATTCAACCACCGATCATCTGCATACAATGAATCAGCTAATTGAGAAAACTATAGAATATAATAAACCCCTGTGCTTAGGTTTTGTTGATTACAAAAAGGCTTTTGATTCAGTGGAGCACGTAGTGATTATAAATTTACTGCGAGAACAAGGAGTGAATGAGAACATTGTAAAACTGCTTGAAAACATATATAAAGAGGGAACTGCTACAGTTAAATTACGTAAGGACTCGGAAAAAATTAAGATTGAGAAGGGCGTGCGTCAGGGAGATACAATTTCATCAAAATTATTTACAACATGCCTAGAAAGTATTTTGAGGAAGCTAGACTGGGAAAATAAAGGAGTGAACATAGATGGAGAAAAGCTAAACCATTTATGATTTGCAGATGACATTGTCCTAATCTCAAAAACAGCAGAGGCATTGCAAGAAATGTTAAATGACCTGAACAGAGAAAGTCTGAAAGTAGGACTGAAGATGAACCAGAGTAAAATTAAAGTAATGTTTAATCCACAAACACCAAAGAGTGTCATCAGAATATGCGATGAAATTCTTGAAGAAGTTGAGGAGTACAACTACTTGGGACAAATACTAAAATTAACAAAAGATCTTGATAGCGAAATAAAAAGACGCATTACAATTGGATGGAAAGCTTTCAGTAAACATACTGTAGAGACATTATGAAAAGTAGCTTGCCAGTTTGTATGAAACAAAAAGTATATAACGAATGTATAATTCCGGCTATGACATATGGTTGTGAGACCTGGAAACTGACAAAATAGATGGAAAATAAATTAATCCGTTCTCAGAGAGCAATGGAAAGGTCAATGTTGGGAATATCTTTAAGAGACAGGAAACGATCAACATGGGTGAGAGAGCAGACTGAAGTCAGAGATATTATAGAAGTTATAAAAGTACAGAAATGGAGGTGGGCAGGCCATATAGCAAGAATAAGGGATAACCAATGGAGCAAGAGACTGACAGACTGGACACCAAGAGATTGTAAGCCTAGCAGAAAAAGGCCAGACAGGAGATGGAGAGATGAGTTAGAGAAATTTGCAGGGAAAACGTGGCAAAGATTGCCTCTGTCAAGGATTCATCAAAAAGGCTGGGGGAGGCCTTTGTTCAGTAGTGGACTAGTTATGGCTGATGATATATATATATATATATATATATATATATATATATATATATATATTTTAAATAACAGAACGGAGGAAGGAAAAACAAATAGGGGAAAAAAAAAATAATCCATACACCAGACTACTGGTGTACTCCATTCACAAAATATCTGTAACAGTTAGACTTGAACAGTTGTGGGTTGAAATTTGGAGGAAAACAACTCTGGGGAAGCGAGTTCCAGAGAGATGCAGTTCGGGGAATGAAAGAATTCTGATAGGCAGAAGTTCTGCAATATGGTTGAGTGACATTCCAGTCATGAGCGCTACCAGATGCCCGTGTAGCACGAGGGAAGGCATGGAGAGGCGGCACCATGGACGCAACCTCGTTTGAGCACTTGCCAAAAAAATATCTGTAAAATAATGCAAGGGAGGCAACATTCCTTCTTACTTGCAGGGGAGGTAGTTTATATGTAATGGCAGGGTTGATAATGATTCTAACAGCTTTATTCTGAATTTTGTCCAGTTGTCTCAATGCAACCTCTCCACAACCATTCCACAAGGGTGAGCAATATTCAAGCTGAGAGCGCACATGACTCTTATAAATTATAGCTAACTGCTCATCGGCGAAGAAGTTACGGACTCTGTACAATAATCCAAGTTTCTTTGAGGCAGCCTTAGCAAGTGATCTGACATGAGAGGTCCAGCTGAGGGCACTGTTAAGTGAGACACCAAGAATTTCAATACTTTTGGAGATGGGAATATTAGTAGCACTGAAGGTAATGTACGAATCTGGCAATATCTGTCTATTAGTAAACTGTATATATTTAGTTTTACTAGCATTAAAAGAGACAAGGTTGTTTTGTCCCCATTCACTGATTGTAGCTAGATCTTGATTTATGGAGATGGCTGTACTGAGTTGAGAGGTAGAGATATTAGACTTTGTAAATGGATGTCTGAGTGTGAATGAACTATGTAGTGTTGAGTCATCTGCATATGAGTGAACGGGATTGTGAGTGACAGATAAGAGATCATTAATATGAACCAGAAATAGGGTTGGCGCCAGAACTGATCCCTGCGGCACGCCGGCGTTAATTGAGTGGAAATTCGAATATACATCATCTACTTTTACTCTTATTTTCCTGTCACTAAGATAAGAAGAAATCAAAGGAACAAAAGACGTTAGTCCATAGCAAGGTAGTTTGGACAGCAGGGAACGGTGCCATACTCTGTCGAAAGCTTTAGAGATATCAAGAGCTACTGCATGAGTTTCTCCACAAAGATCAATTGATTGATGGATGGTACGAGTTAAGAGATTGAGTATGTCAATGGTGGATCTTTCGTGGCGAAAACCATATTGTCTATCACTAATTAAGTTGTTGGATTCAAGATGTTTAACAATATGCTTATTAATTAAAGTTTCAAATACCTTACCAAGAGAAGATGTGACACCTATTGGTCTGTAATTGGAGGGGTCAGACGAACTTCCTTTCTTCTGAACTGAGTGGATATTGGCTTCTTTCCATGAATTTGGGAATAAAGAAGTACGTATGCATAGTCTGAATAATTTGGCTAGGACAGAGGCAAGTTCAGGGGAACACTTTTTCAAAACAATTGGAGGAATTCCTTCTGGGCCTGGAGCTTTGTTGATAGGTAAATTGTCTAGGATGGATTTTACGAATCTTGTCTGTATTTTAAGTGGGGTAATTTCGGGAGAATCAAGTTCCAGTACTGAGACATTCTGGCTGGTATCATCTATGGTAGAGTTTCTTGCAAAGGTACTAGCAAAGATATCTGCTTTCCCACGTGGGTCATTTGTAATATTGCCATCTGAAGATTTTAGTGGGGGAATGGAAGATGACTTGTTAAAGTTATTATTGAAAGAATTAAGAGTTGACCAGAATATTCTGTTGTCATTAGGGTTGTTAAGTAGTTTTGATGCTTGCTTTTGAAGAAAGTTTGATTTAGATAGATTTAATACAGCTTTTGCATGATTTTTAGCAATTTTAAATTGGGAGAGTGATTCAGATGTTTTTGATTTTAAGTAAGAGTTATATGCTAATGACTTTTGGGCTGTTCCTCTGGCACAATTGCCATCAAACCATTTTGGAGAGTTTGATCTTTTAGTGAACTGTTGACTTGGTATGAATAAATCCATACCAGCTAGTATTAAGTCGCAAATGTGGGACTGGGTAGTATTGGGATCACTAGAGAAGAAAGACTGCCATGGAACATCAGCAAGATAATTTCTAAATCCATCCCAGTCTGCCCTGTCAAAGTGCCATCGGGTCACTATATATATATATATGTATATATGTATATACAGTAATCACTCTAATATCCGGACGCCCAATATCCGAACATCCCCACTAACCGGACATAATCGTCCCGGGATTAAAAAAAAAAACACACGAATTTTTCCCGCCCGTAATTTGAACTTACCGCGCACAGCGCGGGAGAGCATTGTTGTGGCGCGTCATTCCTCCGACGTCCGATAGAGCGCCACTGCATCCTCTCCACTTTCCGCCTGTCTCTCGCCACGAGTGCACGCTCGTCGTTATGGCTGCCCACGTAATTGCTTTTGTGGTGGTGCCTTACCTGCTGCAGGCACTCCTGCTGCTCTCGGGCCTCCTCTTAGTGTGTGTGATGATGGCCCCGCCACCTGAGAAAAGGAAGAGAGTGGTGTTGACTCTGGAGAAGAAACGGGAGATATTGGAGAAAGTAGATGCTGGGTGGTCTTCTTCCCGCATTCTCCATGAGTTTAACCTGGCCCGGTCTGCTTTGTTCGATATTAAGAGATCCCGAGACAAATTCATGCAGTACACGGCTGACTTCTCGTCGAGAAGCAAACACAACGTGGAGAGGAAGGTTATGTTTACTCCCAAGTTTGCAGAAATCGACCGATCCACGTTGATTTGGTATCAACAACAATGTGCTGCTGGTGTGATGGTACGTGGAACGGAGCTGAAGGCTGCTGCTGAGAAGTTTGCCAGGCATCACGATGCCCTAGACTTCAAGGCATCCGAGGGTTGGCTCTTTGCGTTCATGTTACGGCATGGCCTTACCAACTGTAAAGCTCATGGCGAAGCTTTAGACGCTAACGAGGATGGAGTTGACGCGTTTCGGCACAAGGTGAAGGGCTTGATCGACAGGGAGGGCCTCACTCTCAGTCAAGTCTACAACGCAGACAAAACTGGTCTATTCTATCGCTCGTTGCCAACGAACACTCTAGCCGAGGAGATGGAAAAGCATGTACCTGGCCGCAAGCTCTCCAAGGAACGGATATCTGCTTTGCGTTGTGCCAGTGCTAACAGCAAGCACCGGCTTAAGCCCGTTGTTGTTGGCCGCGCAAAGCAGCCTCGATGTCTTCGTGGGGTGATGGATGTCCTTCCTGTCGTCTGGTACCATTCTTTGAAGGAATGGTTTACAGCTGTGATCTTCAAAGACTGGTTCCACCGCCACTTCGTCAAGGAGGTCATCAATTACCAGACGAAGACACTGGGAATCCCGCGCAACCAGGTAAAGGCCCTCCTTCTCCTCAACAATGCACCTGCCCACCCGTGTGATAAGGCCTTCGTTGCTGAGAATGGCCGGATTAGGTGCATGTTTCTGCCACCTAATACGACTGCTCTCATCCAACCAATGGACCAAGGAGTGATGGTGGCAACAAAGCGCCTATACCGAAGGAAGTTCCTGGACGAGGTGATGGTTGTTCTCGAGGACGAGGACGAGCGCAGGGAGGGACGGGACACACGAGGCAAGCGGACTTTGGAAAACCTTTGCCGCTACAGCATCAAGTCTGTGCTGTACAACTGGGCTAGTGCATGGAAGGAAGTCCCTGTGAAGACTCTGGAAAATGGTTGGTCTCGTCTGCTTCTCGGAACGGATGTGGAGTACGATTTTCTAGAGTTTGACGTGGATGACTTCCATGCACGGCTACGTACGCACGGCGACGATGTTGATGTGGACGATGTTCGTGAGTGGTTGGATGACAACGAGGGCGATCCTGGGTATCAGACATTGTCTGATATCGAGATCGTGTCTTCAGTTGCGGGTGTCAGTACCGAACTTGAAGATTCCAATGAGGAAGGCGACGATGATGCGGACTCCTCTCAGCAGGACACTACTCCAGCCATCCCCAAGCTGAGCGCACACCGGGAACATCTAGAGTTCGTCCTAGACTAGCTGGAACACCCGGACTGCGACAGGGAGATGGGGCCCTTGGGACTTGTGGAGGAAGTGCGTGCTTTCAGGCAGCGCATCATCAATCGTCAGAATTGTCGGTCATTGCGTCAATCAACCATTGACAGTTTTTTCAGGCCTGTGACCCCCGCTGTGCCCAGCCCTGGCTCCACTCCGTTGCCTCCCCAAGACAGGCCCTCATGCTCCGAGCCACAGCCCAGCACATCAGCCACGGTGGAGTCACCTCTCGACGTGAGTTTGCGGCTGTCTTCAGAGTCGTCTGCAGTGGGTACGCCATCACCACGACCCAGCGATGCACCCCTACGTCACCTGCCAGTGATACTCTCGGACTCTGACAGTGAATAAACAGCAAGAACTTCTCCACTAGACCACACGGGAATTTAGAGTGTTGTGCAGTGAAAAAAACAGTGTGTTGTTTGAAGGATTTACAGTTGTAAGAGAAAAGACTCAATTGTAACAAAATTTAACGTAAATAGACTTCTTTGTTTTTGCTTTGGAAAATTATTAGAAGAATGTAAAAAGTTAAAGTGCAGAGTGCAACACTTGGTAAGTTACAATGGAGCGTTAGTTAGACAAGAGTGCGCAGTGTGAAGAGAACGGACTTCTGTGTACGATTGACTAAGTTCAGTGCAAGACTTCAGTAACAGTGTACTGGAAGTGCTTCAGGAAATCCTTCTTACTGTCAGAGTCCGAGAGGAGGCGGTTATTCATTGAGGTGGCCATGGACTTGCTGTAAGTAGGCAGAATGTTTCATACTGTACTTTTTTCCATACTATACTTACCTCATTTCACTCTTTAATATCCTTTATTGGTGTGAATAGGGTGTTAGGAGCTATGCATGCGCAGTAGGAAGGTGTTTTTCTGAGTTAGGCTAGGTTAGGGTCCATAAGTACCAGTCCAGGAGCCAGTCACCAGAATGTTTAATATTGTATGAACCTACTTCTAAACCCTCATTTTATGCTTCTTTTGCATTTATTTCAGTCATTTATGTGCCTTATTGGTGTGATTTGGGTCTTAAATAGGTGCTATGCATGTCCAGAGGGAGTTGTATAGGTGTTTCTCTGAGTTAGGGTCCATAAGTACAAGTCCATAAGCTTGGGCCCGATATCTGGACAGGACCACTATCCGGATCTGCCTATGGCTCTATTACGCCGGATATTGGAGTGATTACTGTATATATATATATATATATATATATATATATATCCATCCATCCATCCATCCATCCACTGCCAGACGCCTCAATCCCGTTTGGGGTGGCCACAAACAAATCGCCTCCAAGTCGCCCTGTCCCCCGCCATTTCACTGCCCTGCTCCCAACTCACACCCCCCTCTCTCATATGTCTCTCCACCCCATCCCTCCATCTCATCCTCGGCCTCCCCCTCCCTCTTCCCCCCTCCACCTCACTCACATACACTCTCTTCGTCAGTCTTTCACCCTCCATCCTCTCCACATGGCCAAACCACCTCAGTGTGTTTCTCATAACGCTTCCTATCACATCCACATCAACACCACAACGCTCCTTTATATCCTTATTCGTTAGCCTGTCTCTCCACGTTACTCCACAGGCTCCTCTTAAATAACTCATTTCCACTGCTCTCACTCTTGACTTGTGTCCTTCCAACAACATCCAAGCTTCACTTCAGTACGTTTGAGTTGGTATCACAATACTGTCATGTAGTAACTTTTTCACTTCCATGCTCACTTCCCTGTTTCTTATCACTGCTTTCAAAGAACCAGCAACCTTTCTTCCCTGCTGTACCCTTTCAAGCACTTCACCCTCCAAACTTCCATCCTTACTCATCACACTACCCAAGTACTTAAATGTACTCACATTTTCCAATTCCTCACCATCCAACCTCACTGTACATTCACTGACTTCCTCTCTCTCAAAGACCATCACTTTACTCTTCCCTACATTCACCTTTAGATTCCGTTTCTTACACACTCTCTCAAACTCATCCACCAAGCCTTGCAGCTCCCCTTCGTCTTCACTCAACAACGCAGTATCATCTACAAACAACAGTACAGGGAGTTTCCAAACACTATCCTTTCTCACCAGGGCCACTCCAACATCCACTACTCTACCTTGTACCTCTTTTATTACCCCATCCATGTACAGATTGAACAACCATGGAGACATGACACATCCCTGTTTCAAACCAACTTTCAAAGAGAAAAATTCACTTAGTTCACTATCCACACGAACTGCAGCCTTCGCACCATCGTAGATACTCTTCACAGCATTCAACAACTTCCCATCTACTCCATATATTCTTAACTCTTTCCACAATCCTTGTCTATCCACCGTCATATGCTTTCTCCAAATCCATGAAAGCCGCTTACAACTTCTTTCCCTTCTCTAGAAACTTTTCCACCAAAGATCTAGGAATGAAAATCTGATCACACAACCTCTTCCCTTCCTAAAGCCTCCCTGTTCTTCTCCAACTAATTTCTCTGTTCTTTCTCTAACTCTGTCAATACGTATCCTAGCATACACTTTTCCTATTATACTAAGAAGACAAATGCCCCTATGATTACCACACACTTCTTTTTCCCCTTTTCCTTTGTACAAGGGAATAATTATTCCTGACTTCCAATCCTCCGGGACTCTACTTTCCTCCCAGGCCAATCTGCACATCTTCCACATCCATTCTTCTACTATCTCTCCCCCATGCTTCAGCATTTCACCACACACTCCATCAATTCCTTGGGCTTTCCTCGAATTAACTTCTTCATTGCTTCCACAACTTCTGTCCTACTGATTTCTTCCTGTCTTCTCACCTCCCTCCTTCTCCCAGCCATTCCTCAGCCACTTATACTCACATTACGTCCATCGTCTATGTTCCACAATTCCTTAAGGTGTTCTCTCCATCTGCTCACTGTTTCTCCCTTCTCCACTAGTAATCTACCATTTTTATTTTTCACTCCCCTGCTAACTTCACTTCCACCCTGTCTTACTCTTTTCACTTCTCTCCAGAACATTTTCTTACAGTCACTCCACTTTACACTCAAATTCCTTTCAAATTCCTCATCCACTCTCTTCTTACTCTCTCTTACCAATCTTTTCACCTCTCTCTTTCTTTCTATATATAACTCTCTCTTCCACCTCTCAACTTCTTCCACGTCCCTATTTCTCATCCATTCCTTGTATGCTTTCTTCTTTTGTGCCACAGCCTGTTTCACCTCTTCAGTCTACCACGGTGTTCCTTGCACCCCCCTCCGTCTTCTCTTCCTTCCACACACCACATCACATGCTGCACATATTTCTTCTGTAAATATCCTACACACACTTTCCACGTCTCCCATCTGCTTCAATTCATATTTGCCCAATCGTTCCTCCACTTCTCTCTCATACTCTGCCTTTTTCTCAATCTCTTGTAAACTTTCCACTCTCCTTCCAACTACTCCATCCTCTCGTCTTTCCCTTCTTCTATTCCTCCATCTTACTTGAATTCTAATTCTGACCACCACCAAGTAATGGTCAGAAAGTCCACTCCCCCAACCTCTATACACTCTTGCATCCTTTACACATCTTTGCATCCTTTCATCCACACACAGATAATCAATCATTGCCTTCCTTTCATTCAGTTCACCACCCACCCTTCTCATCACTCGCCATGTATACCTGTGGATCATTTTATGCCTGAAGAGGGTATTTGCTATCACCAACCCCCTCCCAGCACAAATGTCCACTAACGCACTCCCATTCTCATCTATCTCAGCAGGCACACCCCACTCACCAAGTATTCCATCCACCTTCACGTTCCCAACTTTACCATTCATATCACCAATCAAAAACACTCTCTCATTCCTTCCAAACTTCTCCATGCACACTTCTACGTTTGTCCAGAACTCTTCTCTCACTCTTCTAGCACGATCTTGCATTGGTGCAAACACACACACAATCACCCACATTTGTATAGCAACTTTCAACTTTACCCACACAATCCTTGACCCAACTGATCCATACTGTCTTATGCTCCTCTTCCATCTTTTATTCACAACTATACATACTCCTTCCTTTGCCCTCTCATTCTCACCTACTACTGCACATATACCCCATCCATACTCCCATTCTCTCACACTTTCTCCTCTCCATTTTGTTTCAGTTATTCCACATACATCCACTTTCGCACCCTCAAGCACCTGGACAATCTCTCACTCTTTCACCTCATCATTCACTCTCCTTACATTCCAAGTTCCAATTACCGTGTCGTTTGTCCGGTCCTTGGTCGTCATCGTTTGGTCAGTCCTTGTCCGAGGCGTATTGTTTGTTTTTTTTGATTAGTTGTTTTCCGGGGAGGGGCACTAACCCTTCGCCAACCCTTTTAGTCGCCTTTTACGACATGCAGGGATACTGGGGGAGTATTCTTGAAAAAAACTTTACCCCCAGGGGGTTTATATATATATATATACATATATATACATACAGGTAACTCGCACGGAACACGATCTCACGGAACGCGCTCGCAATTATACACGGTAAGGGCTGGGATACATATAAGACAACGTAAGATTAAAAAACCATTATGAAAACTACAAATTAACGCAGGAGAGGCCTTTGAAAGATCAAATCCTCGAACGTCACCACAGCGCGCGTTTTTTTTTTTTTTTTTTTTTTTTTTTTTTTTTTTTTATATGTCCGACTCTGGGCATAGGCTTTACAGCCTGCTATCAAGGCCCAGCAGTCCTCCTACATACCATACACCTCTACATGGTTTGTTTTGATTACGTGACGATCTAGGCGGGAAATTATTCAGTGAGTGAGACATTCCCGAGTACAGTAGCACAGTATTTGTAAGTTAAATAATTACAGTACTGTACTGTTCTGGTAAGTTTATGTGCAACTTAAAGTACTATTAAATAACGTTAAACAAGAAATAAAGTCTTATAATCAGTTTACCTGATAGACGACAGAATATTGCCTTTTTTATTTGTTCGTTTTTTCCACAATACTGTACAGTATTTGTAAGTTAAATATTTACTGTTCTCGTATGTACTGTACTTGTAAGCACTTAAATAAGGTTAAATCATTAAATAAAGCCTTGTAACCAGTTAACCCGAATTATATGATTACCCATGATTGGCGTCGGAATATTGCCTTTTTTGTTTGTTCGTTAAACTCTTACTGTACTGCTTTTCTACAGTACTGTATTTGTAAGTTAAATATTTACTGTTCTGGTATGTACTTGTAAGCAATTAAAGCATTAAATAAAGCCTTGTAACCAGTTAACCTGATTTATATGATTACCCATGATTGGCGTCTGAATATTGCCTTTTTTGTTTGTTCGTTAAAGACTTATAATAAAAGAAAAATACAGTTTTGTCTTGGTATCTTTACCTATTTGTTCAGGTTTGCTGTAATGGTTTGGATCATTTGATGCAATGCAACTTGTAGAAAACTGTGAATAAACTTTTGGGAAGTGAACGAAAATCTGGGACATGAGACTGACCTTGACTTCACCCTCTCATACATCATCTGTCAATTCACCACCTGCTATCGTGAGGTGTGGATGTACGATTTTTTCGCTCGTGGTCATGCCTAACCACACATAGGTACACCCATTATCTCAACCCAGACAGAAAATACAATCTTTTTCCTCCCTTGCAAAACACAAATAATCACCCTGTTTACGAGATAGCAATATATATTGCGAAAATAAC
Source organism: Coenobita brevimanus (assembly GCF_032717465.1). Classification (NCBI taxonomy): domain Eukaryota; kingdom Metazoa; phylum Arthropoda; class Malacostraca; order Decapoda; family Coenobitidae; genus Coenobita; species Coenobita brevimanus. The sequence continues at coordinate 34,585,316 of NC_136967.1, forward strand.
AAGGTAAAATGATGAAGATGAACGTAAAATGATAGAGAAAGATGAACATGTTATGACGGAAGAAGTACGTTTTCCCCGTCTCTAAAAGTATTTATTTCTGCTTTGTATCTGTATTTGTAATAATTAGACTTATTGTTAGTTCTGAAACTGCATTACGATTCTATTTTTAGCCATTCTCGTGGTGTGGGAGCTGGAAGTTGTGACACAACTTCCTTATTGCTAATCGGACTGACCCTCCACTTTATTCTCCCGTGGCAGAGTCTAGCCTTGGAGGACGTGCAGTTTTCTCATTTAGGACTGAAAATTCAACTCTTTTGCTCCCTTTTCCAAGCATGGGCACAACGATAACGGAAAAAATAACTCGAAACTACCATAAATATATATCAAAAAGGTGAAAATGTATTCATAACATTTTTTTTTTTTTTTCAGCCATTCTTAACAGATTATGTACTGAAATCATTCGATATCACGGTACTGCACTTCTAAGTTAAATATGTACTGTTCTGGTATGTACTTGTAAGTTAAAGCACTGGTACCAGTTAATCTGATTTATATGATTACCTATGATCGGCGTCGGAATGTTTCCTTGTGTTTACGTACAGTATTTGTGTGTTGAAGTTTTCTCTGGAGTACTGTATTTGTGAGTTATAACATTAAATAAACCTTCTAACCACTTAAAGTGCTTTCTAGTGATTACCAGTGACAGATAACAGCAAAACAACACATTTGGGGGGTCTAGGGAGCAAAATACGGAGTAGTTTAAATATACGCGATTTCGCACCTAACACGGCACGGTAGGAACGAAACCCACGTGTTCCGTGCAAGTTACCTGTATATATATATACAGTACAATCCCAGTTAACCGGGCGGCTTGGGGAATTTACCTTCCCGGTTACAGATTTTTCCCGTAGTTCTGATATTCAAATCTATACAAAGGTGATAATTATCACAGCAGTAAATACAATTCAGGTACTCACCACTCACATCAGGGGGCACACTAAGAGATTCCACCTGAAATATTGCCTCGTAAACACACACCATGGTCATAATGCACTTGCATGCAATGCCTTGCAGTACTGCAAAATGCACGAGTCAATTCTGTTAACTACCGAATAATTTCTTGTATGTACTGTACTCATAAATGTGGAAAACTAAAGAAATAAAATCCTGAATATTTATTGGTAAATTATCACGACACTTGTGCCACCACATCAGCTTCGTTTACAGTCCCGGCCCCGACTGACCACTATTCCACCCTTCACCCGCCGCCAATCAGCTGTTTTGCACAAAATAAAATACATGATGTACATATGAAGTGCAAGCATATATATTTTTTTTCTTCCAACAAAGTAAACCTTCTTTCCTATTAACATTTTTTTTTTTCATTTCTGCCAGCACACATGCGTTCTACGATGAATTTATGTGGTGCAAGTTAGAGTCGGTCCGTTAGGAAGAAAAACACTGGCGTTTGCTGATTTGCTCTCTCCCGAGATGTCTGGTTTACAAATTCCATGCCTGTCTTTGAAACGATTTTACCATCCAACACTGAAATCACATTCGACTTCTGTATTCATTTTACTGTGAAACTCTTGCTTTTTCTTGTATACGAGGACCAGAAATAGGTGCTCCCCTAGATCTTTCTAAGCAAAACCACTCGAACGATGAAGAGTATGCCTTTTTTCGATGGATTTACTTGTCTCGCTTTTCATGAAAAATTCATTGAGCTTGGATGCTTGGGCCCTGATATCATAAATCGTTGAATTTCCTACATTATATTCGGTCATCAGTGTTTTATAATGTTTGCCTTTTTGAAGTCTATTGCATATGTCCAGCTTCTTTTTCAAGGTAAGCACGACACGCTTACGTTTAGTTTGCTCTTTAGACATTTTGGAGTGTTGAAATTACCGTCCATCAGAGCAACACAACAGCAAGAGATTTTGTTTACTGTCTGGTGGTAAAAAGCAGACTGTTGATTTGTGGAAATTGTGGAGGGTGTGGAGGATGACTGAATTCAAGTAGGGGAAAGAGGGAAGAGGAGGGCTGGTTAAGAGGATTTACTAGGGATTTACATTAGCCAGAAGTGCCTTCACCTCGCTTAGTCCGACTTCATCCAGCCTTGCGTGACACGATAAAACGGCGGTTTGGCAGTCCATTCAAAATGGCGCACAGTTATAACTTACTGACGTTTTTACCAGCCCTTGAATTTTTCTGTTTTTCTGAGTATTCCGTTTGTCTGGATACCGGATAGCAGGGATTGTACTGTATATATATATATGTGTGTGTGTGTGTATGTGTGTGTGTCTGTATGTGTATGTGTGTTCTTACCTTACCTAATTGTTCTTACCTAATTGTATCTTTACAGGAATGAGTGAAGCCCGTATTGTCCCGTGTCTTAAACCATATTTATCGTACATATCCTTAAATTTGTGAATTGTTTTGGCACACACTATTTCATTCGGTAGTGCATTCCATTGATCAATTGCTCTTTTTGGGAAACTGAATTTCCTTACGTCTTTATCACCTCTCTTCTTATGCAGTTTTTTGCAGTGTCCTCTTGCTGATGCTTCCCCATATGTTAAGTAATCATTTGTGTCTATTTTCTCCTTCCTTGATGTGCATTTATATAGCATTATCATGTCACCTCTTTTCCTTCTCTCCTGTAGTGTTGGTAGATTCAGTTTATTTAGTCTTTCTTCATAGCTTAGATCCCTTAAGCTTGGTATCCATCTTGTAGCGGCCCTTTGAACTTTTTCAATCATGTCTATGTGTTTCTTAAGATGAGGACTCCAGACTACTGATGCATACTCCAGGGTTGGTCTGATGAATGATGTTATTATCCTTCTTAGCATGTCTTCATTTATGTATGTGAATGCTATTCTCATATTTGCAAGCAGTGTATACATGTTCCGTACCTTCTCGCTGATGTGGTTAGCCGGAGATAGTCTGTTATTGATAATCACACCTAGGTTCTTCTCTCTTTCTGATGTGTGTAGGGTTTTATTTCCTAACGTATAATCCCAATCAGGTCTTTTTCCACCTTTACCAAACTTGATTACATGACACTTGTCCACATTGAATTCCATTTGCCATGTATTACTCCATTCATGAAGTTTATTTAATTCTTCTTGTAGCTCTTTACAAGAGTCTGTGTTAGTAATTCTCCTTTGTATTTTTGCATCATCTGCAAACATATTTAGATAGCTTTCATTTCCAGTGTTACTGTTTATATCATTTATATACACTAAAAACATGATTGGTGCCAGCACTGAACCCTGTGGTACTCCACTAGTCACTTCTTTCCATGATGAGTAGTTTCCCCTTAGTACTGTTCTCATTTCTCTTTTTATGAGAAAATCTTGCATCCAACAAAACAGTTTGCCTCGAATTCCTCCTTGATGGTACAGTTTCCATAAAAGTCTTTGGTGTGGTACTGTCTGTGTCATATGCTTTCTTGAAATCTAAATAGATACTGTCCAACCATCCTTCTCTTTCCTGTATTGTGTCTGTTACTCTGTCATAGTAGCTCAACAGATTAGTAACACATGATTTTCCTTTTCTGAAACCAAACTGTCTTTCTGTTACCATACTTTGTTCTTCTAGATGATTTACCGAAGCTTTTCTTATAAGCTTTTCTAATACCTTGCTTATAACACTGGTCAGTGATACTGGTCAGTAGCTGAGTGGATTTTGTCTATTCCCTTTCTTGAATAAGGGGACAATATTTGCTTTTTTCCAAATATCAGGTAGTTTACCTTGACTTAAGGATTTCTTGAAAATTGAAAATAATGGTTTACTTAACTCCTTTGCACATTCTCGTAGCACCCAACATGAAATTTCATCAGGACCATTTGCTTTTCCTCTGTCTAATTTACTTTACTCCTTATGTATTACTTTTTTTGATATTTGTATATCTGGTAGTATGTGTGGACATGCATGTTCCACATAGTCCCTCTCAAAATTTTTTTCTTCTGTAAAACTAATTGGAAATTCTTATTTAGTGCTTCACAAATATCTTTCTCTTGTGTATCGGTGATTCCCTCATCCATAATGGATTGTATTATATCTTTTCCTTTGGTTTTGCTTCTGATGTAGATGTAAAATAGCTTCGGTTGATCACTACTTTTATTTATTATATCCTCCTCAAACTGTTTTTTGGCTTCCCTCCTTATTCTTGTATAATCGTTTCTTGCTTGTTTGTAATTATTATATGCCCTTTCACTATTGTGTCTTCTGTATCTATTCCACAACAAATCTCTTCTTTCTTTTGATTTTTAACATTCTGTATTGAACCATTTCTGTATTTCCTTATCTGCTTCTTTGTGCTGTGGGATGTACTTCTGGATTCCTATTTCATAAAATTCACATATTTTTTTATATACAGCATTTAAATCTTGTCCTCTAAGCTCATTTTCCCAATCAACTTCTAAGAAATACTTCTTTTGGTCTTGATAATTTCCCTTTTTATAGTTTAGGCTCTTTTTGTAACTTTCATTGCTGTTAACTATGTCATATGCTATCCTGAAGTTGCAATTTATTACTGCATGATCAATTTTGCCGAGTGGAGGGTGATATATTAAACTGTCAATATCATTTTCTTGCCTAGTAAATATGAGATCTAGCATTGAAGGTACATCGAGTCCTCTTTTTCTGGTGGTTTCCCTCACATGTTGCGTTAGGAAAAACTCTTGTATGAGATCCAGGAGCTTTTGGTTCCAACAGCTTTCTTGGCTAATTATATCTAGAGTATTCCAATTTATATTTGTATTAAAATCTCCAGTTAGTATAATTCTTCCCAATTTCTCTTCCATTTTATGTAGTAATCCTCTTAAACTCTGAATTGTACTCTCTGCCAGGTCCTCATATTCGTCTCTTTCCCATGTGTTTGATCTGGGTGGCATGTACAAATTTGCTACATTTACTTTCCCTTCAGATGTGTTGATCTCTGCTGCAATCAGTTCGACTTGTGAGGGTATATCTAGTTTTATTTCATTGACTTTCAGATTTTTCTTAGTTAATATTATGATTCCTCCTCCTTTTTTTAAGTTTTATCTCTTCTCCATATATTATATTCCTCTAAGTTTAGTATGTCATTGGATATCCTTGGTGTTAATTTTGTTTCAGTTAGTCATATTAAATGTGGTTCATTTTCTCTGACATAATCATTCATCGCTAATAATTTAGATACCATTCCATCCACATTTGAGTACATCAACTTTATCATCTTGTTTATATACTTGTCATGACATGGTTCTACTACCTTCCTCCTTTTTATTCCCTCCTGTTTATGTACCACTTTCGTACCTGCAATCCTATTACTTTGTAAAAAAATGTGTTCTTCTCTTCTGGGCTTCCCTCATTTTTGCTTTTTGCTTCCTCCCTCTTCTCTTTCAGTAATTCCAGTTCCTCTTGTGTTAGGCATCTTTTTATCCATACATTTTTGAACTCCTCTTTTTCCATAAGATTCTTTGCATTTTTTAGTATCTCCACGGTGTTTACACTCTGGAAAGTTACCTTTAGAGGTCTTGCATTGCTTCTCTCGTATTTCCCTAACCTTTTGTGTTCCTCTATGTCTTTACTACAGAGTTCCTCTGATACTTCTTTCAATAAGCTTATTACATTTGCCATCTCCTTTTTGTCTCCTGAGATCTTGTTTTTTACTTCTTCCTCTTCTATACCAGTGATTACTATAGACTTGTTGATATCTACTGAATCTCTGACTAACTTTGGATTGTTTTGGATTATTCTTTTCACTTCCATTTTAATGCTTTTTTCTCCACCCTTGTTTCTAAGTCTTTCTTTACTTTCACCATATCAGCATACGTGGTTTCCACATCATTTTTGTAGCTTTGCACAGCTTCATTCACCTGTGTTATCTTCTTCTCAGTATCACTGCTCTGGTCTATCAGACTGCTTACTTGCCTAATTGTCTCTGTATCATTTTTGAACTCTTCCATAATACTCTCATGGTTGACTACTGTAATTGCCATTTCACTCATTTTCCTAAGTGTACTCAATTCCACTGTTAGTTCACATATGGTTGTGTCTTTCTTGTTGACCTCCCTTCCTAATTTTTCTATTGCTTCCTTTTGCAAGTGCATCTGCTTCTTTATTTCATCAATTTCATTTTGGAAAGCCATCTCCAGTTTGTGTACACATTCAACCAGTCTATTGTGAGTCTCCATTTCAACCAGTTCTTGTTAGAAATCATCATCTTGCTTTCTACCTTTATCCCTTTTCTTTTCCAAATTTTCCTTACTAAAGTATGTGACCATTTTGCAATACTAAAAGCACAGAGTACTTACATTCCCTGGGGCAGTTGTAGTCTAAATAAACAATCAGCTGAATGAGCACATTCTTTCGCTACTCGGTTCTCTTTTCTGTTTGAACAAGTCTTGTTTAAACTTCTTCTTATTTTTTTTAAAATAAAAACCATTTAGTCTCACCTGGTACAGAGCTTGACTCATATAAAGATACTAATTTAAGTTATGCCACTGGCCGTGCTGGCTCGGTATGGAGCGCTGTCGGCCCACGTCTGTTCTCCTTGGCAGCTGCTGTGTGTGAGTGTGTGTGTGTGTGTGTGTGTGTACACTCAAACCTTGAGTACCGCAGGCAATAGGGACTGGACAAGGACCGTGGTACTCAAATCCGTGTCACTCAGACAATATGTTTACATGTATAATGGTACAATGTGTTCTGGCAACTTTTCAAAACTCTCACTTTTACCCCTTCTTACAGCCTAACTGCATGTAAATTACCCCCACTTGCACCCACCATCAGGTAAAACAATGAAAGAGATATAACTGTTGTAATTAAAAACATCAATGGTATTAAAAATAGCATTAACAAAAACAGAAGTTGTGCTGGGTACCCTTTTGTTGATACGAAGCTCCCCGGTATTTTCCTCCCACCCTCTAACCTCAATGTTTTTGTCAAAGTTTCGCCTTCTTTCATATCATTTGGCTCTCAGGAGAGACCTTAGGCCATATGGTTAGACGAAAATTTATGGGTCTGGCAGTTTTAGGTGACGAAATAGAATGAAAATTTGTGCTAACCAGAAAAAATTACTTTCATCCGTGTGTTCTCGTGAGTTAGCGCTCAGTTTCACATTTTTTGTTTGATATCGTGTTTCACAACACATTTCTGACAGGTTGAGCATATGGCTAAACTGCTCAATCAGTCCGAAATGTGTTGGGAAGAGCGATATCGAACGAAGAATGTGAAACAGAACGCTAACTCAGGAGAACACATGGATGAAAGAGTACCTTTATTCTGGTTTGCAAACATTTTTGCTTCATTTCGTTCCCTAAAACAGCCAGACCCGTAAATTTTAGTCTAATTATACGGCCTAACGTCTTTTCCGAAGGCCACATGATACATGAAGGTGAAACTTTGACAACAACTTTGGGGTTTGGGGGCGTGAGGAAAATACTGTGGAGCTACGTATCAACAAAAGGGTACCCATGGAGGTGGTGTTGACCCAGTCCAACTTCTGTTTTTGTTAATGCTATTTTTAATACCACTGATCTTTTTAATTACAACAGTTATATCTCTTTCAGTGTTTTACCTGATGGTGCATATAGGTGGAGGTAAAGTACGTGGGGTAAGGTGGTAAAAAGGGGTAAAAGTGAGAGTTTGCTTTCTCTGACACTCCACATAATGCCCTATAAGCTTCTCACTCAGTTTCAGGACAACATATAAACTTGCACAGCTGCTAGGCTTGCATCACTTCCTACGCATGATCTTTATATTCTCCCAGTCCTTCCAAATCATTATGATGGTGCTTTCTTTATGCTATGCCTTTTTTTTTTTTTTTTTTTTTTTTTTTTTTTCCCGGTAAATGTACGCTTTACTTAAAGCAGTGGAAGAACCTTACCAATTCAGTTCTTATTCCTCCAGTTTGTTTTCTGTATTTTTCTGACCATTTTCAGGGTGGTAAATTACCTTTTCCTGCTGAAAAATTTCCCACTTTTTATCATCACGTTCCTTAAGCCATAATATGATTGTCTTGATGTACTCAGAGGTGGTTTTCGTCTCCCAACTTCCCAACTGGATGCTAGGTTAGGTTAAGTTAAATTATAAGGTATAGTTAAGGTAGGTTAGGTCAAGATTAAACACTTAGGTTAGGTCAGGCCCTAATTTTGCCGTAACCCTGACGTGTTAAACAAGTTGACAGCTGAACCGAGCTTAAAACAACGGGGAAACAGAATTAGTATGAAATGTTTATTTACCTCCCAGAAGTAATCCGAGAAACATAAGACTGTCAGGAAGAAGAAGAACGAAGAATGTGAAACTGAATGTTCACTTACAAGAGCACATGGATGGAAGTAATTTTTTTTTTGTGATTAGCAAACATTTTCGTTCAGTTTCGTCCCCCAAAACTCAAAATCCATATGAATGTGAAGTAGAGTCTGTGAGACTCGAGAAAGGGCTTGACAGCCGTATGCTCAGTCGGTCCTAAATGTGTTGGGAAGCACGAAACCGGATGAAAAATGTAGAACTGAACACTAATAAGAACACATAGACGAAAGTGTTTTTTTCTAATTAGCAAACATTTTTGTTCCATTTCGTCCCCTAAAACTGCAAAATCCATTATGAGTGTGGGATAGAACTAGATGAGGCACGAGAATGGATTGATAACAGTATGCTCAGTTAGTTGGAAATGTTTTGGGAAGCACGAAATTGAATGAAGAATGTGGAACTTAACGCAAACTTACGAGAACTCATGGATGAAAGAGTAACATTTCCTCTAATTAGCAAACATTTTTGTTCCATTTCATCCCTTAAAACTGCAATATCCATGATAAGTGTCGGTAAGAACTAGATGAGGCATGAGAAAGGACTGATAACCTTATGCCCAGTTGGTCCAAAATGTGTTGGGAAGCATGAAATGAGACGAAGAATGTGGAACTGAACTCTGACTTACGAGAACGCATGGATTTTTTTTTTTTCTAATTAGCATACATTGTCGTTCCATTTTGTCCCCTGAAATTGCGGAACCCATAAATTTCATCAAACTGTTCGGCCTTGAGTGTGCCCAGGGAGCATATTTCCATGCTGTATGTGTATTCATAAAAACCACCAGGAGCCCTCAGCCAGGAACAACGCTTGCCCAGTCGTTTCAAAACTAACCATAGGTTTTTCACGAAAATATGCTCACTGTGCTTCCCAGGCAAAATTTCAGCAACCTAACCTACCCTAACCTATTCCATCTCACTAGGGCTGTTTGGCTGAGGTGGCTGGCTGTGGTACTGAGATAAATACCCATACGAAATGAAAATATGCTCCCAGGAAATGTGCCCAGAGTTTAGAGGGTGACGTCATAGCGCGCAACTTTCAAATTTCGTCCCCAGGCCAGCAGACTTCCCACGTGAGCTCAAATTTTTCCATGTGTTGACATGACTTGTCTCATTATGCTGACCGCATTAGAACAAAAACGTGTTACTCAACCACATGTTACTTAAAGATTCAGTGTATATATATAGTACATATATATATATATATATATATATATATATATATATATATATATATACATATACACAGTACCCTCGCGTCCAACACGGTAATATTAGCATGCACAGGTCCCGTGTTGGACCAAAAACGTGTTGGACAAACAACAGAGCTTATGGGGAAAAATGAATTATATCAGCAACCCTAGGAAAAGTCACCCTAAATACCTACCATATACCTTTACATATATTGGTACTATTGTAATTATAATAAATGGTGCTGTACTATGAATGATAACTAACCTTTTAGGATAGTGTTGGTGGGCTTGCTGGGAATGGAAGGTGGTATCCAAGGCTGTAGTTAGTCCTACTGGGTCCCCGGAGGATGGCTGCTGGCGTCACTAGCAGGTAATAGCTGCTGCTTCTTCTCAACCTCCCTCATAAATCCTGTGTAATCACACTCAGAATCACTATCTTCATCCACATCCATGGAAGGTCCTGCTTCTGCCTGTCCTAGCACTCCGTAAGCCTTCACTGGTGCCAGGATCTTGTCTTGGTTTTTTATTATGGTCCTCACACTGGCTTCATTCACGTCGTAGGCCTTTTCGATGTCCACTTTCCTCTCCCTTTTCTTCTTCCTCTCAATGATTTCTAGCTTGGTGGCCTGAAGGAGGTGCCGCCGCTTCTTGGGGTTCTCAGAAGGCTTCCTAGGCATTGTGAGCAGGATAAAATGCAGTAACAAGGGCAGAAAATGCAGCGAGAAAAAAGCACCTTCCAATGCGAATTATGCAACTGAGTGGCACTGTGGCGGGAGAAATAACAAAACATCACGTGAGAGGAGAAGCATTTTTGATTGGGTGACATCACGATCACGTCACGATAGCGGGTGGGGGAGGCAACTTGATTAGAAGTTTTGATTGGCTGTCAGCATCACAGGAACGTCCAGTATGACCGTGTTGGACCTGGGGGTGATTGTGCTAGAGGCAAACTCTGTGGATTTCGCCCACTTCTCGGAGCACCGTGTGTGTTATGCTAATGCACCCATGTTACAGTAATTAAATTGTATTAAATCATACTAATTTTTTGCTCTTCGTGCTGGACATGAATCGTGCTGGACAAACGCGTGTTGGACGCGAGGGTACTGTATTTATATGTTTTTATATACATTGGTTTCTCGAATTTCGACAGTTTAGAATTCGATGAATCAAGTTTCGTTGCATTTTGGAGTGGTCTGCCTACCTCACGTTTCAATGCAAATTCGCTCATTTCGATGCACTCAGGGCCAGACTCCAACCAAGACAAGCAAAGATAATATTTTTGAAGCTAACCAAAATGCTAGAAGTGAAGGAAATTATAAGAAAAAGTATGAGCCTAACCTAATATCTTATGTAACATGTGCTCTCAGGGCCAGACTCCAACCAAAACAAGCAAAGATAATATTTTTTATGCGAACTAAAATGCTAGAAGTGAAGGAAAATTATAAGAAAATGTCTGAGCCTAACCTAATGTCATATGTGACATGTCAAGAAGAGAATGAAAATCAACATCATTTATTCATATGTGGAGCACATGATGATAAGGTTCCGAGACAATTCACCGTCAAGTCAATTCACCATCAGATAATTCCCTGTCAAAACATGGACGATTTCCTGTCAGAAAAATTCGCACCCTGGACTTTTGCCCGTCATTCTGTGAATATACAGTAATCCCTCTACTTTCCGGACGCCCACTTTCCGGACATCCCCACTTACCGGACATAATTGTCCTGGGATCCAATATTCCCAAAATGGTCCGAAAACCGCAAAAAATTTGAAAAAAATCCGACTTTTTCCCGCCCGTAATTTGAACTTGGCGCGGGACAGCTTTGTTGTGGTGCATGATTCCTCTGACGTCCGCTAGAGTGCCCCTGCATCCTCCCCATTTTCCGCCCGTCTCTTGTCATGAGTGAACGCTCGTCGTCATGGCTGCCCATGTACTCGCTTTTGTGGTGGTGCCTTACCTGCTGCAGGCGCTCCTGCTGCTCTTGTGCCTTTCCTTCTTGTGTTTGATGATGGCCCCGCCGCCTGAGAAGAGGAGGAGAGTGGTTTTGACTCTGGAGAAGAAGAGGGAGATATTGGAGAAAGTAGATGCGGGATGGTCTTCGTCACGCATCCTCCGTGAGTTCAACCTGGCCCGATCTACTTTGTTTGATGTTAAGAGATCTCGAGACAAACTCATGCAGTACATGGCTGACGTCTCGTTGAAAAGCAGACGCAACATGGAGAGGAAGATGATATTTACTCCCAAGTTTGTTGAAGTTGACCGCTCCACGTTGATTTGGTATTGACAGCAACATGCTGCTGGTGTAATGGTACGTGGTACAGAGCTGAAGGCTGCTGCTGAGAAGTTCGCCAGGCTTCACGACGCCCTAGACTTCAAGGCATCCGAGGGTTGGCTCTTCGCGTTCAAGTTACGACATGGCCTTACCAACCGTAAGTCTCATGATGAAGCTTTGGATGCTAACGAGGATGGAGTAGAGGAGTTTTGGCACAAGGTAAGAGCTTGATCGACAGGGAGGGCCTCACTCTCAGTCAAGTCTACAACGCTGACGAAACTGGTTTATTCTATCGCTCTTTGTCTATGAACACTCTAGCCGAGGAGATGGAGAAGCGTGTACCTGGCCGCAAGCTCTCCAGCCAAAGGCTATCTGCTTTCTGTTGTGATAATGCTAACGGCATGCACCGGCTTAAGCCTGTTATTATTGGCCTTGCAAAGCAGCCTCGGTGTCTTCGTGGGGTGATGGATGTCCTTCCTGTCGTCTGATACCATTCCTTGAAGGCATGGTTCACAGCCCACATCTTCAAAGACTGGTTCCACCACCATTTCGTCAAGGAGGTCATACATTACCAGACGGAGACACTGGGAATCCCACGTGACCAGGTAAAGGCTGTCCTTCTCGACAATGCACCTGCCCACCCGTGCGACAAGGACTTGGTGGCTGAGAATGGGCGCATTAGGTGCATGTTTCTGCCACCTAATACTACTGCTCTCATCCAACCAATGGACCAAGGAGTGATCGTGGCAACGAATCAGCTATACTGACGGAAGTTCTTGGACGAGGTGAGGGTTGTTCTCGAGGTTGAGGATGAGGGCAGGGAGGGACAGGACACGCAAGGCCAGTGGACTTTGGAAAACCTTCGCCACTACAACATCAAGTCTGCAATCTACAACTGGGCCAGTGCATGGAAGAAAATCCCTTTCAAGACTCTAGAAAATGGTTGGTCTTGTGTGCTTCTCGGAACGGATGTGGATCACGATTTCCTAGGTTTCAACGTGGATGACTTCCATGCACGTCTACATGCGCATGGGGATGATGTTGATGTGGATGAAGTGCATGAGTGGTTGGATGACGACAAGGGCGATCCTGGGTATCAGACCTTGTCTGATATCGAGATCGCATCTTCAGTTGCAGGTGTCAGTACCCAGCTTGAAGATTCCGATGAGGACGGCGACGATGATGCGGACTCCTCTCAGCATGACACAACTCCAGCCATCCCCAAGCCGAGCGCACTCCAGGAACACCTAGAGTTCGGTCTGGGCTACCTGGAACACCCGGACTGCGACACGTAGATGGGGCCCTTGGGACTTGTGGAGGAAGTGCATGCTTTCAGGTAGCGCATCATCAATCGTCAGAATCGTCGTTCCTTGCGTCAATCAACGATTGACAGCTTTTTTAGGCTCGTGACCCCTGATGTGCCCAGCCCTGGCTCCACTCCGTTGCCTCCCCAAGACAGGCCCTCATGCTCCAAGCCACAGCCCAGCACATCAGCCACGGTGGAGTCACCGCTCGACGTGAGTTTGCGTCTAACTTCTGAGTCGTCTGCAGTGGGCATGCCATCACCATGACCCAGTGACGCACCCCTAGTTCACCTCCCAGTGATACTCTCGGACTCTGACAGTGATTAAACGGCAAGAACTTCTCCACTAGACTACACGGGAATTTAGTGTTGTGCAGTGAAAGAAAAATAGTGTATACAGTATTGTTAAGAAATTAGAAATTTGAGTGAAAAGACAAACAATATTTGGACTAAATTTAATGTAAATTAACTTGTGTGTTTTGTTTTGAAATTGGTTTTATGAGTGGAAAGACTTAAAGTGCAGAGTGCAACACTTATTAAGTTACAATGGAGCATAAGTTAGACAAGAGTGTGCACTGTGAAGAGAATGGACTTCTGAGTGCGAATGACTAAGTTAAGTGCAAGACTTCATGAACAGTGTACTGCAAGTGCTTCAGGAAATCCTTCTTACTGTCAGAGTCTGAGAGGAGGCGGTTATTCATCAAGATGGCCATGGACTTGCTGTAAGTACACAGAATGTTTCATACTGTACTGTACTGTATTTTCCATACTGTACATACCTCAAACACCTCATTTCACTCTTTTATGTCCCTAATTGGTGTGAATATGTAGTGTCTTGGGTGCTATGCATGTGCAGTAGGGAGGTGTTTTTCTGAGTTGGCTACGTTAGGGTCCATAACTACCAGTCCAGGAGCCAGGGACTTGTAAGTACCCAGAATGTTTAATATTCTATAAACCTGCCTCAAAAACCTCATTTTATGGAGCTTCTGCATTTATTCCAGTCTTTTATGTCCCTTATTGGTGTGATTTGGGTCTTAAGTAGGTGCTATGCATGTCCAGAAGGAGTTGTGTAGGTGTTATTCTGAGTTAGGGTCCATAAGTACAAGTCCTGGAGGCTGGTGTCCACTATCTGGACAGGACCACTTTCCAGACATGCCTTTGGCTCTATTACGTTGGATAGTGGAGGGATTACTTTTACAGTATTATGAACTAATCAGTACTCTACTACCTCAAAGATATAGCAAGAGAAATTAAAGGAAAAGAATCAATAATAGAAATACTAAAACAATATGAATTACAGGTGGTAGCAAATACAGTAGGCAGAATACTGAAACGAAGAGAAGTACAGTAATTGTGAATATAAGGATCAACATAGAAATGAACAATTGCGACTGAGAGAGAGAGAGAGAAAAAAGAAAGTCATGTTGTTTAAGGACAAGAGCTTCTGGATGGGAGTAGGCACCAACAACAACAAGCCATGTGCAAGGTAATATTCTGTTGTCGGTGGCCATCTTGCAACTGTCCTGCCAGCAGCCAACCCTCTCCAGCCAAGTGCCGCACTTTCAGCCTGTACCTTCCATGTGTGGACATGCATTTCACTGCAGTTTAGTTGTATGTATTTTCTTTGTAACTTACCTGTTTCAAGATGGCACGCAAGAGTGGGTCTTCGGGTAGCAGTGGTAATGGACAAGAGCAGCCTGGCATCTCTAAATCTTCGCAGCCAAAGGAGAAATGGCAATATAGGAAAGGGCAGAATTACACCAAGTATACACTGGCTGACAGTATGGCAATACAGTGCAGAACTACAGTTACTTAACCACAATTATAGTTCATAAAGTTTACAGGGGGTGTGGGCAAAATATCATGATTTTACGTAGTTAGGTTCAGAGGCCCTGGACCCAAACTAATTTTTCCCATCTGAAGTTCAGTTTAAATTTCAGTGGTTTGAATTTTGTGGTGATTTTTAGGTACCTATGCCCATCGAAATTTGAGAAACCACTGTATATATATATATATATATATATATATATATATATACACATACTTCCAGACGCCTTAATCCCTTATATGGGGTCGCCACAAACAAATTGCTTCCATGTCACCTTGTCCCCTGCCATTTCATTGCCCTGCTTCCAATTCACACACCCCTCTCTCATATACCTCTCCACTCCATCCCTCCATCTTATCCTTGGCCTTCCCCTCCCTCTCTCGCCCTTCACCTCACTCACATACACTCTCCTCGTCAGTTTCTCATTCTTCATCCCCTCCACATGGCCAAACCACCTCAGTGTGTTTCTCCTAACACTTCCTATCACATCCACATCCACAACACAACGCTCCTTCACATCCTTATTTGTCAGTCTGTCTCTCCAAGTGACTCCACAGGCTCTTCTCAAATAACTCAATTCCACTGCTCTCACTCTTGACTTGTGTCCCTCCAACAACGTCCAAGCTGCACTTCCATCCGTTAGAGTTGGTATCACAATACTGTCATGTAATAACTTTTTCACTTCCATGCTCACTTCCCTGTTTCTTATCACTGCCTTCAAGGAACCAGTAACCTTTCTTCCTTGTTGTACCCTTTCAAGCACTTCACCCTCCAAACTTCCATCCTTACTCACCACACTACCCAAGTATTTAAATGCACTCTCATTTTTCATTTTCTCATCATCCAACCTCACGTTTTACATTCACTGACTACACCTCTCTTGAAGACCATAACTCTACTCTTCCCTACATTCACCTTTAGATTCCGTTTCTTACACACTCTCCCAAACATATCCACCAAGCCTTGCAGCTCTCCTTCTTCTTCACTTAACAACACTGTATCATCTGCAAACATCAGTACAGGGAGTTTCCAAACACTACCCTCTCTCATTAGGGCCACTCCAACTTTCACTGCCCTGCCATTTACAGTATCTCCTTTTTAACCCCATCCATATACAGATTGAACAACCATGGAGACATGACACATCCCTGTTTCAACCCAACCTTCAAATAGAAAAACTCAGTTCACTATCCACACGCATTGCAGCCTTAGCACCCTCATACATACTCTTCACAGCATTCAACAACTTCCCATCTACTCCATATATTCTTAACACTTTCCACAATCCTTGTCTATCCACCCTTTCATATGCTTTCTCCAAATCCATGAAGGCTGCATACAACTTCTTTCACTTCTCTAGAAACTTTTCCACTAAAGACCTCTATCTATCTATCTATTGCCAGACGCCTCAATCCCGTTTGGGGTGGCCACAAACAAATCGCCTCCAAGTCGCCCTGTCCCCCGCCATTTCACTGCCCTGCTCCCAGCTCACACCCCCCTCTCTCATATACCTCTCCACCCCATCCCTCCATCTCATCCTCGGCCTCCCCCTCCCTCTTCCCCCCTCCACCTCACTCACGTACACTCTCTTCGTCAGTCTTTCACCCTCCATCCTCTCCACATGGC
This sequence comes from Coenobita brevimanus, assembly GCF_032717465.1. Classification (NCBI taxonomy): domain Eukaryota; kingdom Metazoa; phylum Arthropoda; class Malacostraca; order Decapoda; family Coenobitidae; genus Coenobita; species Coenobita brevimanus. The sequence continues at coordinate 34,601,836 of NC_136967.1, forward strand.
CAAACCACCTCAGTGTGTTCCTCATAACGCTTCCTATCACATCCACATCCACACCACAACGCTCCTTTATATCCTCATTCGTCAGCCTGTCTCTCCACGTGACTCCACAGGCTCCTCTTAAATAACTCATTTCCACTGCTCTCACTCTTGACTTGTGTCCTTCCAACAATGTCCAAGCTTCACTTCCGTACGTTAGAGTTGGTATCACAATACTGTCATGTAGTAACTTTTTCACTTCCATGCTCACTTCCCTGTTTCTTATCAATGCTTTCATGGAACCAGCAACCTTTCTTCCCTGCTGTACCCTTTCAAGCACTTCACCCTCCAAACCTCCATCCTTTCTCATCACACTACCCAAATACTTAAACATACTCACATTTTCCAATTCCTCACCATCCAATCTTGCTGCACATTCACTAACTTCACCTCTCTCAAAGACCATCACTTTACTCTTCCCTACATTCACCTTTAGGTTCCGTTTCTTACACACTCTCTCAAACTCATCCACCAAGCCTTGCAGCTCCCCTTCGTCTTCACTCAACAACACAGTATCATCTGCAAACGACAGTACAGGGAGTTTCCAAACACTATCCTCTCTCACCAGGGCCACTCCAACATCCACTACCCTATTTTGTACCTCTTTTATTACCCCATCCATGTACAGATTGAACAACCATGGAGACATGACACATCCCTGTTTCAACCCAACTTTCAAAGTGAAAAATTCACTTAGTTCACCATCCACACGCACTGCAGCCTTCGCACCATCATACATACTCTTCACAGCATTCAACAACTTCCCATCTACTCCATATATTCTTAACACTTTCCACAATCCTTGTCTATCCACCCTGTCATATGCTTTCTCCAAATCCATGAAAGCTGCATAGAACTTCTTTCCCTTCTCTAGAAACTTTTCCACTAAAGATCTAAGAATGAATATCTGATCTACACAACCTCTTCCCTTCCTAAAGCCTCCCTGTTCTTCTCCAACTAATTTCTCTGTTTTTTCTCTAACTCTGTCTATAAGTATCCTACCATACACTTTTCCTATTATACTAAGAAGACAAATGCCCCTATGATTACCACACACTTCTTTTTCCCCTTTTCCTTTGTACAAGGGAATAATTATACCTGACTTCCAATCCTCCGGGACTCTACCTTCCTCCCAGGCCAATCTGCACATCTTCCAGATCCATTCTACTACTATCTCTCCCCCATGCTTCAGCATTTCACCACACACTCCATCAATTCCTGGGGCTTTCCCCGATTTAACTTTCTTCATTGCTTCCACAACTTCTATCCTACTGATTTCTTCCTGTCTTCTCACCTCCCTCCTTCTCCCAGCCATTCCCCAGCCACTTATACTCGCATTACTTCCATCCTCTACGTTCAACAATTCCTTAAAGTTTTCTCTCCATCTGCTCACTTTTTCTCCCTTCTCCACCAATAATCTACCATTTTTATCTTTCACTCCCCTGCTAACTTCACTTCCACCCTGTCTTACTCTTTTCACTTCTCTCCAGAACATTTTCTTACAGTCCCTCCACTTTACACTCAAATTCCTTCCAAATTCCTCATCCACTCTCTTCTTACTCTCTCTTACTAATCTTTTCACCTCTCTCTTTCTTCCACATATAACTCTCTCTTCCACCTCTCAACTTCTTCCACGCCCCTATTTCTCATCCATTCATTGTATGCTTTCTTCTTTTGTGCCACAGCCTGTTTCACCTCTTCAGTCCACCACGCTGTTCCTTGCACCCCCCTCCGTCTTCTCTTCCTTCCACACACCACATCACATGCTGCACATATTTCTTCTGTAAATATCTTACACACACCTTCCACGTCTCCCATCTGCTCCAATTCATATTTGCCCAATCGTTCCTCCACTTCTCTCTTATACTCTGCCTTTTTCTCATCCTCTTGTAACCTCTCCACTCTCCTTGCAACTACTCCTTCCTCTCGTCTTTCCCTTCTTCTATTCCTCCATCTTACTTGCATCCTAATTCTGGCCACCACCAAGTAGTGGTCAGAAAGTCCTCTCCCCCAACCTCTATACACTCTTGCATCCTTTATACATCTGCTCATCCTTTCATCCACACACAGATAATCAATCATTGCCTTCGTTTCATTCACCACCCACCCTTCTCATCACTCGCCATGTATACCTGTGGATCATTTTATGCCTGAAGAGGGTATTTGCTATCACCAACCCCCTCCCAGCACAAATGTCCACTAACGCACTCCCATTCTCATCTATCTCAGCAGGCACACCCCACTCACCAAGTATTCCATCCACCTTCACATTCCCAACTTTACCATTCATATCACCAATCAAAGACACTCTCTCATTCCTTCCAAACTTTTCCATGCACACTTCCACATTTGTCCAGAACTCTTCTCTCACTCTTCTAGCACGATCTTGCGTTGGTGCATACACACACACAATCGCCCACATTTGTATTCCAACTTTCAACTTTACCCACACAATCCTTGACCCAACTGATCCATACTGTCTTATGCTCTTCTTCCATCTTTTACTCACAACTATACATACTCCTTCCTTTGCCCTCTCATTCTAATCTACTCCTGCACATATACCCCATCCATACTCCCATTCTCTCACACTTTCTCCTCTCCATTTTGTTTCAGTTATTCCATATACATCCACTTTCGCACCCTGAAGCACCTGGACAATCTCTCTCTCTTTCAACTCATCATTCGCTCCTCTTACATTGCATGTACTCATTACCAAGTCCTTTGTCCGGTCCTGGGTTGTCATCGTTTGGTCAGTCCTTGTCTGAGGCTTCTTGTTTGTTTTTTTTAGTTAGTTGTTTTCTGGAGAGGGGCACTAACCCTCCGCCAACCCTTTTAGTCGCCTTTTACGACAAGCAGGGATACTGGGGGAGTATTCTTGAAAACCCCCCTACCCCCAGGGGGTATATTTTTCCTTTTTCACTAAGGACACAAATGCCTCTATGATTACCACACACTTCTTTTTCCCCATTCCCTTAGTACAAAGGAATAATTATACCTGACTTCCAATCCTCTGGGACTCTACCTTCCTCCCAGGCCAATCTGCACATCTTCCACATCCATTGTACTACTATCTCTCACCCATGCTTCAGCATTTCACCGCACACTCCATCAGTTCCTTGGGCTTTCACCATTTTGACTTTCTTCATTACTTCCACAACTTCCATCCTACTGATTTCTTCGTCTTCTCACCTCCCTCCTTCTCCCGGCCATTCCCCCTCCACTTATACTCACATTGCCTTCATTCTCTATGTTCAACAGTTCATTAAAGTGTTCTCTCCATCTGCTCACTTTTTGTGGCTTCTCAACTAGTAATCTTCCATTTTTATTTTTCACTCCCTTACTAAGTTCATTACCACCCTGTCTGACTCTTTTTACCACTTTCCAGAACATTTTCTTACACAGCCTCCACTTGACACTCAAATTCCTTCCAAATTCCTCATTCACTCACTTGTTACTCTCTCTTACTAATCTTTTCACCTCTCTCTTGCTTTCTACATATAACTCTCTCTTCCGTCTCTCAGCTTCTTCCACGTCACTATTTCTCAACCACTCATTATATGATTTTTTTCTTTTATGCCACAGCTTGTCTTACCTCTTCATTCCACCATGCTTTTCCTTGCACCCCTTTTTGCCTTCTCATTACCCCACACACCACCTCACATGCTGCACATATTTCTTTTATGAATATCTTGCAGACACCTTCCACATCCCCCATCTGCTCCAATTCATATTTACCCAATCGTTCCTCCACTTCTCTCTTATATTCTGCCTTTTTCTCATCCTCTTATAATCTTTCCACTCTCCTTGCATCTACACCTTCCTCCCATCCTTCCCTTCTTCTGTTTCTCCATTTTACTTGGACCTTGATTCTGACCACCACTTGGTTGGTGGTCAGAAAGTCCACTCCTCCATCCTCTATATGCTCTTGCATCCATTACACATCTTCGCATCCTTTCATCGACACACACCTAATCAGTCATTACCTTCCTTTCATTCAGTTCACCCCCCACCCATCTCATCACTTGCCATATATACCTGTGGATCATGATCTTTGTGCCTGAAGAGGGTATTGGCTGTCACCAACCCCCTCCCAGCACAAATGTCCACTAAAGCACTGCCATGCTCATCTATCTCAGCAGGCACACCCCACTCACCAACTACTCCATCCACCTTCACATTCCCTACTTTTCCATTCATATCACCAATCAGAAACACTCTCTCATTCCTTTCAAACTTTTTCCATGCACACTTCCACATTTGTTCGGAACTCTTCTATATATATATATTTGTCCAGAACTCCTCTCTCTCTCTCTCTCTCTCTCTCACTTTCTCTATGTACTCAATCCTTGAGTAACACATGCTGAGTAACACGTTTTTGTTCTAACGCGGTCATCATAATGAGACGTCATGTCAACACGCGGAAAAAATCGAGCTCACTCGGGAAATCAGCTGGCCTGGCAACTAAATTTGAAAATCTCGCGTGATGACGTCACTCTAAACTCTGGGTTCATTTCCTGGGCAGATACTGTATTTCCATTCTGTATGGGTATTTATCTCAATACCACACCCAGCCTCCTCAGGCAAGCAGCCGTAGTGGGATAGGTTATGTGTTAGATTGAGAAAATTTTGCCTGGGAAACACAGCATATTTTCGAGGGAAACCTATGGTTAGTTATGAAACAACTGGATGAGCATCGTTCCTGGCTGAGGGTTCCTGGTGGTGAGATGAATACGCTTACAGAATGGAAATATTCTTCATGGGTACACTCAATGCCGAATGGTTAGATGAAATTTATGGGTATTGTAATTTCAGAGGACGAAATGGAACAAAATGGTATGCTAATCAGGAAAAAAACAAAACAAAACATGTGTTCTCGTAAGTTAAGGTTCAGTTCCACGTTCGTCATTCGATTTCATGCTTCCCAACACATTTCGAACCAACTGGACATATGGACATCAGTCCTTTCTCATGCCTCACCTAGTTCTTACCTACTCATAATGGGTTTTGCAGTTTTAAGGGACGAAATGGAACGAAAATGTTTGCTAATTAGACAAAAAGTTACTCTTTTATCCATTTGTTCTCGTAAGTTAGCATTCAGTTCCACATTCTTCGTTCGATTTAGTGCTTCCCAACACATTTCCAGCTAACTGAGCATACGGTTATCAGTCCTTTCTCATGCCTCACCTAATTCTACCCCACACTCCTAATGGGTTTCGCAGTTTTAGGGGATGAAATGGAACGAAAATATTTGTTAATTAGGAAAAAATAAACTTCATCCATGTGTTCTCATAAGTTAGTGTTCAGTTCCATATGTTTCATTCGAATTTGTGCTTCCCAACACATTTCGGACCAACTGAGCATACAGCTATCAAGTCCTTTGTCATGTCCCACTGACTTTACCTCACAGTCATATTGGTTTCGCGGTTTTAGGGGATGAAACTGAATGAAAATGTTTGCTAATCAGAAAAAAAAAAAAAACTTCCATGTTCTTTAGTAAGTTAGCATTCACTTTAAGGAATTGTTGAACATAGAGGATGGAAGTAGTGCGAGTATAAGTGGCTGGGGAATGGGTGGGAGAAGGAGGGAGGTGAGAAGACAGGAAGAAATCAGTAGGATAGAAGTTGTGGAAGCAATGAAGAAAGTTAAATCGGTGAAAGCCCCAGGAATTGATGGAGTGTGTAGTGAAATGCTTAAGCATGGGGGAGAGATAGTAGTAGAATGGATGTGGAAGATGTGCAGATTGGCCTGGGAGGAAGGTAGAGTCCCGGAGGATTGGAAGTCAGGTATAATTATTCCCTTGTACAAAGGAAATGGGGAAAAAGAAGTGTGTGGTTATCATAGGGGCATTTGTCTTCTTAGTATAATAGGAAAAGTGTATGGTAGGATACTTATTGACAGAGTTAGAGAAAGAACAGAGAAATTAGTTGGAGAAGAACAGGGAGGCTTTAGGAAGGGAAGAGGTTGTGTAGATCAAAGATTCATTCTTAGATCTTTAGTGGAAAAGCTTCTAGAGAAGGGAAAGAAGTTGTATGCGGCTTTCATGGATTTGGAGACAGCATATGACAGGGTGGATAGACAAGGATTGTGGAAAATGTTAAGAATATATGGAGTAGATGGGAAGTTGTTGAATGCTGTGAAGAGTATGTACGATGGTGCGAAGGCTGCAGTGCACGTGGATGGCGAACTAAGTGAATTTTTCTCTTTGAAAGTTGGGTTGAAACAGGGAAGTGTCATGTCTCCATGGTTGTTCAATCTGTACATGGATGGGGTAATAAAAGAGGTACAAGATAGGGTAGTGGATGTTGGAGTGGCCCTGGTGAGAGAGGATAGTGTTTGGAAACTCCCTGTACTGTTGTTTGCAGATGATACTGTGTTGTTGAGTGAAGACGAAGGGGAGGTGCAAGGCTTGGTGGGTGAGTTTGGGAGAGTGTGTAAGAAACGGAATCTAAAGGTGAATGTAGGGAAGAGTAAAGTGATGTTCTTTGAGAAAGGTGAAGTCAGTGAATGTACAGCGAGGTTGAATGGTGAGGAATTGGAAAATGTGAGTACGTTTAAGTATTCGGGTAGTGTGATGTGTAAGGATGGAGGTTTGGAGAGTGAAGTGCTTGAAAGGGTACAGCAGGGAAGAAAGGTTGCTGGTTCTTTGAAAGCAGTGATAAGAAACAGGGAAGTGAGCATGGAAGTGAAAAAGTTACTACATGACAGTATTGTGATACCAACTCTAACGTACGGAAGTGAAGCTTGGACGTTGTTAGAAGGACACAAGTCAAGAGTGAGAGCAGTGGAAATGAGTTATTTAAGAGGAGCCTGTGGAGTCACATGGAGAGAGAGGCTGATGAATGAGGATATAAAGGAACATTGTGGTGTTGATGTGGATGTGATAGGAAGCGTTATGAGGAACACACTGAGGTGGTTTGGCCATGTGGAGAGGATGGAGGGTGAAAGACTGACGAAGAGAGTGTATGTGAGTGAGGTGGAGGGGGGAAGAGGGAGGGGGAGACCGAGGATGAGATGGAGGGATGGGGTGGAGAGGTATATGAGAGAGGGGGGTGTGAGTTGGGAGCAGGGCAGTGAAATGGTGGGGGACAGGGCGACTTGGAGGTGATTTGTTTGTGGCCACCCCAAACGGGATTGAGGCGTTTGGCAATAGATAGATAGCATTCAGTTCCACATTCATTGCTCTTCTTCTTCCTGGTAGTCTTTTATTTTTCGGATTACTTCTGGGTGGTAATTAAACGTTTCATACTAAATCTGTTTCCCCGTTGTTTTAAGCTGTGATCCACTGTGTCAATTCGTTTGACTCATCAGGGTTACGGCGAAAGGGCCTGTCCTAAGTGTTTAAACTTGACCTAACCTAGCTTAACTATACCTAATAATTTAACCTAATCTAACCTAGCATCCAGTTGAAAAATTGGGAGACAAAAACCAGCTTTGAGTACATCAAGGCAATCATAGGTATGGCTTAAGGAATGTGATGATAAAAAGTGGGAAGTTTTTCAGCAGGAAGTGGTAATTTATCACCCTGAAAATAGTCAGAAAAACACAGAAAACAAACTGGAAGAATATGAATTGAATTGGTAAGGTCCTTCTACAGCTTTAAGTAAAGCATACGTTTACTGAAGTGACAAAAAAGTGTGGCGTAACTGAAAGCACTATCATAATGATTTGGAAGGACCAGGAGAAGATAAAGATCGTTCATACGAAGTGATGTGAACCTTGTAGCTGTGAAAGTTTATATTTGTCCTGAAGCTGACTAAGAAGCTTAGGCCAATAGGGTGTTATGAGGAGCATCAGAGAAATTCTCATTTTTACTCCTCCGTACCACCTTATCGCATGTAAATTACCCCCCACTTAAACGCACCATCAGGTAAAACTGTGAAGGAGATATAATTATTTTAATTAAGAGCATCAGTGGTATTAGAAGTAGCATTAACATAAAAGCCGGGCTGGGGACGGACCCTTGAATTGATACGTAGCTTCCTGGCACTCTTCCTCCATCCCCCACGTTTAATGTTGGCAAAGTTTCATGTGGCCTTCGGGAGAGATGTTAGGCCATATGGTTAGACTGAAATTTATGGGTCTGGCAGTTTTAGGGGATGAAATGGAACAAGAATGTTTGGGGGGGGGGGGAGGACTCTTTCATCCATGTGTTTTCGTGAATGAATTTGGGACAGTGTGTAGGAAGAGGAAGCTGAAAGTTAATGTAAACAAAAGTAAAGTTATGGTGTTTGAGAGGAATGAAGTGACAGAGTGTGCAGTGAGGTTGGATGGTGAGGATATGGAGAATGTGAGTGATTCAAGTACTTGGGTAGTGTGATGAGTAAGGATGGAACTTTGGGGGATGAAGTACGTGAAAGGGTACAGCAGGGAAGAAAGGTTGTTGGTACACTGAAAGCAGTGATGAGAAATAGGGAGGTGAGTATGGAAGTTAATAAGTCACTGCATGATGGTATTGTGATCCCTACCCTGACGTATGGAAGCGAGGCGTGGACATTGCAAGAGGGGAACAAGTCAAGAGTGAGAGCAGTGGAAATGAGTTACTTGAGAGGAGCATGTGGAGTGACGTGGAGGGACAGGTTGACGAATGAAGAAGTGAAGGAACGTTGTGGGGTAGATGTGGATGTGGTTGAAAAGTTTAGGAGAAATACACTGAGGTGGTTTGGACATGTGGAGAGAATGGAGAATGAAAGACTGACTAAGAGGGTGTATGTAGGTGAGGTGGAGGGAGGGAGAGGGAGGGGTAGACCGAGGATGAGGTGGAGGGATGGAGTTGAGAGGTATATTAGGGAGGGGGGGGTGAGTTGGGGGGAGGGGAGTCAAATGGTGGGTGACAGAGTGACTTGGAGGCGTTTTGTCTGCGGCCACCCTTTGCAGGATTAGGGCGTCGGGCTATAGATAGATAGATAAATAGTTTTCGTGAGTTAGCATTCCGTTTCACATTCTTCGTTTGGTATCGCTTTTCCTAACACATTTTGGACTGACTGAGTAGTTTAGCAATCATAGTCTGTCTGAAATGTGTAGGGAAGCGCAATGTCAAACGAAGAATGTGAAACGGAATGCTAACTCATGAGAACACAAGGATGAACGTAATTTTTTCTGGTTAGCATAAATTTTTGTTCTATTTTGTCCCCTAAAACTGTCAGACCCATAAATTTTCATCTAATCATACGGCCTAAGGTCTCTCCTGAAGGCCACATGATACAAGGTAAAACTTTGACAAAAACATTGGGGGTGAGGGGCGGGGGGGTGGGGGGAAATACCGTGGAGCTACGTATCAACAAAAGGGTACCTGGCACAACTTCTGTTTTTGTTAATGCTATTTTTAATACCACTGATGTTTTTAATTACAACAGTTATATCTCTTTCATTGTTTTACCTGATGGTGGGTGCAAGTGGAAGTAATTTACATGGGGTTAGGTTGTAAGAAGAGGTAAAAGTGAGAGTTATGGAAAGTTGCCAGAACACATTGTACCATTATACATGTAAACATATTGTCTGAGTGACGTGGATTTGAGTACCACAGTCTTTGTCCATTCCCTGTTGCCCGCGGTACTCAAGGTTTGAGTGTATATATATGGATAGATAGATAGATAGATACATATGTATATATATACAGGTAAGCCCTTAATTCACACGAGGGTTACGTTCCCAGACACTTCACGTATGTGGTAAATTCGCGTATATGTTCTGCCTTTGTGTGCACATAATTATGCATGTCTACTAGTAATCCCTCCAATATCCGACGTAATAGAGCCATAGGCAGGTCCAGATAGTGGTCCTGTCCGGATATTGGGCCCCAGCTTATGGACTTGTAGTTATGGACCCTAACTCAGAGAAACACCTATACAACTCCCTCTGGACATGCATAGCACCTATTTAAGACCCAAATCACACCAATAAGGGACATAAAAGACCGAAAAAAATGCAAAAGAAGCATAAAATGAGGTTTTTGAGGTAGGTTCATACAATATTCACCATTCTGGGTACTTTCAAGTCCCTGGCTCCTGGACTGGTAGTTATGGACCCTAACCTAGCCTAACTCAGAAAAACACCTTCCTACTGCACATGCATAGCACCTAAGACACAGCATATTGACACCAATAAGGGACATAAAAGAGTGAAATGAGGTGTTTGAGGTAAGTATATTATGGAAAATACAGTACAGTACAGTATGAAATATTCTACCTACTTACAGCAAGTCCATGGCCATCTTGATGAATAACCGCCTCCTCTCAGACTCTGACAGTAAGAAGGATTTCCTGAAGCACTTGCAGTACACTGTTCATGAAGTCCTGCACTGAACTTAGTCATTCACACTCAGAAGTCCATTCTCTTCACAGTGCACACTCTTGTCTAACTTATGCTCCATTGTAACTTAATAAGTGTTGCACTCTGCACATTAACTTTTTCCACTCTTATAACCATTTTCTAAAGCAAAAACACACAAGTCTATTTACGTTAAATTTATTTCGAAAATTGTCTTTTCACTCACAACTGTAAATCCTTAACACAATGCACTGTTTTTTTTCACTGCACGACATTGTAAATTCTCGTGTGTTCTAGTGGAGAAGTTCTTGGCGTCTATTCACTGTCAGAGTCCGAGAGTATCACTGGCAGGTGACATAGGGGTGCGTCGCTGGGTCGTGGTGATGGCGTACTCACTGCAGACGACTCTGAAGACAGACGCAAACTCACGTCGAGTGGTGACTCCACCGTGGCTGATGTGCTGGGCTGTGGCTTGGAGCATGAGGGTCTGTCTTGGGGAGGCAATGGAGTGGAGCCAGGGCTGGGCACTGCGGGGGTCACGGGCCTGAAAAAGCTGTCAATCGTTGATTGACGCAAGGAACGACGATTCTGACGATTGATGATGCGCTACCTGAAAGCACGCACTTCCTCCACAAGTCCCAAGGGCCCCATCTCCCTGTCGCAGTCCTGGTGTTCCAGGTAGCCCAGAACGATCTCTAGGTGTTCCAGGAGTGCGCTCAGCTTGGGGATGGCTGGAGTTGTGTCATGCTGAGAGGAGTCCGCATCATTGTCGCTGTCCTTGTCGGAATCTTCAAGCTGGGTACTGAGACCTACAACTGAAGATGTGATCTCGATATCAGACAAGGTCTGATACCCAGGATCGCCCTCGTCATCATCCAACCACTGATGCACATCATGCACATCAACATCGTCGCCATGCGTACGTAGACATGCATGGAAGTCATCCACGTCAAAACCTAGGATATCGTACTCCACATCCTTTCCGAGAAGCAGACGAGACCAACCATTTTTTAGAGTCTTGACAAGGATTTCCTTCCATGCACAGGCCCAGTTGTAGATTGCAGACTTGATGTTGTAGCGGCGAAGGTTTTCCAAAGTCTGCTGGCCTCGCGTGTCTCGTCCCTTCCTGTGCTCGTCCTCGTCCTCTAGAACAACCTTCACCTCGTCCAGGAACTTCCTTCGGTACAACCTCTTCATTGCCACGATCACTCCTTGGTCCATTGGTTGGATGAGAGCAGTCATATTAGGTGGCAGAAACATGCACCTAATCCGGCCATTCTCAGCCACTAAGTCCTTGTCGCACGGGTGGGCAGGTGCATTGTCGAGGAGAAGGAGGGCCTTTACCTGGTCGCGTGGGATTCCCAGTGTCTCTGTCTGGTAATGTATGACCTCCTTGACGAAATGGCGATGGAACCAGTTTTTGAAGAACTGGGCTATAAACCATGCCTTCAAAGAATGGTATCAGACGACAGGAAGGACATCCATCACCCCACGAAGACACCGAGGCTGCTTTGCACAGCCAACAATAACGGGCTTAAGCCAGTGCATGCCGTTAGCATTGGCACAACACAAAGCAGATATCTGTTCCTTTTAGAGCTTGTGGCCAGGTACACACTTCTCCGTCTCCTCGGCTAGAGTGTTCGTTGGCAAAGAGCGATAGAATAAACCAGTTTCGTCAGCGTTGTAGACTTGACCGAGAGTGAGGCCCTCCCTGTCGATCAAGCCCTTCACCTTGTGCCGAAACTCGTTAACTTCATCCTCGTTAGTGTCCAAAGCTTCGCCATGAGCTTTACGGTTGGTAAGGCCATGCTGTAACTTGAACGCGAAGAGCCAACTCTCGGATGCCTTGAAGTCTAGGGCGTCGTGAAGCCTGGCGAACTCAGCAGTAGCCTTCAGCTCCGTACCACGTACCATCACACCAGCAGCACGTTGTTGTCGATACCAAATCAACGTGGAGCAGTTGACTTCAGCAAACTTGGGAGTAAACATCACCTTCCTCTCCACGTTGCGTTTGCTTCTTGACGAGAAGTCAGCCGTGTACTGCATGAGTTTGTCTCGGGATCTCTTAATATCAAAGAAGATCGGGCCAGGTTGAACTCGCGGAGGATGCGGGAAGAAGACCACCCCGCATCTACTTTCTCCAATATCTCCCGTTTCTTCTCCAGAGTCAACACCCCTCTCTTCCTCTTCTCAAGCGGCGGGGCCATCATCACACACAGGAAGGAGAGGCGCGAGAGCAGCAGGAGTGCCTGCAGCAGGTAAGGCACCACCACAAAAGCGAGCACGTGGGCAACCATGACGACGAGCGTTCACTCACGACAAGAGATGGGCGGAAAGTGGGGAGGATGCAGGGGCACTCTAGCGGACGTCGGAGGAATGACGCGTCACAACAAAGCTGTCCCGCGCCCTGCTCTATGTTCAAATTACGGGCAGGATTTTTTTTTTTTTGACCATTTGGGGAATATTGGATCCTGGGACGATTATGTCTGGTTAGTGGGGATGTTCAGATATTGGGTGTTCAGATATTAGGGGATTACTGTATATTACATCTGAATAATACTGTTTATGCACTACATACACATTATAAACTAGCATAAAGTATGAAAAACAACAAAAATGTATGAAATTTAACACTGAAACCTGACAAGCACAGGCGTAGGTAGAGACACTTCAACAGTCTGGTGCGCAAGCCCACACTGCCTCCCATATGCTACATTCTGCCTTCTTTATTGTCCAAACAATTGACTCATTCACACCAAACATATGGTTCCGAGCCAGTTTACAGGCATAGGTGGAGACACTTTAGCACAGTCTGTTGCACTAGCCCTGACTGCCTCCCATAAGCTACGTTCTGCCTTCTTTGTTGTAAGAACAGTTGACTCACTCCAAACACACGGTTCGGAGACAATTCACTATGAAGTCAATTCACCATCAAAACATGGACGATTCCCTGTCATTCTATAAATATACTTATTATTGATTAATTAATACTTCAATAACTAATTTTCAGGGGGATTTTATAACTCATTTAAGTAAAAAACTAGTGTACTGTACTTGCTAAATAAACTGGTATGTAAATAAATGACGGTGAATCGTCCTGACGGAGAATTGTCGCCAACATTCCTCCCTTAAGTTTGTCCAACACTTTAACTTTCTCTGTCAACAACATCACTTTATGAGTCCGTTTTGGTGTGTTACCACATGCACCACTAGCACTACGCTTAGGCCCTATGTTGGCAGACAAGGCAAGCAATCACTGGAAGGCAGAAAAAGAAGCCACAAATAACGATTCGCGAGTCACGCATGGTTCGACCGTCGGATTCAAACTGACTGTGTTGTGCGTGGTAGACTGACCTCCCACACACACACAAACACACACATATATACATATATGTATGCACACGGGCAGCAGGCAGGCATTTTTATATTTTATTTATTTCTCTTGTATATTAAAATTATTTATTTGAATACTGTAATTTTATATTTTAATTGTTGTACGAAAAATTCGTGGATAACCAAAATCGTGTGAAAAAAATTCGCCTGAATTAAGGGCTTACCTGTATATGTATAAATTGGCAGACTCGTGTGGCCATGTGGAATGTGAGAGGTGTGAATGAGGAGAGCAAGAGGGTGGAAGTGGTGAATGTGTTTAAGAGTGCGAGATATGCTGTGATGGCATTGTGTGAAATGAAGATGAAAGGGTGCAAAGTGGAGGAGTGGGAGGGTGTGAAATGTGTAATATTGGAAATGAATGGGAGAAGATGCAAGGAAGGAGTTGCTTTGTTGATGATTGAGGTGTGGCAGAGATACATGAGAGACTACAAATGCATCAGCTCGAGGTGTATGTGTGTCAAGTTCAAGTTTGAGAAGGTGAAAGTGGCAGTGACTGTAGCGTATGCACTGTGTGAGGACAGGAGTGAGAGAGAGAAAGACAGGTTTTGGGATGAGCCGAGTGAAGTAGTGGGAGAAATGCCCAAGAGCTATAAAGTGATCGTGATGGGGGATATGAACGGAAGAGTAGGCACTGGTCCAGTAGATGACATTATGGATTGTTATGGAGTACTAGGAGAAAATGACAGTGGGAATTGACTAAACGATATGTGTCAGGAGAGGAGGTTGTGCATTTGTAATTTGCATTTCAAACACAAAGAAGCACATAAATATACATGGTATAGAGGAATCGTGTTGAAAGAAGCCTGATTGATTATGTGCTCGTAGAGAGGTCGATGATGGGAATGGTTGCTGATACGAGGGCTGTGAGAGGATGATGTGGAGGTCGGTCAGATCATATGATTGTGATATGCAAGATCAAGCTGAGAGGAATGAGGTGGCTCAAGAGAGAGAAGAGCAGTCAGGGTGAAAGACTGAAAGTTGAGAAGCTGAGGATCAAAGAAGTGGCAGATGATTACAGGACCAAAGTAGAGGACGAGTTAGATTCAGTGAACTGGAATGAATTGGATCTGGATAGCCTGTGGAATGCATATTGGGATTGCTTAGTTAGGAATGCTAAAGAGGTGTGTGGTGTGATAAGCGTATCAACAAAAAAGAAGGGTACGGCATGGTGGGATGAGGAGGTTAAGAGAGCAGTGGAGGAAAAGAGGAAGAAATGGCTAAAGTGGTTATAGAACAGGGGTTCAGTTGAAATAAGAACTGAGTACAGTATATTGAGAGCAAGAAGCACGTAAAGAGACTAGAGAAGAGGAAAAAGGAGGAGGTAAATGATGATCAGGGAAGAAAATTTAATGCGAACTACTCTGAAAATAGGAAGTTGTTCTGGAAAGAGGTGCGGAAATGTAGAAGTGAAAGCAGAAAAAAATGTGATGGTGTGGAGGATGCAGGTGGTAGGTTACTAACCCATGGAGATGAAGTAAGGACCAGATGGAAAGAATATTTTGAAAGCCTGGTGAATGGGAATGGAGAGAGCAGAGTGGCTGTAAACACGATTGGTTTTGGGGGTGTGCAGAGGAGGAATGCAGTGCCAGGAGACATGACACTCACACAGGTGAAGAGTGCTGTGAAACGGCTGAAAAATGGGAAAGCAGCTGGGGTTGATGAGGTGTGTGCAGAGATGCTTAAGTGAAGTGGAGAGAGTGGAATGAAGTGCTTGTTGGGGATATGTAAGAAGGCATGGATGAGTGAAACTGTGCCTGCAGAGTGGAAAATGGCATTGATTGTACCCCTGTACAAAAATAAAAGTGAACGTAATGAGTGCAAGAATTAACATGGCATAAATTTATTGAGTGTGGTAGGGAAGGTATATGGATGAATTATTATAGAGAAAGTAAGAGAGATATCAGAAGTACTAGTGAGTGATGAACAGGGTGGCTTTAGGAGTGGCAGAGCATATGTGAATCAAGTATTTGCAGTGAGACAGATAGCAGAGAAGGCTTATGAGAAGGATCATAAGGTTTTTATGGCATTCATGGAGGTGGAAAAAGCATACAACAAAGTAGACAGAGAGGGATTATGGAAAGCTTTGCGCATGTATGGTGTAGATGGTAAGCTACTAGGTGCTGTCAAGTGTTTTTATGATGGTAGCAAAGCATGTGTAAGGGTTAATGGGCATCTAAGTGGATGGTTCATGATCGGTGTGGGCGTGCGACAGGGCTGTGTAATGTCCACATGATTGTTCAATGTATATATGGATGGGGTGATGAGAGAAGTGAAAACATGAGTAATGGAGAGAGGGATGGTGTTGGTAATGAATGGTGATGGATGGAATATCTCAAATTTGTTGTATGCTGATGATGCAGTACTGCTTGCAAGTACCATACAGGAACTTGGTAAACTAGTGCAGAGTTTTGCTGGTGTCTGTGACCATCGTGCCTTGAGAGTAAATGTAGAAAAGAGTAAAGTGATGGTTATTGAGAGAGAAGGTGACTCCCAGTGTGATTTCACAGTGAATGGAGAGAGACTGGAGTTGGTGAGAGAGTTCAAATACTTGGGTACAGTGATAGAAAAGATAGGAAAATGCGCAAAAGAAGTTGAAAGCAGAGTGACACAAGGAAGAAAAGTAGCTGGTGCAATGAAAGCCTTGATAAGAAACAGAGGCTTGAGTGTTGCAGCTGCACGAGGCTTACATGAGGGAGTGTTAGTGCCAACTCTAACATATGGGTGTGAGACTCTAACATATGATGTGGCATGAAAATGAAAAGTCAAGAGTAAGAGCAGTGGAGATGGGACTGTTGAGGAATGTATGTGGAGTACAGAGGGGGGATAGGATACGAAATAGTGTGATTCGTGAAAGTTGTGGAGTGAGGAAGTCAGTGGACACCAGAATCGAAGAGAGTGTCCTGAGATAGTATGGTCATGTGGGGAGAATGGATAACAATTGAGTGGTGAAAAAGGTATACCTGAGCGAATTTGAAGGAGGGATGAGGCGAGGTAGGCCAAGGAGAAGGTGGAGAGATGGTGGATGAGTGTTTGAGGAAGAGAGGTTTGAAAGTTGGTGAGGCTAGGGAACTGACAAGAGATTGGGCTGACTGGATGAATTTTGTGAGGAGAAATGTATGATCAGGGATTTTGGCACCCCTTGTGAGGATGGCAGCGTCCGGATTGACTCAGTCGGATACGTTTGTGTGAAGCTGCAGAATGTGGTGAATGTTTTTTGGCGTATCCAGTAGAGGCAGGATTCCGGGGGCTTGAATGATGAATGAATGGAAGTGTGGCCTGTTTGGATTGGGCAAGTTTGTACTGTCTGGACATTGCTACTCCTCATCCTGCCCTAAGGTTGGAAAGGAGGTCTGGATGATGATGATGATGATATATATAGATAGATAGATATAGATATAGTAAACCCTCGATATAACAAATTAATTGGGGGGAGTCGTGGGTCTCTATATCCGAAGGTTCACTATATCTGAGAGGTTTGATATTTCCACGCGATTACCGAACTCAGAATTCTATATAAGGGGAGTTGTACGGTCCATCATGCTCAGACATAACCTAAACTAACACTATGAAATTTCACACGGAGAATTCAATGGCTAATGAAGTTGTACATACAATACTGTATGAAGTTGACACATAAAAACAGTTCCTATGATAAGATTACACTATTATGTAGTACTGTTACAGAACACTTACTGTGCCAGGAAGGGATGGTGTTGGAGCACTTTTTCTGTGCCAGGAACGGTTGATGTCACTGTGGGCTGATTTGTGAACTTTCCTTGCATTTAGCGACCTTTGTTTGCAAAATCCGGGGCAAGTTTGGTCGTGATTTGGCCGTTCGTTATATCCGAAACTCGCGATACCAGAGTTCATTATATCGAGGGTTTACTGTATATACCTTAATATATAGAGATAGATAAATAGATAGGTAGATAGATATACACTAATCCCTCCACTGTCTGATGTAATAGAGCCAAAGGCATGTCCAGAAAGTGGGCCTTTGCCTGCTGGACTGGTACTCATGGCCTTTGGTTCCTTCTTCCTCGCAAAAAAAAAAAAAAAAACTTAAGGACCCTAACCCAGCCTAACTTTGAAAGCCACCTAAATAACTCCCTATTGGACATGCATAGCACCTATTTAAACCTATTTAAGACACTGTTCACACCAATAATGGACATAAAGCATGAAGTAAATGAAAATGAACCATAGAATGAGTAATTAGAAGTCTACCTATCTATCTATCTATTGCCAGACACCATAATCCCGTAAAGAGTGGCCATTTGACACTGAGTTAGTTGTTTTACAGGGAGGGGCACCAACCCTCCACCAACCCACTTGTTGACACGTAGGGAGCACGTATGGTTTGGTTATATGGTTACCACCCAGCATTGTAAATGGTTTCTTGGCTTACAGGAAACCATTTGGCTTGCCACCTGTAAAGGAAAGAAAAGGAATAAGAAGTGACAGGAAAGATAGGAGAAATAGGAAGAGAGGAGGGCAGGCACAGAAAAAGAATGATAAAAGCCAAGGAAGTATGCAGCACTGCATCAAGTGAGTGGATGATGGTCGTCACCACCTACCACAATAATTAGAAGTGGTTATGGAAAATATTTAGCAGTGTGCAGGGTACTTACAGCACGTCTGTGGCTGCCTTCTCTAAGACTTTGGCAGTGGTGAAAATGCTCTTGAAGCATGTACAGTAATCCAGTGTTGTGCTATACTTAATTCTTTGCACTTCGAGTTATAATTGTTTAACACTCCACATTCTGTTCTTAATTGCACCACGCCAGTTTCAACCACCAGTTTGCACTCCACAGTTAATCCTTTGCACTCTAAATTCTAATTTCTTAACACTGCACAACACTGTAAATTCCCATATGGTCTAGTGGTGAGGTATTGCAGTTTATTCACTGCTTATAAAAAAAAACAAGCACATGCGGCATCCATTGCGATGAGCATCTACTCGTGATGGCGGTTAGGCAGTAACTGGTGAGGGGGGAAGAAGGAAGGGGTGAAGGGGCCGTGTGTAAACATAGCTGGCCTGTTTGGCACCACGTGGCAATTTCAGATTGCGGGAGGGAAAAAATTAGGATTTTTTTTTCCGAAGGTCCAGGCCCACAATGTCCAGTAAGCAGGGAGTCCAGAAAGTGGGCGTCCGGATAGTACAGGGATTACTGTATAGATATATACACAGTAGTTTCAATTGAATGGTCTGTTTTGATATAACAACAGGTGCCACCCTATACTCGGTTTCACGGACTCTGACGCACTGATTTTGGCATCTCAGGACAGGTGGATTTGGTAACACTGCATGAAGCTTTCGGGCGGTGATTGGTCAGTTTCCGTTGTGTTTGAATGTGCACTAAATTGACTTTGTATTCCTATCAAGGCACCTCATTTATTTGTAAGGTACCGGATTATAGAGATTCAAATGAAAGCAATGATATCTTTAATGATAAATATGTATCTTTTAAATTACTGGAGATAAACCTGAACAACACTGATAACAAAACTAAGTAAAGTTGCGACTGGACGCATTCGGACAACAGTCAGCGACTGAATTAAATTCATTTCATCATGTTTGATTTCACTCACACTGCACGCGGTTTTATTATAGCAGCATAGTTCAACTATTATCTTCTCTTGGGGTTTGCTTTTATCTTGCTTTCCTTTCTTCCATCATTAATAAAAATGTTGAATCATTCTACACTGATGTAATCCATTACTTCCCCGCCTCCTCTCTGTCGAGGAGACAGAGATACAGCATCTTTGAGGAAAGGGTGCACGGTGGCCGGGGATAGGGTATCCGTCTGTCTGTCTGTATGCCTATCTCTTATGATACTTATGAAAATGTTAGAAAAATCAAACACCAAACTTATTAATGTAAGAAATAATTTTACTGAATCTGACTATGAATATAAACAAATGCAGCTTTTTAAAGCTACTGTTACTTATGAAGATAATGCAAATGTTTACTGGTATGTACACTATATATATTGCGAAAGCATGTATTGGCCTCCATTGTGTGTGTGTGTGTGTGTGTGTGTGTGTGTGTGTGTGTGTGCTTACACAAATCTTAATTATTAGAAGCTAAGCTAAGCATATTAAGGGTCAGGCTGTATATTAGTAGATGAGGTAATGAAGGGCATGGTGTAGACTGTAGACTGAGACACTGTGTAGTAATGGTGGGAAAAACAGCCCAGCCTTCACAGGACCTTGGGACCACCTTGCTATGAACGTGTAAATTCCCGCCACCATCGTTGTGTCCGTATGCGTCCAGTCGCGACTTTACTTAGTTTTATTATCAATGTCGCTCAGGTTTATCTCCAGTAATTTAAAAGGCACATATTTATCATTAAAGGTATCATTGCTTTAATTTGTATCTCCATAATCCGGTATCTTACAAATAAATGAGGTGCCTTGATAGGAATACAAAGTCAATTTGGTGCACGTTCAAACACAACGGAAACTGACCAATCACCGCCCGAAAGCTTTGTGCAGTATCCACCTGTCCTCAGCTGCCAAAATCAGTGCATCAGACTCCGTGAAACCGAGTATAGTCACGAAAGTTTGTAAGGAAATGGTAACCAGGAAAACTAAATTGGGATATGTCAGTAGAGGGAGGGGTTTGGGTTTCTGAGATGAATAGGGCTAGAGGGAATACAGATTGGAGGATATAGTGAACAGAATCCAGATTGGCACTAAGACCATGGATCTTAGTAAAATATAAGGCTGAACCCACACTTCACCTCTGACAAGCATTAGTGTTTGCAGCAATCCCTGTCGGTACATTCACTTGATTACGACCAGAATGGCCCTGTGTTGCCAGCCCTCCCCTTCTGGTGATGGCAGTCCGAGGTACTACTGACTTTGCTGATAATACTGCAGCAGCCATTGCATTGCAGGGATGGAAATAGAAGGTGTGATGTCTAAGGTGCATGTATTGTGGTGTAGACAGTTGGAGGTAGAGGTATTTTGAGAGTATGCAGGCCTACCCTCTGTGTTAATGAAAACACTGAAAATGTTCAGCAGAGGAAGATAGTCTTGAATGGGTCCTGAGGGCTGGTGAAACAGGAGCACCAGCTCTCCCTGTCATCAGCTTACCATCCACGTTGGGAGTGCCACCTTGTTTGACTGGTGCTACAGTCTACTTCCTGGAAGAACTATTCAATTTTTTTATTGAGGCAAGATGCACTTGACAGGTTGTAGATGATTGGCTGAATGCAACAATACTTCATAATCTCTTTACTCGTTAGCATTATCAGTTGACATAACATATATCTGTGGGAGAAATTATGGTTAGTAAATAAGTTATTCAGACACGTGCATTCAGCCAATCATCACCAACATGTTAAGTGCATCTTTGCCTCGATTAAAAAAAAAAAGAGTATAGTGTACTGTGAATTAAGCTAGCTCTAGCTGGGCCCCTACTTAACAAAAACTCCATCATCATCATCATCATCATCATCATCATCATCATCATCATCATCATCCGGACCTCCTTTCCCACCTTAGGGCAGGGTGAGGAGTAGCAGTTTCCAGACAGTCTAAATTTGCCCAGTCCAATGGGCCATGCTTCCATTCACTCATCATTCAAGCCCCCGGAATGCTGGCTCCATCTGATACGCCAAAAACATTCACCACATTCTGTAGCTTCACATAAACATATCTGATAGAGTCTATCCGGACTCTGTCATGTTAAAAAGGGGTGCCAGATCCCTGATCATGCACTTCTTCTCACAATATTCATCCAGCCAGCTCAATCTCTTGTCAGTTCCCTAGCCTCACCAACTTCCAAACCTTTCTACATCACACACTCATCCACTATATCCCTCCACCTTCTCCTTGGCCTACCTCGCCTCCTTCCTCCTTCATATTCGCTCAGGTACCACTCTATTGTTATACGTTTTCCCCACACGACCATACCATCCCAGTACACTCTCTTCAATTATGGTGTCCACAGACTTCCTCACTCCCCATCTTTCACGAGTCACATTATTTCGTATCCTACCACTCTCTGTACTCCACATACATTCCTCAGCAGTCCCATCTCCACTGTTCTCACTCTTGACCTTTCATTTTCATGCCAAACCATAGTCACACATTCATATGTTAAAGTTGGCAATAACACTCCTTCATGTAAGCCTCGTGCAGCTGCAGTGCTCAAGCTTCTGTTTCTTATCAAGGCCTTCATTGCACCAGCTACTTTCCTTCCCTGTGTCACTCTACTTTCCACTTCTTTTGCACATTTTCATCTCTTTTCTATTACTGTACCCAGGTATTTGAACTCTCTCACCAGTTCCAGTCTTTCTCCATTCTCTGTAACATCGCACTGGGAGTCACCTTCTCTCTGAATAACCATCACTTTACTCTTTTCTACATTTAATCTCAAGGCATGACGCTCACAGACATCAGCAAAACTCTGCATAGTCTACCAAGTTCTTGTCCAATAATTGGAAGTAGCACTGCATCCTCAGCATACAACAAATTTGAGATATTCCATCTGTCACCATTCATTACCAGTGCCATAAGAAACATAAACTTTGAGAGATAAAAACAAAGTCTTAAGAATAATAACAGGATTCTGCATGACCACAGCTATAGATCACTTATGACAAGGAAACAAAATTGCTTCCAAAAACAGTCTCGAGAATAATAACAGGATGCTCCAAGGCCACAACTATAGATCAGTTAACCCGCCCCATCCCCACGTTTTCTGGGCAGTGGTACGCCCCAGTCCTGACGTTTTTGAACCTTTTTTTTTTTTTGGCTCAAACATCTGGTTTTGGTGAGAAACATCGAAAATTCATAGAGAAATCGCTCACCTGAGGTTTAAAATACTCGATCCAGGTAGGAGTACCTCCTTACCTTACAGGGTTTTCTATCAGGCTGGCTGCAAAGAAAACGAGTTCTATGGGAGGATAACTATTCCACACCACTTATAAACGGTATTTATTTATTTATTTGGTACGAATTTATATGTAGTATGAGAGTATATTGGTTTTCAAACGGTAATATAGGCATTATAAGCATTGTTTCACTCACTAACTCATCACCATTCCTGACCTTTTTTTGCCACATTGCCTGATCATCATTTCTGATTGTTTCTTCCTCTAATGTTTGTCCTCCACATTATCATCGATTGGGGAATCACTCTGGCCCTGAATTTTGTACCGTGGCATGACATGGCTTTACTGGCCAGGTCACTGATAACAGGTGAATTGCTGAGAAAAGGTCATGCAGGGGGGGGAGGA
Organism: Coenobita brevimanus; assembly: GCF_032717465.1. NCBI lineage: Eukaryota > Metazoa > Arthropoda > Malacostraca > Decapoda > Coenobitidae > Coenobita > Coenobita brevimanus. The sequence continues at coordinate 34,624,785 of NC_136967.1, forward strand.
GGTCATGCTGGGTAAGGCATTGTCCCTGCCTGGCATCTTGTAGAGGAAAGTGTCCCGTGTATACGTGCCAAAAATCACTTGCGAAAATTGAAAATTGTGCAAATTAGGGACCTTTCAATGTTGCCGCGTTAATTTACGTCTCCAGGATATGAGTGCACATCATGTGAGGACGTGAATTCACGTCTCCGGGACGGGGCGGGTTAAGAAAACAAAAATGTTTCCAAGCTATCATCCAGTGAATGTGAGAGGCATGCTGTTTATTGCTTCACCACAAGACCCATCTTACCCGTGTTGCCTCATGTTGCTTCACCCCCCTCCACAAAGAAACAAGAAATGAATAACTGCCCAACACTGCACAGAGCATCTCAGCAACATTCCCCCCTCTTCCACTCAATGCCATATTTCATAAACACATACCCAGTAGCCACCACAGTCATCCAAATCCTCCAGCCAGATAGCATTCTTCATGAATCTCCACCAGACATACCCCTGTTCGAAACTGCCCTGCCTAACCAGACTGCAATGAAGTCATACCCTTTCCTACTACAATACCAGCACAAAATACAACTCATAAACAATGCACAATACCTACACTGCAATGCAGCCTCACACCACAACGCACACACCAGACAATCCTTCATCATAATCTCAACAAAAGACCTCTGGTAGTGATTAGTGGGAGGGGCCAGCTTCTTGCAATCCACCTTTGCAACAACAACAACATGCATTCCTCCATCCAGCCTTTTCTAGAATCTGAAGCCTGCAGCTATGTCAGTCATCAATTGTCTTCCAGAATGGTTCTCCTGCCCTCACCGACAGGGACAGTCCACAAGACAGTGGTACAAGAGAGAGGTTCAGTTCATTGCACACCAACCACAACTGTTACAGGGATCTGGTGGGAAACAGCTTGCTTGGAATGGTATGTGTTTTTGTCATTATTGTGGAGGTGTTTGGTAATATTTTTTCACCCTAACTTGGCCCAGATTTTTGTCCTTTTGCAGCGTATATGGCATAGCCCAGTTTCAGAATAAAACAATACTTCATCCCTGCACCCTTTCCAGAGCATTTCCTCATTGCTTAAAACATACTCTAGTGTTAATCTGTTGTTCCAGCTTTGCACTCAAGATGAAGGGGTGGTAAGCGTAGACCAAAGTAAAGTAGAAGAAGTAGAGCAAGGAGGGTGCTGTGGAGAAATTGGGAAATGGAGGAATGGTATACATTCTAGTGCCTGTGTTCTCATCAGTTAAGGAGGCACCCTAGCATCACTTTTGCATCTCATCCTCAGCACTTCAACTTGGCTTAAACCTGCCAGCTCTTCATACTGAATGCTGAGCCATATCAAGACATTAATACAAAGTAAGAGCTAGTCACAAAGAAATGCCATAGGAAGGATGTGGAGCCAAACTGTAGTATCATCCTATGGCCATTGAGCTTCAAAAAGTAAACTGAAGAACATCAAAAATCTGGGTCAAGTTAAGGTAAATGAAGCATTGTGGGATGGGTAGAGGCTTTTTGAATAGGGTGGTAATTGGCCTTGGGCCATATGCAAGAAGGGGATAATATCACACTGGCTGTTATAATTTGTTAACCAACTTATAGTCATGATTATCTTGTACAGTTGCCCAAAGAAATAATGGCAGAGATTCCAGATGTTTTTGGTCAGTGACGCTGTACAATGATTACATGGTTATTGCAGTTTTTGTTATCACTGCAAGAGGAAAATCTGCAGCCTGCTGTTATAATACATTTTTCAGTTCAAGAACATATAGTATATAATCTCTCTGTTATCTTGATGTCCATTACTTGCACAATCAATTACCCAGATGCTGTGATCTGGTTGTTCAAAACCATCATTCGTGCATTTTTCCATTTTATCTGGACAAAATGCATGTGTCCAGGTGGAAATTATAACTGTGCGAACTTTTCATGCCTGGCCGGGCGGGAATAGCCCGGTAGCGCCTTCCTGTCTGGCAGGTTAGTTCATCCAACATCTGGTAGAGACCCTTTCGGTCATTCTCAGTTCTCATGTGGCAACAGTGTAGTGACTATCTCCTCATGGACAGTTGTTATGGTGGTACATGTGGTAGCTTTTGTGGTTGTTTCCTACCTGCTTCAGACCTTGTCATTTGCATGCCTCCTCCAAGGGTGTGTGATGATGGTCCCCTCCATCAGGGAAAAGGATGAGGTTCATGATGACTCTGGAGAAGCAGGAGATCGTGGGTAAGATTGATGCTGGATGATCAACTCATGAGTGTTGACGTTGATTTTATTCTAGCTTACTGCTCTGTACTGTGATTTTATTCCATTTTACCATGATTTTATTTCCTTTTATTATTATGTTTTACTCATGACTGAGTTGCAGTGGCACCAATGGCTTGCTTACTCATTTGTGATGTAACCTCTTCTAGACCAATCATTATTTTATTTATAATTTTTACTACAGATATCATACTATATTTTCTGCTGACATATGGCAAAATTTACCCCCCCTGGCCTGCCTGAGAGAGTCAGTTACCACGCACTTGACCACAAGAGAGGGTGTACAAGATGGAGAATGAAAGACTGACTAAGAGGGTGTATGTAGGTGAGGTGGAGGGAGGGAGAGGGAGGGGTAGACCGAGGATGAGGTGGAGGGATGGAGTTGAGAGGTATATGAGGGAGGGGGGGGTGAGTTGGGGGGAGGGGAGTCAAATGGTGGGTGACAGAGTGACTTGGAGGCGTTTTGTCTGCGGCCACCCTTTGCGGGATTAGGGCATCGGGCTATAGATAGATAGATAGATAGATAGATAGTTTCCACTGCATTTTTCTTGTGTAGCCATTTTTTTTTTTTTTCCCATGTCACTGTAGCATATGGCCCTGCAGTGATGTATGCATGTCTGTAGTTGATGGGTCTCCTTTACCATGTTAATTGCTTGGCTGTGGTTTATAGGTCTGCCTGACCAGGTAGAGTAGTGTTAAACAACAGGAACAAGTGTTGTACGATGTACTGTAGTGGCCTCTTACAGTGGCTTTCAAAATGAAAGGGGGCCAAGTGAGAAGTCCATTATCCAGACAGAGCCATTACCTGGACATGCCTTTGGCTCTAGTACATGGGATAATCGAGGGATTACTGTAGTTATCATGCACCTGAGCTGTTTTCTGCTGACAATGTTGGGCCAGTGTCTATGGTTTTTGATGGCTGTGAGGGATTCGGAGATGAAGCCCTATTTGAGAAGTCAGTCCCTAGGTGGTGGAAACCACCAAGGTGACTAATACACAGGGATACGTTTACAGAACAAGTGCCAGTGGCAGAACAGAATGAACATCCAAAATTAGCATTTCCTATTACATGGTGTGCATTGACAAAGCCACTTTCATCTCTATCAAGTTCAGCCCACTTGGCTTGCAACAGCCAAGGTCACTTGTCCCAACTCCCAAGCAGATGAGGCACACCAGACAGCCTCAAGCAGGATAAACTCTGCAGAGTCCTCTTCCTCTCAGAACCAAAAATTTGGCTTGTTGCCTTCCCTGTTGCTAAGTGATATTCATGAGTAGAGTAATCTCTAAGTTACCTATTGTCACAATATCCAACCAGTTGCAATATCCGGTGCTTTCTGTTTGGCACTGTTAAAACAATATTTAGCAAAATTAGGCAATATCCATCTCAGAAACAGGAAGCAATTGGCAGTACAGGAGAGTCGCAATTTAAGACAAAGGGAAGCATTGATCGTACAATAACAAGAGCATTTAATTTCTCCCTTAACCCCTTCTTTACCGAAAATGTGTTTTGATGTACCCCCGTACATCACCTGTAAACATCCATGAGATACCAGAACCGCTACCGTGGCACGCTGGTACACCCCCAAATGAATGGCAGCTGATGGGCCTCAGGGTAGTCCAGTAAGGCTGTTTCTGAGGACCTCGTGTTAGCAACAGCTCTGTATTTTGACAACAAAGACTGTGACGAATTCTGACATTATAAGATACGTCATGACTGAGTTGCAGTGGCACCAATGGCTTGCTTACTCATTTGTGATGTAACCTCTTCTAGACCAATCATTATTTTATTTATAATTTTTACTACAGATATCATACTATATTTTCTGCTGACATATGGCAAAATTTACACCCCTTGGCCTGCCTGAGAGAGTCAGTTACCACGCACTTGACCACAAGAGAGGGTGTACAAGATATTTTTCTCTCATGGCGTCTCTGGTGGATTCAGATAGTGACGAGTTTATTCCTCATGAGGATACTTATTTAGATGTATCAGATGATGATGCAGCAGTGTCTGATGTGTCAGTAGATGACTGTGATCCTGAAAATGATAGTGAGGTTGATGTGAGTGAGGAGGAGGAGGAGGAAATTAATAGCAAGCTTAGTGACGCTGCACTCTCGGCAACAAGTGGGTCAAGGTCGCCATCACCATCACGTGTGTCCACATACTTCATGCTCAGCTTACATGGTAAATAAATAAGCCATCCATCTGTGCAGGACATTTTTTTCAAGTCAGTTTGTACAATAGTTACCTGGGTAACAGTGCATCAGCATAAGATATGTAAACTTATATACCGTAATGATTTATTTTATAATTTTTTTTACTACCAACATCATGCTGGGTTTATGTGATCATCAGTATACAAATAAATCACAAAGAGTGAATAGTTTCGATGTGGCAAAAAATATACACTACCCCTCACACTACGGGAGAGGGAGCTATCAAGTCGGTATGGGAGGTAAACGTAGTGTTTGCATTGGGGGGAGGGGTCGGTAAACAAGGGGTTAATTACTCAACAACACGATAATGTCACTCAGCTGCACAGGAGAAACTGAGTGGGAAGAGGGTACATCGAGGTAATGGACTTCCAGATGGCTGCATTTGTTTACAACTCATGCATTGTGCTTTTGTCAGTCGCTGATTGGGTTGCTTGACCATGACCCATGTCCCACACCTGGTGATGCCTGCCTCAGTTGTTGTGTGTTGTGTTTAGAAGCATTTATTTATTTACTTGTTCTTTATTTCATATGGGAACTCTGAGCATACAGTTCCAAATTAACTTTAGGTATGCCTAAGTAACCTGAGAGTTTTAAGAACACAAGAAAAACATTTATTCATCAGGAAAAAGTAAAATTGTTGGATGAAGTGGTGTGTGGTGTGGGAGCTTGATGCGAACGAGAGTAACATTCCGACAGTCAGACAGAGTAAGTCATTTGTGTTTATGATGTGGAAAGTTTCTTTGTTGGAGAATGATAAAAAACTTAAAATGTTAATGATGAGACCGATCTTTGTTATGAACTGACGGACTCAGGGCTAGAAAATTTAGCTCTTGTAGTATGTGAAGTGTATATGTGTTGGTGTAAAAAGTTAGGTAAGATAATTATGTGAGTTCAGTTGGAAGGAGCACTTTGAGGATTTGTTGAATGTAGAGAGTGAGAGCAGTGTGAGTATAAGTGGTTGGGGAATGGCTGGGAGAAGAAGAGATGAGAGGAGGGAGGAAGAGATCAGTAGGTCAGAAGTAGTGGAAGCAATGAAGAAGATTAAGCTGGGAAAGGCCCCAGGAATTGATTGAGTGTGTGGTGAAATGCTTAGGTATGGGGGTGAGATTGTTGTGGAGTGGATATGGAAGTTGTGTAGATTGGCTTGGGAAGAGGGAAGGGTTCCAGAGGACTGGAAATCAGGTATAATTGTTCCTCTGTACAAAGGAAAAGGGGAGAGAGAAGTATGTGGTAACCATAGGGGTATTTGCCTTCTTAGTGTGACTGGTAAAATATATGGTAGAATACTCATTGATAGGGTTAGGCATATGACAGAGGAGCTAGTTGGAGAAGAACAAGGGGGATTTAGGAAGGGAAAAGGGTGTGTAGATCAGATATTTATTCTAAGATGTTTAGTGGAGAAGTATCTAGAGAAGGGAAGGAAAGTGTATGCTGCCTTCATGGACTTGGAGAAAGCTTATGACAGAATAGATAGGCAAGGTATGTGGAAGGTATTAAGAATATATGGAGTGGAGGGGAAATTGTTGAGTGCTGTGAAGAGTATGTACGAGGGAGCTAGGGCTACGGTGCAAGTGGATGGTGAGCTGAGTGAGTTCTTTGATCTCAATGTGGGACTGAAACAGGGGTGTGTAATGTCTCCATGGCTGTTTAATATATATATGGATGGGGTTGTAAAGGAGGTACAAGGTAGGGCAGTGGATGTGGGGGTGGCCCTAATGAATGAGGGTGAGATTTGGAAGATTCTGGTGTTGCTGTTTGCTGATGATACAGTATTGTTGAGTGAAGATGAATGGGAGTTGCAAGGTTTGGTGAATGAATTTGGGACAGTGTGTAGGAGGAGGAAGCTGAAAGTTAATGTAAACAAAAGTAAAGTTATGGTGTTTGAGAGGAATGAAGTCACAGAGTGTGCAGTGAGGTTGGATGGTGAGGATATGGAGAATGTGAGTGCATTCAAGTACTTGGGTAGTGTGATGAGTAAGGATGGAACTTTGGGGGATGAAGTACATGAAAGGGTACAGCAGGGAAGAAAGGTTGTTGGTGCACTGAAAGCAGTGATGAGAAATAGGGAGGTGAGTATGGAAGTTAAGAAGTCACTGCATGATGGTATTGTGATCCCTACCCTGACGTATGGAAGCGAGGCGTGGACATTGCAAGAGGGGAACAAGTCAAGAGTGAGAGCAGTGGAAATGAGTTACTTTGAGAGGAGCATGTGGAGTGACATGGAGGGACAGGTTGACGAATGAAGAAGTGAAGGAACGTTGTGGGGTAGATGTGGATGTGGTTGAAAAGATTAGGAGAAATACACTGAGGTGGTTTGGACATGTGGAGAGAATGGAGAATGAAAGACTGACTAAGAGGGTGTATGTTGGTGAGGTGGAGGGAGGGAGAGGGAGGGGTAGACCGAGGATGAGGTGGAGGGATGGAGTTGAGAGGTATATGAGGGAGGGGGGGGTGAGTTGGGGGGAGGGGAGTCAAATGGTGGGTGACAGAGTGACTTGGAGGCGTTTTGTCTGCGGCCACCCTTTGCGGGATTAGGGCGTCGGGCTATAGATAGATAGTTTTTGTAAATTATACTGTACTATCATACAAATTATACTGCTTGACTGACTGATTTATTATCCAGGATTACTGCATTAGTGTTTACCTTTGAAGTTGTATGCAGTCACTCCATGCAGATGATTTCATTGTATTTTTTCCTTTATTGTTGATAACTAATGGTACTTTAAAAAACAGTGTCACAAAGTTTTTTATTTTTATTTTTTATTTATTTATTTTATATTTTTTAATTTAATGCTCCAAGAGTAATTTTTAGCAAAATGTGTGATGCTGGGTGGGAATTTTTCTCAGGTTGATTATTAGAATTTTTGCCTGGTTTGTATTGGGGTCATTCAAGGCTGGTTTTAGTAACAATTTTAGGTGTTTAAAGCTATTGGTGATCTTGGAGGGTAAAACCTCTTGGTTAGGCTAGGATGCACTGACATGTCCAGTCGGTGAGATCCAATTTAAACATGCTGCAGCATTCATCTAAGGCAGAAATATGAGGTGCTACTCAAAAGTTCCCGAAATTTGAAAGCAGGGAGGGAACTACTTGTCGTACGGTGTGTGGATGCTAGGTGGCAGTGCATGCACCCTCTGTTTGTTACTGTGTCAGGTGGTGTTGTGCAGGGTGGATGTGTTCATTGCACGTGTGTTTGTTTGTTTGTTTTTTTTACTGTGTTTGCATTAGTTTGTGAATTTTGTGATATCAAAAACAGAGAATGTGAAAGAGCAATGTGTGTGCATCAGGTGTTGGCAGAAACTTATAAAATGTTAAAAACAAGCACTTGGCGACAGTGCTTTGGGGTTTGCAGAAACCTACAACTGGTTTAAGCTTTTTAAAAGGGATGAAAATCAACAGATGAAGATGCACGTTCTGGTTGCCCTTCCTCTATTTCAACTCCTGACAGTGTGACCAAAGTTTGTACGATCATCCTCAAAGATCGCAGGAGGACAATCCACGATGTTTGTGACATTGTTAGCCTATCTTATGGAACTTGCCAATACATTTTTTCTGGCGACCTTGATGTGAGATGAATCATCGCCAAGTTTTTCGCAAGGCTGCTGACTGATCAGCAAAGGAAGCATCATCTAGTGGTATGCATGGAGCTCAAGGAAATGGCCAGAAATGACCCTAACCTCCTCTCAGGTGTTGCATGGAGCTCAAGGAAATGGCCAGAAATGACCCTAACCTCCTCTCAGGTGTTGCATGGAGCTCAAGGAAATGGCCAGAAATGACCCTAACCTCCTCTCAGGTGTTGCATGGAGCTCAAGGGAATGGCCAGAAATGACCCTAACCTCCTCTCAGGTGTTGCATGGAGCTCAAGGAAATGGCCAGAAATGACCCTAACCTCCTCTCAGGTGTTGCATGGAGCTCAAGGAAATGGCCAGAAATGACCCTAACCTCCTCTCAGGTGTCATTAATTGTGATGAAAGCTGGGTTCACACGTACGGCTCAGAAACCAAGCAACAATCATCACAGTGGAAGAGCCCACCTTCTCCCCAACCAGAGAAGGCACATCAGTTCATGGGCAGTGTGACGTGAATGCTCATCACATTCTCGACATGGAGAGTGTTGTTTATAAGGAATTCGTTCCTCAAAGACAGACCGTCAGTGTAAAGTTCTGCTGTACGTTTTGAGACAGTTCCTGGAGGATTTGAGGCAAAAATGTCCAGACAAGTGGTTCACGAACAAATGAGTTCTTCACCATGACAGTGCACCCGTGCACACAGCCCTTGTTGGTTAGCAGTTTTTGGCATTAAAAAACATGCTGGTTGTCCTCCACTCCTTGTATTCACCAGATTTGGCCCCTGTGATTTTTTCCTCTCCAAAAAGGAAAGTCAACTGAAAGGACTGATTTGACATCGTTAAGGAGATCCAGAAGGAATCACAGAAGGTTCTGAACACATCTTGAATTTGGCTGTCTGTTATTTTGGTTTTATTTTTCTTGGAGGGAACAGTTTGCAAGCTCTTTGCCTTTGGTTCTTTCATCCTTGCATTAATTTAAAAAAAAAAAAAAAAAGAAGAAGAAGAAGAAGCTAGTGCTCAAGGACTTCTAGAATGCATTCTGGTCATGGGAGAAGTGCTGGAATCGGTGTCTGCACGCCCATGGAGGCTACTGTGAAGGAGATGGAGGTGATTATGACGTAAGTTTTTCCCTTTTATAGTCAAATTTCGGAAACTTTGAGGTAACACCTCTTAGTGAAAATAACTGAACGTACACTGCTTAGACCCGGTCACTGTTGGACACATGCCTCCTGGCTGTGTTGTTAACCATCTTGGTCTCAGGAGCTCAACCCAACTCATCCTATCCCATCACAACCACCTTGTTTTGGACATTGTGCAGCAATACCACTGTGTCTTAATTCAATATACAAGTGTTTGTTGGGCAGTGTTAGACCAGCATATCATCTACCATGACCGGTCTCGCCATTCATGGTTTCCCGATGGACCTCACCTCTGCTGCAGGGGTGGTTGCTGCCCCTGGTAAGGATGATCACCACCAGTGATGAGGGTTGGGCCCCTGAAAGAGTAGATTCGGCCTTCCTTCCCAGATGGAAGTGTTGCCAGCGAAGCAAGGAGCCATGTTTACATTGCGAGGTCAGCTGACAATCCCCACAGGCTGTCGGATGCCATCAGCAAGTTCTCACTGGGCAAATACTGAACAGTATTAAGGGATCACTTAGGGTTTTGGGTAAAGGGTCCATCCATCCATCCATCCAACGTCCAATCCTACGTTGCCCCATGAGGAGCGTAGGAGCCCAGGGCTAGGCAGTTGGTCCTGACATTTAAGATGAGTGACCAGCCTCACTCATCCCTGAGTGGCATTACGTGAGCAATAAACCCCAACCACTCCTTGGATATAAACCTTCACCGGCTCAATCCGATTGGAGCACAATAATTACCCACTTGACCACCAGGCGCCAAAATTTGGTTGTATGGTTACCACCCAGCATAGTAAAAAATAGTTTCCTGGTGTACAGGAAACCATTTGGCTTGTCACTCAGTGTAGAGTCACCCATAGGCAGAAGGAAGAGGAAAGAATGAAGGAATGAAAGACAGAAGAGGGAGTGTAAAGTCACCCATAGGCAGAAGGACGAGGAAAGAATGAAGGAAAGAAAGATAGATGATGGAAGGAAAGAGGGATGGAGGAGAGGAAAGGGCAGACACCTGAGAGCAGCACTACATCGAGTGAGTGGATGGTGAGTGCCCCCACCTACCACAAGGTAAAGGGTCAACTATTCAGTTTTGTGTATCTACAGATGATGTGGCCAAAATGACTGTGCTGCCTGAGTCCCTCACCCAGCTGGGGGACTGGCCTGTCATGTGCTGGTTGGCTCGTGCACCTTTCAGTGGTGAGTTTTTCAGTGGGAAAATTAGGCCTGTTGCTCCTGCTGTCTCAGAGGAGGAGATTTTATTTTACCTTCATTGCCTTGGCAACTGTTGCTCCCAGTTATCGGAGGTCACCCGCCTTATGGTCCACCCTCATGGAGATGAGGTCACAATGGTGGTCAGGGTGATGTGGCTGAAATTCAAGGGCCCCTTGCAAAAGCAGAATACCTTTGGCCACTCCTACTCCATAGGGGCTTATATTTTTCCTATCCTAGGGTGCGACATGTGCCATCGCTTCAGCCATGGCACAATCTCCTGCAAAAATAAAGTTAGGTGCTCAATATATAGTAGGTTCCATCTGTGCAAGTTCCCATCGGATGGTCAATGCTCCAATGACCCCTACTGCTTTTTCTGCAGGTTTGCACACCCAGTTGTCTCCCACACGTGTCCAGTCTACCAACAAGCACTTGCCATCCATGATGCTGTGAGAGCTGACTCTTCGACCCTGTCTAACATCGACACCCATCTGCATGCCCTCAATCCATTCGGATGCATTCCTCCCATCTCTGTCCTTTTGACAGCGCCTACTACTCCCTTTCGGACTTCCGGCCTTGTCCAGGATGGCCTTAAACATGCAGTTGTGGTCACAAACTGTTTTTCAACTTTGGATGACCTTGCTGGAACATCTGTTGGTGAGTCAGCAGCCGAACGCAGTGAGGTGAAATGTACGATAGCTGTGTCCTCCCACCCAACCTTTCAGTTAGCGGTGCTGCTCCACCCTGCCCCTTCTCCCAAGCCCCGTTGTCAACATTACCCAATCTGGGCCTTTACCCCTCATGCTACACCAGACTCCTTAGGTCCCTCCATCCAGCCAGATATCTTGCCTGGTATTATGTCAGCCATTTATACCCAGTCATTGGTTACTGTTCCTGCCCTTGCTCCAACCAAACCACAAGCTGTCGCCTCCCCAGTTTTCCTGAGATGGGCTCCACATCTGGTGATTCTCCTGCTTCTCCACATTGGCTCGTACCAAAGATAACCTCTGTAGTTTCCACACCTGCCAATCCCTCAGTTGCCCATTCCTCAGAGTCCTTTGCGTACCTCATGCTAACAGCCCTTTCCATGTGTAGAAATGGACAGTCCTTTATCAACATTTGTGTCAGCCTTGCACTGGCTCCTCTCCCTCCTCTCATCCCAGTGATGGCCCCTCTTCCTCTTCACAGATTCTTCTTCTGAGATGCCTTATCCCTTCTATGGAAAACTTCTCATTTCAAACAAACAGCAGTGGACCTCACCCCGGATGTCACTGGTCCCTGTGCAACTTGGCTGTCCCCACATCTCCAATTTCACTTTGAGGTTTTACCGTCCATTGGAGTGATCGTCAGGGTGTCGAGGGTGGTCTAGCTGTTGTGATCAGGGAGGATGTGTCCGTTCTGTTCTGCCACTGATCTGGCCCCGTCAAGGGGTGTTTGAAGCTCTTGTGGTCTGCCTGTCCTGTGTGACGGTTTGGATCACTGTGGTGGTTTGCAACAACCCTTTTAAGAACATTGGCCTAGAAGAGGCCTGAGCCTATCAAGACCAGGTTCCATTGCCCTACCTCTTTCTGGGTGATTTTAATGCCAGGCATCCACATTGGGCTTCTTTCCTGGTGTGGGGATCTGCAACAGGTCAGGATCTTTCCTCTTCCACTTTCTCTTGGAGAGTGGTTGCTTTTCCCTGCACACTTTCTTGGGGTTACAGACCCATATAGACCTTCTCTTGGAGTGTGGTTGCTTTCCCCTGCACACCCTCTTGGGGTTACAGACCCATATAGACCCACACTCAGGCCTGCCATCCATACTTCATCTATATGTATGGGACTCTGTTTTTGGTGCTCAGCCATTTGGATTGACCCATTTTGGGGGTCTGACCACCTTCCGGTTATCCTGGCTGTCCCTGCTTTTCCCGACCCTGCCTTGCCCTGGCTCATCCGCCGTGGATCCTCACAAGAACCTCCTGGGCCTTCTTTATGGCAACCCTTAGGGATACTGGGACTTTGCCTGGAACACCTTTGGATGACTGTGTGGCAGCCTTTACTTCTTTTGTGGTTGCACCAGGCAAGGCAACTTTCTGCAGGTCTTCAGCATGTTCCCAAAGCACTGCTATAGTTTCTTGGTGGCCGAGGGACTCCACCAGGGTTGTCTGGGCTAGGTGGTTTTCCTGTAATGCCTGGCGGAGGTTTCCCTGTCCTAGCCACCAAGGCTTTCACTACCGTAGGGATGTAGAATGCAAGAGGGCTCTTAACCGGGCATGGTTTGCTGGGTTTGTATTCTGCTTAATCCTTTCATTCTCCAGCTCACTACCCTGGACTTGGTCCTTTATTTGGCCAGTGAAAGGTTGCCCTACCGTCCACTCGTATCCTTTGGTGAAGGAGGGTAGCCTTCTGGTATGCTTCCTGGACAAGGCTGTCTTCTTAGCCACCTTCTGGTCACACTTTAGTACCCCTGCTCCACTTGCAGGTCTCCAGTGGTTGCTCAGAATCACTCAGGCAGGAATCCCCCCTCCCCCCCATCCCTGCAGGCTTAATTCCCACCTTCACCCAGGTGGGGCTCTTCTCTGCTCTGCAAACCTTACCGCCAAAGAAAACTTGTGGCCCGGATTTTGTCCCCAGTGAGGTTTTGGTTCATCTTACCCTCTCCCATTAGGTCTCTCTCCATGACATATTTAATAACAGCTGGGCTTTGGGGGTTTTCCCATCCTGCTGGAAAGCCTCTCACATCCTTTCCTTTCCCAAGCTGGGGAGAGATCCTTCTCTGGCTTTGCTCAGTACAGGCTGACAGCATTGCTATCCACTGTAGGGAAAATGCTTGAGAGGATGGTGTGTTGCTGGCTTTCCTGGTGGCTTTACCATCACATTCACCAGGCATACTTTCATCAGCAGATACTCATGTCAGTCTTTGTGGACCTCCGGGGAGCCTTTGATTTGGCCTTCCATGATGGAATACTTCACAAGTTGTGTCATCTTGGTGTCATGGGATCTACACTTTCCTGGATAAGGTATTTTTGAAGGAGTGATCCTTCATTGTTATCCCTGGGGATACTTCCTCTTTCCCCACCCTAGTCAGGCAGGGAGTAAGGATCAATTCTCAGTCCCCTTCCCTTTATCATCCACCTTTTAGCAAGGTGGCATGATAATGTTTTTGCCCACTTCTGTGTGTGTGTGTGTGTGTGTGTATTTACCAAATTGTGAGGTATAGGAAATGAGCTCCACTCGTGGGGTCCCGTCTCTGTTTCTCAGTAAGTCAAATTTAGCTTTAAACTCGTTTTTAAGTTTTTAGACAGGACGATCTCTTTGTCCAGGCTATTCCACAGATCTATACATCTATAAGGAAAACTATATTTCCTGATATCTTTCAAGCAGCGTGGCTTCTTTAATTTCATTCCGTGTCCTATTGTTACTCTCTTATCCCATAAAAACAGATCTTCTTTGTCAATTTTATCTACTCCCATCATGGTCCTGCAAACATGTCACCTCTCTTTCTCCTTTCTTCTAAGGAAGGCAAATCCAGCTTTTCCAGCCTCTCTCTGTATGACAGATCTGCCAGACTGGGGACCATTTTGGTTGCTGTTCTTTGTATTCTCTCTATCTTGTTTATATCTTTCTTTTTGTGTGGGGACCACACTACTGCTGCGTACTCTAACCTGGGGCGAATCATGGCCACTATCAATTTTTTCATCATCTCCTCATCCATATAATGAAAAGCTACTCTAATATTAGTCAGGAGTTTATACGTCTCTCTAACTCTCTTGTTAATGTGTTTTTTAGGTGACAAACTGTCCTGGACCAGCACACCCAAATCTTTCTCTTCTCTCACTTTTGTGATTGTTTCATTACCCATCAAATAATTCAGTGATGGCCTCTTGGTATTTTTTCTCATTTACCAAAATTTTACATTTTCTTGCATTGAATTTCATTCCCCACATCAGGCTCCATTTGTGTATCCTATCCAGATCCTCCTGCAGCATTTTACAATCCTCCTCAACCTCTGCCTTCCTCAAGATCTTTGCATCATCAGCAAACAGACTTCCATGACTGTTCACTCCATCTACCAAATCCATCCATCCATTGCCAGACGCCATGTATCCCAAACGGGGTGGTCAAGGGCTTAGAGTTAATTGTTTTACAGGGAGGGGCACTAATCCACCACCAACCCCACTTGACACGTAGGGATGCCAACAGCATCTGGTGTTCCCAGGCGGTCACCCATCCAAGTACTAACCAGACCCAACGTTCCTTAACTTCGCTGATCGGACGGGAAGCGGTGTACTCAACGTGGCATGGCCGTTGACATTTATGTAAATCAGGAACATTACTGGCGCCAACACCGAGCCCTGTGGGACTCTACCTGTTACTTCCCTCCATCCAGATATTCTATCCTTTATTACTGTCCTCATTTGTCTGTCTCACAAAAAGTCTCTCATCAATTCCAGGAGGTTCCCCTTCAGTCCTCCTATATGCTCTAATTTCCACATTAGTCTCTTATGAGGTACCTTGTCGTAGGCCTTCTCCAAATCTAAATACACACAGTCCACCCAACCATCTCTCCTGAAGCACGTCAATCCCTCTTGAGTAAAAACTCAACAAGTTGGAAACACATGACCTTCCACTTCTGAATCCAAACTATCAGCCAAAATATTCATGTCTTCCAGATATTTTACCCATCTATCATTCAGAATTCTCTCGCACAATTTTACAACCATGCTGATTAGAGACACTGGTCTATAGTTCAGGGGTTCTTCCCTGTTTCCTCCCATATAAATTGGTACCACATTTGCCCTCTTCCATTCTTTTGGCACTTTCCCCTCTTCCAGAGAACACACAATTAAACTGTGAATCTTATCCGCCAGTTGTTCTCTGCATTCCTTCAGTACCCAGTTAGAGATTCCATCTGGTCCTGGGGCATTCCTTACATCTTGAGTTTCCAGTGATTTATATACTTCCTGGACTTCCTTTGAGAGAGGTGAAGTTAGTTAATGTACAGCGAGGTTGGATGGTGAGGAATTGGAAAATGTGAGTATGTTTAAGTACAGTACTTGGGTAGTGTGATGAGTAAGGCTGGTGGTTTGGAGGGTGAAGTGCTTGAAAGGGTACAGCAGGGAAGAAAGGTTGCTGGTTCTTTTAAAGCAATGATAAGAAACAGGGAAGTGAGCATGAAAGTGAAAAAGTTACTACATGACAGTATTGTGATACCAACTCTAACGTATGGAAGTGAAGCTTGGACATTGTTGGAAGGACACAAGTCAAGAGTGAGAGCAGTGGAAATGAGTTATTTAAGAGGAGCCTGTGGAGTCACGTGGAGAGACAGGCTGACGAATGAGGATATAAAGGAGCGTTGTGGTGTGGATGTGGATGTGATAGGAAGCGTTATGAGGAACACACTGAGGTGGTTTGGCCATGTGGAGAGGATGGAGGGTGAAAGACTGACGAAGAGAGTGTATGTGAGTGAGGTGGAGGGGGGAAGAGGGAGGGGGAGGCCGAGGATGAGATGGAGGGATGGGGTGGAGAGGTATATGAGAGAGGGGGGTGTGAGTTAGGAGCAGGGCAGTGAAATGGTGGGGGACAGGGCGACTGGGAGGCGATTTGTTTGTGGCCACCCCAAACGGGATTGAGGCGTCTGGCAATAGATAGATAGATAGATCACTTCATTTCTAGTCACTTCCTCTCCTTCCACAAACTCCTTTTCATTATTGAAAACTGATTGGAAATATTTGTTCATTATTTCTGTTTGGTTTGCCACATCTTCTACTTTCAGTTTAGTGATTCCTTCCTTTTGTTTCAATTTGCCATTGACAAATCTATAAAACGGTTTGGGTTCATCCTTACATTTGTCTATTATACTTTTTTCAAAATTCCTTTCTTCCTCTCTATGTATTCTTGTGTATTCATTTCTAGTTCTTTTATATTCTTCCTTTGTTTTGTTGTTACCTCTCTTTCTCCAATTATTCCATGCCATATCTCTCTCTTTTTTTGCTATCATACACCTTCTATTAAACCACTCCTTTTTCCTGTTTTCTTTCCCCCTTACTCTTGGCACAAAATTTTCCTCTCCTGAATTACAGAGGCCTAGAAAAATATCCCACTTCCTGTGTATCTCCCCTGTTTTTCTGAATTTTCTCCAATCTGCATTTTCAAAAAATTTTCTCAATCCTGTGAAATTTGCATTCCCAAAGTTGTATCTTCCCTGCCTATAAAGCTCGTCTCTTGGCTCCACGTTCCCTGTTATCATCTGGAACTCAGTGACCACATGATCACTTTTTCCAATAGGACACAGATATTTCAGGGATTGTGTTACATTGGTTTCTTTGGTAAACAGTAAATCTAGTCTTGCTGGCGTGTCCTCACCTCGGAACCGTGTCTCTTCTTTGACCCATTGCGTCATCACATTGTTCATTGTTACATTTAATAATATGGTGCCACACGAATCTTTGCTGCCTCTTGAGTCCCATTCCTCCCAGTTCATCTCTTTACAATTGAAGTCACCCATTAAAATTATATTGTTGCTTTTCTTAATAATTTTCTGTAAATAACTAGCCATGTCTGACAACATTTCCTGGTATTCATCATCACTCCATGCTCTTGTCTTAGGAGGAACATACAGTACTGCCATATCTCTCTTGCTATTCTCTCCAGTTTCTAATTTCATATTTATCACTTCGACCCTGCCATCTCCCATTTCCACGGTATCTTCATTTATGTTGTTCTTCACTGCTATCATCACTCCTTCTCCTGTTTTTTCTTTTCTGTCTGATCTCCACAGTTCGTAATTACCATCTCCCATATGAACATCAGCATCTTCTCTTAACTTGGTCTCTACAAAGCACATAACATCAGGTTCATGTACCCTCAAAAAATCATTTATTTCTAGTCTTGCCGATATTAAACCATCGTCATTTTTATATACCACCTTCACATTATTCTTGAGGTTTTTTATACCTTCTTTTCTCCTTCTCTTCTTCGGTATCACTTTCTTAATTTCTGAGCCATGACTCTCCAATAAAACACTGACTTCTTTTCCTCCATTCTCTGTTCATTTTTTACCTTTGCTTCCTTTACTAACTCCTTTATTTTGGCTCTTTCCTCCTCATTTGCATCTCTCCTTATCCAAACATTTTTTAACCCTTCCTTGTCTGATAGTTTCCATGTTCTACTGATAATTTCGTTTACTGTTTCCTTAGACTTAAACTTTACTTTCAATGGCCTTGCCCCTCCTTCCTCGTACTTTGTTAACCTAAACACCTCTTCAGTCTCTTCTTGAGCTTCGTTGTTTTCCCCCATGACTACTGATATTATTTCTTTAACCTTATTCAGTTCTTCTCTTTCTCTTTCAGATCTTACTGTCATACATTTTTTGTTAACTCATGAAATTATTACACATTTTTCATATCTGCTACATCCCTAACAAAAGATTCTCTACTTCTCAGTACCCTAACCACTTCCTTCTCTACCTTTTCCTTGCTTTCTTGTTCTGTAATCTCTTTCAGATTTACATTTCCTTCTTCCTAAATTTTCTTCCACCCCTTATGTTGCTCCTTCATTTCTTTAATTTGCGCATTGTGTATTCTTGATTTGGTTTCATACTCATCTAGTTTGCTTTTCATCCTGTCCCTTTCTTCTTCCAACCTCTTATTCTCCCTCTTGAGCTATTTTATTTCATTAGAAGCAGATTCATTGCTTACCTTTAATTCCGTAACTTCTCTGTCTTGTTCGTCACCGCATGTACAAATTTTTTCCAGTTTATTCCATAGAATTGTGATCCCATTTTCCTGCTCTATGGCCCGTTCCTTTAACTCTCTAATTATTGTCCATACCTTTTTTATCTCCTGGACGTTCCTCTCCGCTGTTTTCTCTACTTCTGCTACTCTTGTTTGGTTCAACTTAATACAGTACTTCCATTTCTCACATCCTCTTCAGTGAAGCCTTCAAATCCTCTCTCGCCAGTCATAAACTAAGCACCGTCCTTTTGTGCATTGATTCAACCATATGGAGACTTTCTATTTCCACTATGTCTTGTACTTTTTATGACCGAAACCGCGGTTTTCATTTACTGTCCGATGGGACCACCACTCACACACTCATTTACATAATCACAAACAGGCTGGTCTCCTTTTCGTTGCTGATTCAGCTATTATTTCTTCACGATCCAGGAAGAGCTCCATCTCTGTCGGCGACCTGTGTGTGTGTGTGTGTGTATTTACCTATTTGTAGTATACAGGAATTGAGCAATGCTCGTGTTGTCCTGTCTTCATACCCACATTTATCTAGTCTACTTTTACACACATGAATGTTTTTCTCCTGCACCACCTTTTTGTCTAAGTTGTTCCAAATATTTATGTATTTACCTAATACTGTATACCTAATTGTGACCTACACGAAATGTGCTGTGCTCGTGGGTTCCCGTCACATTTTTCTCAGTAAGTCAAATTTAGCTTTAAACTCGTTTAAGTTTTTAGACTGAACGATCTCTTTGTCCATGCTTTTCCATAAGTCTGTACTTCTGTAAGGAAAGCTATATTTTCTTGATATCCTTCAAGCAGCTTGACTTTTTCAATTTCATTCCGTATCCTCTTGTTGCTCTCTTATCCCATAAAAACAGATCTTCATGGTCAATTTTATCTACTCCCATCATGGTTCTGAACACTGCAATCATGTCTCCCCTCTTTCTCCTTTCCTCTAAGGAAGGCAAATCCAGATTTTCCAGTCTCTTTCTGTATGACAGATCTGCCAGACTGGGGACCATCTTGGTTGCTCTTCTTTGTATTCTCTCAAGCTTGTTTACCGTATATCTTTCTTTTTGTGTGGGGACCACACTACCACTGCATATTCTAACCTGGGGTGGATCATGGCCACTATCAATTTTTTCATCATCTCCCCATCCATATAATGAAATGCTACTCTTATGTTATTCAAGAGTTTATACGTCTCTCTAATTATCTTGTTAATGTGTTTTTCAGGTGACAAACTATCTTAGACCAGCACTCCCAAATCTTTTTCTTCTCTCCTTTTTGTGATTAATTCATTACCCAACAAATAATTCAGTGATGGCCTCCTGGTACTTTTACCCATTTCCAATATTTTACATTTTTTTACATTAAATTTCATTTCTTACGTCCGGCTCCAATCATGAATCCTATCCAGATCCTCCTGCAGCATTTTACAATCCTCCTCAACCTCTACCTTCCTCAAGATCTTGACATCATCAGCAAACAGACTTGCATAAGTGTTCACTCCATCTACCATACCATTTACGTAAATCAGGAACCTTACTGGCGCCAACACCGAGCCTTGAGGGACTCCTCTTGTTACTTCCCTCCATCCAGACATCCTCTCCTTTATTACTGTCCTCATTTGTCTGTCTTTTAAAAAGTTTCTCATCCATTCCAGGAGTTTCCCCTTCAGTCCTCCTATATATTCTAGTTTCCACATTAGTCTCTTATGGGGTACCTTGTCAAAGGCCTTCTCTAAGTCTAAGTACACACAATCCACCCAACCATCTCTCTCCTGTACCACATCAATCACTCTTGAGTAAAAGCTCAACAAGTGGAAACACATGACCTTCCACTTCTGAATCCAAACTGACATTCAGCCAAAATATTAATCTCTTCTAGATATTTTATCCATCTGTCTTTCAGGATTTTCTTACACAATTTTGCGACCATGCTGGTTAGAGACACTGGTCTATAATTCAGGGGTTCTTCCCTGTTTCCTCCCTTATAAATTGGTACCACATTTGCCCTCTTCCATTCTTTTGGCACTTTCTCCTCTTCCAGAGAACACACAATTAAACTGAATTTTATCTGCCAGTTTTTTTCTGCATTCCTTCAGTACCCAATTAAAAATTCCATCAAGTCCTGGGGCTTTCCTTACATCTTGAGTTTCCAGTCATTTATACACTTCCTGTACCTCCACTTTTATGTCTTTTATCACCGGTACATTTCTAATCACTCCGACTCCATCCACAAAGTCTTTTTCATTAGTGAAAATCGATTGAAAACATTTGTTCGTTGTTTCAGCTTGCATTGCTGCATCTTTATAGACCTCTCCTTTTACTTTCAGAGTGGTGATTCCTTCCTTTTGTTTCAGTTTGCCATTAACAAATCTATAGAACAGTTTGGGTTCATCCTTGCATTTGTCTATTATATCTTTTCAAAATTCCTTTCTTCTTCTCTTGTATTCTTGTGTATTCATTTCTAGTTCTTTTATATTCTTCCTTTGTTCTGTTGTTACCTCTCTTTCTCCAGCTGTTCCACGCATTCTCTCTCTTTTTTTTTTGCTATCATACACTTTCTACATTAAACCACTCCTTTTTCCTTATCCTTATCCTCGTTGGTAAAACCCTCAAATTCGCCGCTATCAGGTGTAAACAAAGAGCTGCCTCTTTCCGCTATGATGCAACCTACAAAAACTTTACATTTTTTCTGTATTTTGTACTCTTGTTGGACCAAAATCTGTGCTTTTTTCACCACTATGATATTGGACTACCATTCATTCATTTACATAATCACAATAGGCTTGGTTCCTTTTTGCCGCTGGTTCGGCAATTAATTTCCCATGATCCATTAAGAGCTCCGTCTGCATTGGCAACCTGTGTGTGTGTGTAGGTACAGACAAGTGACACCAAACATAACGTACAGCAGTACTGTATTCAGTGAACTACAGTTTGTATGACAGTTTATATCCCAAATCACTGTATAACTCATAAAACCTCTTTATAATTGGAGTCCATGGGGAGGTAAAAGGAACAGCCACAGTGATGGCAGTTTTGAAATGTAGATTTTTCTGCTGCTCATGTTATAAATATCTTTGTAAGCAGTGTATTGCGAAACTAAACAGGCACCTTACTCTCCCTATTCACAACCCTGCTGCTCTCCCAAGTCCCTCTCTCTTTCCCCATGATGAGGAGGGGTGTATCACTGCAGCCCGGTACTGTGCATACACGCTCGCTGTTGGTACTTCCACATTCTTTCATTTAGATAACCATTAATTATATCTCATATGATCCCAGAGTTGCTGGCACGAGGCACTGTTCTGGGAGGGTCCTACGGCTGGTAGTATTAAACAACCTCTTCCCCTTCTCACAAAGCATCTTCGTGAAGAGGCTCTTTCCAGTTTGGTACCTTTAATCCCCTGCCGAACAGCCTCTTCCCAGAAGGAGATTATGGAATGGTTGGTATGCTGCGGGGGTGTGCTCTGGGAGAGAAATCGTGAGATTGTTACGCCGGAGGAGCTCAAATTTGCCGTCATCTGTTTTATGTTTACTCTCTCGTGTGATATATTGCGAAAATAATATGCTAAATCTGATAAATAGCGTCTTCGAATCAGTCCAATGGTGGGATATAGTTTTAATACTTGATACTTTAATACTTGATACTTTAATACTTGAGAGGGGGTCCGATGGTGGTTAGGATTATGGCAACTAGAATTTAGCGGTTTTGTTTGGTGGTACAGTTAGGTTAGATATAGGTTAAGTTAGGTCAGGTCAGGTTATCTAACAGACTTGTACACCATTCCCCTTTTCATTACTGTCTTCAGAAAGGTAAGCACGTGGTATAATTAAGGCCGTGATTAGGATTACAGCAGTTAGAATTTAGCGGCGACTTCCATAATCCTAACCACGGTTAGGATTATGGCAGCTAGAATTTAGTTGTTTGGTGTGGTGGTTCAGTTAGGTTAGAAATAGGTTAGGTTAGGTCAGGTCAGGTCAGTTTTGGTTAGGTTAGGTTAATACTGCTACAGTTCGGCTTAAACCACTAGAAGTTAGCAGTCATGTTTGTTTTTTTCGGCTATGTTAGAAATACTGTTAGGTTAGGTTATTTAGGTTAAGTTATGGCTACCGTAAAGAGGAAGTGATTAGGATTACGGCAGCTACAATTTAGCGGCGATGGCAGTAATATAACCACGGCCTTAAATTGTACCATGTGCTTGCCTTTCTGAAGACAGTAGTGAAAAGTGGAATGGTTTACAAGTCTGTTAGATAAAGTGCTCTTGGAAATAAGCAATGAAGTTGCCTGGATCACCACTGTATGAGACACAGGTAACTTGGGAATGATAGGAGTGAACGACTGGGCTGTGTGCACGTAGCAGTCACTGAGCTCTGTAGTGGTAGCAGTAGTTTGATCGTAAACGGGTAGCACCAGTCTCCTAAAGATCTATAAATAAAGACAGTATCACACAGAAAAAAAATGATAAAACATCTTAAAAAATTGCAAATACATTTCGTGAATGTAAAGATACTAACTACCTACATGAATATGATGTCAGTATAAAAAAGATACGAAGATATTTGGGAAGAGGCGGGTGATGCTCCTGCTTCATATTCCAGTACTTTTAACCCTGAGAGACCTCTTCGTGCACCGTATGAGGAACCTCTTTGCTTTAAAACTACGGCAGGCGTGACGAAGAGCTTGTTCGTGGGAAGAGGTAGTTTAATACTACCAGCCTAAGCGTACCGCCTTCCGCCTATTGGCTCATAATTGTGAAGCACATAGGTCCCTACCTGGGGGTTCCCTACTTTGTTAAGATTTTAAAATTCCCAGTTCTGTCCAATACTGGGGACATTGGGCTCCAGTGGGATATGGCCATCATAATTATAAGCTGCCATGCATTTTAAAATACAGTATAGCTGTTCAAAAACAGACCTCAGTCATGAGTGTGAGGTTCACTGTGAAAGGAAAGATTACATTTGTGTCGTCTGATATAATTATAAACGTTGGCATTTATTCATCTGCATAATGGTAGGTAATTATAATAAGCATGTAATTTTTGCCATCACATACCTTCAAATATGAATTACAGACGGGGACAAGCAAAGCGCACCTAACTTTATTATTGGTGATTTCCATTGGGCGGACTTGTTTTGACACTTGACAGCTGTGAGATGACATCAGCTGGCTGGTGGTATGTTTAATTTCCCGCTGAGTGACTGGCTGTTCCCCAGAGCATTTTACCTCCCCATGGATGGCTTATATTAATATTGACTTTTATCAGTTACAAAATGATTTGGGATATAACTAGACTATACACACTGTACTTCACTGACTGTTGTACTCTATGTTTGGTGTCATAAGTTTGTAGTAAATTTATGTTTGATACGAAACAAATAAATAGTGAATAGGCTTCATTCGAAAATGAATTGTATCCTTGACTTCGACAGTTTATGATACATATTTAACTTTTCTAGCATCCTCTGTGAAATGCTAATTCTTTCACATTATTTTTAATGTTTATCTTCTTGATTTTTAACATTACTGAAGAGAAGTACTGTACAGGCCTGATTACGAACTGAGAACACATTTAGTTTCATTACGTGGGTAACCACTCAAACATTTTATATGAACCAATCACCAGCTTACACAGCAAGTAGGCGTGGCTTTTAGGCCTTAGTAGTGTAAAATCGGTATAGCATGCGTCAGCCTCGGTCACCTAATGGCGGCTCTCCATGCTGCTCAATCTGTGGCGTCCTCCCTGTTCAGTCCCTTACCTCTGAGGTCACACTTAATGACCTCGTCCCACTTATTTTTCAGTCTACCCCTCACATCCCCAACCCCAATATTAACGCTTCTCACTTTTTGCACCCATTTATCTTCCCCCATCCCCTCCACTTGCGTAAACCACCTCAGTCTACCTCTCCTCATCACAACACCAATACACTCTAGTCCCATCCTACCTCTTAGCTCTTCCATCGTAAAGCCAGCCCCCCGAGGCCATGCATGCAGGGATGCATTGCACATCCACCTAATTAGTGTTATTTCTGTACATTTCAGCCTGCAAATAACCTCTTCCTTTATTGCCCAGGTCTCACTACCATACAATATTACGCTTCTAACACATGCTGCATATAAAGATCCCCTAGCACATAGGGAGAGCCCTCTCAGTGTCAGGAGAGGCAACAGCTCCCTGAACTTCCAACCACTTCTCACCCTGGCCAACCTCCTGCACATAACATGTCTGCCAAATAACAAAATTCTTCCATACATTCAAGAGACTCACCAGGTAGCTGAACCCTTTCATGTCTGACCATCTCCACCTCCTCTCCCTGACACACCGCTCACATAAAATCAGCATTATTTTGCAGTCTACCTTTAATACCACTATGTCTCTTATGCACCCACTTATCACAAACACTGCACAAGATGGAATTACTTCTCATGCCGTTGTGGCAGGAAGTAATTCCATATTGATAACCTGGGGAGGGTTCAGCAGATGGCATCAAACATGATACCATGTTAAGGGAACTGACCTATGAGGAGAGATTGGAAAGACTGAAGTTACCAACACTACGTGAGAGAAGGGAAAGATGTGACTTGATCACTATCCATCTATCTATCTGTCTATTGCCAGATGCCTTAATCCCATACGGGGTGGCCATAAACAAATTGCCCTCTCCTCCCCTCCCGCTCACTCACATACACTCTTCTCGTCAGTCTCTCACTCTCCTTTCTCTCCACATGGCCAAACCACCTCAATGTGTTTCTCCTAACACTTCCTATCACTTCCACATCCACACCACAATGCTCCTTCACGACCTCATTTGTCAGTCTGTCTCTCCATGTGACTCCACAGGCTCCTCTCAAATAACTCATTTCCACCAGTGGTACTCTTAGTCATGACTTCTGTCCCTCCAACAAGGTCCAAGCTTCACTTCTATATGTTAGAGTTGGTATTACAGTACTGTCATGTAGTAACTTTTTCACTTCCATACTTACTTCCCTGTTTTGTATCACTACTTTGAAGGAACCAGCAACCTTTCTTCCTTGTTGTACCCTTTCAAGCACTTAACCCTGTAAACTTCCATCCTTTCTCATCACACTATCCAAGTACTGAAACGCACTCACATTTTCCATTTCCTCCTCATCATACCTCACTGTACATTCACTGACTTCCCTTCTCACGAAGACCAAAACTTTACTCCTCCCTACGTTCACCTATAGATTCCGTTTCTTACACACTCTCCCAAACTCATGCACCAAGCCTTGCAGCTCCCCTTCATCTTAACAAACTAACTAAAAATATGAACAAGAATCCTTGAACTTGATCACAATGTTTAGAAATGTAAGAGAACTGGAAAGGGCAGATAGAGAGGTTTCTTTTTGTGTTGGATGGAAGAACAAGAAGTCATGACTTCAAGATGAGGAAAAGTAGATGTCTTAATGATCTTAAAAGGTTCAGTATCCTGAATAGAAACATAAGTATTTGAAATTACTTAGACGAAGAGGTGGTGCGGGCAAAAAACATTCATATGTTTAAAACTAAACTAGATAAATGTAGATATGGAGACAGGACAACACAAGCTTAGCTCAATTCCAGTATACTATAAATAGGTAAATACACACACACACACACAGAAACAGCCGGAGAGAGCAGACGTCCCAGCCATTGCTGCTAACCTTAAGTAGTTTCAGGAATTTTGTCTGTCCTGTCTCCTAAGGTCTTGTTTTAAATTTAAAATAATGAAAGTTAATAGACTACCAAAAATGTAAAGATTTATTGGCTAGAGTATACATGAATGTTTGTAGTTTTTTTCGGTAACAGCTGTTTTTGTACTTAACCAACATCAAACATGGCCGAAAATGTAAACAATGAGGGACTCGAATTTCAAGGATTTGATACAAATACCAATGTCATGGACCTGGTTAAAACATTAATTATGTGGATTAGTGAACTTGAAAAGAAAGTAGAGAATCTAGTGATAAAGGATGTGTCTGAAAATACGGATACTACCATACAGAGTCTGATCCAATCCAATGAAACAGCGAATGAAGAGATTAGAAATTTGAAGCGTGAAAATGTTGAATTGAGGAGGAAACTAGAAGAGAGTACTAATAAAACGGAGAAGGTGAGTGGTGTATTAGAAGAGCATAAGGCAAAGTGGGCACACGTAGAAGAAGAACAGAAAGAAGTGGTGAGCTTAAGAGAGATCATCCAGGAAGAAAGGGAAATGAACAAGAAAAAAATGGAAGAAAATGTAGTGAAAATACTGAAGAAAAAAGAGAAAATAGTGAGAGAAACTGTAGAAAGGAACAGATGTGTGGTAGTATTTGGAAACAGGCAAGAGGAAGAAAAGGTTAGGTTCGTGAGACTCGAGAGAGACACGAACCTGGTGAGAGGAATATTAGGCAAGATTGACCCCAAAGGAGACAAGTGGGTAAAAGAAATTGAGGAAGTAAGGAGGATAGGGCCTTATAAGAAAGGGGAAACAAGACCAATGAGAGTCAAGTTTACATCAGAAAGTGTAATAAATGAGATACTTAAAGTGACCTGGAAATTAAGCAAAGAGGCGGGGATGGAAAATATTATAATAAGAAAAGATCTGAATGAAGAAGAAAGAGAAGTTTTAAAATCATTAAAGGAAGAAGTAAAGGAAAAAAATGACAAGAGGACAGAGGAAGAATGTAATACTTTTTTTTGGAGAGTATTGGATATGAAAGTAAGGAAATGGCATTTAACCCCTTAACCGTGGGGTGTCACTTTCGTGACGCTTGTGAGCAAGGGATCATACCGCGGGGCATCGCTTTTGTGATTCTATGTTACTTTGAATTCACCCGGGCTTCCAAGTGGGGGCTTGTATCATCTATCAATACTGCCAATGTCTAACACTAGTCAGCACTCCTAATCTCATCTGTACTCCCATCCATTGTTGACAATTTAACCATTTCTCCCCGTTCTTGACTCCCCTCCATTACCCTATCCTCTCGCCTGCCTGGCCGTGCTACGCTAAGTAAATCTTCCCTGGAATTTTTCACTGATTTCATCCATTGAAATAAGCCCTATGCCCTGTTCTTATACCAAATAATATATACAAGAAAGAAAAAAGGTAAGTGAGAGTGCCATACACCTGGAATTGGCTAATTATCACCTGACAACACTTCACGTGCACTCGTTCGGTAATTTTCGCTGTTTATTTCCCCTTGAAATATGCCATATAATCTATTTTCGTAATAAATATACATATAAGGAGGGAAGGGAGAAGCCTAAGTGATATTTACATTCACCTGGAACTACCTAATTTATAATGTATTGTCTAGATTTCCTGCCAATCATTTCACTGCTATAAATAGCTGTGTCAAGAGGCTAAACGTTGGCAGTACTGATTTCCCTAGGTAGGCCTCCACCCCGGCTCATCCTTATCAGTTCACTCTCATCTTCCAGTGTAGGGGTACGTCTGTTCGCTCTTGCTAGCTTCAGGGGCTTTTCACCCCCATGCAAAGGGCCCTGTGACCTTTATCCCCTACTAAACCTCGTGTAGAAAGAGGTAAAGGGCTGACAATTGATAAAAGAGTAACTACGATCTTTCTGTTGAGTAAAACAGTGCAAGTGGAATTGTAATTAATGTGTAAACAGCAAGTGAAAGTAATGAATGTAAATATATGTGAACAGTGGAAAATAGTTTTATAAGTTACTTCAAGTGACAGTGCATAACACAGTGTAAATAAAATAGAAATGTAAATAACGTAAATAAAATAGAGAACGTAAATAGAAATGTAAATGAGTAGTATTATAAGAATACGAGTATATATCCTAGGAGTAATGAAAGTGAAAGATTAACTCTAGCATGTCTGACTACTATGAGTTATGAGAGGGAAATTGAAAGTGACATTCACTCTCAATGCTAGTATACAGGAACAGAAAGTGAATGCTACGTATTTTACTGAAAGAAATTGAATCCCTACAGTGACAATAAACTAATACTACTGAAGGAAACTTAAGGATAAAGACTGTAGATATATATAAGTGTTTTATAGTAATAGAAATATAAAGTGTGAGGGGTTTTAAGAATAATAAATGACAGAGTACCATGAGCGAACTAGCGCAAGTGCGACGGTCAGACATGCTCGTAATTTTCATTGCTTTCACAGTTTTTTTTTTTTTTTTTGGAGTATGGATCCCAAACTACTTGAAAATCATAGAGTAGTGTTTATAGTGTTAATATCTGACTGTGGTAATCATATTACGGGTTGTCGGGAAGTGGAAAGTGGAGACTTCGTTACCCAACTTCAGAGGTCTCCACAAGTCCTACGGTAAACGACGAAGGCTCAACAAACATTCCAGGAGAAAGCTGAAGGTATGTGCCATAAGCATATTTAATTTTAATATTCTAGGACTAATAACTGATTTTTGGCAAATATTTTTTGAGAGTGTGTCGGAGCCC
Source organism: Coenobita brevimanus (assembly GCF_032717465.1). Classification (NCBI taxonomy): domain Eukaryota; kingdom Metazoa; phylum Arthropoda; class Malacostraca; order Decapoda; family Coenobitidae; genus Coenobita; species Coenobita brevimanus. Next base: position 34,653,315 of record NC_136967.1, read on the forward strand.
GAATAACCCCACGGCACACGCAAAACATTGGTAAACATGCCCGCGGTGTAGGGGTTAAGGAAATAGAAGTGAAGGAAACTAAGGGGGATGGCTGTGAAAGATCAGAAGTTGAGGAAGTGGTACGGACAGAGAGTAGGAGAGAAGAGGGTATTAAAAACTCCAAAAATAATTTGAAGGTAATATATACTAATGTTGATGGTTTCATATCGACAAGGATTGAAATTAACGATTTCTTTAAAGAACATGAATCTGATGTCATGTGCTTTGTAGAGACCAAATTAAGAGAAGATATTGATGTTCATTTGGGAGATGGTAAATACAAACTGGAAAAAAGATAGAAAAGAAAAAATGGGAGGAGTGATGATAGCAGTGAAGAACAACATAAATGTAGATACTGTGGAAATGGGAGAAGGCAGGGCTGAAATGATATATATGAAATTAGAAACTGGAGAGAATATTAAGAGAGATATGGCAGTAGTGTATGTTCCCCCAAAGACGAGAGCATGGAAGGATGACGAATACCATGAGATGTTGTTAGATATGGCTAGCTATTTCCAAAAAAAAATTGAGAAAAGCAATAATATAATTTTGGTGGGTGACTTTAACTGTAAAGAGGTGAACTGGGAGGAATGGTACTCGGGAGGCGGCGAGGATTCGTGGGGCACTATGTTATTAAATATAATAATGAATAATGATGATGCAATGGGTCAAAGAAGAGACACGGTTTCGAGGTGAGGACACACCAGCAAGATTAGATTTCCTGTTCACCAAAGAACCCGATGTAATAGAATCATTGAAATATCTCTGTCTATCTATCTATCTATAGCCCGACGCCCTAATCCCGCAAAGGGTGGCCGCAGACAAAACGCCTCCAAGTCGCTCTGTCACCCACCATTTGACTACCCTCCCCCCAACTCACTCCCCCCCTCCCTCATATACCTCTCAACTCCATCCCTCCACCTCATCCTTGGTCTACCTCTCCCTCTCCCTCCTCCCACCTCACCCACATACACCCTCTTAGTCAGTCTTTTAGGAAAAAGTGATCATGTGGTCATTGAGTTCCAGATGTTAATAGGGAACGTCGAGCCAAGAGACGAGCTTCATAGACAGGGAAGATACAACTTTGGCAAAGCAAATTTTACAGGATTGAGAAACTTTTTTGAAAATGCGGATTGGAGAAAATTCAGAGAAACAAGAGAGATACAGAGGAAGTGGGATATCTTTCTAGACTTCTATAATTTGGGAATGGAAAAATTTGTACCAAGAGTAAGAGGGAAAGGAAATAGGAAAGAGGAGTGGTTTAATAGGTGTATGATAGCAAAAAAAGAGAGAGATAAGGCGTGGAACAATTGGAGAAAGAGTGGCAACAACAGAACAAAGGAAGAATATAAAAGAACAAGAAATGAATACAGAAGAATACGTAGGGAAGAAGAAAGGAATTTTGAAAAAGGTATAATTGACAAATGCAAGGATGAACCCAAACTGTTTTATAGATTTGTTAATGGCAAACTGAAACAAAAGGAAGGAATCACCAAACTGAAAATAGAAGGAGAGGTCTTTAAGGATGCAGCAATGCAAGCAGAAATAATGAACAAACGTTTCTAGTCAGTTTTCACTAAAGAAAAGGAGCTTGTGGAAGGGGAGGGAGTGATTAGCAATGTTCCGGTGATGAAAGATATAAAAGTGGAGGTACAGGAAGTGTATAAATTACTGGAAACTCAAGATGTAAGGAAAGCCCCAGGACCTGATGGAATTTCTAATTGGGTACTGAAGGAATGCAGAAAACAACTGGCGGATAAAATTCACAGTTTAATCGTATGCTCACTGGAAGAGGGGAAAGTGCCACAAGAATTGAAGAGGGCAAATGTGGTACCAATTTATAAGGGAGGAAACAGGGAAGAACCCCTGAATTATAGACCAGTGTCTCTAACCAGCATGGTCGCAAAATTGTGTAAGAGAATCCTGAAAGACAGATGGATAAAATATCTGGAAGAGATGAATATTTTGGCTGAATGTCAGTTTGGATTCAGAAGTGGATGGTCATGTGTTTCTAACTTATTGAGCTTTTACTCAAGAGCGATTGATGTGGTACAGGAGAGAGATGGTTGGGTGGATTGTGTGTACTTAGACTTAGAGAAGGCCTTTGACAAGGTACCTCATAAGAGACTAATGTGGAAACTAGAATATATAGGAGGACTAAAGGGGAAACTTCTGGAATGGATGAGAGACTTTTTGAGAGACAGACAAATGAGGACAGTAATAAAGGATAGGATGTCTGGATGGAGGGAAGTAACAAGTGGAGTCCCTCAAGGCTCAGAGTTGGCACCAGTAATGTTCCTGATTTACGTAAATGATATGGTAGATGGAGTGAACAGTTATGCAAGTCTGTTTGCTGATGATGTCAAGATCTTGAGGAAGGTAGAGGTTGAGGAGGATTGTAAAATACTGCAGGAGGATTTGGATAGGATACACAATTGGAGCCGGACGTGGGAAATGAAATTTAATATAAAGAAATGTAAAATATTGGAAATGGGTAAAAGTACCAGGAGGCCATCACTGAATTATTTTTTGGGTAATGAATTAATCACAAAAAGGAGAGAAGAGAAAGATTTGGGAGTGCTGGTCCAAGATAGTTTGTCACCAGAAAAGCACATTAACAAGATAGTTGGAGAGACTTATAAACTCTTGACTAACATAAGAGTAGCATTTCATTATATGGATGAGGAGATGATGAAAAGATTGATAGTGGCCATGATCCGCCCCAGGTTAGAATATGCAGCGGTAGTGTGGTGCCCACACAAAAAGAAAGATATAAACAAGATTGAGAGAATACAAAGAACAGCAACCAAGATGGTCCCCTGTCTGACAGACCTGTCATACAGAGAGAGGTGGGAAAAACTGGATTTGCCTTCCTTAAAGGAAAAGAGAAAGAGGGGAGACATGATTGCAGTGTTCAGGACCATGGTGGGAGTAGATAAAATTGACAAAGAAGATCTGTTTGTATGGGATAAGAGAGCAAGAAGAGGACACGGAATGAAATTGAAAAAGTCAAGCTGCTTGAGGGATATCAAGAAATATAGCTTTCCTTACAGAAGTATAGACTTATGGAATAGCCTGGACAAAGAGATCGTCCAGTCTAAAAACTTAAATGACTTTAAAGCTAAATTTGACTTATTGAGGGGGATGTGAGTTGGGAGCAGGGCAGTGAAATGGCGGGGGACAGGGCTACTTGGAGGCGATTTGTTTGTGGCCACCCCAAACGGGATTGAGGCGTCTGGCAATAGATAGATAGATAGATAGATAGTACATTCCGTGTATATCACAATTAGGTATATTAGGTAAATACATAAATATTTGGAACGACTTAGACAAAGAGGTGGTGCATGAGAAAAACATTCATGTGTGTAAAGGTAGACTTAATAAATGTGCATATGGAGACAGGACAACACGAGTATTGCTCAATTCCTGTATACTACAAATAGGTAAATACACACACACACACACACACACACACACACACACACACACACACACACACACACACACACACACACACACAGCCGGAGAGAGAGGGCGTCCCAGGCATTGCTCCTAACCTTGAGTAGTTTCAGGAATTTTGTCTGTCCTGTCTCCTAGGGTCTTTCTTTAAATTTAAAATAATGAAAGTTGGTAGACTACCAAAAATGTAAAGATTTGTTGGCAATAATATACATGAATGTTTGTGGCTTATTCGGTAACAGCTGTTTAGGTACTTTACCGGTACGTTAAACATGACCGAAAATGTAAACAATGAGGGAATGGAATTTCAAGGATTTGATGCTAATACTAATGTCATGGACCTGGTGAAAACATTAATTATGAGGATTAGTGAACTCGAAAAAAAAGTAGAGAATCTAGTGATAAAGGATGTGTCAGGAAATACGGAAACCACCATACAGAGTCTAATCCAGTCCAACGAAACAGCCAATGAAGAGATTAAGAATTTGAAGAGGGAAAATGTTGAACTGAGGAGGAAACTTGAAGAGAGTACTAATAAAACGGAGAAGGTGAGTAATGTATTAGAAGAACACAAGGCAAAGTGGGCACACGTAGAAGAAGAACAGAAAGAAGTGGTGAGCTTAAGAGAGATCATCCAGGAAGAAAGGGAAATGAACAAGAAAGAAATGGAAGAAAATGTAGTGAAAATACTGAAGAAAAAAGAGAAAATAGTGAGAGAAACTGTAGAAAGGAACAGATGTGTGGTAGTATTTGGAAACAGGGAAGAGGAAGAAAAGGTTAGGTTCGCAAGATTCGAGAGAGACACGAACCAGGTGAGAGGAATATTAGGCAAGATTGACCCCGAAGGAGACAAGTGGGTAAAAGAAATTGAGGAAGTAAGGAGGATAGGGCCTTATAAGAAAGGGGAAACAAGACTAATGAGACTCAAGTTTACATCAGAAAGTGTAATATATGAGATACTTAAAGTGACCTGGAAATTAAGCAAAGAGGCGGGGATGGTAAATATTATAATAAGAAAAGATCTGAATGAAGAAGAAAGAGAAGTTATAAAATCATTAAAGGAAGAAGTAAAGGAAAAAAATGATAAGAGGACAGAGGAAGAACGTAATACTTTTTTTTGGAGAGTATTGGATATGAAAGTAAGGAAATGGTATTTAAGGAAATAGAAGTGAAGGAAACTAGGGGGGATGGTTGTGAAAGATCAGAAGTTGAGGAAGTGTTACGGACAGAGAGTAGGAGAGAAGAGGGTATTAATAATGTCAAAAATAATTTGAAGGTGATATATACTAATGTTGATGGTTTCAAATCGACAAGGATCAAAATTAATGATTTCTTGAGAGAACATGAACCTGATGTCATGTGCTTTGTAGAGACCAAATTAAGAGAAGATATTGATGTTCATTTGGGAGATGGTAAATACAAACTGTGGAGAAAAGACAGAAAAGAAAAAAAGGGAGGAGGAGTGATGGTAGTAGTGAAGAACAACATAAATGTAGATACTGTGGAAATGGGAGAAGGCAGGGCTGAAGTGATATGTATGAAATTAGAAACTGGAGAGAATGTTAAGAGAGATATGGCGGTAGTGTATGTTCCCCCAAAGACGAAAGCATGGAAGGATGACGAATACCATGAGATTTTGTCAGATATGGCTAGCTACTTGCAAAAAATAATTGAAAAAAGCAATAATATAATTTTGGTGGGTGACTTTAATTGTAAAGAGGTGAACTGGGAGGAATGGTACTCGGGAGGCAGCGAGGATTCGTGGGGTACTATGTTATTAAATATAATAATGAATAATGTGATGACGCAGTGGGTCAAAGAAGAGACACGGTTTCGAGGTGAGGACACACCAGCAAGGTTAGATTTATTGTTCACCAAAGAACCCGATGTAATAGAATCATTGGAATATCTCTGTCCTTTGGGAAAAAGTGATCACGTGGTTATTGAATTCCAGATGTTAACAGGAAACGTCGAGCCAAGAGACGAGCTTCATATACAGGGAAGATACAATTTTGGCAAAGCAAATTTTACAGGATTGAGAAACTTTTTTGAAAATGCGGATTGGAGAAAATTCAGAGAAACAAGAGAGATACAGAGGAAGTGGGATATCTTTCTAGACCTCTATAATTTGGGAGTGGAAAAATTTGTACCAAGAGTAAGAGGGAAAGAAAACAGGAAAAAGGAGTGGTTTAATAGAAGGTGTATGATAGCCAAAAAAGAGAGAGATAAGGCGTGAAACAATTGGAGAAAGGGAGGTAACAACAGAACAAAGGAAGAATATAAAAGAACAAGAAACGAATACACAAGAATACGTAGGGAAGAAGAAAGGAATTTTGAAAAAGGTATAATTGACAAATGCAAGGATGAACCCAAACTGTTTTATAGATTTGTTAATGGCAAACTGAAACAAAAGGAAGGAATCACCAAGCTGAAAGTAGATGGAGAGGTCTTTAAGGATGCGGCAATGCAAGCAGAAATAATGAACAAACGTTTCCAGTCAGTTTTCACTAAAGAAAAGGAGCTTGTGGAAGTGGAGGGAGTGATTAGAAATGTTCCGGTGATGAAAGATATAAAAGTGGAGGTGCAGGAAGTGTATAAATTACTGGAAACTCAAGATGTAAGGAAAGCCCCAGGACCTGATGGAATTTCTAATTGGGTACTGAAGGAATACAGAGAACAACTGGCGGATAAAATTCACAGCTTAATTGTATGCTCACTGGAAGAGGGGAAAGTGCCACAAGAATGGAAGAGGGCAAATGTGGTACCAATTTACAAGGGAGGAAACAGGGAAGAACCTGTGAATTATAGACCAGTGTCTCTAACCAGCATGGTCGCAAAATTGTGTGAGAGAATCCTGAAAGACAGATGGATAAAATATCTGGAAGAGATGAATATTTTGGCTGAATGTCAGTTTGGATTCAGAAGTGGAAGGTCATGTGTTTCAAACTTGTTGAGCTTTTACTCAAGAGCGATTGATGTGGTACAGGAGAGAGTTGGTTGGGTGGATTGTGTGTACTTAGACTTAGAGAAGGCCTTTGACAAGGTACCTCATAAGAGACTAATGTGGAAACTAGAATATATAGGAGGACTAAAGGGGAAACTTCTGGAATGGATGAGAGACTTTTTGAGAGACAGACAAATGAGGACAGTAATAAAGGAAAAGATGTCTGGATGGAGGGAAGTAACAAGTGGAGTCCCTCAAGGCTCAGTGTTGGCGCCAGTAATGTTCCTGATTTACGTAAATGATATGGTAGATGGAGTGAACAGTTATGCGAGTCTGTTTGCTGATGATGTAAAGATCTTGAGGAAGATAGAGGTTGAGGAGGATTGTAAAATACTGCAGGAGGATTTGGATAGGATACACAATTGGAGCCTGACGTGGGAAATGAAATTTAATGTAAAGAAATGTAAAATATTGGAAATGAGTAAAAGTACCAGGAGACCATCACTGAATTATTTTTTGGGTAATGAATTAATCACAAAAAGGAGAGAAGAGAAAGATTTGGGAGTGCTGGTCCAAGATAGTTTGTCATCAGAAAAGCACATTAACAAGATAGTTGGAGAGACTTATAAGCTCTTGACTAACATAAGAGTAGCATTTCATTATATGGATGAGGAAATGATGAAAAAATTGATAGTGGCCATGATCCGCCCCAGGTTAGAATATGCAGCGGTAGTGTGGTGCCCACACAAAAAGAAAGATATAAACAAGATTGAGAGAATACAAAGAACAGCAACCAAGATGGTCCCCAGTCTGACAGACCTGTCATACAGAGAGAGGCTGGAAAAACTGGATTTGCCTTCCTTAGAGGAAAGGAGAAAGAGGGGAGACATGATTGCGGTGTTCAGGACCATGGTGGGAGTAGATAAAATTGACAAAGAAGATCTGTTTGTATGGGATAAGAGAGCAACAAGAGGACATGGAATGAAATTGAAAAAGTCAAGCTGCTTGAGGGATATCAAGAAATATAGCTTTCCTTACAGAAGTATAGACTTATGGAATAGCCTGGACAAAGAGATCGTCCAGTCTAAAAACTTAAACGAGTTTAAAGTTAAATTCGACTTATTGAGAAACAGCGACGGAAACCCACGAGCATAGTACATTCCGTGTATATCACAATTAGGTATATTCTTAAATATTTGGAACGACTTAGACAAAGAGGTGGTGCATGAGAAAAACATTCATGTGTGTAAAGGTAGACTTTATAAATGTGGATATGGAGACAAATATCTAAATACAAATAGGTAAATACAAATAGGTAAATAGGTAAATACACACACACACACACACACAATTATAGTGAGCTGCATGTAATAGGAATGACTGGAGAGAAATTGTGAATGAATAACTGGTGACGTGACCCTGAGGGGATATTCTCCTGCATTTGGTCTTATCAGGTCAGGTGCGTGTAAGGGGATGGGTCCATCATGATGTGGCAGGGGTAAACCAGTTGTGCTGTCGGGCCCTGCTGCAGATGTCGCTGATTGCACTGCACAGTTGATCCTCATGTGGTCTGGTGCAGTGAGGATCTGTCCCTTCTCCCCTTGGGGCTAAGATACAAATAAATGTGTGTGTGTATTTACCTATTTGTATTTACCTATTTGTAGTATACAGGAATTGAGCAATGCTCGTGTTGTCCTGTCTCCATATCCACATTTATCAAGTCTACCTTTACACACATGAATGTTTTTCTCATGCACCACTTCTTTGTCTGAGTCGTTCTAAATATTTAAGAATATACCTAATTGTGATATACACGGAATGTACTATGCTCGTGGGTTTCCGTCGCTGTTTCTCAATAAGTCGAATTTAACTTTAAACTCGTTTAAGTTTTTAGACTGGACGATCTCTTTGTCCAGGCTATTCCATAAGTCTATACTTCTGTAAGGAAAGCTATATTTCTTGATATCCTTCAAGCAGCTTGACTTTTTCAATTTCATTCCATGTCCTCTTGTTGCTCTCTTTATCCCATACAAACAGATCTTCTTTGTCAATTTTATCTACTCCCACCATGGTCCTGAACACCGCAATCATGTCTCCCCTCTTTCTCCTTTCCTCTAACGAAGGCAAATCCAGTTTTTCCAGCCTCTCTCTGTATGACAGGTCTGTCAGACTGGGGACCATCTTGGTTGCTGTTCTTTGTATTCTCTCAATCTTGTTTATATCTTTTTTTTGTGTGGGCACCACACTACCGCTGCATATTCTAACCTGGGGCGGATCATGGCCACTATCAATTTTTTCATCATTTCCTCATCCATATAATGAAATGCTACTCTTATGTTAGTCAAGAGCTTATAAGTCTCTCCAACTATCTTGTTAATGTGCTTTTCTGGTGACAAATTATCTTGGACCAGCACTCCCAAATCTTTCTCTTCTCTCCTTTTTGTGATTAATTCATTACCCAAAAATAATTCAGTGATGGTCTCCTGGTACTTTTACCCATTTCCAATATTTTACATTTCTTTACATTAAATTTCATTTCCCACGTCCGGCTCCAATTGTGTATCCTATCCAAATCCTCCTGCAGTATTTTACAATCCTCCTCAACCTCTATCTTCCTCAAGATCTTTACATCATCAGCAAACAGACTCGCATAACTGTTCACTCCATCTACCATATCATTTACGTAAATCAGGAACATTACTGGCGCCAACACTGAGCCTTGAGGGACTCCACTTGTTACTTCCCTCCATCCAGACATCTTTTCCTTTATTACTGTCCTCATTTGTCTGTCTCTCAAAAAGTCTCTCATCCATTCCAGAAGTTTCCCCTTTAGTCCTCCTATATATTCTAGTTTCCACATTAGTCTCTTATGGGGTACCTTGTCAAAGGCCTTCTCTAAGTCTAAGTACACACAATCCACCCAACCATCTCTCTCCTGTACCACATCAATCGCTCTTGAGTAAAAGCTCAACAAGTTTGAAACACATGACCTTCCACTTCTGAATCCAAACTGACATTCAGCCAAAATATTCATCTCTTCCAGATATTTTATCCATCTGTCTTTCAGGATTCTCTCACACAATTTTGCGACCAGGCTGGTTAGAGACACTGGTCTATAATTCAGGGGTTCTTCCCTGTTTCCTCCCTTGTAAATTGGTACCACATTTGCCCTCTTCCATTCTTTTGGCACTTTCCCCTCTTCCAGTGAGCATACAATTAAGCTGTGAATTTTATCCGCCAGTTTTTTTCTGCATTCCTTCAGTACCCAATTAGAAATTCCATCAGGTCCTGGGGCTTTCCTTACATCTTGAGTTTCCAGTAATTTGTACACTTCCTGCACCTCCACTTTTATATCTTTCATCACCGGAACATTTCTAATCACTCCCTCCCCTTCCACAAGCTCCTTTTCTTTAGTGAAAACTGACTGGAAACGTTTGTTCATTATTTCTGCTTGCATTGCCGCATCCTTAAAGACCTCTCCATCTACTTTCAGCTTGGTGATTCCTTCCTTTTGTTTCAGTTTGCCATTAACAAATCTATAAAACAGTTTGGGTTCATCCTTGCATTTGTCAATTATACCTTTTTCAAAATTCCTTTCTTCTTCGCTACGTATTCTTGTGTATTCGTTTCTTGTTCTTTTATATTCTTCCTTTGTTCTGTCGTTACCTCTCTTTCTCCAATTGTTCCACGCCTTATCTCTCTCTTTTTTGGCTATCATACACCTTCTATTAAACCACTCCTTTTTCCTGTTTTCTTTCCCTCTTACTCTTGGTACAAATTTTTCTACTCCCAAATTATAGAGGTCTAGAAAGATATCCCACTTCCTCTGTATCTCTCTTGTTTCTCTGAATTTTCTCCAATCCGCATTTTCAAAAAAGTTTCTCAATCCTGTAAAATTTGCTTTGCCAAAGTTGTATCTTCCCTCTCTATGTGTGTGTGTGTGGATGAGTAACTTGATAGTGTGTCTTCCTGTCTTGGCTACCCCCCATTCTTTGGGGGAAGCAGCCTAAGTATATAAATAGATAGACAGGCCATTGTATAGTATGTGACAGCTATAAGAAAAATGCAGCACCATTTTCAAATGTCGGAACATAATTTGCACTGGAATTGCCAAGGTGAATATCAGATAGAGAGTTAGATAAATAAAATTATAGATGGATAGGTACTGAGAAAGACTGACATTCATTCGACCACCCGACTCCTCTACACACAATCCTTCTCATTGAATGTCATATCAAAATCCTATGCCACTTCCTCAAACATTTTCAACCAGTTTCAACCTGAAGGTTAGGTGAGCAATGAAGAACCTTCTTTTTTCTTCTCATGTATTATTATACCGGTTTAGTCAAAAAACTACGAAGCATGGCCTTACTAGCCTACTGCAATTATTCTTATATTATTCCTAATGCATTGGTTTTTATTGAGCACAAGCGAAACTTTTCAAACTAGGGGAATTTGATTCAGCCCACGTTAACCTCTTCCATACAAGAGGTTTGCTGAACTACATAAAACCCTCTTGTGAGCAAGAGTAAATTACCCTATAAAATACATTACTGGGTTGAATGGCTTATTATGAGCAGTTTATCATTGTGCCCCAATCTGGACTTTTCTCCCTCCTCCCTCCTTAAGTACACCTGAACCTCACCCACACCCACACCCATACACGCATTGGATTGCATTTACCTTTACTGATCATGATAGCTTTGTTAGGGCAGCAGTGAGGCAGAGGGTGGTGAATGGGATCGATCACTCTGATCACTTTGTCTGTTGTGAATACAACAAAAATGGTGGATGCTGCTAAGAATGTCCATCAGGCAATGCTATCTATCTATCTATCTATCTATTGCCAGACGCCTCAATCCCGTTTGGGGTGGCCACAAACAAATCGCCTCATCCCCCGCCATTTCACTGCCCTGCTCCCAACTCACATCCCCCTCTCTCATATACCTCTCCACCCCATCCCTCCATCTCATCCTCGGCCTCCCCCTCCCTCTTCCTCCCTCCACCTCACTCACATACACTCTCTTCGTCAGTCTTTCACCCTCCATCCTCTCCACATGGCCAAACCACCTCAGTGTGTTCCTCATAACGCTTCCTATCACATCCACGTCCACACCACAATGCTCCTTTATATCCTCATTCGTCAGCCTGTCTCTCCACGTGACTCCACAGGCTCCTCTTAAATAACTCATTTCCACTGCTCTCACTCTTGACTTGTGTCCTTCCAACAATGTCCAAGCTTCACTTCCGTACGTTAGAGTTGGTATCACAATATTGTCATGTAGTAACTTTTTCACTTCCATGCTCACTTCCCTGTTTCTTATCACTGCTTTCAAAGAACCAGCAACCATTCTTCCCTGCTGTACCCTTTCAAGCACTTCACCCTCCAAACCTCCATCCTTACTCATCACACTACCCAAGTACCTAAACATACTCACATTTTCCAATTCCTCACCATCCAACCTCGCTGTACATTCACTAACCTCACCTCTCTCAAAGACCATCACTTTACTCTTCCCTACATTCACCTTTAGATTCCGTTTCTTACACACTCTCTCAAACTCATCCACCAAGCCTTGCAGCTCCCCTTCGTCTTCACTCAACAACACAGTATCATCTGCAAACAACAGTACAGGGAGTTTCCAAACACTATCCTCTCTCACCAGGGCCACTCCAACATCCACTACCCTACCTTGTACCTCTTTTATTACCCCATCCATGTACAGATTGAACAACCATGGAGACATGGCACATCCCTGTTTCAAACCAACTTTCAAAGAGAAAAATTCACTTAGTTCACCATCCACACGCACTGCAGCCTTTGCACCATCGTACATACTCTTCACAGCATTCAACAACTTCCCATCTACTCCATATATTCTTAACACTTTCCTCAATCCTTGTCTATCCACCCTGTCATATGCTTTCTCCAAATCCATGAAAGCTGCATACAACTTCTTTCCCTTCTCTAGAAACTTTTCCACTAATGATCTAAGAATGAATATCTGATCTACACAACCTCTTCCCTTCCTAAAGCCTCCCTGTTCTTCTCCAACTAATTTCTCTGTTCATTCTCTAACTCTGTCTATAAGTATCCTACCATACACTTTTCCTATTATACTAAGAAGACAAATGCCCCTATGATTACCACACACTTCTTTTCCCCTTTTCCTTTGTACAAGGGAATAATTATACCTGACTTCCAATCCTCCAGGCAATGCTAATATCAAATATTGTATTAATTCTTCTACTCAGTAAATTTTATCCCATTTTCAAAACATAGTACAGTACTGTAATTAGCTGAGGCTTGAGTGGCATAGATATTGCAAAACTACTTTAGTCATGGCTGAAAAATTCATGGCAGCTGTTATTTCAGGCAGTACTGTTTAACATTACAACTGTTATTCCTGTTACAGTATTTACCATCAGTAATACAAGACTGTTTCCTTTTCTGATACCCTTGTCAGCAAGAGAAGCCTGCCAAACAAAGGCCACTGTATTTCCATGTGTTACTGACTTCTGTTAAAATGACTCAGTAGTCTCACTAGCCAGCATCCCTCCTTTATGATTTCCTTGCTAGTTAGTGAATGGATGGCAAGTGCGGTGATCTTGACTGCCATTCAGATGGTTAGCAGGGACTTCACTAGTGATCATGTTAGCTTGCTAGAGTAGGATGCATGCCAGACCCCAAACTGGTAAATTGCTAAACTGCTATACCACTAAACCCCTTGAACGTCAATTGGCCAGTTGTAAGCAAACCATGAGTGTGCTCTGTCCTTGAACTTGCGTGTTTCTAAAATCTGCAAAGTATATGCACACTTCCTGTAATTTTTTATGAGAAACCAACAGTTTTTATACCCTAAAAAATACTTGTGATTGCCAAGCAGTGAGATGATCATCTGTACAGGAGTTTTTTTCTAAACGGAGCTAAACTAACCTGTCTAGTCTGGCTTCCATGTGCAGGGGGATATGTCAAGATAATTTTGAGACAAAAAAGTGTGTCTTATATGCCATAAAATATAGTAGTATGCTTTTTACACAGTGCAGCGTCTTATATGCTACAAAATATGGTACAGGTAAGTGCAGTAGAGAGAGTTGAATGAAGTGTTTGTGAGAGATAATTAATAAAGCTTGGATGAGTGCTCATAAATTGGAAAAAGAGTGTGATTGTACCCCAGTACAAAAATAAGGTGAGCACTGTGAGTGAAAAGCTATTTTGACTCAAGTCTCTTGAGCGTTGTTGGAGTGGTATATGGAATAATTATATAGAAAGTATAGTGAATATATCAGAAGGCCTGGTAAATAGTTTTTTTTTTTTTTTTTTTAATGTGTCTAACTCTGGGCATAGGCTTCACAGCCTGCTCCCAAGGCCCAGTAGTCATCTTACATACCATACACCTCCACGTGTCACCACTTTGGTGCTAATACCCACCGTCCATATTGAATACATGCTAGGGCTGTCTCATACAGGACTGGTGTATTGGTATTAGTGGGGGTATTTTTATGACATGTCAGCGGGTCTTTTGGTAGGTCAGTAAAGTCTGATTTTTATGAAATTCAAATCCTTAAACTGTTCCCTGCCCCAGTGGGGATTTGAACCTGGGTCTGGTAGGACTGCAGGCCACCTCTCTACCAATTGGCTTTAGGAAAGGATGTTTCATTCAGATTTTTGGACAGAAACACAGTGAAGAAAGCTTGTGAGAAGGACTAGCAGGTATTTATGGCATTTATGGATCAGGAAAGAGCATACAACCAGGTAAACAGAGGGATTGTGGAAGGATTAGTATATGTTTGCCATGGATGGTAAGCTGTTGAATGCCATTAAGAGTTTATACTGATATTGAAGAATGAATATGAGTAGGTCACTGTTCCTCTGAACTGTCTGCATGTATTCCTCTACTTCTACGACGGGCACGTAGCACCCGTCTGGCAGCAAACTCTCACTCCTTTTCTGTCCAACTCTCTATTGCAAGAGTTAACCGTTGCTCCCAGTCCTTCATTTATGCAACAGGTCAACTCTGGAACTGTCCCCCTCTGTCTGTATTTCCTGCTTCCTATGATCTTCAGTCTTTCAAATGCAGTGTGTCCAGGCATCTCGAAATGAATGGATCTTGAATTTGGCTCTCTCTTGTATTTTGTTTTTTTCTTGGAAGGAACAGTTTTGTGGGCTCATGGCCTTTGGTTCCTTCTTCCTCACCAAAAAAAAAAAAAATAAAAAAAAAATAAGTGGGCAACTAAGTGAATGGTTTAAGATCAAGGGTGGAATGAGACAGCGTTGTTTGATGTCTCCATGACTTCTATATATTCATGGTTGGGTTTATGAGACAAAAACATACGAGCCATGGAGAGAGGGATGGCGTTGGTAATGAATGAAGGGTGGAATTTTAAATATGATGTGTGAGGATGATGCAGGGCTGCCTGTAAATAGTGAACAAGAACTTGGCAGATTGCAATTGAGTTCTGTGGATGACTGTTAGTATCATGCGCTGAAAGTAAATGTCGATAATATGGTGGTTGTTGAGCAATAAGGGACTCCCAGATGTTAGAGTTCAAGTATCTTGGTGCAATGATAATAGGGAGAGGTAACTGCTAAAGAAATTGAAAGTAGAGTGGCACAGGGAAGGATAGTAGCCATTACTGTGAAGGTCCTGAGAAGAAGTAGAGATCTCAGTGTGGCAGCTGCAAGAGGCCTGCATGAGTATTATTGCGTACTTTAACAAATGGGGTTTGATTTTATGGTTTGCACTAAAAATGAGGAGTTGAGTAAAATCAGTGGAAATGGGTTGTTGAAGAATATGTGTGGAGTGCAGAGAGTGATCAAAATAAGGAATAATGTGATTTGTGAAAGATGTGCTTGAATGACATGGTTATGTGGAAAGAATGTGTGTATAGACTTGTGAAAATGGTATATCTGAGCAAATTTGAAGGTGGGAGGTGTGGTAGACCAAGATGAAAGGGGTAGATGTAGCAGATGAGTGTGTGCAGAAGTGAGTTATGGATAGTGATGAGACTAGGGAACTAAAAGCAGATTGAGCTGGTTGGAAAAATTTTGTAAATTGGTGTGTGTGATACAGGTTTGGCACCCCTGTTCTTTCCTGGTAGTGTTAATCATCAGATTAACTCTGACTGATAGGTGGTATGTAGCATGTAAAATATGTGGATAAGTATGTATGTGAGAGGGAGCCAGGATTCCCTGGGCTTGAATGGTGAGTGAATAAGAGTTTGGCCCATTCTTTCTGCTCACTGTGGTTAGCATCTCATTTTGTTTTTCTTATTCCCCTCCCCCCCCCTTTCAGGTCCTTTGTGCCTTACCTCACCCTATTGTATTGTGAAAGAGGTGTGGATGATAGTGATGATTATATCATGATGATCATCATCATCAATAAATAAATTAACCCAAACCTTGCCCTGGACTTGAATCCTTACTTATTTTCCCTTATCAGGATCCATCAGGCACAAACATCAGTGAAGCAGATGACAGCGATGAATTCATTCTTCTACAACTTCACCAGCTTACAGTCACTGGTTTCTGCATACGAACAATTGGATTATCCTGTCCACTCTTAGCTTCGGCTTCCCCTGCTCTGAAAGCTGCAAGCCTAGAGCTACTTTTGGCATTGCTGGAGCTCCTGCGATTGTGTGTTTGGCCGAGCTTATTGTGGGAGATGGATTTGGAAGAAAGTGAGCAGGTGGCAGCAGGAATTAAGCAGGTAAGATTGGTTACTGGTTGTTGTATTGTTATTCCAGGAATCTGTGGTACAGTATGAATGACTGATATCTGATTTTTTGGTTATATGAATTGGCAATTTTCGTACCAGTTTTCATTATGCAAAAGTTTTCCTTTTTATACATATCCCCAGTATGAAGAAATACCCCAGTGTAAAAGTTTTCTCACTTTATGCGAACTGTTAAATGCAGAGAAGCACCAGCGGACCCCCTAATAATCAAAATTTGTTTACCGTTACACCACTCCCCATAATGCCACTCACTGCACAGCTGGTTACATGCTTTCATTTATTTATAGTCTCACATTATGAAGTGTTGTGTTATTTCTGGTGTAAGTGTTTATTGAGTGTTGCATTACAGGTATTTCTGTTGCACATGACCACCAAACTAATCAGGTCACAGGGCTTCCATTAGTGGATGTACAGCCATATGTCATGTCCCAAAAATGCAGCTGTACATCTGGTTTCATAATCAATGAAGTTCCAGTGACTTCCAAATTCCTATGCATACATCTAAAATCAGATTGCTGGTTGCAACATGCTGTGTATAAAACAGTCAATTCATCATGTAATACTGAGCCTGGATTAGGGTGCATCAAAGTACAGACTTCCTGAAAGATTGCATCATTGATAAAAGTGTTCCATTGTATGCTGTTTAAATACCTGTAAATTTTTTTTCGCAATCAGTGGTGGTGTAGGAGGGGTAAAACAAAGCCTGTGAAAATTCAACTAGCCATGTTATGCACTATGAGCTTAGAATTTTGTCTCACTAGATGGCGTTTCATGCTTACATCAAAGGCACATCCAGGTAGAACTCATCCACGTCAGGCAGCAGTTGGTGTTTGTGAACGCCACTCTATGAATGTTGGCAAAATAAAAAAAATAGTAGAGGCTAATCATAAAAATTATTTTATTTAGAGTTATTAGAGAACATTGCTGCACTCGCCACTGCTACTTCACTGCATCAGTGTTGCTCTCCACTGTGTACCGCTCAGGCATGGACACAGAGTTGTGCCCTATCAACTCCTTGTAATTGCTAGCAACAACCGTTTAGCTGTTTGATATTGCTAGGCTTTGTGAACTGCCTAAGACAGTGGGCTCTGTTGTAGTGTTTTCTAACGTTGCTGATAATACAGTACAGTAAAACCTCGATTTAATGGCACCCTAGGGGGCCCCTGAGCATGCCAAAAAAACGAAATTCCGTTAGACTGGGGCTTTCACCTATCAATATCCCCGGAACAGCCCAAAACATTTTAACACATTTTTAAGCATATAAACATGTGTAGACATACAAAATCAATAAAAAAAATTTATATTTAGAACAAAAGAAAGCAGCTAGGTGTGGTGTTGTAGTAAAGTACTGTACACCCTCGGCTATCACGGGTTCCGCTATAGCGTATCTCGCTATCACGCCTATTTAAAAAACTACCCAAATACCTTTATCACGCACTAAATGCCTGCTATCACGCACCACAAATGTTCGAAAATTTCAAAAAGGCCGGGCTCCAGTGCTCCACCCAGCCAACAAAAGCTTCACTCCGTGATTGGTCATGTGACATCAGTGCCAGCCGAGCACTGATTGGCCGCCTGACCGAGTCTCCTGCCCGCCAAACCATTCAAGTGCGCGCCCTCAGACCGTGAACAGTGATAGCGAGAACAATAACCTTTTTTATGATATGACCATGGCCAACGTACCCCCTCCCTGTCCCCCTACCTTCACCCAACATAATGCTGCGGCACCTGGCAAGGAAATAAAGAAGAGGAAGAACCTATGTTATGCAGATAAACTGGAAATGTGAAACTTATAGAGAATGGTGAGACCAAGCGAAGTATGGGGAAGAAACATAACATCAATGAATCAACTGTGAGGGGTATTTATAAGAATCGTGATCACATCATAAAACATGCTCATTTTTAGACTATTATATATTAATATGTGGTACAAAAAAGGTATCTTTGGGGTAAATATTGAGGTCATGGCACCAATTAGAATTATTACCATAAGTTCTTCAATTCGGCTATCACGGTTTCGGCTATAGCGCATCCATAGCGGGACCAATTGGGAGTGATAGCTGAGGGTTGAGTGTACAGTAATCCAGGTAAGTACAGTACAGTAATCCAGGTAAGTACATTACAGTTGGGTCTTCATACAACGCAAGATAGGTTATGCAGAACCACGTGCAAAATCGATTTCGCACTAAAATGTGACATATATTTATATATAAAATAGGAGGTTAGGTTCTAGGAGCCTCATATTCTTCGTTAAAAATATATATAAAGGTAGATTATTAGAAATACGTCTGCCTTAAGACACCGAAGACAGTGTGTTTACATATGACCTCACCGACTGGTCGCATCAGTGCATAGCTACAGCATTCTAACCTAACCTAACCAGTTAATGTTGCCCCCTAATAATCCCCATAAAAATTTTAATCACCAAGGATTGCCACGAAGCCTCTTGACAGTCCTGATTAGAAATCAAGCATAAACTTGACCTAAACAACACGTGAATAATGGCCGGCCAGCATCCCGCATATTTCATCACGAATCACTTTCGATACTATTTAAAAAAAAAAAAAAAAAAAAAAAAATGTAGTGTGAAACTTTCTGAAAGCTGTTAGTCATCAACAATAAAGGAAAAAAAAAAATATATAGAAGTCGTCAGCATGAAGTGATTGCGTATCTCACTTCTCACATACACACGAATGCAGAAATTGTGAACAATAAACAAGTTAGCCAAACAGTATAATTTGTATGACAGTATAATTCACAAGAACTGAACTCACATAATTATCTTGCCTAACTGTTTATGTCAACACGTAGTGTCTTCACGTATCGTAAGATCCGAAATTACTTGACCAAAGATCATCAGTTTATAACAAAAAGATTGAGCACAAAGCCATTTTTTCTTATTTTTTTCACACTCGTTGCACTAAAGGCGAATACCCAGTAATCACTCCAATATCCGACGTAATAGAGCCATAGGCAGGTCCGGATAGTGGTCCTGTCCGGATATTGGGCCCCAGCTTATGGACTTGTACCTATGGACCCTAACTCAGAGAAACACCTATACAACTCTCTCTGGACATGCCTAGCACCTATTTAAGACCCAAATCACACCAATAAGGCACATAAATGACTGAAATAAATGCAAAAGAAGCATAAAATGAGGGTTTAGAAGTAGGTTCATACAATATTAAACATTCTGGTGACTGGCTCCTGGACTGGTACTTATGGACCCTAACCTAACCTAACTCAGAAAAACACCTTCCTACTGCACATGCATAGCTCCTAACACCCTATTCACACCAATAAAGGACATTAAAGAGTGAAATGAGGTAAGCATAGTATGGAAAAAAGTACAGTATGAAACATTCTGCCTACTTACAGCAAGTCCATGGCCACCTTGATGAATAACTGCCTCCTCTCGGACTCTGACAGTAAGAAATATTTCCTGAAGCACTTCCAGTACACTGTTCCTGAAGTCTTGCACTGAACATAGTCAATCGCACACAGAAGTCCGTTCTCTTCACAGTGCGCACTCTTGTCTAACTAATGCTCCATTGTAACTTACTAAGTGTTGCACTCCGCACTTTAACTTTTCCCATTCTTCTAAGTGTAATTTTCCAAAGCAAAAACAAAGAAGTCTATTTACATTAAATTTTGTTCCAAATGAGTCTTTTCTCTCACAACTGTAAATCCTTAACACAACACACTGTTTTTTTCACTGCACAGTACTGTAAATTCCCGTGTGGTCTAGTGGAGAAGTTCTTGCTGTTTATTCACTGTCAGAGTCCGAGAGTATCACTGGCAGGTGACCTAGGGGTGCGTCGCTGGGTCGTGGTGATGGCGTACCCACTGCAGACAACTCTGAAGACAGCCGCAAACTCACGTTGAGCGGTGACTCCACCGTGGCTGATGTGCTGGGCTGTGGCTCGGAGCATGAGGGCCTGTCTTGGGGAGGCAACGGAGTGGAGCCAGGGCTGGGCACAGCGGGGGTCACGGGCCTGAAAAAACTGTCAATGGTTGATTGACGCAATGACCGACGATTGATGGTGCGCTACCTGAAAGCACGCACTTCCTCCACAAGTCCCAAGGGCCCCATCTCCCTGTTGCAGTCCGGGTGTTCCAGCTAGTCTAGGATGAACTCTAGATGTTCCCGGAGTGCGCTCAGCTTGGGGATGGCTGGAGTAGTGTCCTGCTGAGAGGAGTCCGCATCATCGTCGCCTTCCTCGTCAGAATCTTCAAGCTCGGTACTGACACCTGCAACTGAAGACTCGATCTCGATATCAGACAATGTCTGATACCCAGGATCACCCTCGTCGTCATCCAACCACTCACGAACATCGTCCACATCAACATCATCGCCGTGCGTACGTAGCCGTGCATGGAAGTCATCCACGTCAAACCCTAGAAAATCGTACTCCACATCCGTTCCGAGAAGCAGACGAGACCAACCATTTTCCAGAGTCTTCACAGGGACTTCCTTCCATGCACTGGCCCAGTTGTAGATTGCAGACTTGATGTTGTAGCGGCGAAGGTTTTCCAAAGTCCGCTTGCCTCGTGTGTCCCGTCCCTCCCTGCGCTCGTCCTCGTCCTCGAGAACAACCATCACCTCGTCCAGGAACTTCCTTCGGTATAGGCGCTTTGTTGCCACGATCACTCCTTGGTCCATTGGTTGGATGAGAGCAGTCGTATTAGGTGGCAGAAACATGCACCTAATTCAGCCATTCTCAGCAACGAAGGCCTTGTCGCATGGGTGGGCAGGTGCATTGTCAAGGAGGAGGGCCTTTACCTGGTTGCGCGTGATTCCCAGTGTCTTCGTCTGGTAATTGATGACCTCCTTGACGAATTGGCGGTGGAACCAGTCTTTGAAGATCACGGCTGTAAACCATGCCTTCAAAGAATGGTACCAGATGACAGGAAGGACATCCATCACCCCACGAAGACACCGAGGCTGCTTTCCGCGGCCAGCAACAACGGGCTTAAGCCGGTGCATGCCATTAGCATTGGCACAACACAAAGCAGATATCCATTCCTTGGAGAGCTTGCGGCCAGGTACACGCTTCTCCGTCTCCTCGGCTAGAGTGTTCGTTGGCAGCGAGCGATAGAATAGACTAGTTTCGTCTGCGTTGACCGAGAGTGAGGCCCTCCCTGTCGATCAAGCCCTTCACCTTGTGCCGAAACTCGTCAACTCCATCCTCGTTAGCGTCCAAAGCTTCGTCATGAGCTTTACTGTTGGTAAGGCCATGCCGTAACTTGAATGCAAAGAGCCAATCCTCGGATGACTTGAAGTCTAGGGTGTCAAGCCTGGCGAACTTCTCAGGAGCAGCCTTCAGCTCCGTTCCACCTACCATCACACCAGCAGCACGTTGCTGTCGATACCAAATCAATGTGGAGCGGTCGAATTCTGCAAACTTGGGGCTAAACATCACCTTCCTCTTCACGTTGCATTTGCTTCTCGACGAGAAGTCAGCTGTGTACTGCATGAGTTTGTCTCAGGATCTCTTAATGTCGAACAAAATAGATCGGGCCAGGTTAAACTCGCGGAGGATGCGGGAAGAAGACCGCCCCGCATCTACTTTCTCCAATATCTCCCATTTCATCTCCAGAGTCAACACCACTCTCTTCCTTTTCTCAGGTGGCGGGGCCATCATCACACACACTAAGAGGTGGCCCGAGAGCAGCAGGAGTGCCTGCAGCAGGTAAGGCATCACCACAAAAGCGATTACGTGGGCAGCCATAACGACGAGTGTGCACTCGCGGCGAGAGACAGGCGGAAAGTGGGGAGGATGCAGCGGCGCTCTATCGGATGTCGGAGGAATGACGCGCCACAACAATGCTCTCCGGCGCCGTGCATGGCAAGTTCAAATTACGGGCGGGATTTGTATGTGTGTGTGTGTGTGTGTGTGTGTGTGTGTGTGTGCGGTTTTCGGACCATTTTGAGAATATTGGATCCCGGGACGATTATGTCCGGTTAGTGGGGATGTTCGGATATTGGGCGTCCGGATATTAGAGTGATTACTGTAATCAAATCCACGAGCTTCAAGTCCGCGAGCATCAAGGGTTTACTGTAGTTGTTCCCCAGGCAGTCTGGCTGAACAGCTTCAAGTCCATAAGGAAGGCCACAGCCGAGACTAGGCTTTACCACAGAGCTCTCAAGGAGTGTCTGTTGTTGTTTTGGGAGCAGGTGATTGTGTGCAATGCAGCCATCCATAATGTGCTTAATGGTATGGGGTGCTGTGTTGCATCCTGGAGAGGCATCAGCAACGGAGTCATCCATCCTCTTCTGAAACTCAAGAGGGCTGGATGATGCCCACATCTCAGCCCTGCCAGGTGGACCCTGTCCTCACAAGGGAGGTAGGACTCAGAGGGGTGGATATCAGGAAGCCGTGCATGCAGCTGTGTGTTGTCTTTAAGTGACCGAATGGAGCGGCGTATGATTTGAGTATGGATATGCTTCTGGAAGCTGGTTTGAGGTGCGTGAGGAGGGAGAGATGACAAGTAATCCCTCCAATATCTGACATAATAGAGCCAAAGGCATGTCCGGAAAGTGGGCTCATCCGGATACTGGGCCCCTGCCTCCTGGACTGGTACTTATGGACCCTAATCCAGCATAATTCAGAAAAACACCTACATAGCTCCCTACCGGACATGCATAGCACCTATTTAAGGGCCTATTCACACCAGTAAGGGACATAAAAGAGAGATAAATGCAAAGGAACCAGGGAATGAGGTTTTAGAGGTGAGTATGGAAAATACAGTAAACTATTTAACATTATTCTGGGTACTTACAACAAGTCCGTGGCCATCTCGATGAATAACCCACCTCCTCTCAAACTCTGACAGTAAAAAGGTGCACCTGAAGCACCTACAGTAATTATGTCGTGCACTGCACTTAGTCATTTGCACTCTGAATTCTAATTTCTTAAAACCGTGCATTCTTTTCTCACATGCACTCTGTTGTACTTTCCTGTAACCAGTGTTGCTTTCTGCACTTAAGTCTTTGCGCTCTGAATTCTAATTTCTTAACACTGAGCATTCTTTTCTCACTTGTACTTTATTGTACTTTAATGAAATCAGTGTTGCACTCTGCACTTAAGTCTTTGCACTCTGAATTCCAATTTCTTAACACTGCTCACTGTTCTTTACACTGCACAACACTGTAAATTCCCGCGTGGTCTAGTGGCGAGTTTTTTCTGTTTGTTCACTGTCAGACTGAGAGTAGGCGATCCAGGTGGCCTAGGGGCACGTCGCTGGGACGTGGTGATGGACTACTCACTACAGACGACCAAAGAGACACGCAAACTCATGTCCAGTGGCGACTCCACCGTGCCTGATGTGCTGGGCTGTGGCTTGGAGGTGGAAGTCCTGTCTTGGGGAGGCAGCAGTGTGGAGCCAGGACTGGGCATGGCGGGGGTAATGGGCCTGAAAAAACTGCCGATGGTTGATTGACGCAAGGAACGACGATTCTGGCGATTGATGATGCTTTGAAGTCTGGGGCATGGTGGAGCCTTGTGAACTTCTCAGCAGCAGCCTTCAGCTCCATACCATGCACTAGCACACCAGCAGCATATTGTTGATGATACCAAATCAGCATAGAGCGGTCGATTTCTGCAAACTGGGGAGTGAACATAACCTTCCTCTCCACGTTGCGTTTGGTCTTCAATGCGAAGTCAGCCATGTATTGGGTAAGCTTGTTGCGGGATCTCTTGATATCAGAGAATGTAGAGCAGGCCAGGCTGAATTCATGGAGGATGCTTGATCTCGACCATGCTGCTTCCACCTTGTCCAATATCTCCCTCTTCTCCAGAGTCAGAACCACTTGTTTCCTCCTCTCGGGCAGCAGGGCCATCATCAAGCATACGAAGAAGAGGCAGGAGAGGAACAGCAGAGCCTGCAGTAGGTAGGGCACCACCACAAAAGTGAGCACGTGGGCGGCCATGGTGACAAGTGTGCACTCTCAATGAAGGATGGACGGGAAATGGGGAGGAAGCAGCGCCACCCTGCCGGATGTCAGCGGAACTATGTGGCAAAACACAGCTGGTCCGGGCCGTGTTACGTGTTCAAATTACAGGGGGGGAAATTTTGGATTTTTTATTTTTTTTAACGTTTTTTGGGCAATTTTGAGGTTACGAAGTCCTGGGCCCAAAATGTCCGGGTATTGGGGTGTCTGGTTATTGGGCGTCCTGATAGTAGAAGGATTACTGTATTTGTATATGATATCGTGTGTTGGGTGTTGTTTTGATGTTCCTTGGTGTGTGTGGATGTGCTGCCATGTAGTGTAGTGGATGGTGTTGGTTTGAGGAGGCTGCAGCAAGAATTTGTGTGCCTCTTGTGTCTAGATGATCCTTGACTTTGAGGACTTTTGTTTCTTGGTGTAGATGGTCTGTGGATATAGTATCTGTGCGGCCTGTGATTATTTTTAGGGCCTTGTTCTGTATGGTCTGTAGAGTGTTGTAATGTGTTTTAGTTGGTTAGAAGCCTAAGCAGGGCTTTCATAATTCATCACTGAATGTATATATTGTTTGTATACTGTGGTGGTGGTTTCATTGTTGTGTTCAGATGTTGTATGGGCAAGTGACCTCTAGGCATTGCGTCGTGGTGTTAATTTTTCTTTAATGTTTGTGATTTGTTATTCAACCCTTACACCGCGGGCATGTTTACCAATGTTTTGCGTGCCCCGCGGGGTTATTCAGGCTCCGACAGACTCTCAAAAAATATTTGCCAAAAATCAGTTATTAGTCCTAGAATATTAAAATTACATATGCTTATGGCACATACCTTCAGCTTTCTCCTGGAATGTTTGTTGAGCCTTTGTCGATTACCGTAGGACTTGTGGAGACCTCTGAAGTTGGGTAACGAAGTCTCCACTTTACACTTCCCGACAACCTGTAATATGATTACCACAGCCAGATATTAACACTATAAACACTACTCTATGATTACCAAGTAGTTTGGGATCCATACTTCAAAAAAAAACCCACTGTGAAAGCAATGAAAATTACAAGCGCATATGACCTTCCCACTTGCGCTAGTTCGCTCTTGGTACTCTGTCATTTATTATTCATAAAACCCCTCACACTTTTTATTTCTATTACTATATAACACTTATATATATCTGGAGTTTTTATCCATAAGTTTCCTTCAGTAGTATTAGTTTATTGTCACTGAAGTCATTCAATTTTAAATTCAGTAAAATAAGTAGAGAGCCACAGATTCACTTTCACTGTTATAACATCAAGTATTTGTACTCATATTCTTATATTACTAATTACTTACATTACTATTTACATTTTCTATTGTATTTTCAATATTTACCCTTCTATTTTACTTACACTATGTTATTCACTGTCACTTTCAGTAAGATAAAACTATAATACACTGTTCAGTCATATGTACTGAACATCCATTTCTTTCACTTGCTATTTACACATTATTTACATGTTATTTACACATTATTTTTACATTACTTTCCTTTCCCACTTGCACTTTTAGAACTGCTTCTGGCTGTGCTAATCAAAGAAGCAGGTAACACAGAGGGGAACCTGGCACTCAGCGCACTGCCAAGAGGTGCGTTTGTGCTCAGGTGTGCATCGGGTGGTATGTGCACACACCTGGCACCTGCGGATCGCAGCCTTCCTCTTGCCTGTGGCAGGCATTTGCACCAGTCTGTCCTGATCCATATACGCCCTCTGCTCAAGTCTGTTGGGAAGTGTTACTGGATGGCGCCTTGGAGTTGCTGCTGTCACCGTACCATATCTTTCCAGCAGCTGCTGAACACAAGTCCTGGCGAACAACCTCAGGGAGGACTTGGGTGGCTTGACCTTCATCTTGTACATGATGAAGGCGTTCACCATCGTCATGTCTATGAGATGCAGAAAAACTTTCGTGTACCACCTAGTATTCTTCCTGAGGCAGTCGATCTTACCAATCATCATGTCGGACTTGTCCACCAGCTGCATGTTGATATTGTAGTCTAACACAGCATCAGGTTTCATCACAGGTTCGCCTGTCCTACGGTTGACCTTCCCACTGTCTGTCATTTCCCCCTTATGTACGGTGGTGAGCACGTGCATGACCCTCTTGTCATGCCACCGTATTGCCAGCATCTTCTCAGACTTGCGTAGGTGCACGTCTCCTCGCTGCGAGGTTCCTGCCTCTGGGAATTTAGGGAAGTGGGCACGATTACTTTTGACAGTGCCGCAGGAGCCGATGCCTTGCTCTGGAAGGTATTTGGCAAGTTTCGGTGCTGTATAATAGTTGTCTGTATAGAGCACATGATTCCCACCAAAATACTTTTCAAGGAGCACTTTCACTACACAGCCTGAGAAGCCAAGGGGGTGTGTTTTATCCAGATCGACAGTGCTGGCTGAATAAATGACGAAGTCAAGGATGTACCCCGTCTTACAGTCGCACAGTACAAAGAACTTGATTTCAAAGCGATGGCGTTTGCTTGGAATGTACTGTACAAACCGAAGACATCCTCTGAACAAAACCAAGGATTCGTCAATGACAACCTTCTGAAAGGGGTGGAAGAATGACATAAACTTATCCTTCATTCTGCTCAGAATCTCCCAGATCTTCCAGAGTGGGTCGGTTCGGGAAGGTACATCGTTGTTGGCAAAGTGCAGGTTTCCCATGATGTTCCGGAAGCGATCTGTGGCCATGTCCCCCCCCCCCCGACTCTGGGCATAGGCTTCACAGCCTGCTATCAAGGCCCAGCAATCCTCCTACATACCATACACCTCTACATGTCACCACTTCGGCGCTAACACCCACCGTCCATATTGAATACATGCTAGGGCTGTCTCATACAGGACTGGTGTATTGGTATTAGCGGGGGTATTTTTACGACATGTCGGCGGGTCTTCTGGTAGATCAGTAAAGCCTGATTTAATGAAATTCAGATCCTTAAACTGTTCCCTGCCCCAGCCGGGATTCGAACCTTGGTCTGTAAGGACTGCAGGCCACCTCTCTACTGATTGAGCCACTTGTGTAAATAGCAAGTGAAAGTGGGTGAGGGTAGTAAGGGGTCCATGGACCAGTATTCTTCCAACTCATGCTTCTTTGAGTGTGGCATGAGAAGCATGAGGGCGAAGAACACATATAGCTCCTGCACTCCCAGCATGGACCACTGTTGCATCTTGGCTGCACCTGTACCACTTGCAGCACGTTGTGATTCATACCTGTTGGTCTCATCACATATGTGCTGCATGACTTCGTCATCGAGGAAGGCCAAAAGGAAGTCCACACACTCAGCATCATCATCAAGAGTGAAGGCAGGCTGTACTCCTGAGGAACTCTCATCAAAAACTAAATGTTCTGGCACAAAATCGGACCCTTCCGTCCACGCGAAGGTGTCCAGGATTCCCTATCGTGGCGGTGTAGGATGGGTGAGGGTGGTGGGTGGCTGTGAGGGAGATTTACCATGTTCAAGGTCACTCGTACTGACCCTGAGTTGCCTTACAGCACTAGCAGACCTTACTCTAGTAGCAACTCTACTTCTACGGGTCAGGGATTTACCTCTTCCTCTACGGCCTGCCTTCACTGTTGTTGCTGGTGGTGACTCTGACGACGAAGACTCCGGAGATAATTCAGCAGAAGAAGAGGAAGAAATGAGTGAAGTGGGGCTTGGGGAACAGGGAGGTGAATCAACTCGGGACTCATGGCGGGCTGGGTCACGTGGGGCCATTGTTCTGGGGCTAACCAGCAGCCTTTTATCTCCCTTCCGAAATTCCTTGCCTTGCTGCACTAACGGCTCCTTTCCCTTGGAGCTAGGGATAACTTTGGACACTGAAACACTTATACTAGTACTTTCTGGCACGATTTCCTCACCCGGCTCATCACACAATTCCCCCGAAGGGTCAAAATCAGTATCCATCATCACCATTGACAATTCCGCTAGTTCACGTTCCACTGCAGAGTCACTTAGTCCTTTCTTGCTTCCCTCACGACTTTTTCTGGGTGTAGAGGTCACGGGGCTCTTTGCAATGGGCACAGAAGCGGCAGAAATGGCGGGGCGCGAGTGCAACATGTTTTGACCACAGCGGAGGACAAGGAACTAAATGCCGTGGCTTATCTGAGAAGGCAAGGGTTGACAGTGACAATGAGGATGACAGCTGCTAACTTACATGCTAATAAATTATTGGTAGAAAATCTCAGCAATACATAAAGAAATAGGTAGTTCCAGGTGAATGTAAATGTCACCTAGGCTTCTCCCTTCCTTTCTGATATATATTTTATATTACAGAAATAGATTACAAGGCATAATTCAGAGGGGAAATTACCGTGGTAATGTAGCGAATGAATGCATGTGAGGTGTTGTCAGGTGATAATTAGCCAATTCCTGGTGTATACCACTATCACTTACCTTATTTTTTTTTTTGTATATATTATTTTGTATAAGTATAGGGCATAGGGCTTTTTTCAATGGATGAAATCTGTGGAAAAATTCGTGGGAGATTTGGTTAACGCAGTGCGGCCAGGGAGGTGAGAGGACAGGGTAATGGAGGGGAGGTAGGGAGGGGAGTCACGAAGGGGGGAAAATCACTAAAATGTCAACAATGGATGGGAGTACAGATGAGATTTGGAGTGCTGACTAGTGTTGGACATTGGCAGTACTGATAGATGATACAAACCACCACTTGAAAGCCCGGGATAATTCAAAATAACACAGAATCACGAAAGTGACGCCCCGCGGTATGATCCATTGTGCCCAAGCGTCACGAAAGTGACGCCCCGCAGTTAAGGGGTTAATTGACATTGATGTATTGTATGTTACACCAAGGATTTTGACTTTGTGTGTGTGTGGTAGAGGAGGTGTGGAATGTGACTGTTCTGCTGTCCAGTTTGTGAGAAGGATCACTGTAGATTTGGCTGGGGATATTTTGAGTCTATTTGTGATGAACCATTCACATGGTGTGCTGGGGTAAGGTTGGAGGATGTGTGTGGCTCTCTTTGCATTTTGGTGTGTACATGCAAGTGTTATTTAGTCCGCATAGGAGGCTATCTGCATTTGTGGTGTGTGGGGTGTGGGTATGTTGTGCATGTATTGGTTAAAAAGAGTAGGGGACAAAACAGATCCTTGAGGGATGCCGTTTGTGAAGTTTCTGATGTTCGATGACCGACCGGCACATGTTACATGTGCATATCTGCCTGCTAAATAGTTTTCCAGCCATTTTTTTGTTTTATTATGCATTTTTGTGTTGAATATTTTGTTTGTGAGGTAGTGGTGGAAGATGGCATCAAAAGCTTTGCTAATGTCTAGTGTGACTAGGAGTGTTCTGTGTGGTGGTCTAGTTGAATTGATGCCATCAAAAACTCTCTGTGTAAGGTCTGTAAGAAGAGTGTGGAGTGTAGCAGCCTAAACCATGTTGTGATGGGGCTAGGGGGATGTAAAGTGTAACTAGTTGTAATACCAATCATTCAGTGACTTTGGAGGGGGTGCAGAGAGTGTGATGGGGCAGTATGATGATGGTAACATGGGGTCTTTGTTGGGTTTGGGGATAGTGATGATAGAGTCTTGCTTCTTTTCTTGGTGTTTAGCATTACTTTGGATATTCCTTTGTGCGTTTTGATGTGTAAGTATGCCTGAATGACTGGAAGACACTGCCAAATTAGGCATAGGTACTGTACATATAGGTTAGGTATTGACTGGAGGTTGGGTATAGGTAGATCTGGGTATTGTAGGGGAATATTTTTCATTATCCAGATGTTGCCACTATCTGGACATGCCATTGGCTCTATTATGTCCGGATAGAGGAGGGATTACTGTATAATCATAACTAAAAGCCCTCTCATGATCGGATATCACCACCCTCATAGCCGGAAAGTTTTTCCTTGGCCCATAATTTTGCACCTCCATTTCTGATTTGATGCAAATTCAAGATGCAAAATACACAAAGCCAGCCAGCTAACCTCACAACTGATAACATTACCACCCCACTTGCTTTGCAATGTGGTTGGTAAGTGAGCATAGTGGTAATGTTTTCAGGTGTAATGTTAGTTAGTTGGCTTATTTTGTGTGAGGGGGAAACAAGATATCTCATGAACAACTTGAGCTATCAACATAAAACTTTCAGAGTATCAAGATATGGCCAAAATCTTGGACTAGTTTGAAAATGGGCACGCGGCATTAAAGTCAAGGCCACCAAAATGGCTGTCAAAGGTCAACTAGTTGACCATTAGTGACCTTGACCCCTAGTGCCCATTTTCGAACTCGTCAAAATTATTGGTCGTATCTTGACACGCTGAAAGTTTCATGTTGATAGCTCAGGCTGTTCATGAGATATCTTGTTTACCCTCACACAAACAGAGCCTTCCAGCCAACCTCAAATGAAAATATTGCCACTCCGCTTGCTTAGCAACACAGGTGGTAATCATACTGTACTCTCCTAGTGTTGGCATCACTGGGAGACAGTACAGTGCAGTTAATCCCATGTGGTCTAGTGATGAATGGCTCCCACAAAGATAACTTCAGTACAGGGGTTCCACAGGCTAAGTCACAGCACTAGAGGTAGCCATCGCATGAGTCACAAATACAAAACGCGTAGATACATCCTCATTATATGGTTTCCATGGGAGAGATTGAGAGAGCGACCGTAGTCTTGACACGTCAGGTGGGCTGCTCCCACAACACGTTGTGACTGGCTGGCATGTTGCAGGGTCTGACCACACAGCAATTGGGTACTGTGTGTGAGCTGAATGATACACCTCACCACTGAAAAATGCATAGGACTGCCGATCACTTCCCATTTCTGAGCCAGATATTGCCTTTTCACCAGATATTGTTTTAATAGAGCCAAGCAAAAAGTGCCAGATATTGTGTTGGGCTGGATATTATGATGATGGGTAATTGAGAGATTACTGTACTTCTTTGAACACTGACTATATAATCAAGGAAAGTTACTCTGTTTCTGGTGAGAGGCACATGATGGATGGCATATTTCTAATGTTGAAAAAGAGATAAGTTTGGAAGAGAAGAGAAATGATGGATTCCAGGCAGGGCAACCAGGTAATCACTCCTAACCTGTGTACTGTTATTCCACTGAATGGATACTGGCTGACGAACACAACCGAGGATGATAGACACCACCTGGAGGAGTGCTGTACAGTCATTGGTACAAGTAAGCAGTTGGTAATTTTTTTCATACTGCGAAAAGATGGACATTGTTTGATATTATACTTTCCTCATTTACTGCAAAATGGAAGTATAACATTGCTTAGCAATGAAACAAGTTTCTCTAACTATCAACACCAAACTACATGCACAGTACACACTACACTTCATATTCAAAATTAAACCAAAATGGCGTCGTTTAACCAAGCCTTGGAATCCGGGGGGGGGGGGCATAAACGCCCCCATCTTCCGCCCCTCTCCCGGTGATGACTCGAGCTGCCTGGAACCACTATCAGACTCTCTTCTTCTTCATTTCTGCAACATTCGCTGCCTTTCCTCTAACTTTCGCTCTGTTGAGCACCACTTCTCCTCCTCTAAACCTCACCTTCTTTTTCTGGCTGAGACTCAGCTGTCTGAGGCAACTGACAGCAAACCCTTTTCTGTATCCTCCTACTTTTTATATACTTAGTTCAAAGCCAAAGGTGGATGTTGCGTATATGTACGCAACGACCTATCTTGTTCTCGTGTTCCTGAACTCAATTCTTCTGAATTCTCTACACTCTGGCTTCAGCTTTCCTGTCATTCTCTGACTAAATATATCTGCGTTGTTTACTTATCTCTTAATTCTACTGACTATCAAAAATTCTTTGACTATCTTATTTCTACGATGGAACGCATTCTATCCATTTCTCCTTTCTCCGAAATCTCCATTCTAGGAGATTTCAATGTTCACCACCACCTTTGGCTCCCCTTTCCTTTCACTGATCCACCTGGTGAACTAGCCTACACCTTTTCTATCCTTAATGATGTAGAGCAGCTTGTACAGCACCCTACCTGTATCCCTGACTGCCTTGGAGAGAGCTCCAACATACTTGACCTCTTCCCTACTACCAATCCTTCTGCTTACACTGTTAATCTTTTCTCTCCATTGGGCTCCTCCGATCACAACCTTATCACCTTAACCTGTCCTATCACTCCAGTACAGCCTATGG
This sequence comes from Coenobita brevimanus, assembly GCF_032717465.1. Lineage (NCBI taxonomy): Eukaryota > Metazoa > Arthropoda > Malacostraca > Decapoda > Coenobitidae > Coenobita > Coenobita brevimanus. The sequence goes on from NC_136967.1 coordinate 34,685,595, forward strand.
ACCCTCCAAAGAAACGTCGTCTGTGGCACTTTGGAGCTGCAGATTGGGAGGCCCTCAGGCAGTACTTCTTTGATTTTCCCTGGAATGAATATTGCTTCCATGGCCAGGAGCCATCTGAGTGTGCCTTGTGCATTACGGAGGTTATTCTTCCGGGCATGGAAGCATACATTCCTTTCTCATATCCTCTGGCTAATGCAAGAAAGCCTTGGTTTAATCACACTTGTTCTAATGCTGTCCACAACAAGGAGAAGACCTATAAAAGGTACCGGAGCCAACCCACGCCTGAATCACATCTTTTAAACATTTCTGCCCAGAATCGTGCTTAGTTTGTTCTTCGCTCTGCTAAAAATAATTTCATCCGTACTAAATGCTCTCAACTCTCCAACTCTAATTCTTCCCGCTCCTTCTGGCACCTTTGCCAAAAACCTTTCTAACAACTTTACCTCATCATCCTTCCCTCCTCTTTTCCACTCTGATGGCTCTGTAGCTATTTCTTCTACTGATAAAGCAGATCTCTTCGCTCAGATTTTCTCCTCCAGTTCCACCTTGGACGATTCCAGTGCTGTTTCTCCATCACTTCCCGCCTCTGACTTCCTCATGGCTGACATTAAAATTTCTTCAGCTGATTTATTTTCTGCCATTGCTGACCTCAATACTAGTAATGCATATGGGCCTGATGGAGTCCCTCCTGTTGTTCGCAAGAACTGTTTTTCTGTGCTTACACTCTGTCTAGGCAAGCTCTTTCGCCTTTGTCTGTCAACTTGTACCTTTCCTTCTTGCTGGAAGTTTGCTCTCATTCTGCCAGTCCCAAAGAAAGGTGACCATTCCCAACCCTTTAACTATCGTCCAATTGCATTAACATCCTGTATCTGAAAAGTTTTTGAGTCAGTTCTTAATAGAAAAATTTTAAAGCATCTTTCCTGTCACAACCTTCTTTCTGATCGCCAGTATGGGTTCTGTTAGGGACGCTCCACTGGTGATCTTCTCACCTACCTTTCAGACTTCTGGTCATCCTCCTTTCGGGACTTTGGCAAAAGCTTTGCCATTGCACTTGACATCTCTAAGGCTTTCGATCGAGTCTGGCACAAATCTTTAATTTCCAAACTGCCCTCTTACGGTTTCTATCCTTCTATCTGTGCCTTCATCTCTAGCTTCCTTTCTGGTCGTTCTATAGCCGCTGTTGTAGATGACCATCGTTCTTCTCCTAGATCTGTCAACAGTTGTGTTCCTCTGGGGTCTGTCCTATCACCAACTCTCTTCCTTTTTTTCATCAGTGACCTTCTAAGCTGTACATCTAACCCTATCCACTCATACACTGATGACTCCACCCTTCACCTTTCCATTTGGTTCTGCAACGTCCATGTCAGCAGTTACTTCAACAAACAAGGGATGAGGCTATGGCACACCTAATGTCTGACTTGGCTCGTATCTCTGACTGGGGTAAAAATAATCTTGTTTTTTTTAATGCATCAAAGACTCAGTTTTTACACCTATCAACCTGACAGAATCATCCACAGGTATACCCACTAATGTTTAATAATATTCAGCTTAATCCTGCATCATCGTTGAACATGCTTGGGGTTTCATTTACTCGGGACTTCTCTTGGAGAGATCATATTACATCTCTTGTAAAATCTGCCTCCAAGAGATTGGGTGTGCTAAGCCAACTCCGTTCCTTCTTTACCCCTGCACAATTGTTGACTCTATTCAGGGGTTTTATCCGCCCCTGTGTGGAGTACAACTCTCATGTGTGGGGAGGCTCCCCACATACAGCTCTTCTCAATAGGATGGAGTTGAAAGCTTTTCGTCTCATTAACTGTCCTCCTCATACTGACTCCCTTCAACCTCTTTCTCTTTGTCGCACTGTTGCGTCTTTATCTCTTTTCTACCGCTACTTCAGTGGTCACTGCTCCTCTTAACTATCTGCATTCATTCCTCCACCTCTACGACAGGTGCGTAGCACCCATCTAGCAGGAAACTCTCATCTCTTTTCTGTCCAACTCTCTAATGCAAGAGTCAACCGTTACTCCCAGTCCTTCATTTATGCAACAGGTCAACTCTGGAACTGTCTCCCTCTGTCTGTATTTCCTGCTTCCTATGATCTCCGGTCTTTCAAACGCAGTGTGTCCAGGCATCTGAAGATGATCGGATCTTGAATTTGGCCTTCTCTTGTATTTTGTTTTTCTCTTGGAAGGAACGACAAATGCGGGCTCGCTGCCTATGGTTCCTTCTTCCTCACATAAAAAAAAAAGAAAAAAAAATTGATATAATGTCAAAGCTATTTTCTCATGATTCTTTTTTGTTTTAAATGGGATTTGTACTATTCTGTGTTATGTTTAGCCAAATGCCATAGTCCCATAAGGGGTGGCTGTTTGTCTTTGAGTTAGTTGTGTTATGCGGAGGGGCACTAACCCTCCGCCAACCCAGTTGTTGACACTTAGGAAAGACCTATGGGTTGGTTTTAAGGTTACCACCCAGCATTATAAAAGCGTTTTCCAGCTTACAGGAAACCATTAGGCATGTCACACTGTGTGAAGCCACCTGAAAAGCAAAGAAGAGTAAGAAAGTGATAGGAAAGATGAGTGAAATAGCAAGAGAGGAAGACCGACACAGAAAAAGAATGATAGTGGTGATGGAAAAAGTAGATAGCACTTTATCAAGTGAGTGGATGGTGGTCATCACCACCTACCACTTTGTGCCAATACAGGTATACATCGATATACGATACCTCTAGATGTGATACCCCAGCTTAACAATCTATCTATATACCTAGGCTGCTTCCCCCAAGGAAAGGGGGAAGGAATGGGGGGTAGAAATACCACAATATCCCGCCTAACAACGGTCAAACTCCAGTTTAACCATTTTTTTTTTTTACCGATTTTGATGATATTTTGGACTAAAATTGTGTATTTTGGTTGATTTATAAACTGTTTTTAGACTTAGATTAATGAGTTTTAGCCATAGTTGGGGTGAACATTGCCAGTTTGGGGTACAGTTTACTAAGCTTGATTTTTTCCATACTTGTATTTGACGATTTTCAGACTTTATTTGTTGATTTTAGTAAGTTATTGACAGGTTTTAGGCTTAGGTTAGCTTTTTTTACAGCTGTTAGGCCATTTAGATTGGCTCTAAGCTTGTTTTTGGACTCACATGGGTGGATTTAGGACTTGGTTTGGGAGGAAACCCAAGGATCAAAAACGCATTCCTATACTTTACGTGTTGAATCTTCCCTGAGATACGATACCCCCACCTGACAATGGGTTTTTACTTAACCAATTGCATTTTTAAACCGGGGTATACCTGTGCTATTAAAATTATCGTTGTTGATGTTTTTCAGACCTCTTATAGTCCAAAACTTGCCAGCGGCCAGTTCCTCATTCAGCTTAGCTTCACTTAAAATGTTTTGCACTATAAGATCTTAATCAGTCAAGGAACACTTTTCACATGACACACCATTGTTTGTTATTAAGTAGTCATGATGTGCAGCCAAGGGTCAGGGTTATTATAATTCACACAACTATTATACAGTACAATGATTATCTCAGTATATCACGTCTTTCTTTAAGCTGCTTGTTAACTTTACATCACCTTGTTTGTTGGTTATGTGGTTACCACCTAGCATTGAAAATGGCTTCCTAGGGGTTACAGGAAACCATTAGGCATGTCACTCAGAGTAGAGTCATCTGAAAGGGAAAGAAGAAAAATAAAAAGGGACTGGGAGGATAGGAGAAACAGGAAGAGAGGAGGGTAGATAGGGAAAAAGAATGTTAAAGGTGAAGGAAGAAGTAGGCAACTTCCATTCAGTTGATGTAGAGCTACCTACTTCTTCCTTCATTTTTACCATTCATTTTCTGTGTCTGGCCTCCTTTCTTTTCCCATTGTTCTTGAAATTTTTTGTTACTCTTCTTTCCACTCTAGATGTGTGTACTCCGAGTGGCAGGCAACTTCCATTCAGTTGATGTAGAGCTACCTACTTCTTCCTTCATTTTTACCATTCATTTTCTGTGTTTGGCCTCCTTTCTTTTCCCATTGTTCTTGAAATTTTTTGTTACTCTTCTTTCCACTCTAGATGTGTGTACTCCGAGTGGCAAGCCTATTGGTTTCCTGTAACCCAGGAAAACATTTTCAACATTGGGTGGTAGCCAGATAACCAGATAATGGGGTGTTTTGGAGGCTGCTATGGTGCCCCTGATAACTGGGTAGAGAGACATAAGTGCAGTGTCCAGCCAGGAACCAAGCCTCCACACACTTCCCCATGCCTTGCCATGGTGAGGCACTGTCCACCACAAGGGAACACTGGCTTGCTGCATGGAATGACCCTGCAGAGGCAGTTGCTTGCCTGTGGTTAATGGGTCTTCCTGGCCGGACAGACCAGGGTTACCCAGAAACAACAGCAACATTTACTAAACGGAGCTCCTTACCCACAGCAAATACATTTTACTGTTTAGGCCATTTGTAGCAGTGAATATGATTATTAATAATTAGGAAGATGATTTGTTTAACATGGAGGTAATTCTCAATCAAGTAATCTTTCACTTGCCATGACAGTTTTTAGGGATACATCTACAGTCTTCAGCAAAGAATTACCATATTTTACATTCACTTTTAACAAGGGTAATCAGAGCATAATCAGTGTTTAAAAGGCTTGCTTTTTTAACGTCACTGTGTTCTTATTAACATCAGCTGTTACAAGACTTGTCACATACCATTGTTTACTTGTACCATAAACTGTTAATACAGCTGCAGGAATTGTGCTGCTGTGTGTTTTTAATGAGAGTTGTGTGACTCCTGTTCATGTATTGTGGTGAGGGAAGTGTGCACAGACTGATCTCGCTGTACAACTCTTCACCATTTGATAAATCGCTAGAACAGCAATTAAAAAGTGTTATCCTTCTTTGGAGTAGTGTTAGAAAATTGGTCGCAATTTTGTTAGAATGATATTTTCAACAGCCATCTCAGAACCTTGTATGGGTGGTCATGCAAGATGACAGTCAGCTGTCAGAGCCAAGATGGCTGCTAAGTGTTTACATGCACAATAGAAGCCCTACCTCGAGTCTGTGCAGGGAATAGCCTTTGTGTCGAGCTTTTGAGTCTCAGTCACCCACTCTCTTGTGTCCTGTGCCAGTGATCATCTCCCTTGTGCTTTGAGTTACCTAACCCTCTCACTTGCATAAGACCATCTTAATGCTATTGCTGACACCAAGTGACAGAGTAAGTATGCTATGAATAGTACCTTGTAAGTGGAGAAAGAACTTAGAGTGTGTGAAATAAGTGAAACTGAACTAGGAAATCATGTCTGGTGCTACCCCCAGTGGAAAATATGGTGCTGCTAATGCTGACAAGGGCAAGGCTATAAAATGATAAGGTGTGGTCTTTCCCATGATATAAAATCAGATATTATTAAGTGACAGAAGGAAAGGCAAGGACCAAACAAGATCGCTGACACCCTAAAGCTGCTTCTGCCCTCTGTCTCGACAGTCATAAAGAAGTCAGGTGCTATAATTATGGCATCACAGAATGTGGCTTCCCTGACAGCAAAACATCTAACTACTGCAAGGGAGCCTGTCATGGAGGAAATGGAGTGAACTGAGCAAAGCAGCCTCATCACTGCTCCTCCTCCTGCAGCAAGGCTCTTGATCTGTTGAAGGACCTTAGGGATAAGGAAGATATGGAGGCCAAGGAGGACTTCAGAGCCAGCACAGGTTGGTTTGAGCATATCAAGGCCTGTGAAGGCCTTGTACCTATGACCATGCATGGCAAAGCTGCAAGTGCAGACATTGTTGTGCTTGAGGCCTTCCGTGCACAGTTCAAGGCTGTTATAGAGGAGGGGTGATACTCTCCTAAGCAGGTCCTAAATTTTGATGAAACCAACCTGTTTTGGAAGGATTTCGAGGAAGATCTATATCGGTTGGATATAACAACTTCTGCCTGGGTTCTTGGCCGCAAAGGACTGTCCCACTCTCCTTCTTGGTGCCAGTGGAAAAGGGGACCTAAAACTCAAGCTGCTTCTTGTGTACTACTGGAAGAATCCTCAAGCAGTGACGGGGTTCATAGAGAACCTTGTTTTTTTTTTTTGAAGTAATAACCCCAGGGCCTGGCTCACTTCCGCACTCTGCAAGTTGTGCATGGCAGGATACCTGTCTCCCTGGGTGCACGACTATGTCAGCATTAGCATCCTCGCTAACTGTTTCCTCTCACTGGTGGACAGTGCCCCAAATCATCCTGAGTACAGTCCGTCCTCCAATTTTGCAAGAATATGGTCGACAAAACCCACGCAAAATCAAAATTTGCAAAATTGAAACAATTAAATATATGAATTATAGGCAAATTGGCTGACATCACCCCAAGGTAAGCACTTTTTTCCACTCTTTCTCTCAACTCTACCTCTTAATTTTACGATGATAAATGAAACAAACATGAACTGATGTACTGTACAGTAATATTAATAAGAAAACATCATAGGTAAGAAACATAGAAAAAAAAAAAATGCATTTACACTGATGTGAAGACTGGCGTGGTGTACAGGACTGGTGGCAGGGCGAGGCTTGGGTATGGCTACTGTGGCCCCGTGGGGCCTACGTCATCACTATCACTGTCGACAGATATTTCCACATCTTCCTGTGTTTTTTCTTCCTCTCTCATGAATCCCTTGAAGTCAGAGTCGTGAGAGTCAGTAACCTTGGTTGGGAACAGGTGCAAACAAACATGGTGGGGCGGCAGACCACTGAACATGGAGGCACAGCACGCCCAGTGAACCATGACGTCACTACTCAGCGTGGCAAAATAGTGCAGGAAGACGATTCTCCCACCACTCGACCTCACAAAGTGTATGATCGCTCGCAAAGTTCATAAATGTTAAAAAATACATGACTTTGGAAACTACCTCGCAAAATTGGTGAATCGCAAAGTTAAAATTCGCAAAGTTGAAGGATGTACTGTACATGGAGGACTGGGTGGGTAATATCAGAGTGGTGCACCTGCAGCACAATGTAACTGTTACAACCTACAGACCAGGGCGTCATCGCAGCCTTGAAGGTTTATTACCTCCGCTGCGCCATGGAGCAGATGGTGAGAGTGAGTGACTTTGGGTTGAGTGACACAGTGTGGCACTTTTGGAAGAAGTTTAACATCAAGCACACTGTCGACAGTATCATGGCGGCGTGGATGGAGGTGCATCAGAGCACACTGAACACCATCTGGCACAAGATGTGGCCAGAGTGTGTGTACCCCTTATTGGAATGCGAAACAACCAAACTCACTGGCCTCACACCTCCCAGTGAGCGGGCTCCGCCTGCATACTGCAAGACCCTTCCGATGACGTCACCTCTCGGAGCGTAACGTGTGTTCGCACACACACACACTAACAGCAATATGCACTAACACTCTCGTCCTCTCTTCTTAATTTGATGAAAGATCCCAAGGATGAAACTGAATGGATTATTGGCATCCTGTACACACTATGTATCCAATACATAGACTTTTGTTTAACCCCTACACCGCGGGAATGTTTACCGATGTTTTGCGTGTGCCGCGGGGTTATTCGGGCTCCAACAGACTCTCAAAAAATATTTGCCAAAAATCAGTTATTAGTCCTAGAATATTAAATTACATATGCTTATGGCATATACCTTCAGCTTTCTCCTGGAATGTTTTTTGAGCCTTCGTCAGTTACCGTAGGACTTGTGGAGACCTCTGAAGTTGGGTAACGATGTCTCCACTTTCCACTTCCCGACAACCCGTAATATGATTACCACAGTCAGATATTAACACAATAAACACTACTCTATGATTTTCAAGTAGTTTGGGATCCATACTCTAAAAAAAAACCCACTGTGAAAGCAATGAAAATTATGAGCGCGTCTGACCGTCGCACTTGTGCTAGTTCGCTCTTGGTACTCTGTCATTTATTATTCATAAAACCCCTCACCATGAAAGCTTTCATGGATTTGGAGAAAGCATATGACAGGGTGGATAGACTAGGATTGTGGAAAGTGTTAAGAATATATGGAATAGATGGGAAGTTGTTGAATGCTGTGAACAGTATGTACGATGGTGCGAAGGCTGCAGTGCGTGTGGATGGTGAACTAAGTGAATTTTTCTCTTTGAAAGTTGGTTTGAAACAGGGATGTGTCATGTCTCCATGGTTGTTCAATCTGTACATGGATGGGGTAATAAAAGAGGTACAAGGTAGGGTAGTGGATGTTGGAGTGGCCCTGGTGAGAGAGGATAGTGTTTGGAAACTCCCTGTACTGTTGTTTGCAGATGATACCGTGTTGTTGAGTGAAGACGAAAGGGAGCTGCAAGGCTTGGTGGATGAGTTTGAGAGAGTGTGTAAGAAACGGAATCTAAAGGTGAATGTAGGGAAGAGTAAAGTGATGGTCTTTGAGAGAGGTGAAGTCAGTGAATGTACAGCGAGGTTGGATGGTGAGGAATTGGAAAATGTGAGTACGTTTAAGTACTTGGGTAGTGTGATGAGTAAGGATGGAGGTTTGGAGGGTGAAGTGCTTGAAAGGGTACAACAGGGAAGAAAGGTTGCTGGTTCTTTGAAAGCAGTGATAAGAAACAGGGAAGTGAGCATGGAAGTGAAAAAGTTACTACATGACAGTATTGTGATACCAACTCTAACGTACGGAAGTGAAGCTTGGACGTTGTTGGAAGGACACAAGTCAAGAGTGAGAGCAGTGGAAATGAGTTATTTAAGAGGAGCCTGTGGAGTCACATGGAGAGACAGGCTGACGAATGAGGATATAAAGGAGCGTTGTGGTGTTGATGTGGATGTGATAGGAAGCTTTATGAGGAACACACTGAGGTGGTTTGGCCATGTGGAGAAGATGGAGGGTGAAAGACTGACGAAGAAAGTGTATGTGAGTGAGGTGAAGGGGGAAAGAGGGAGGGGGAGGCCGAGGATGAGATGGAGAGATGGGGTGGAGAGGTATATGAGAGAGGGGGGTGTGAGTTGGGAGCAGGGGAGTGAAATGGCAGGGGACAGGGCGACTTGGAGGCGATTTGTTTGTGGCCACCCCAAACGGGATTGAGGCGTCTGGCAATAGATAGATAGATAGAAAACCCCTCACACTTTATATTTCTATTACTATATAACACTTATATATATCTACAGTCTTTATCCATAAGTTTCCTTCAGTAGTATTAGTTTATTGTCACTGTAGGGATTCAATTTCTTTCAGTAAAATACGTAGCATTCACTTTCTCGTCCTGTATACTAGCATTGAGAGTGAATGTTACTTTCATCTTTACTCTCATAACTCATAGTATTCAGACATGCTAGAGTGAAACTTTCACTTTCATTACTCCTAGGGTATATACTCGTATTCTTATAATACTACTCCTTTACATTTCTATTTACGTTCTCTATTTTATTTACGTTATTTACATTTCTATTTTATTTACACTGTGTTATGCACTGTCACTTTAAGTAACTTATAAAACTATTTTCCATTGTTCACGTATATTTATATTCATTACTTTCACTTGCTGGTTACACATTATTTACACATTATTTACAATTCCACTTGCACTGTTTTACTCAATAGAAAGATCTTAGTCACTCTTTTATCAATTGTCAGCCCTTTACCTCTTTCCACACGAGGTTTAGTAGGGGGTAAAGGTCACAGGGCCCTTTGCATGGGGGTGAAAAAGTCCCTGAAGTTAGCAAGAGGAAACAGACGTACCTCCACTTCGGAAGATGAGAGGGAACTTATAAGGGAGAGCCGGGTGGAGGCCTACTTAGGGGATATTCAGTACTACCAACGTTAGCTCTTGAAACAGCTATGTATAGCACTGAAAAGATTGGCAGGAAATCTAGACAATACATTATAAATTAGGTAGTTCCAGGTGAATGTAAATATCACTTAGGCTTCTCCCTTCCTTCCTTATATGTATATTTATTACGAAAATAGATTATACGGCATATTTCAAGGGGAAAAAAACAGCGAAAATTAGCGAACGAGTGCACGTGAGGTGTTGTCAGGTGATAATTAGCCAATTCCAGGTGTATGGCACTCTCACTTACCTTATTTCTTTCTTGTATATATTATTTGGTATAAGAATAGGGCATCGGGCATATTTCAATGAATGAAATCAGTGAAAAATTCCAGGGAAGATTTACTTAGCGTAGCACGGCCAGGCAGGCGAGAGGATAGGGTAATGGAGGGGGGGGGTAGGGAGGGGAGTCAAGAATGGGGAGAAATGGCTAAATTGTCAACAATGGATGGGAGTACAGATGAGATTAGGAGTGCTGACTAGTGTTGGACATTGGCAGTACTGATTGATGATACAAGCCCCCACTTGGAAGCCCAGGTGAATTCAAAATAACACAGAATCACAAAAGCGACGCCCCGCGGTATGATCCCTTGCTCCCAAGCGTCACGAAAGTGACGCCCCGCGGTTAAGGGGTTAAGCACCATTAAGACCTAGTCTGTAACCACATACAGATATGTGGTGTCCCTTGAAGTATTACAATCCTTCTAGTCCCGGCTGACTGCTGCACGCAACCGCTCGGTCGAGGTACCTTTCTTGGTGAGACAGCCAGTTGTTGTGATGTATCCACCCAAGACTTTTCATCAATCTCCCCTCGCTCCAACATTTCTTGTAATACAGCAGTATCAATGCACATTCTTCTGTCTTCTATGCTCCTACAGCAGTAAAGGGCGTCTACCAGACTCTTGTTATCAATGAAACACTTGATCTTGAAATCAACACATCCAGAAACCTCTCGCAATATGTTGGTGAGATAGAGAGCAGTTTCAGCACATTCAAGCTGCGCCAACGTTTCAGCAGATAAAGTAGATTTGATGACCTGCCGAATCTTTGTAGTCTGCCAGAATATGGGACATCTTGCCTCACTGGCATCTCGTAGGAAGATCACAAAACCTCCCTGAGACCCATTGCCTACAAGGTTGGCAAAAGAGGCATCTGAAAATCACTCTGTATAACATTCATCGAATGGCCCCATTCTTGGAATGTATAGCTTCATGTTGTCAGTCTTCACCCTTGCGATCACCTTGTTGATCCTAAGCAAATCTGCTATGGTAGCTCGGTTGCTAGTCATACTCAACTGACACACATCAGTGGCAATACAGTATCTGGTCGAGTGTGTGTGGCATCCAATTGAGTTGCCCAATTAATGCTTGGTACTCAGTTTTCTGACTCAGACAACTCTCCTGATTTTACTGCTGCACAATGTCTGCTCAGCGTGACTGGTTTCAAAGACGAAGTGTACTGGAACTGGTCAAGTGTTATGCTGCCATCGCTGTTGAAGACGACATTTAGACCAACGTATTTGAAAGCTTTTCATTCCGAACTGCCGATGAGGAATATTTGGCTCAAACGGTTTATCACTTGCTGCTCGAGCTCACGTGTACCAGCCCAAAGGAAATCATCGACATAAATGCATATAATGCCTTCTACCTTGCCACTATTGCTCCAAGAGAACAGTGCTGAATCCAGCGATGACACTTTAGCTCCAAGACTCAACAACTGATCTTTAACGCGCAGGTACCAATGCCTAGCAGCATCACAAAGGCTGTAAACCAATTTCTTTAGTCTCCACGTTTACCATTTGCATATTCAGGCGGAGGACGTAAATGAACAACCCGCTCAATGTCGTTACCTTGCAGATAAGCAGCTTTCATGTCCATAGCGTGGCAGTCCCATTGGTTGGTGGAGGCAAAAGAAAGTGCCAGTCGCACAGCCTCTTTTGAGCATGTAGGAAAGTCTTTCCGGAGATCCACTGTGTCTTCCTCAAATCCTCTGGCGACTAAACGGGCTTTAACAATCGGCTTCCCGTTTTTCATTTTTTCCGTCACAACCCATCGAACCATTATGTCATCTTGCCCAACATCATCTACTTCCTCATACACGTCATTATTCTGCCAGTTTGTAATTTCTTTTTCCTTGGCGCATAATACGTCCTCAGAGTTGAAAAGAACAAGCATCTCTGCTTCATCATCAGCTACTTCCCATGTGCTAAAATCATTTTGCAGATCCACCCAATCAATATTGCCATCAGAGTCCCTCTTTAAATTGTAGCAGTTACACTCCATGGGTGTAACATCTAAGCTCCCATTGAAGCATCCACTAACAATACAGAGTCTTTAACCTCTAGGCACCGGGCATGGATATACCTATTTGTACTTTCCAGTGGCTTTTCCCACCCAACTCACAATCCTTCCAGTCACCAACTCTCCTGTTTCTGAATGTATTCCCTTTATACGCTGACCAACAGAAACCTTGGGAGGCTCCTTAACCGGAAGAGAAACTGTGGGGGGCTGATCATCCAGAACTGCACCATTTTCCGACTCATCATCCGGTGGATAGTCATTCAGTACTTGCAAAGAATCGTCATTAGGCTTCTCTTGGACTACACTGTTCTTCTCATAACTACTGACGCTGTCTCCAACTGTGGTATTTCGTTCTGGAGCACGTACTAGACGGCACACGTGCACTCGCACATAGACACCGCTGTGTCTCACCAGAATTTGTTTTCCATCTCTGCCTATTACGATTCCAGGACCATGCCATTCATGACTGTCATTTCTTTTGTAGAAGGCCTCATCTCCATTTTGGATGTCGTTTAAGTCACACGAACGTATGTTGTGCCGCAGAGCCGTAGCCAAACGTTCACCCGATTCAGTTTTTATAAACTCTCGTCTTGCTAAATGAAGATCGTTCAAATTGTCCCTCGCAATTTTTGATGGTGATGTAGGTTCCAAGGCTGGAGGATCATTTGCATACACATTAGGCAGGCCAGGGTTTTGACCAAAAACAAGTTGGTTAGGAGAAAAACCTGCATAGTTGGTGAGAGCATTTCCTGCCGATACTGCCCAAGCCAAGGCCACATCCAAGTCACACTGGCTATCAGCCATTATCTTCCTAACAGTGTCAGTTATGACTGCATTTTGATGCATACATACTCTATTGCTCCATGGACTCTCTGCAGATGTCGTCATGATCTTGATATTATAGGCCTCTCCTAATGCTCGGATTTTAGTATTGTTGAATTCACACACATTATCTGTAAGAATTTTTCCAGGTGCGCCAAACAGAACAATCCAGCTCCGAAATACTCCTTTGATAATGGTGGTCGCACATTTGTCCGCAATTACTATGGCGGTGCAGTACTTGGTCACCAAATCAACAAGGACTAAGAAATAATGCCTTCTCCAAGCTTTCAAATCCATAGCTATGGCTTCGTTAAACTTAGATGCCGTGGGCAATTTGACTACGGGTCAGGGCTTAGCTCTCTTGTACCCACAACAGACTGTACATGCATCAGATACATCCTTGATAGCTTACTCCAGTTCTGAACTTTTAATTCCAGCATCTGTAATAAGTCTAATTAGTTTAGCCAATGTTGGATATCCAAATTACCTGTGAAGCTTCGAAGCCGTTTTGTCTACATCACCCCCATGAGATGCCAGTGTGATCATTTCACAAAACTCTCGGCCTAGTCACAGAGAAATTGGAAGCAAGTAATGCCCTGAAGATGAGGACTTCAAATTAATGATAGTTCCGCAGATTTTGACCTGGTCACTTCCAAAATTAATCACCATTTTTGCTTTTTTTAATGGAAAGTTTGCTCAGCAGCAATGGAATATTGCAGCTTACCACATCAGTCACAATGGTTGCATGCATATTTCCAATGTAGCAGGGCAGAGTAACACGTTTGAGGAAAGAAACTGTGACGCCATCAGCAAAAGTAAATGTTGAGGATGACTTTTCTTCTGTTATAGCTTCACGTTCATAATCACTGAGCTCACCTAGATAGCAATTGATCCATTCAACCCCACATACGGTTGTAGAACACCCTGTGTCTAGAACAGCACATCCCTTTGTTTCTTCTGCTAGAGTCTGTAATTTACCTCTACTAGCTGTATCATCTGCATAGCCCATAAATAATGACAGGTGCACTGTTTCTTAATTTTTTTCTCGACTGCCTTCATTTTCGTATGCATCCAGACAGTCATGTGCCCAATGAAATCGAGAATCACATACTAAACACCTCGATACCTTACCATCAGGCCCGAGCGGGTTCTGCCTCCTGCCGGTGGATGAGCGTTGGGAAATTCTAGCAGACACAGTTGAATGGCCATTACCACGACCTTGATCACGTACTGCACCACCCCGAAACCTTATCCTTCCTTGTCGAGTACTCCTAACGTAAAACGTTTCCTCACCCCCGACTTCGTCACTCAAAAAAACTGGTTCAGTCTTCACCTCACTGGCAGACACCGATGCATCATTCTGGCCACATATTTCCCCAGCAGAAATACGATTTAGGGCAGATTTCATATTTTCGTAAGTTACCTTAGTTATCGCAGACATCACTAGTTGTTGCTCACTATCTGAATGTTTACATGAAGCCAGAAGCATAAAAGCCATCACAGAATTCGGTAGTTGCATGATGTGCTTCGTAAATTTAAAATAAACATGCTCGAATTCTGCCACAAACTTAGGAATGTTCATATCACCTGGTCTTCTGAAGTTGTACAATTCATGAAAAGCTGCAAATTGCCGACGTCCTTTGTACACGAGAAATAAACCGTCTAATTTGTTCAACAAGGTCTGAACACCATTATCTTCTTTCAGATCAGCAGTGTCAGTTTCTGAAGACGCCACCCACATTCTTCCTGACAATGAAAGGTGAATGGCTAGAGCTTGCTCGTTTTTCGGTAAGTCCGTCAGTTCACATTAAATGTCAGTGTCCTTCTTCCAACTCTCATAGGCAGAATCGTTTTCAAGATTTGGAGGCCACTTAGTTGAGCGCAGCGCCATTATGCTCTAACTTCTCGCTGTTACCAGTATTGGAATGCGAAACAACCGAACTCACCGGCCTCACTCTCCCAGTGAGCGGGTTTCACCTACGTACTGCAAGACCCCTCTGATGACGTCACCACTCGGAACGTAACAAGTGCGTGCGCATACACACACACTAACAGCAATATGCACTAACACCCCAGCATGGAGTTTCTGTCATTTGAAAACACCCTTTGAGACCTGGAGCGGTGGTGCCTTCGCCGTGGATCTACCCGCCAGAGACTGTCGACGCAGAGAAGGAGGTCACCATGGAGGCCAAACCACCGCAACCCTCCTCGTAGAAGCTGGGAGTTGCTTCAGTCACCCTGGCAAGTACCACATCTCTCAACACAACACATACAACAACACTGTTTTTTTCTATACCGAGAAATGGCTCCCTGGTGGTCATTTCTCGAAGACTTCTTCTAGCTGGTGACGTTGAGAGCAGTCCAAGACCTATCAACAAATACACATGTCTGGCAAGCTCAAAACCTATCATTTCGAGCTGACTGACAAAGGGTTCAGTTCAGTGCAGTTCCTGCAAGAACTAGACTCATTACACCTGCACAACACTTGCATCCAGAAAATATTACATAAACACCTGGACCTGGTCCTCATGCTTCTTCCCCCCACCCACTAACCTCCCCGCCAACCCCACTCCTACTTTCTCCACACCTCCTCAGCCTAACTCACCGATCCCTCCCACATCATCCAATCCCCCATCCCTTCCCATTCCACCTAAATCTGATTCACTCCAACCCTTACCTCCATCACAACCTTCTCCTGCCCCTTCCTCTTCACCCATACCCCCACCTTCCCCCCATGCTGCAGCGCCCAACACGCATCGTACACAACGGAAACATTCTTCAAATAAACATGGATGGCATAAACACCAAAAAACAACAACTCACATAATTCATCAAACAGCAAAACACACACATTTGCCATCTTACAAGAAACAAAACTATGTAGAATACAAAAAACACCTACATTTCATAATTTCACCACCATTAGACAAGACCGGGCCGACAGTGGTGACGGTGGACTCATAACCCTGGTACACAAATCCATTAACTTTTCAGATACTAGTGTACACACACAGTCACTTCTACCCCCGTATGACATCACAACAGAAGTGCAATCAATTAAAATACACATTGGTAACAAATTACACATAACAATTGCCAATATATACATTCCCTCCCAGTCGTCCCCCACAGTACCACACAATTACTCTCCTCAGATACAACACATCACTAGCATACCCAGCATCATCCTGGGTGTTGATTTCAGTGCCATGGTGTCAGCCTGGCATGTCAACAACCCTGACACAGACAGAGGGCTGGTACTGCAATCTCAAACATTCTTTTCATACTCAGTAAGCTCCATCAACATACCCATATCCCACACCAAGCCCTTTTCCTCCCATCATCCCCAGACATCACCCCTTGCTCCCCAAACCTCGCCCCACAACATCCTGGTGACTGGTCAAAACCCTTGGCTCTGACCATCTCCCAATGATCACCACCAAAACCAGAATCACCCCAGCTGGCCACAGACACACATAAACTAATTATAAGAGAGCTAGCTGGGAGGCCTTCACAACAGAAACAGAACAGCACTTTGAAACATTAAACAGTACATCCATCACAAACATCAACACCGCTGTGCACACTTTCAATACAATTATTCAAAATTCAGACAAAAGACTCATCCCTAGAGACAGCAGAAAGAGACACAACCCCAACTTCACACCAGAAATTCAAGGCCTCGTCAGTCAATGGGACACACCATGACACTCCCCAACACCCCATACGCAAGACACCGTACGACAAATACAAGAACTCAGCACTCAAATAAACAATAAAATATCAAAACAGCAGACACTAAATTGGAATAATTATCTCCGAACACTTGATTGCAAAACAAACACCAGCAATCTCTGCAAAACACTAAATAGTGTCACACTTTCCAACAGCAACACTACACAGTCACATGCTGCCATCACAACAGACACCATACCCTCAAACAAACAACAAGCAAACACTCATCAATCAGTTTTCATGTGTCAACCATCTAAACCCCCATCGGGACGACTGATGTGTCAACTGATGCAAGAGACAGTTCCCCGCAGACCCAGACTTTGCACCTTTTACTTACAACCAGATGAAGCACATCATTAGCAACCTTAAGCACTCATCTGCCTGTGGACCAGACAACATAACCAACATGCTGTACACCTTAAACACCTTGGACCACAAGGCATACAAGCACTCACCAACATATCAAACTACAGCTACTCACACAACATTATACCCAACATCTGGAAGCATGACAGTATCATCACTATCCCCAAACCCAGCAAAGACCCCACATTACCTTCCTCACACTGCCCTATCACACTCCTCTCCATCTCCTCCAAAGTCACTGTATGACTGGTATTATAAATGGTTACACCTCACACCCCTAACCCCATCATAACATGGTTTTAGGCCACTACACTCCACAAACACTCTTCTTACAGGCCGTACACAAAAAGTTTTTGATGGCATCAATTCAGCTAGGCCACCACACAGAGCACTTCTAGTCACACTAGACATTAGCAAAGCCTTTGATGCCATCCCCTGCCACAACCTCGCAAGCAAAATATTCAACACAAACATGCACAGTAATACAAGAAGATGGCTGGCAAACTATTTAGCAGCCAGGTGTCCACATGTAACATTTGCTGGTCAGTCATCGAAGGATCTATTTTGTCCCTTACTGTCTTTAACCTATACATGCACGACATACCTACACCACACACACCACAAATACAGATAGCTTCCTATGCAGACGACATAATACTGTACTTGCGTGAATACACCAAAATGCAAACACAGCCACACACATCCTCCAACCTTACCTCACCACACTACACGAATGGTTCACCACAAACTGGCACAAAATAGCCCCAGCCAAATCTAGTGACCCTTCTCACAAACTGGATAGCAGAACAGTCACATTCCACACCACACCATAAACAGCATGTCCCTAACACACACACACACACACACACACACACACACACACACACACACACACACACACACACACACACACACACAGGGAGTCAATCGAGGCAGACGTGCGACATCGGTGCTCCGTACCGAACCAACACGGCCAGTGGCATTACCTAAATTAGTATCTTTGTATGAGTCAAGCTCTGTACCAGGTTAGACTAAATGATTTTTCATTATTAAAAGGAAAAAAAAAAAATAAGTTTAAACAAGACTTGTTCAAACAGGAAAGAGAACCAAGACGAAAGAATGCGCTGAGTCAGCTGAGGTTTGTTTAGACTACAGCAACACGGGGATTGTAAGTACATACTCTGTACTTTTAGTATTGCAAAATGGATACATACTTTAGTAAAGCAAATTTGGAAAAGAAAAGGGATAAAGGTAAAAAGCAAAATGATGATTTCTACCAAGAACTGGTTGAAGTGGAGACTCACAATAGACTGATTGAACGTGTACACAAACTAGAAATGGCTTTCAAAAATGAAATTGATGAAATAAAGAAGCAGATGCACTTGCAAAAGGAAGAAATAGAAAAACTAGGAAGGGAGGCCGACAAGAAAGACACAACCATCAGTGAACTAACAGTGGAATTGAGTACACTTAGGAAGAAAATGAGTGAAATGGCAAGTACAGTAGTCAATCACGAGAGTGTTATGGAAGAGTTCAAAAATGACACAGAGACAATTAGGCAAGTAAGCAGTCTTATAGACCAGAGCAGTGATATTGAGGAGAAGATAACACAGGGGCCAGATGCTCAAGACTGGTCATATATCAGTCCCGCCGTCGGTGGTCGCTCCTCTAGTCCCGTCTTAAGTTATTCCCGCCTTATGACTGACCACCTCCACCAATGTTCAAACGAGAAGCGGTCAGTCATCGGGCGGGTATAAGTGTTAGTCCCATCAAGCGGCAGAGGGCAGGCAGTTCGCCAGCTGATCTGATAGCAACCAATGAGAATCAGTGTAACAAAAAAGGCACCCAATGAGAATCAAGGAGGTTGTTTCTCAAACAGACAACTCTTGCATGCTGGTAACAACAAATATCACCGCCACAGTCTAGATACTCGCCACACGCCTCTCTGTCTGCTAATACTAACCTACTTCACAATGGAAGGTGAACCCAAAGCCAAGAGACCTTGGCACCCAAACTTTACTGATGCCGAGCTGCTGGCTATGGCAACAAGTGTTGCAGAGAAGCAAGACTTTATATTAGGAAAATTTTCATTTGACAGTGCCTCGACAGGAGTCAGGATGAAGGCGGCAGCTTGGCAGTATGTTACTGATGCTGTCAATGCTGTTAGTCGAATTCAACGTGATGTTTCGGACGTAAAAACTAAATTCAAGCATTCAGTTTAGTCAATAAACTGGAAATTTTTTCCTTAAGACCTGTTGTGCAATGTTTTTCTTTTCTAACTTATAATCTTTGACAGATTTTATATTTGTTAATAACCATTAGGCCCATCCAACAAAGTTTTAGCCCCAATCTAACCTAATCTACCTAAATTAACTGACCTAACCTAAACCCCAAACCTGCTTGGAGGTTGTCAAGCCAAGCCTTATGATTACGGTGATAAGTTGTTTTAAGGTCAGTGGGGTCCAGTTAAGTAATGTTAGGTTAGGTTTTAAGCTAAGTGCAAAGTGGTGGTGGGTTTTCGTTAATATCTCAAAGACTATTATTTTGCCATGGATGAATTAGAATGATTTGACACAGACATCAAGATGTACCTATTGAGCTATATCAAATTCATTACCATGAGGCAGGTGCACTTGTAAACATTTACCCTATCCTTACCTAAAGACCCTAACCTATCACTTCACAGCCCATACTGGTCATAATAAAATTGTGAGCTAATGAAAGTCCCTAAAGGAAAAAAAAAAAAAAAGGTAAATTAACAGTTTAGAACACCTCTGGAATTCAATATGCTTACTCCAGAGAAAAAAAAGGTAAATTAACAGTTTAGAACACCTCTGGAATTCAATATGCATACTCCAGAGAATGGAGGTTAAAATGTGATATTCTAGTAGTGTCCTAAACTGTAATATACCGGAAAAAATACCAAATCTGCCCACATCTAACTTAGAACGAGGGTTTGTAGAAGAAAAGCAGTTCACATGCCATACCTAATGAAAATATATGAGTAGCCTACATTTTATAGCAAGTATGTGGCATCATAGGGAGGCTTTCACAGTCTCATGAGATAAAATTATACTGCACATCTACAGTTCATAAGAGGCCTCAATAGTGAGTCACTTAAAACTCGATGACCAAGCACAAATCATGCATGAGAGAGTTCCCTGGGATCCTTGCCATAATAAAATACTGCTATATGCTTGTATGTATTACAAACACCATAACTAATGTTTTGAGGGGTAAATAATGCTGATGAGAGGCTCAAAGCCTCCTTACGACCGTGCTGAATGGGCTTTAGGACTGCTTGCTGCCAGTCGTAAATTTTGATGGAGTTCCGACCAGAGATAGACCCGCTGACGTCACAACATGGCACCCATACTGTTTTGAACATCGCAGACGGCAGCCATTGTGAACACAGGTGATGGCTTAGTCCCGCGCTGGCGAGCAACGACCGGGACTAAAGTTTTGAGCATCCGCACCCAGGTGAATGAAGCTGTGCAAAGCTACAAAAATGATGTGGAAACCACGTTTGCTGAAATGGGTGAAAGTAAAGAAAGACTTAGAAACATGGGTGGAGGAAAAAAGCATTAAACAGGAAGTGAAAAGAATAATCCAAAACAATCCAAAGTTATTCAGAGATTCAGTAGATATAAACAAATCTATAGTAATCGCTGGTATAGAAGAGGAAGAAGTAAAAAACAAGATCACAAGAGACAAAAAGGAGATGGCAAATGTAATGAGCTTACTGAAAGAAGTATCAGAGGAAATCTGTAGTAAAGACATAGAGGAACACAAAAGGTTAGGGAAATTTGAGAAAAGCAAGACAAGACCTCTAAATTTGGCTTTCCAGAGTGTTTACACTCTGGAAGAGATACTAAAAAATGCAAAGAATCTTATGGAAAAAGAGGAGTTCAAAAATGTATGGATAAAAAAATGTTTAACACAAGAGGAACTGGAATTACTGAAAGAGAAAAGGGAGGAAGCAAAAACAAAAAATGAGGGAAGATCAGAAGAGAAGAAGAAATTTTTTTTACAAAGTAATAGGATTGCAGGTACGAAAGTGGTACACAAACAGGATGGAATAAAAAGGAGGAAGGTAGTAGAAAACCATGTCATGACAAGTATATAAACAAGATGATAAAGTTGATGTACTCAAATGTGGATGGAATGGTATCTAAATTACTAGAGATGAATGATTATGTCAGAGAAAATGAACCACAAATAATATGCCTAACTGAAACAAAATTAACACCAAGGATATCCAATGACATACTAAACTTAGAGGAATACAATATATGGAGAAGAGACAGAAATTTAAAAAAAGGAGGAGGAATTATAATATTAACTAAGAAAAATCTAAAAGTCAATGAAATAAAACTAGATATACCATCACAAGTAGAACTGATTACAGTAGAGATCAACACATCTGAAGGTAAAGTAATTGTAGCCAATTTGTACATGCCACCCAGATCAAACACATGGGAAAGAGATGAATATGAGGACTTGGCAGAGAGCAAAATTCAGAGTTTAAGAGGATTACTACATAAAATGGAAGAGAAATCGGAAAGAATTATATTAACTGGGGATTTTAATACAAATATAAATTGGAATACTCTAGATATAATTAGCCAAGAAAGCTCTTGGGACCAAAAGCTCCTGGATCTTGTACAAGAGTTTTTCCTAACGCAACATGTGAGGGAAACCACCAGAAAAAGAGGACTTGATGTACTTTCAGTGCTAGATCTCATATTTACTAGGCAAGAAAATGATATTGACAGATTAATATATCACCCTCCACTAGGCAAAAGCGATCATGCAGTACTAAATTATAACTTCAGGATAGCATATGACAGTAAACAGCAATGACAGTTACAAAAAGAGCCTAAACTATAAAAAGGGAAATTATCAAGACCTAAAGAAGTATTTATTAGAAGTTGATTGGGAAAATGAGCTTAGAGGACAAGATTTAAATGCTGTATATAAAAAATTCTGTGAATTTTATGAAATAAGAGTCCAGAAGTACATCCCACAGCACAAAGAAGCAGATAAGAAAATACAGAAATGGTTCAATACAGAATGTAAAAAATCAAAAGAAAGAAGAGATTTGTTGTGGAATAGATACAGAAGACACAGTACTGAAAGAGCGTATAATAATTACAAACAGGCAAGAAACGATTATACAAGAATAAGGAGGGAAGCCCAAAAACAGTTTGAGGAGGATATAATAAATAAAAGTAATGATCAACCAAAGCTGTTTTACAGCTATATCAGAAGGAAAACCAAAGTAAAAGATATAATACAATCAATTACAGACGAGGGAATCACTTATACACAAGAGAAAGATATTTGTGAAGCACTAAATAAGAATTTCCAATTAGTTTTTACAGAAGAAAAAAATTTTGACAGGGACTATGTGGAACATGCATGTCCACACATACTACCAAATATACAAATGGCAGAAAAAGTAATACAGGAGGAGTTAAGTAGATTAGACAGAGGAAAAGCAAGTGGTCCTGATGAAATTTCATGTTGGGTACTACGAGAATGTGCAAAGGAGTTAAGTAAACCATTATTTTTAATTTTCAAGAAATCCTTGAGTCAAGGTAAACTACCTGATATTTGGAAAAAAACAAATATTGTCCCCTTATTCAAGAAAGGAAATAGACAAAATCCACTCAACTACCGACCAGTATCACTGACCAGTGTTGTAAGCAAGGTATTAGAAAAGCTTATAAGAAAAGCTTGGGTAAATCATCTAGAAGAACACAGTATGATAACAGAAAGACAGTTTGGTTTCAGAATAGGAAAATCATGTGTTACTAATCTGTTGAACTACTATGACAGAGTAACAAACACAATACAGGAAAGGGAAGGGTGGGTGGACAGTATCTATTTAGATTTCAAGAAAGCTTTTGACACAGTACCACACCAAAGACTTTTATGGAAACTGTATCATCAAGGAGGAATTCGAGGCAAACTGTTTTGTTGGATGCAAGACTCTCATAAAAAGAGAAATGAGAACAGTACTAAGAGGAAGCTACTCATCATGGAAAGAAGTGACCAGTGGAGTACCACAGGGTTCAGTGCTGGCACCAATCATGTTTTTAGTGTATATAAATGATATTAACAGTAACACTGGAAATGAGAGCTATCTGAATATGTTTGCAGATGATGCAAAAATACAAAGGAGAATTACTAACAGAGACTCCATTAAAGAGCTACAAGAAGAATTAAATAAACTTCATGAATGGAGTAGTACATGGCAAATGGAATTCAGTGTGGACAAGTGTCATGTAATCAAGTTTGGTAAAAGTGGAAAAAGACCTGATTGGGATTATAAGTTAGGAAATAAAACCCTATACACATCAGAAAGAGAGAAAGACCTAGGTGTGATTATCAATAACAGACTATCCCCGGCTGACCACATCAGCGAGAAGGTACGGAACATGTATACACTGCTTGCAAATATGAGAATAGCATTCACATACATAAATGAAGACATGATAAGAAGGATAATAATATCATTCATTAGACCAACCCTGGAGTATGCATCAGTAGTCTGGAGTACTCATCTCAAAAAGCATATAGACAAGATTGAAAAAGTTCAAAGGGCCGCTACAAGATGGATACCAAGCTTAAGGGACCTAAGCTATGAAGAAAGACTAAATAAACTGAATCTACCAACACTACAGGAGAGAAGGAAAAGAGGTGACATGATAATGCTATATAAGTGCATATCAGGGAGGGGGAAAATAGACATAAATGATTACTTAACATATGGAGAAGCATCAGCAAGAGGACACTGCAAAAAACTGCATAAGAAGAGAGGTGATAAAGACGTAAGGAAATTTAGTTTCCCAAACAGAGCAATTGATCAATGGAATGCACTACCGAATGAAATAGTGTGTGCCAAAACAATTCACAAATTTAAGGATATGTATGATAAATATGGTTTAAGACACGGGACAGTACGAGCTTGACTCATTCCTGTAAAGATACAATTAGGTAAGAACACACACACACACACACACACACACACACACACACACCACTCGCTGGTGCAGTGGTAACGTTCTCGCTTGCCAACTGGTGGACGGGAGTTCTCGCCTCGCTCAGGTTGCGAAAAGTTTCACTGACGAAGTGGGTGGTTACTGTCCCCCTTGAGCAAGGGGACGGGTGTGTGCATGTGTGAAGGTCACAGCCTTGCCCTTAGATCGGACTATATGAGCTCTCAGCTCCCTTCCGGGAGGGTAAAAGCTGACGATCACGACCATCTAGTGATCCTGACCTACTCGGCGACCTGGTGAATTACACACACACACACACACACACACACACACAAAATCCTTGGTGTAACATGCAATTCATCAGTGTCATTTAAACAACACATCACAAACATTAAAGATAAATTAACACCAAGACTCAGTGCCTTAAGGTCACTTGCCCATACAACATTTGGACATAACAAAGAAACCACCACCACAGTATATAAACAGTACTAGTATATATGATCAGTGATGAATAATGCAAGACCTGCTTGGGTTTCTAACCACACTAAAACACATTACATCACTTTACAGACCATACAGAAGAAGGTCCTAAAAGTAATCACAGGCTGCACAGCTATTGCACCCACAGACCACCTACACCAGGAAACCAAAGTCCTCAAAGTCAAGGATCGTCTAGACATGAGAGGCACCCAGTTTCTCGCTGCAACTTCCACAGACCCACACCATCCACTACACTACGTGGTAGCACATCTACACACACCAAGAAACATCAAAACAACACCCAGCACAAGATATCATATACAAATACAGTCATCTCTCCCTCCTCGCCCACCTCACACCAGCTTCCAGAAGCATATTCATACTCAGATCACTCGCCGCTTCATTCACTCACTTAAAGACAACACATAGCTGCGGGCCCAGCCTCCTGATATCCACCATTATAAATCCTATCTCCCCCGTGAGGACAGGGTCCACCTGGCCAGGCTGAGATGTGGGCATCATCCAGGTCTCTTGAGTTATCAAAAGAGGCTGGATGGCTCCTTCGCTGACGCCTGTCCAGGATGCAACACAGCACCCCATACTATTAAGCACATTCTGGAAGACTTCATTGCACACAATTGCCTGTGCCAACAACACAACATACACTCCTTGAGAGCACTGTGGGAAGGCCTGATCTCGGCCGTGGCCCTCCTTAAGGACTCGGGGCTGTTCGGCCAGACTGCCTAGGGAACAACTACTAATACTACTACCCTATGAGACATTACGGTGAGTGTAGCCTATACACTGTATATATACTGTATATGGCTAGTGAGGGAGTGATCGCCCTCTACCTACACAGATCAAAAGCCCTCGGGAGCAGGGGGGTGGTTGCTTTCTCAGGCAGAGGAACTCCTTGAGAGTGAAATGGCTGGGAAGCATGCCGGCACGTGACTGGCTACAGCATAGCTGGGTCTTTCGGGTGTGGGCAATCAGGCAAGTTAGCTGCCTACTGCGACTGCAACACAATGGTGAGGTGTTCAGGAAGTTAGCCAAAGAAACCTTAATGGACTCTGAAAGAACAATAATGGCCCCCAGTCCCTTGCAGCCCTTAAATGGGCAGGGGGTGCTAAGAATCTCACGGTTGCCTCAATTACAATCTAATTCCTTTGTGAATGCAAAAAATACAATTAAAATTGGAAACTGGAATGTGAGAACGCTAAATCATGACGGTAAAATCGATGAGTTAGTGAAGGTTTTTCAAAATTACGGACTTGATATTTGTGCTCTGACAGAAACTAGATTAACTGGAGTCGATAAGTTGGATTTGGAGGATGGTATACGTTTATTGATATCTGGCCGACAGGACGGAATGCATTATCAGGGAGTAGGATTGTTGCTGGGTTGTAAGGCAAATAAGGCTTTATGTGAGTGGGATCCTATAGATGAGCGATTGTTATACGCACGGTTTAAATCAAATCATGGCAACATCAGTCTGTTTGTGTGTTATGCACCTACTAATGATGCACTCGATGAAAGGAAAGACACATTTTATGAAAAGTTGCAAGAAGGAGTAGGAAGGGTACCTAGACATGATGTTTTGATCTGCGTTGGAGACTTTAATGCAGTAATGGGCTGTTCAAATGAGGGATTTGAGGCATGTATGGGTAAGATGGGAGTTGGTAGTAGGATGAGTGAAAACGGAGTGAGGTTTGGAAGCTTCTGTCTCGCAAATGACTTAGTCATCAGGGGCACACTCTTTCAGCATTGCAATATACACAAGACAACTTGGGTGTCGCCGTGTGGAAAATATAAAAATCAGATTGATCACATCGCTATCAGTAGGAGGCATAGAAGTTCTCTGCTAGATGTTCATGTTAAACGGGGAGCGGATATTGGTAGTGACCATCAACTCAGCATTGCAAAAATAAGGTTTAAACTTAAAAATCAGAAGAAGGAAAAATCTGGTGTTGGTAGATACGATATTGTTAAGCTTAGAAGGGAAGGAGAAGAAAAGGAGGAATTCAGATTAGAATGCAGAAATAGGTTTTTGGTGTTGGAAACGTTGGAAGATGGGGAGAGAAGTGTAGATGAGATGTGGGAGGATGTGAACAAAGTTTTGCATGAGACTGCTGAATGTACGATTGGAAGGAGACATAGCTTCAGGAGAAAGAAATGGATATCAGAGGAAACGTGGGATATGATACAAAAGAGAGGTGAGGCTAAATTGAGGAGTGAGATGCAATGCGTTGATGAACAAGAGATTGAATTAGCAAGAGCTGCGTACTGGAGTTTGAATTCAGAAGTAAGAAGGTTAGCTAGGAGAGATAAAAGAAGATGTGTGGATGGAAAGGTTGCAGAGACTGAAATCTTAATAAACAAAAATGATGGACAGAGTCAAAGAATAACATATGAATCGATTAGAGAACTGAGTGGTAATGCAGGTAAACGCAAGGAAATACCAGTTAGAGACAGGGAAGGAAATTTATTGACCAAAGATGGAGATATTAAAAATAGATGGAAAGAGCATTTTCAGACAGTTCTTAATAGACCAATACCACCAGAAGAGGATATACCGTCTGCTCAGGAAGATTTAAATATAGAAACAGGAGAGCTGAGGCTTGCAGAAGTGGAAAAAGCAGTAAAACAGTTAAAGAATAATAAGGCACCAGGGGAGGATGGTTTATTTCCGGAAATGTTTAAAGTGGAGGGGGATAGATTAATAATGATCTTGACCAAGCTATTCAATAAGATATGGGTGACGGGGTTACTACCATCAGTTTGGAAGAATGGTGTAATTGTTAAAGTTCCGAAGAAGGGAGACCTGAGTGAATGTGGTAATTGGAGGGGAATCTCTTTGTCACCGATAGCTTTGAAAGTTTTCAGTAGAGTGTTGTTAAATAGGTTGGAGCCAGTGGTTGAGGGTATTCTGAGGGATGAACAGGCTGGGTTTAGAAAGGGACGTGGTTGCAATGATCAGATCTTTATAGTTAGGCATTTGATGCAGCAAGTTAATGAAATGAGAGTACCGTTAAGTCTTTGTTTTGTTGATTTTGAAAAGGCTTTTGATAGTGTTTCGAGAGAGACTATGGGGAAGATCATGAGACATTACGGAATACCAGAGGAGTTTGTGAGGGTCATTATGAACATGCATGAGGACACATTTTGTAAAGTGATGGTTGATGGTTGTCTGAGTGATTCGTTTGAAGTCAAGTCCGGAGTAATTCAAGGTGGTGTTCTATCGCCTTTACTATTTATATTGGTCATTGATTACATTATGAAACGCGTTGGAACAGAAACCGGTGCAGGTATACTTTGGGGAGAGAACAGGAAACTTTTGGATTTAGATTATGCAGATGATATAGTTTTGATTTGTGATGGTCCAGAAGAGATGCAGAGAGTGTTGGACTGTTTGGTGAGTGAAGGTCGCAAGGTGGGTTTGGTTATTAATTGTGGAAAAACTGAAATAATCAATATGAATATGGAAAATGCGCAGGAATGTGTAATTGGAGGTATGGTTGTAAAGCAATTTGATAGGTTTAAATATTTAGGTACTTATTTAGCCAAGGATGGTTCTTTGAACTTTGAATTCGAGGAAAGGTTAAAGAAGGCTAATCAGGCAATGGGAATGCTTAAAAATATTTGGAATAATAACAATTTCTCTGTGCATACAAAAATCAAACTTTATAAGGTAATGGTTACGAGTATCTTAATTTATGGACACGAGTCTTGGTACAGCATAGTGACTATGGAAAATAAATTCTTGGTGTTTGAAAATAAAGCACTTAGAAGAATATTAGGAGTTAAGTGGTGGGAAAGGATACCAAATAGTAGAATTAGAGAAATAACGGGAGTGCAGCCGATCGATGAATATGTTAGATTCTCACGATGGAAATGGCTGGGACATGTGTATAGGAGACAGGGAATAGTACGAGGTACACCAGGGTGGGTGGCACTTTGTAGGAGAGGTAGAGGAAGGCCAAAAGAGACGTGGGTGAGGACAATGAGACGGGAAGCTGGAGATGAGTGTTGGGGAGATCTTGAGGAGTTAGCACAAGATAGGATGTGGTGGTGTGAGTTCATCGAGGCCCTATGCATCCCCGAGGGTGCCACAGGAAATGATTGATTGATTGATTGATGAGACATCATCGACCTCATGCCCAAGGCTGGATTTGAGGAGGTCGACAAGGAAGATGTGCAAAACATCCTGGACAACCACACCAAACTGCTGTCCACAAAGGAGCTCGTTGAAGCTCAGGGAATGAGTGGCAGAGACACAGGAAGGTGGCAGTGACTGTGGCGAGGGTGGACACCTTCTTGTTGTAGACATAAAAGTTTTGAAGGAATTCCTTGCAATAATGGACAAAGGGAAAAAGCTATCAAGGAGTTCCTTGCAATAATGGACACGGGCAGAAAGCTTTGAAAGAGTTTTTTGCAATAATGGACAAGAGCAAAAAGCTTTGAAGGAGTTCTTTGCAGTAATGGACAAGGGCAAGCAGCTATGTAGGATTTGCTTGCAATAATGGACAAGGACATCGCGTTCATCAGGGACAAGGACCCGAACCTGGGGAGGAGTGACACGTCGGTGCCTAGCATCAAACAACACCTTGAAGTGTACAAGAAGCTTCTGGCAGCTAAGAAAAAACAGCTCACCAGAGCACCATCACCTCCTCCTCCTCCCCTGCCAGGAGTACTGAGGAAGAGCCAGTGCCTTCAGTGAGTGGTGTGTAAATGCAGTGTCCCGTGTCACTGGCCTCCATCATGTCTGTCTCGTTTTCACTGCTGCCTGACACACCCATATGCCATGCTGCCACACCACCATGCTCACCCTCTCCTCTCTGCTTTCCGTTGGCCTCACCACATCCCTTTTCCTTGGCCTCACCGCATCACTCTCCTTTGGCCTCAGCGCATCACTCTCCCATGGCATCAGTGCATTGTTCTCCCCATATCTCTTCACCTCCTTCTGAGGACCTGGAGTAATGATTTAGACATCCCATCTGTTCCCCAGCCTTAGGGGGTACCCCTTGGTGACAACTCAAACCGGCCCAGGACAAACTCCAGATGGATGGTAGAGTTTTTTGGGGGTCATTTTAGGTTTTGCAGTAAAGGTCACTCTCCCTAACCATATTGAACTCATGTTAGATCGACCTTGCTATGTGATAAATTGTTATGTGATAGGTTTTCACATGAATCAGCCATATCGTTTAGCAAGACCGGACTGTAATGAGTATGTAAAGAATGGAGGTGTACTTATGGTGAGTTGACCAGTCACATGTGTAACCCTCTATGTCCATTAAGCATAACCCATTAATACCCATGTTATATTGTTGTGATTATCTGTATAACAGGACTTTTCTCTACATAATGCTCTCAGATGAAGTGGGATTCCTGTGTTAGTATTACTATACTGATAATAATTCACTCATTCATTCATTAGATAATAATGATAATAATAATAATAAAAATAATAATTACTATTATTAGTGTTATTATTATTAGTGTTATTATTATTATTATTATTATTATTGTTGTGTGGTAGGTGGGGGCACTCACCATCCACTTGCTTGATGTAGTGCTGCTCTCGGGTGTCTGCCCTTTCCTCTCCACCATCTTTCTTTCCTTCATTCTCTCCTCTTTCTTCTGCCTGCGGGTGACTTTACACTTCCTCTTGTGTCTTTTTTTCCTTCATTCTTTCCTCTTCCTTTTGCCTGTGAGTGACTCTACACTGAGTGACAAGCCAAATGGTTTCCTGTTCACCAGGAAACCATTTACTACACTGGGTGGTAACCATATAACCAAATTTTGGCTCCTGGTGGTTTAGTGGGCAATAAAGGTGCTGCAATCGGATTGAGTCGGTGAAGGTTTATATCCAAGGGATGGTTGGGGTTTATTGCTCATGAAATGCCACTCAGGGATGAGTGAGGCTGGTCACTGTCATCTTAAATGCCAGGACCAACTTTCCTAGCCCCGGGCTCCTACGCTCCTCATGGGGCAACGTAGGATTAGATGATGGATGTTATTATTATTATTATTGTTGTGTGGTAGGTGGGGGCACTCACCATCCACTTGCTCGATGTAGTGCTTCTCTCGGATGTCTGCCCTTTCCTCTCCACCATCTTTCTTTCCTTCATTCTTTCCTCATCCTTCTGCCTACGGGTGACTTTACACTCCCTCTTTTGTCTTTCTTTCCTTCATTCTTTCCTCTTCCTTCTGCCTGTGGGTGATTCTACACTGCGTGACAAGCCAGATGGTTTCCTGTACACCAGGAAACCATTTACTGCGCTAGGTGGTAACCATATAACCAGATTTTGGTGCCTGGTGGTTTAGTGGGTAATTATTGCTCTCCAGTCGGATTGAGCCGGTGAAGGTTTATATCCTGGGGGTGGTTGGGGTTTATTGCTTATGTAATGCCACTCATGGGTGAGTGAGGCTGGTCACTATCATCTTAAATGTCAGGACCAACTTGCCTAGTCTCGGGCTCTTATGCTCCTAATGGGGCAACGTAGGTTTGGATGATGAATGAAAATGAATGAATGTAATTCGAATTGCTGATATGCTACATTGTGTTAATTGAGAGGATAGTGAAGAAAAGGACCCATGGACCCAGGAGGATAATATGAAAGTTGAAAAACCAGGTGGTATGGGATGCCTTTTATAATGAGATGAGTAGAGTGGTGGCTGAACAGGGAGCTGTAGACAGAAGTGTAAATGATCAGTACACAGCCCTCAAGAATTGATAATTACTGATGCAGTGGGTGGATGGTCAAGGGGCGCACTAAGATGTAAGGTAACATGGTGGTGGGATGAGAGTGTAGAAGCTGCAGTTAAGGAGGAAAATTTTTTTTTTCCAGGAATGGAGAAAGGTTGGTAAGTGAAATCGACCACGTACAGTACAGTGTGTCCATAGCCTCCGGTCCCACACAGGCATACCAGAAGTAGCCCCAAAACTAGTACTGTACTGTTAATCGGCAAGCAAGAGGCGATTAATACCGGTATCAGTATCAGAAGGGACAAATTATTTGATAATCGGAATCGCATCGGAATTGACTGAGTCTATCTATCTATAGCCCGACACCCTAATCCCGCAAAGGGTGGCCGCAGACAAAACGCCTCCAAGTCGCTCTGTCACCCACCATTTGACTACCCTCCCCCCAACTCACCCCCCCCCTCCCTCATATACCTCTCAACTCCATCCCTCCACCTCATCCACGGTCTACCCCTCACTCTCCCTCCCTCCACCTCACCTACATACATCCTCTTAGTCAGTCTTTCATTCTCCATTCTCTCCACATGTCCAAACCACCTCAGTGTATTTCTCCTAATCTTCTCAACCACATCCACATCCACCCCACAACATTCCTTCACTTCTTCATTGGTCAACCTGTCCCTCCATGTTACACCACATGCTCCTCTCAAGTAACTCATTTCCACTGCTCTCACTCTTGACTTGTTCCCCTCTTGCAAGGTCCACGCCTCGCTTCCATGCGTCACAATACTATCACAATACTATCATGCAGTGACTTCTTAACTTCTGAACTCACCTCCCTATTTCTCATCACTGCTTTCAGTGAACCAACAAGCTTGCTTCCCTGCTGTACCCTTTCACGCACTTCGTCGCCCAAAGTTCCACCCTTACTCATCACACTACCCAAGTACTTGAATGCACTCACATTCTCCATATCCTCACCATCCAACCTCACTGTACATTCTGTGACTTCATTCCTCTCAAACACCATAACTTTACTTTTGTTTACATTAACGTTCAGCTTCCTCCTCCTACACACTGTCCCAAATTCATTCACCAAACCCTGCAACTCCCATTCATCTTCACTCAACAGTACTGTATCATCAGCAAACAGCAACACTGGTATCTTCCAAATCTCACCCTCATTCATTAGAGCCACCCCCACATCCACTGCCCTACCTTGCACCTCTTTTACAACCCCATCCATGTATATATTAAACAGCCATGGAGACATCACACAACCCTATTTCAGTCCCACATTGAGATCAAAGAACTCACTCAGCTCACCATCCACTCGCACCTTAGCCCTAGCTCCTTCGTACATACTCTTCACAGCATTCAACAATTTCCCCTCCATTCCATATATTCTTAATACCTTCCACATGCCTTGCCTATCTATTCTGTCATAAGCTTTCTCCAAGTCATCTGATAAATTACCAATATGCTGGGAATCGAACCCGGGACTCTCAGGTGAGAGCCAGGCAGCATACCACTACACCACGACCAGGTAAAAGTTAACTCACGTTGTCACAATCTTGTAACCAACGTCCCTTCGCCCCCACTGTGGGCATCAAGAGGATGAGTTAACCCCCTGGCACTCGGGCAAGTAGATGCTTTTAATCTATCCCAAACACTTACGTTGGTTACAAGATTGTGGCAACGTGAGTTAACTTTTACCTGGTCGTGGTGTAGTGGTATGCTGCCTGGCTCTCACCTGAGAGTCCCGGGTTCGATTCCCAGCATATTGGTAATTTATCAGATGATTTTTCCTGTGTACAGTACAGGTTTCTCTCTTCTTTCTCCAAGTCCCTGAAGGCAGCATACACTTTCTTTCCCTTCTCTAGATACTTCTCCACTAAACATCTTAGAACAAATATCTGATCTACACACCCTTTTCCCTTCCTAAATCCCCCTTGTTCTTCTCCAACTAGCTCCTCTGTCATATGCCTAACCCTATCAATGATTTTTCTACCATATATTTTATCGGTCACACTGAGAAGGCAAATACCCCTATGGTTACCACATACTTCTCGCTCCTCATTTCCTTTGTATAAAGGAACAATTGTACCTGATTTCCAGTCCTCTGGAACCCTTCCCTCTTCCCAAGCCAAAATACACAACTTCCACATCCACTCCACAACAATCTCACCCCCATACCTCAGCATTTCACCACACACTCCATCAATTCCTGGGGCCTTTCCCATCTTGATCTTCTTCATTGCTTCCACTACTTCCGCCCTACTGATCTCTTCCTCCCTTCTCTCATCTCTTCTTCTCCCAGCCATTCCCCAACCACTTATACTCGCATTGCTGTCACTCTCTACATTCAACAAATCCTCAAAGTGCTCCTTCCATCTCCTCAGTTTCTCTCTCTTCTCCACCAACAATCTGTTATTCCTGTCTTTCACTCCCCTGCTATTTCCCCTTTCACACTGCGTTACTTTCTTTACCTCCTTCCAAAACAATTTCTTACTCTCCCTCCATTTCACACTCAGATTCCTCCCAAACTCTTCATCCACTTTATTCTTACTCTCCTTCACCTGTCTCTTCACCTCCCTTCTCCTGCTCACATATACCTCTCTCTTCTCTCTCTCATCTTTTCCCCTACCTCTGCTCGCTAACCATTCACTATATGCCTTCTTCTTTTGTTCCACAGTCACACATAACAAAGATCTTGAACCTGAAACGGTGTCTCTTGCTGGGTATGTACTGCCGAAAGGAAATATTGCCTCTCCACAACACAAGACTCTCGTCTATGACAAGGTCTCTGTAAGGATAAAATGAGGAGCGGAACATTTCCCGTAAATGATCAAATACCAGCCTAATTCTCCTCATTTTATCTGTGTTATTTGCATTGGCTGGATCTTCTGCATCAAAAAAGTGGAGGCGGCCGAGAATATGCTGAAATCTGTTACGACTCATCACCTTTCCAAAGAAAGGTGTGAGGATCATTGGGTCATTTGTCCAGTAGGCAGGAATTTGGTTTTTCCTTACCACACCCATCAAGAGAACCAGGGCAAAAAATAAGAACATCTCTGAAATTGTAACGGGATAGTCATATTGTTGGGAATGCCTGCTCATGGTTCCCAAACGTTCACTTTCACGGCGCTGTGTTCGTGAAAATATATTGGTCTGTTCCACTATGCGCCCCACAAACGCCTCCCCAAAGAACAAGTGGAAAAAATGCACCCTAGACGAACCCGCATGCACACCTGGAGCCGTGCAACCAGACCGCCACTCCTCAGTGGAAAGGGTGAATGATGGGAGTAAAATTACTCCCATCTTCCCAGTTCCACGAGACACCACTGTCTCCAGCCACGTCCCATCGTCCCCTTCGTCAGGGTGGGGAGGTGAGGGTGATGGGGGAGGTTGGGGAGGTGGAGAGCGGCGCCTCTCATCACTCGCACTTCTCTTCCCTCTCCCTTTTCCTTTACCCTTTCCCTTCCCTTTCCTTCCTTTCCCCACATCCTGGGGCTGTGGGGAGGAAGTTTGGGAATATTGTGGGGCGAAAGACGTGCTGGGGAGTGGCTCCACCTCCTCTCCCCTAGGCCTACGTGCACCACGTGCTCGTGCTGCCTCCCTCACACCACTTTACCCTTCACCCCGCGCTCCCGCCACACCACTTTCCCTTTCACCCCGCGCTCCTGCCACACCACTTTCCCTTTCACCCAGCACTCCCGCCACACCACTTTCCACTTCCCCAGACAAAAGACTTGCACCATACCTGATATGTCTTCTCGCCCCACCTTCTGATCCTCGGGGTGATATTTTTTCTTTACCCAACCACGAGGCGATATCACGTCCTAAGCCGCCGTCATCCTCATCGTCCTCATCCTCATCCTCATCAGATTCGGGATGGAGAGATAGCCGTGCACGTGGTTGGGGAGCAGGCTGGCCTTCCCTTGCCTTACGGTATGTCACATACCGCTTTTTCCGGGGCGAAGGGACCTCTTCATCACTGCTTGTTATTTCTTCCTCTGGCTGGACGTAATCGTGATCCACCACATCATCGTCAAGTGGAGAATCACTATCTCCAGTGAAGGCTTCCAGGGAGGATGCAATTTCGTCGTCTGAGAGACCTTTCCGCGCCATGTCTGACCTGGGTCACTGCTAACAGGTGAGTGACCGAGACAAGGGCGAGCGCGGGTCACGCGGGGTCTGGGACGCTGCCCGCCTGGCGGCAGGTAGGCGAGGCTTGGGTACGTGGGCGAATCGAAAATATCGCGCGAATTTTGAGAATTGTGGAAATTATGAACCTTGCAATTGCAGGACGTTGAAGTACGTCAACGGGATTGGCAGTGACAAGACGTGAGGACATGGAAGTACGTCAACGGGACACCACGGGTTAACAAGATAGTTGGAGAGACTTATAAACTCATGACTAACATAAGAGTAGCATTTCATTATATGGATGAGGAAATGATGAAAAAATTGATAGTGGCCATGATCCGCCCCAGGTTAGAATATGCAGCGGTAGTGTGGTCCCCACACAAAAAGAAAGATATAAACAAGATTGAGAGAATACAAAGAACAGCAACCAAGATGGTCCCCAGTCTGACAGACCTGTCATACAGAGAGAGGCTGGAAAAACTGGATTTGCCTTCGTTAGAGGAAAGGAGAGAGAGGGGAGACATGATTGCGGTGTTCAGGACCATGGTGGGAGTAGATAAAATTGACAAAGAAGATCTGTTTGTATGGGATAAGAGAGCAACAAGAGGACATGGAATGAAATTGAAAAAGTCAAGCTGCTTGAAGGATATCAAGAAATATAGCTTTCCTTACAGAAGTATAGACTTATGGAATAGCCTGGACAAAGAGATCGTCCAGTCTAAAAACTTAAACGAGTTTAAAGCTAAATTCGACTTATTGAGAAACAGCGACAGAAACCCACGAGCATAGTACATTCCGTGTATATCACAATTAGGTATATTAGGTAAATACATAAATATTTGGAACGACTTAGACAGAGAGGTGGTGCATGAGAAAAACATTCATGTGTGTAAAGGTAGACTTGATAAATGTGGATATGGAGACAGGACAACACGAGCATTGCTCAATTCCTGTATACTACAAATAGGTAAATACAAATAGGTAAATACATACATAATTTGGTGGTGTCCCATCAGTGGTATGACTTAAGCTTAATGTTTAACCCCTAACGGCCAGGTGTTGGTGTGGACCGATGCAAAAGAGGTGGCTGTAGGCCGCTGGGTGTCGATAGGAGCCGCACTTGTTTTCACTGCACAGTTTAAAGTGGCCGCCACTTGATCTTGTCACCAAAGGTTCGGTAGTGGCTCCTCCCACCCTAGGCAAGCATACCTCAGTCGTCTCTGTGCCTTTGCTAGGTGTAGGGCAATTTTTTCTTAAACCTCTTGTCCAATTATGTTACCACCTCACGTGAACACCTTGCCTCATGCACCCCTGCCAAGCCTCTTTCCAAGGATGCCAGGAAGGATGCAGTGATAGTGCCATAGGGCGTGCCTTGGACACCACTGTGTCTAGTTTATCTAGTAATGAAGTTATCACATTGAGAGTGAAGCCAAAATTGGGGCTGCACACAAATGCATGAACACATCTGTTTTCGCTCACCAAAAATTACTCATCTTCATCACATCCCTGCTCATCAAAGCAATGACCTCAGGTCCTGAGGATACTTT
The DNA here is from genome assembly GCF_032717465.1 of Coenobita brevimanus. NCBI lineage: Eukaryota > Metazoa > Arthropoda > Malacostraca > Decapoda > Coenobitidae > Coenobita > Coenobita brevimanus. The sequence goes on from NC_136967.1 coordinate 34,722,484, forward strand.
CTTTTGCAAGAAGAAGAATTGATGAGTCATATGGTCTGTATTTTGTTTCCCTAACTGCTATAGTTTGCGAGATATTAAGGTTTGAAAACAGGCTATTTTTGGAAAAATGCCCATAATGAAGAACGACCATGCCATAAATAGCCTGACGTGGAGGGGTTATTCTCGATGGTACAAGAGCTGTGAGCAGAAATTCTCTCCCCCTTGCCCTATTTTCTTTAATTCCATAAAATGTGCATAAATATTATACACAATTTAATTATTGATCTTTCTTGGACTGTAAGGAATTTAAGTACTAAATTTGAATGTTCCATGCAAGTCCAGTTTTGTTTAGCTTACTTGAAAGAATACTGCTACTTTAAAAAAAAAAAAAAAAAAATGATTTATTAGGCTGCATTGAAATGTCACAATTTCTTTAACATTTCTACTTGGATTTTTATTTCAAAGAAGCTATTCATTTTTATTTTAACCCTATCAGGTTTCTGGGCTGGGCACATTATGTCTGTGCTCGAGTCAGCTCTCATGCTGACCAGCATCCTTGTGGTGAGATATTTTTCTATGATCCCTCTGTGTAAATACACTTTTCCTGATACAGTGTTGGTTTTGGTGTCATTTTAAAGCTGAATAGTTGTACTTTATTGTAGTATGTTCAGAAAAGAAAAACGTAGGAAATAAAATGTCAAAATGACAAGTTGAAGTTAGGCGAAAACCAAAAATTTTATACCTTGCCATAGAAAAAAAAAAAAAAAAACTAACAAAGATATGTAAATGTGGTTTAAACCATGCAAAACTACAATATATTATCTTTACAATGATATATAGATTATGATAATTTTTGCATTTTATTACGCGGTAAAGCAAAAGGAAAGAGATGCACAATTTTATTTTAGTCTCGGCAGGATATGCACTGCGCGGTCTTTTTATTTAGTTGGTCATGTTAATACACTTTTTATGATACGACGCTGGTTGTGGTGTTATTTTCAAGCTGAATAGTTGTACGTTATCATAGTATGTTCAAAAAATGAAAACTATCTATCTATCCATTGTCAGATGCCTTAATCCCATACGAGGTGGCCACAAACAGATCGCCTCCATGTCACCCTGTCTCCTGCAATTTCACTGCCCTGCTCCCAACTCACACCTCCCTCTCTCATATACCTCACTCCATCTCTCCATCTCATCCTTGGCATCCCCCTTCCCCTTTCCCCCTGCACCTCACTCACATACACTCTCCCCATCAGTGTCTCATTCTCCATCCTATCCACATGGCCAAACCACGTCAGTGTGTTTCTCCTAACATTTCCTATCACATGCACATCCACACCACAACGCTCCTTCACATCCTCATTTGTCAGTCTGTTGCTCTATGTGACTCCATGCTCCTCTCAAATAACTTATTTCCACAGCTTTCACTCTTGACTTGTGTCCCTCCAACAGCGTCCAAGCTTCATACGTTAAAGTGGGTATCACAAGACTGTCATGTACTGTAGTAACTTTTTCACGTCCATGCTCACTTCCCTATTTCTTATCACTGCTTTCAGGGAACCAGCAACCATTCTTCCTTGTTGTACCCTTTCAAGCACTTCACCCTCCAAACTTCCATCCTTACTCATCACACTACCCAAGTACTTAAACATTCTCACATTTTCCATTTCCTCCTCATCCAGCCTCACTGTACATTCACTGACTTCACTTCTCTCAAAGACCATAACTTTACTCTTCCCTACATTCACCTTTAGATTACATTTCTTATGCACTCTCCCAAACTCATCCACCAAGCCTTGCAGCTCCACTTCATCTTCACTTAAGAACACAGTATCATTTGGAAACAGAAGTACAGGGAGTCTCCAAACACTGCCCTCTCTCATTTGGGCAGCTCCAGCATCCACTGCCCTACCTTGTATCTCTTTTATAACCCCATCCATGTACAGATTGAACAACCATGGAGACATGACACATCCCTGTTTCAACCCAACCTTCAAGGAGAAAAATTCACTCAATTCACCATCCACACGCACTGCAGAATCCTTGTCTATCCACCCTGTCATTTGCTTTCTCCAAATCCATGAAGACTGCATACATTTTCTTTCCCTTATCTAGATACTTTTCCACTAAAGATCTAAAATGAATATCTGATCTACACAACCTCCTGCCTCACTAAAGCCTCCCTGTACTTCTCCAATTAATTCATTTGTTTGTTCGTTCATTCTTTTTTGAAGGCTCCAACATGCTTGTATGTGTCGGCCTTGGTCATCTAATGGTAGCTGTCCATGCTGCGCGATCTACTGTATTACAGCCTCCCTGTTCAGTCTCTTAACACTGAGGTCACACTTAATGACCTCGTCCCACGTCTTTCGCGGTCTACCCCTCGCAACCCCACCCCCAGTATTAACACTTCTCACCTTCTACACCCAATTAACATCCCCCATCCTCTCCACATGCCCAAACCATCTCAATCTACCTCTCCTCATCACAACACCAATACACTCCAGTCCCATCCTACCTCTCAACTCTTCCTTCGTAAATCCTGCCCTCCCAGGCCTTGCACGCAGGGACGCACAGCACATACACCTAATCATTATCATTTCTGTATGTTTGAGCCTGCAAATATCCTCTTCCTTTACTTCCCGGGTCTCACTACCATACAGCATTACAATCCTAACACATGCTGCATAGAAAGACCTCTTAGCACACAGGGAGAGTCCTTTCAATGTCAGGAGAGGCAACAGTTCCCTGAACTTCTTCCAATCACTTCTCACCATAACCACAGAGCTAGCTCCAGCCCCACCTCCAGCACATAACATTTCTCCCAAATAACAAAACTCTTCCACACACCCAAGAGACTCACCAGCAAATTCAGTCCTTTCACGCCTGATAATCTCCACCTTCTGTCCCCGACATGCCGCACACAAAATCAGCATTATCTCACAGTCTACGTATGATACCACTACATCTCTTGTGCATCCATTTATCACAAACACCGCACAAGATGGAATTACTTCCCGTGCCCATGTGGCAAACTGCATATGGCCACTCTCCCTCATCTTTAACAGTATATACTGCCACCAGCCCTAGATATCATCACTTTTGTTTTATCTACATTTACCCTAAACCCTTGTGCCGCATACCATCTCTCCACTTCATAAATCTTTCCTCTGCCTCCCTCTCATTCTCTGCAATCAACATGAAATCATCAGCATACATCTCCTATGGGAGTCTGTTTCTGAAGTCACGCGAGAGGGCTTCAGGTACCTTGATAAACAACATGGGACTCGAAACTGACCCCTGATGCACACCAGCATTCACGGAAAACTCATCACTCAAATCTCCGTTCACTCATACCTGGGTGCGAGCACCCACATACATGGCCATGACCATCCTAACCAGCCACTCCTCCAAGCCAAGCTTTCTCATTGCCCACTTCACCACCTCCCTAGGGACTCTGTCAAAGGCCTTTTCCAAATCAACAAAAACAAAATACAGATCCCTTTACTTCCCAATATATTTTTCCTGAAGCTGTCAAACAGTGAATATGGCATCAGTGGTCCCCTTGCCTGGCATAAACCCAAACTGCATCTCATCAACATTCACTCTTTCTCTAATCGTACCTTTGAGAACTCTCTCCATTACCTTCATTATCTGATCTATAATTTCCTCTTTCCAGGGCATCATCCTTCCCTTTGTACACATTTACAGTTACACTCATCAACCAATCATCTGGGACAACACACTCATATAATTATAATCATATTTATCAGGTCAGTGAATAACCTCACCCCTGAGGCCTTCAACATTTCAGCAGTCAGCCCAGACACACCTGCTGCCTTCCACACCTGCATCCTGCCTATTGCCTCACTCACAGTAGCACCATCAACCAAAGGCCAAGGGCCAAACACTGGATCTGCTGGCTCCAAACCTTCTCTGTCTCAGTCAAACTCCTCATTCAAAAACCGGCTATATTGCGCACTCCATGCATCTTTAATATCCTCACTGTTCACCACTACCCTTCCTTCATCATTCTTCACACCTCTGATATCCCGATTATCCCTCTTCATCTGGTTTACCACCTTAAATATCATATTTTTGCTTCCCCCATGATTTAGGTTATCAAGTAAAAGTCTCTGTGACTCAGACTTTGCCCTGTATACCTCTCTTCTAGCCCTACGCTTTGCAGTCAAGTATTCCTCCTTGCTACCACCCTTCTTCAATTCTTGGGAAAGCCTTTTTTTCTCCTTAACTGCAGCTTCTACGCCCTCATCCCACCACCAGGTTACATTATGTCTTGTTGGGCCTCTCCAACCACAAGTTACATCAGTAACTATCAAGAGGTTGTTCGTGAGGGCTCTGTACCGTTTCATTAACGCCTCTGTAAACGGCTCCCTGTTCAGCCACCACTCTCCTCATCTCACTATAGAAGGCATCTCTTACTGCTTGGGTTTCCAGCTGCCATATTTTTCTCATAGGTACATAAGTCCTCTTCTTCATCACTCGTTCTTTAAGCACCATATCACAAATCAATAGTTTGTGCTGCTGCACACACTCCTTGCTTCCTGTAACTTTAATATCCCTCACTAACCTATTAACCCTTCTAACCAGAAAGTAATCTATCAGACTGCTTTTTCCCCCAGACTCGTATGTAATTAACCTACTCTCTCTTTTCTTAAAATGTGTGTTGCACACAATCGTGTCTGTTGTCTTGAGTATCCTCTCTCCTTCCGCATTCCTTATACCATACACACATCCCCCTTGTACTCCTTCATAACCTTGAGCTGCTTCACCTACATGACCATTTAAGTCCCCTCACAAAACCACTCTCTCATCATCCCCCCGTACCACCTACTACATGTATCAAGTCATCTCAAAATCTGTCCTTCTCTGCCTCACCAAGCCTTCCTGTGGAGCATATGCCGATATAGTTGCTGTCATAATTCCACCAAACAAAATTTTCACTACCAGTGTCCTGTTGCTTCCTTTCATAACATTCATAACATATTCCACCAGTTTCTCTGTAACCAACACCCCCACACCCCCATATCCATCTGGCCTCCCCTGGTAAAACAACTTTTAGTAGCAATCCTTCTCAACACTCTTTCTGGCTGATCCTCCCCTGTACCAGACTTCCCTAACTCTGTCAATAAGTATCCTACGATATACTTTTCCTATTACACTAAGAAGACAAATGCCCCTATGATTACCACACACTTCTTTTTCCCCATTCCCTTCGTACAAGGGAATACAGTAATCCCTCCACTATCCAATGTAATAGGGCCAAAGGCATGTCCAGAAAGTGGTCTTGTCCGGAAAGTGTGCACCTGCCTGCTGGACTGGTACTTAAAGTCCCTAACCCAGCCTAACTTTGAAAGCCACCTAAATAACTTCCTACCGGACATGCGTAGCACCTGTTCAAACCTATTTAAGACCCTATTCACACCAATAATGGACATAAAGCATGAAATAAATGAAAAGGAACCAAAGAATGAGGAATTAGAAGTGACTGTACCTCAGCCAGAGTACTTACAGCACGTTTGTGACCGCCTTCTCTAAAGCTTTGGCAGTGGTAAAAATGCTCTTGAAGCATGTACAGTAATCCAGTGTTGTGCTGCACTTACAGTAATTCTTTGCACTGTGAGTTATAATTGTTTAACACTGCACATTGTTAAATGCACCACGCCAGTTTCAATCAGCAGTTCAACCGCCAGTTTGCACTCTACAGTTAATCCTTTGCACTCTAAATTCTAATTTCTTAACACTGCACAACACTGTAAATTCCCGTGTGGTCTACTGGCGAGGTATTGCAGTTTATTCACTGTTTATTCACAAAAAAAACAGCACATGTGGCATCTACACTGATAGGCATCCACTCGCGATCGAAGTTAAGCAGTAACTGTTGAGTGTTGGTGACGGGGAAACAGAGTTGCCAGATCGCAATGGCCACATTACCAAACTCCTCAATTTTCATTACCAAATTTAACTTTACCAAATTCGGAAAGCTAGCATTTACTCTTCACTAATTATATATACAAGTGAAAATACATGTAATCACTCTCCTTATAATTAACAGCATGTTGATTATTTTCTCACTGTGTAGGCTTGCAGATTAATCACAGAGAGCAAACAACCCACCATCTCCATCCTGTGTATCCTCATACATGTGAAAAATCCATTTGGTAATGCATTATTCTGATTCATTACCAAACGAATTTTTCATTACCAAATTGGCCCACGTTTGGTAATGAAAAATACCAAATGGCAATTCTGACAGGGGAGGGGGGAGGGGGGAGGAAGTAGGGGGTATAGGGGCCATGGTGTAAACAGCTGCTCAGCGCCACGCTGCAGTTTCAAATGACGGGAGGGGAAAAATCGTTTTTTTGGGGGGATTTTTTTTCTTTTTTTGGCCATTTTTGGTTCTGAAGGCCCAGGTCCACAATGTCCTGTAAGTGGGGTGTCCGGAAAATGGGCATCTGGTTAGTATAGGGATTACTGTAATTATACCTGACTTCCAATCCTCCGGGACTCTTCCTTCCTCCCAGGCCAGTCTACACATCTTCCACATCCATTTTGCTACTATCTCTCCCCCATACTTCAGCATTTCACCACACACTCCATCAGTTCCTGGGGCTTTCCCCATTTTGACTTTCTTCATTGCTTCTATAACTTCATCCTAGTGATTTCTTCCTGTCTTCTCACCTCCCTCCTCCTCCCAGCCATTCCCCAGCCACTTATACTCGCTTTACTTTCATTCTCTGTGTTCAACAATTCCTTTAAGTATTCACTCCATCTGATCACTTTTTCTTCCTTCTCCACTAGTAATCTACCATTTTTATCTTTCACTCCCCTGCTAACTTCATTGCCACCCTGTCTAACTCACTTTACCTCTCACCAGAACATTTTCTTGCAGTCCCTCCCCCATACACTCAAATTCCTTTCAAATTCTTACTCCCACTTACTAATCTTTTCACCTCTCTCTTCCTTTCTACATATAACACTCTTTTCCATATCTCAACTTCTTCCTCGCCCCTGTTTCTCATCCATTTATTATATGCATTTTTCTTTTCTGCCACAGCCTCTCACCTTTTCATTCCACCATGCTGTTCCTTGCATCCCCTTTCGTCTTCTCTTCACCCCACACACCACCTCACATGCTGCACACATTTCTTCTTTGAATATCTTGTACACACTTCCACGTCCCCCATCTGCTCCAATTCATATTTACCCAATCGTTCTTCCACTTCTCTCTTATATTCTGCCTTTTTCTCATCCTCTTGTAACCTTTCCACTCTCCTTGCAACTACTTGATCCCGTCCTTCTTTTCTTCTGTTTCTCCATTTTACTTGGACCTTGATTCTGATCACCACCATGTACTGCACTCTTTCTTATTATATGCAGTAAATCATGTATTTTTTTAGATTACAGTGAGATGAATGACTAAAATATTAAGACTAAACAAAGAGTATAATAAGTAATGGATGTGGACATGTATACAGTAATCCCTCAGTTTTCCAACGTAATAGAGCCAAAAGCATATCTGGATACGGACGAAACCCAGATACGGAGCAATATCCTCTACTGTGCCTATACCCAACAGGCTACCGATACCCAGCCAATATATACAGTAACCCATCAGTTTGTGGCTGTGTTCCCTGTTCTTTCAACTGTATATAGACGTCAAAACACACATGGGAATGTCAAGTATAATGCTAGACACCAAGAAAACAATGCATAAACAGTAGAAATCCTCAAATACCCTTCCTTTATGTACAGTACCCTTCCTAACTGTGGCAGTCTTCTTCGGTGTTTCATCTTTTTAGACATCCAAACAAATGGGAATATCCAGTATAATGCTAGGCACTAAGAAACAGTGGATAAACAACAAACATCCACAAAAAAATCAATTCAGATGACAGTTGATAAAAGAATTTTAGCTCTCTCAGAAACCATAAGTTTTCAATATGTTTCTGGGACACCACCAGAGCCGAGAACCCAGCTATGGCTGCTTCCGCGCGTACAAAGAAAAACATTTCCAGGGCCAAATTTGCCCCCAGATTTTGGTTATATTGGTATAAATTGTATACCATCATCATCTTTGGTGTTTATACTATAAGATGAGCTAAAAAAAACTCACACAAAGCTGAAGAGTAAAAGTACAGAAATGCAGTGAGAAAAAACTTGTTCAAGGAGTACAAAAAAAGTTTCAGATAACTTCCCAACATCTATCTATCTATCTGTTGCCAGACGCTTTAATCCCTTATATGTGGTGGCCACAAACAAATCGCCTCCACGTCACCCTGTACCCCGCCATTTCACTGCCCTGCTCCCAATTCAAACCCCTCCTCTCTTATATACCTCTCCATTCCATCCCTTCATCTCATCCTTGGCCTACCTCTCCCTCTCTCCCCCTCCACCTCACTCACATACACTCTCCTTGTCAGTCTCTCATTCTCCATTCTCTCCACATGACCAAACCACCTCAGCGTGTTTCTCCTAACGCTTCCTATCGCATCCACACCACAACACTCCTTTCACATCCTCATTTGTCAGTCTGTCTTGCCATTTGACTCCACAGGCTTCTTTCAGATAACTCATTTCCACTGCTCTCACTCTTGACTTCTGTTCCTCCAACAACGTTCAAGCTTCACTTCCATATGTTAGAGTTGGTATCACAATACTGTCATGTAATAACTTTTTCACTTCAATGCTGACTTCCCTGTTTCTTATCACTGCCCTCAAGGAACCAGCAACCATTCTTCCTTGTTGTACCCTTTCAAGCACCTCACCCTCCAAACTTCCATCCTTACTCATCACACTACCCAAGTACTTAAACGTACTCACATTTTCCAGTTCCTCCTCGTCCAACCTCACTGTACATTCACTGACTTCACCTCTCTCGAAGACCATAACATTACATTTAACATTCACCTTTAGATTCCATTTCTTACACAGTCTCGCAAACTCTTCCACCAACCCTTGCAGCTCACCGTTTGTCTTCACGTAACAACACAGTATCATCTGCAAACAACAGTACATGGAGTTTCCAAACACTGCCCTCTCTCATTAGGGCCACTCCAACATCACTGCCCTACCTTGTATCTCTTTTATAACCCCATCCATATACAGATTGAATAACCATGGAGACATGACATATCCCTGTTTCAACCCAACCTTCAAATAGAAAAACCCACTCAGTTCACTATCCACACGCACAGCAGCCTTTGCACCCTCATATGTACTCTTCACTGCATTCAGCAACTTCCCATCTACTCCATATATTCTTAATACTTTCCACAATCCTTGTCAATCCACCTCGTCATATGCTTTCTCCAAACCCATGAAGGCCGCATACAACTTCTTTCCCTTCCCTAGAAACTATTCCACAAAAGATCTAAGAATGAATATCTGATCTACACAACTTCTTCCCTTCCTAAAACCTCCCTGTTCTTCCCCAACTAATTCCTCTGTTATTTCCCTAACTTTGAAAATAAGTATCCTGCCGTATACTTTCCTATTACACTAAGAAGACAGGTGCCCCTATGATTACCACACCCTTCTTTTTCCCCTTTTGCTTTGTACAAGGGAATAATTATACCTGACTTCCAATCCTCCGGGACTCTGCCTTCCTCCCAGGCCAATCTGCATATCTTCCACAATCATTTTACTACTATCTCCCCCCCCCCCCAATGCTTTGGCATTTCACCAGTTCCTGGGGCTTTCCCCATTTTGACTTTCATCATTGCTTCCACAACTTCCATCCTACTGATTTCTTCCTGTCTTCTCACCTCCCTTCTTCTCCCAGCCGTTCCCCAGCCACTTATACTCACATTACTTTCATTCACTATGTTCAACATTTCATTAAAGCGTTCTCTCTATCTGCTCACTTTTTCTCCTTTCTCAACTAGTAATCTATTATTTTTATCTTTCACTCCCCTACTAACATCATTGCCACCTTGTCTGACTCTCTTTACTTCTTTCCAGAACATTTTCTTGCATTCCCTCCACTTGAGACTCAAACTCCTTCCAAAGTCCCCATCCACTCTCTTCTACTTTCTTTTTACTAATCTTTTCACCTCTCTCTTAATTTCTACATATAACTCTCTCTTCCGTCTCTCAACTTCTTCCATGCCCCTATTTTTCATCCATTCATTATATGCCTTTTTCTTTTGTGCCACAGTCTGTCTCACCTCTTCTTTCCACCATGCTTTTCCTTGCACCCCTTTCGTCTTCTCTTCGCCTGACACACCACCTCACATGTTGCACGTATGTCTTCTGTGAATATCTTGCACACACCTTCCACATCTCCTATCTGCTCCAGTTCATATTTACCCAATCGTTCCTCCACTGGGGAATGGCTGGGAGAAGGAGGGAGGTGAGAAGACAGGAAGAAATCAGTAGGATAGAAGTTGTGGAAGCAATGAAGAAAGCTAAATTGGGGAAAGCCCCAGGAATTGATGGAGTGTGTGGTGAAATGCTGAAGCATGGGGGAGAGATAGTAGTAGAATGGATGTGGAAGATGTGCAGATTGGCCTGGGAGGAAGGTAGAGTCCCGGAGGATTGGAAGTCAGGTATAATTATTCCCTTGTACAAAGGAAAAGGGGAAAAAGAAGTGTGTGGTAATCATAGGGGCATTTGTCTTCTTAGTATAATAGGAAAAGTGTATGGTAGGATACTTATAGACAGAGTTAGAGAAAGAACAGAGAAATTAGTTGGAGAAGAACAGGGAGGCTCTAGGAAGGGAAGAGGTTGTGTAGATCAGATATTCATTCTTAGATTTTTAGTGGAAAAGTTTCTAGAGAAGGGAAAGAAGTTGTATGCGGCTTTCCTGGATTTGGAGAAAGCATATGACAGGGTGGATAGACAAGGATTGTGGAAAGTGTTAAGAATATATGGAGTAGATGGGAAGTTGTTGAATGCTGTGAAGAGTATGTACGATGGTGTGAAGGCTGCAGTGCGTGTGGATGGTGAACTAAGTGAATTTTTCTCTTTGAAAGTTGGTTTGAAACAGGGATGTGTCATGTCTCCATGGTTGTTCAATCTGTACATGGATGGGGTAATAAAAGAGGTACAAGGTAGGGTAGTGGATGTTGGAGTGGCCCTGGTGAGAGAGGATAGTGTTTGGAAACTCCATGTACTGTTGTTTGCAGATGATACTGTGTTGTTGAGTGAAGACGAAGGGGAGCTGCAAGGCTTGGTGGATGAGTTTGAGAGTGTGTGTAAGAAACGGAACCTAAAGGTGAATGTGGGGAAGAATAAAGTGATGGTCTTTGAGAGAGGTGAAGTTAGTGAATGTACAGCAAGGTTGGATGGTGAGGAATTGGAAAATGTGAGTACGTTTAAGTATTTGGGTAGTGTGATGAGTAAGGATGGAGGTTTGGAGGGTGAAGTGCTTGAAAGGGTACAGCAGGGAAGAAAGGTTGCTGGTTCCTTGAAAGCAGTGATAAGAAACAGGGAAGTGAGCATGGAAGTGAAAAAGTTACTACATGACAGTATTGTGATACCAACTCTAACGTACGGAAGTGAAGCTTGGACATTGTTGGAAGGACACAAGTCAAGAGTGAGAGCAGTGGAAATGAGTTATTTAAGAGGAGCCAGTGGAGTCACGTGGAGAGACAGGCTGACGAATGAGGATATAAAGGAGCGTTGTGGTGTGGATGTGGATGTGATAGGAAGCGTTATGAGGAACACACTGAGGTGGTTTGGCCATGTGGAGAGGATGGAGGGTGAAAGACTGACGAAGAGAGTGTATGTGAGTGAGGTGGAGGGGGGAAGAGGGAGGGGGAGGCCGAGGATGAGATGGAGGGATGGGGTGGAGAGGTATATGAGAGAGGGGGGTGTGAGTTGGGAGCAGGGCAGTGAAATGGCGGGGACAGGGCGACTTGGAGGCGATTTGTTTGTGGCCACCCCAAACGGGATTGAGGCGTCTGGCAATAGATAGTTAGATAGATAGTTCCTCCACTTTTTTTTATATTCTGCCTTTTTCTCATCCTCTTGTAACCTTTCCACTCTCTTTGCATCTACTCCTTCTTCCCGTCCTTCTCTTCTTCTATTTCTTCATTTTACTTGGACCTTGATTCTGACCACCACTTGGTGGTGGTCAGAAAGTCCACTCCCCCAAGCTCTCTATGCCCTTGCATCCATTACACATCTTCGCATCCTTTCATCCACACACCCATAGTCAGTTAATTCCTTCTTTTCATTCAGTTCACCATCCACCCTTCTCATCACTCAGCATGTATACCTGTGGATCATTTTGTGCCTGAAGAGGGTATTGGCTATTACCAACCCCCTCCCGGCACAAATGTCCACTGCCATTCTCATCTGTCTCAGCAGGCACACCCCACTCACCAACTACTCCATCCACCTTCACATTCCCTACTTTACCATTCATATCACCAATCAAAAACACTCTGTCACTCCTTTTGAACTTTTCCATGCACACTTCCACATCTGTCTAGAACTCTTCTCTGGCTTTGCTTGCACAATCTTGTGGTGGTGCATATATGCACACAGTCGCCCACATTTGTAGTCCAACTTCCCAACATCCTGGCGCAAAATTTTACCAACACCGTGCAAGAGCTAAACATATGTCTAGATGGAGAATACAGTCGACCCTTGATTCTATGGACCCCGAATCAATGGATTTTGGATGCATTGGACAATGTCTGCTGGCAGAGAATCGCTCCAGACACCGGTCTTTTGTCTGTTATTTGAAAGTTTGTCATTTCCAACTACATACAGAATTTCTCTTTACAAAAACAAATGATACTGTAGTTGAACATAAAAGTTTGCTGTAACACAGTACTGTATTTGACCCTAGTGACCCATATCTCATACCACCTGCCATTTCCTGCCTCAGTGTTGTATGTATCGTCACTGTGATGAGAAGAGTTTATTTGCTTATTTCCTTACTCCTCATTGCCACTCAGAACTCTGAGTATTTGGTTCCAAACTAACTTTAGTTATGCTTAAGCATCCTGAAAGTGCTGTGAACACAAGAAAAGCATTTATTCCAAAGGAAAATGTATAATTGTTGGACGAAGTGGCGTGTGGTTTGGGAGTTCATATGCAAACAATCAGACATGAAATGACTCGGGTGTCTTTACGATGTGGATAGTTTCTTTGTTGAGAAAAAGTAAAGATGAAGGAGCAGTAAAATTCATTTTTTCACCTTGGGTGCAATGTGTGTGTGTGGGGGGGGGGGGGGAAGCTTTGTGCCCAACCTTTGTTACGAACTGACAATCTTTAGTGGAGAAAAATTTGGCTCTTAAGGTATGTGAAGACACTACGTGTTGACGTAAATTGTTATGTAAGATCATTATGTGAGTTCAGTTCTTGTAAATTACAGTATATTATACTGTCATACAAATTATACTGCATAGCTGACTTGTTTATTATTCATGATTACTGCATTCATGTGTATCTGAGAAGTGAGAAGTGTGCAATCACTCCATGCTGACGACTTCAGTATAGTTTTTTTCTTCCTATATTGTTGACAATTGATGACTCAAAAATAGTTTCACTTTTTTTTTTTTTTTTTTTTTTTTTTTTTTAATGAGTGTGCCGAAAGTGATTCTTGGCGAAATATGCATGATTATGGTCGGCCATTATTCACATGTTGATCAGGTCAAAAGTTTTTGCTTGAATGGTAATGAGGACTTTCAAGAGGCTTCATATCAGTCCTCGGTGGTAAGAATTTTTATGGGGAGTGTTAGGGGGCAAAACTAGTCGGTTAAGTTAGAATGTACTGATGTGTCAAGTCGGTGAGATTGTAATGTAAACACATGTCTTGGATGTCTTACAGCAGACATATTTGTGATAACCTGTCTTTCAACAAATGATATGGGGCTTCTAGAACATAACCCCCTATTTTACATGTAAATATATGTCACGTTTTAAGGCAGAATTGATTTGCACAAGGTTCTGCATAACCTGTCTCGTGTTGTATGAAGACTCTACTGTACACCATGAAGCAAGTCGTAATATAATGGGTCCATCGAAAATGTGGTATTGTGAGGTAAACTGGTCCGCGATAGCGTCGCTGCACCTCATCTTTGATACCATCGTATTTGTTTTGCTATTTTTCGAGTTTTAGGCTATTTTTCCCATCATTTTCAAGCAGCAGACTTTTTCATGCAACAGACACTCGTCCCCCCCTATTAGTCCACTGAATAGAGGGTCGACTGTATCACGAGCTTTCTCATGGTGTTTTTAGTATTTCGATATGACCAATGGTATGCAGATAAATTGCCTAAAACAAAAAATCACTCAGAGCAATGCAGAGAGGTAAGTGGTGGGAGACTAGGCAGGCAGTGCACTAAGTAGGTGCAGGGGAGGGCTGGGGGATGGGGAGGAAGACATGCCTGACAGCGCTGAGCGTTGAAGGGATTGGAGGAGGGACGTGAGGGGGGGAGGAGCGAGGGTGGCCAGGGGACTTTAAACGTTCAGTGAGGAGGTGGATGGACGTTTTTGCTCTGCTGGTGAGTTAGGATCTGTATTACTCACTTGCGGTCAGTACTTTCTCAGTGATCCATACAACCAAGGGACTTTGACCGTTCGGTGAAGATGCAGACAGCCACATTTGCTCAAGTGGTGGGTTGAGGTCTGTATTACTCACCTGTGGCCGGTATGTTCCCAGTGATCCAGACAGCCGGGGGACTTTGACCATTTGGTGAAGCGGCGGACAGCCATTTTTGCTCAGCTGATGGGTTGCGGTTTCGTAGCTGCTTGTGACCTGAGAGCCTGGTTGGCCGCCTAACTGATTTTTTTAATTTGTTGGCCACCCAACTGGCCATGTCGGAAATTATAAATTTGGATATGGACAACGAAATCCAGATATGGAAATAACAGAGCCAAGGCCTAATGTCCGGATACGGAAATAATAGAGCCAAGGCCCTAACATCCAGATACGGAAATAATAGAACCAAGGCCTAACATCTGGATACGGAAGTACTGTAATACAGTGAGTTCCCGAAATACGAAAACTCGATGTATGAATTTCCGATGGTACGAAAGCGATGAATGTAGGACAGACTCCACAATACGAAAGTATCTGTCTCGATGGTACGAAAACAATACGAGAGGAAATACGAAAAATTCAAAATTGGCGCACTGCACAGCGCCGCACTCGCTTGCTGCGAGAAAACGAACTAACCCCTCTCTGGTAAACACATTTTCGCGCGCTTCTCAGTCAAGTCATGTCCGTCCTCTCCTCTCAGCTTCGCTGTACGTTACGCAGTTTTTCACTGTCCTTCCTTGTTTCGTATTTTTGCCATGCCTTCCAAGCACCCTGCATCATCTCCAGCATCCAGGGAACCAGCTGCCAAGAAGAAACAGCACCATACTACGACTCTGGTGAGGAAATTCGACCATCAGCAGCTTCAGAAACACCTGCACCAGTCGAGGATGTACCAGAGGAGCAATAGGGTCCCACCATGTGACTTACCACCATATCGACACGAATCTCCAGCCGTAGCACAGGTCTATATTTAACTGCACAGTGTACTAATACTACAGTAGTTAGTTGTATGTTTTATTTTTTTATGTCTGTACAATAGTATAGTACCGTATACGTGTATTGCATACTTCAAAATAGGAGGGGTAAAGTTTAAGTGGGGATCCAATGGGGTCCTGGAACACATCCCCCCCATTATGTATATTTCAATGGGGAAAATCGTTCTGATATACGAAATTTCAGATTACAAAAGTTTTTTTTTTTGTTCCCTATCGCTTTCATATTTCGAGGACTCACTGTAGAGCTAAGGCCGAACGTCCGGATACAGAAAGAATAGAGCCGAGGCCTGACTTCCAAATACGGAGCGTGTCCAGATATGGAGTGTCTGGATGATCATGTGATTACAGTACACTGTTTACGTACATAAACCCTCACGGCCACCACACTAACACACCATACAGTATACCTCACTCAACTTGCTGCTTTGCGCCTTCAATTCTTTTCCTTTTTTACCTTGTCTCCTTTCCCTTTCACCCATTTATTGTTCTGAACCTTTAATGCTTTTCAGTATGACTTTATTAAGCTGCAAACTGTGTCAAGGTAACAGCATTCATTCACACACAATTAGGCAAGACAGTGAATGAAAACTGCTGGCAACATTGATAACAGCATTTTGGGTCACATCACATGCGGGGAGGAATTCAATGGACCCACGTCAAATGCCCCATGTAATGAATAGTACAGTATATGTTAACCTGCTGCGTCCCGGAGATGTGAATTCACGTCCTCACATGATGTGCACTCATATCACGGAGACGTAAATTAATGCGGCAACATTGCAAGGTCCCTAATTTGCACAATTTTCAATTTTCGTGAGTGATTTTTGGCACGTATACATGGGACACCTTCCTCTATTCCTCTACAAGATGCCAAGCAGGGACAATGCCTTACACCGCATAACCTCTCCCCCCCCCCAGCACGCCATTGTCTCGGCAATTCACCTGTTACCAGTGACCTGGCCAATAAAGACATTCAGGGCCAGAGTATTCCCCAATCGATGACAATGTGGAGGACAAAGTTTACATAGCATTAGAGGAAGAAACAGTCAGAAATGATGATCAGGTAATGTGGGAAAAAAAGGTCATGAATGGTGATGAGTTAGTGAGTGAAACAATGCTTATAATGCCTATATTACTGTTTGAAAACCAATATACTCTTGTACTACATATAAATTCGTACCAAGTAAATAAATAAATACTGTTTATGAGTGGATAAAATAGTTACCCTCCCAGAACTCATTTTCTTTGGTGCCAGCCTGTTAGAAAACCCAGTCAGGTAAGGAGGTACTCGTACCTAGATCGAGTATTTTAAATCTCAGGTGAGCGATTTCTCTGTGAATTTTCGATGTTTCTCACCAAAAGCAGATGTTTGAGCCCCCCCCAAAAAAAAGGTCCAAAAATGTCGGAACTGGGGCATACCACTGCCCAGAAAACGTCGGGATGGGGCGGGTTAAATGCAAAAAAGTGTCTGGTCGGCCTAGAGTTCTCCAAAAGTTTTTTCCCATTTAACAGAAGGTGTCTGGTATGTCCGGCAGTTTGTCTGTGGCCTTCAAAGTGTCTGTTAACCCGTTACATCCCGACCGATTTCGCACCTCCGATACCCCCCAATGCTGAGGTATTTTGGATGATTTTTTTTTTTTTTTTTTTTTTTTTTTTTTTTTTGGTGGCTAAAACCTCCGCTTTTGGTGAGAAACATCAAAAATTCATAGAGAAATCGCTCACCTGAGGTTTAAAATACTCGATACAGGTAGCTGTACCTCCTTACCTTACTGGGTGTTCTATCAGGCTGGCACCAAAAAAAAAACGAGTTCTATGGGAGGGTAACTATTCCACACCACCACTCATAAACGGTATTTATTTATTTATTTGGTACGAATTTATATGTAGTACGAGAGTATATTGATTTTCAAACAGTAATATAGGCATTATAAGCATTGTTTCACTCGCTAACTCATCAACATACCTGACCTTTTTTGGCAACATTACCTGATCATCATTTCTGACTGTTTCTTCCTCTAATGCTATGAAAACTTTGTCCTCCACATTGTCATCGATTGGGGAATCACTCTGGCCCTGAATGTCTTTATTGGCCAGGTCACTGGTAACAGGTGAATTGCTGAGACAATGGCATGCAGAGAGGGGGGGAAGGTTATGTGGTGTAAGGCATTGTCCCTGCCTGGCATCTTGTAGAGGGATAGAGGAAGGTGTCCCGCGTATACGTACCAAAATTCACGCGCGAAAATTGAAAATTGTGCAAATTATGAACCTTGCAATTGCGCGATGTATCAGTATGTCTACAGGACTAGCTGTGACAAAGCGTTGCGACGTACCCATACGTCGATGGGATGCCTCAGGTTAAATCTGATGTTGAGTGTACTGGGATCCACATAAGTGAGGGTCTACTGTAATCCAGTCATATAGAAAGGTCAAATTGTATTTAAGGTGGCTTAACAGATGAGGGAAAACAGGGGTATTAGTAGTGAGCATTGTGTAAAGAATGATGAAGGAAGGGTAATTAATTACTGGTGGACAATGAGGATATTAAGGATGCTTTGAGACAACTGTGTAGTCGGTTGCCAAATGAGAAGTTTGACTGGAGCAGTGAAGGTTTGGAGACAGCAGATCCAGTGTTTAGTCCTTGGCCTTTGGTTGATGTTGATACCATGAGCAGGACAATCAGCTGGATGCAGTTAAGGAAGGCAGCAGGCATGCCTGGGTTGATTACTGAGGTGTTAAAAGTTCTAGGAGGTATAGGATTGGGTTTAATCATGGATTTGATAATTTCTGCTCTGCAGTATATGAGTGTGTTGTTCCAGATGCCTGTTTATAGAGTTTGAGTGCAAATTTGTACAGGTAAACCCCAAGATATGATACCCCTAGATACGATACCCTGACGTTGTGATGGGAGTAGAAATACCACCCTACCCCACCGAACAACAGCCAAACCCCAGTACAGTATAACATTTTTTTTTTTAAATCAATTTTAATGGTACTTTAGACTTAAATTTTGTGTTTGGGTTGATTTATAAACTTTTAGACTTAGATTAATGTGTTTTATTCATAGGTGGGGTGAACTTTGTCATTTTGGGATACAGTTTACTAAGTTTGATTTCCTCCAAACTTATTTTTGATGATTTTCATATTTTATTTTTGAATTTAGGTGTTATAAGCTGCTTTTAGGCTTACTTTAGCTTGTTTTAAAGCTATTTGGGAGTTTAGGTCAGCCAGAAACTTGTTTTTGGACTCATTTGGGTGGGTTTAGGACTTGGTTGGTGGGGAAACCTAAGGCTTAAAAACTCATCTCTATACTTTACATGTTGAATTTACCCCGAGATACTATACCCTGCCTAGCGATGGGTTTTTACTTAACCAATTGCATCATTAAACTGGGGTATACCGGTATAAGGGGAAGGGTGATGCCCTGGAAAGAGAAAGTTAAAGAGGGATGAAACTTTTGAACCAGAAAATGAAAGCAGTGGAAAGAATCCTTGAAGGTATGGTAAGGGAAAGAATGAATATTGATAAGATGCAGTTTTGGTTTATGTCAGGCAGTGGGACCACTGATGTAATATTCACCATTTGACAGCCTTAGGAAATATACGTTACAGAAATAAAGAGAAACCTGTACTTTGGTTCTGACGAGTTGAGAATACCTTTGACAGAGTTCCCAGGGAGATGGTGAAGTGGGCTTTGAGAAGGTCAGGATCGAGGAGTGTGCGGTTAGAGTAGTTATTGCAGTGTATGAGAGTGCTTACATCCAGATCAGAATGAATGGGGTTTAAGTGATGAGTATTTTATGAATGTTGCTGTACATCAGGGGTCAGTTTTAATTCCTTATTGTTTTTAATGGTGCTTGAAGTTCACTCTTGTGAATTCAGAACGGGACTCCCATGGATGATGTTTGCAGATGACTTGATGTTGATTGTTCAAAATGAGAGGGTGGTGGAGGAAAAACCTTGAAAGTGGAGAGATGGAATGGGGTACAGGAGTTTGAGAGTTAATTCTGACAAAACAAAAGTGATGATATCTAGGGCATGTGGTGGTACTGTCAAAGCAGAGGTAGTATAGCAATGCTCACTTTGCCACAAGGGCAATGTTGAGCTTGTTAATTCCATCCTGTGCAGTGTTTGCAGTAAGTAAATGCATAAAAGATGTAATGGTACAGTAATAGAGGTAGACTGTGAAACAATGCTGATCTTGCGTGTACAGGTGTAGGGGAGAGCATGCAGAGGCAGAGATGAAGGAAAGGGTTGACTTTGCTGGAGAGTTTCTTGAAATTGTGGAGGAATTTTGTTGATTGGGGATACCTATGTGATTGTGGTGGGGCTGGAGCTAGCTCATTGGTTAACCCCTTAACCGCGGGGCGTCACTTTTGTGATGCTCAGGCGCAATGGATCATACCGCGGGGCGTCACTTTTGTGATTCTGTGTTATTTTGAATTCTCCCGGGCTTACAAGTGGTGGCTTGTATCATCTATCAGTACTGCCAATGTCCAACACTAGTCAGCACTCCAAATCTCATCTGTACTCCCATCCATTGTTGACAATTTAGCCATTTTTCCCCATTCCTGACTCCCTACCTCCCTTCCATTACCCTGTCCTCTCGCCTCCCCGGCCGCGCTGCGCTGAAGCAAATTTCCCCCGGAATTATCCACTGATTTCATCCATTGAAATAAGCCCTAAGCCCTATTCTTATACAAAATAATATATACCAAAAAGAAATAAGGTAATTGATAGTTCTATACACCTTGATTTGGCTAATTATCACCTGACAACACCTCACGTGCACTCGTTCGCTAATTTCCCACGGAAATTTCCCCTTTGAAATATGCCGTATACTCTATTCTCGTAATAAAAATATATATAAGCAAGGAAAGGAGAAGCCTAAGTGACATTTACATTCACCTGGAACTACCTACTTTTTTCTGTATTTTCGAGATTTCCTATTAATCATTTTTTAGCATGTACTGCTACTGTCCACCAATAGTCAGCACTCCTAATTTCATCTGTACTCCCATCCATTGGTGACAATTTAGCCATTTTCCCCCGTTCTTGACTCCCCCCCTCCCCCCCCCTCCAGTATCCTCTCACCCCTCCCTACCTTACCTCCTTTACTCATTCCTATCACCTGCCCTGCCGCGCTGCGCTAAAGCAAATCTCCCCCGGATTTTTCCACTGATTTCATCCATTGAAATAAGTCCTATGCCCTATACTTATACAAAATAATATATACCAAAAAGAAATAAGGTAAGTGATAGTGGTATACACCTGGAATTGGCTAATTATCACCTGACAACACCTCACATGCACTCGTTCGCTAAATTCCCACTGTAATTTCCCCTTTGAATTATGCCTTGTAATCTATTTTCGTAATAAAAATATATATAAGAAAGGAAGGGAGAAGCCTAAGTGACATTTACATTCACCTGGAACTATCTATTTCTTTATGTATTGCCGAGATTTCCTACCAATAATTTCTTAGCATGTAAGTTAGCAGCTTTCAGCCCCATTGTCACTGTTAACCTTTGCCTTCTCAGATAAGCCGCGCCATTCAGTTCCTTGTCCTCCTCTGTGGTCAAAGCATGTCACACTCGCGCCCCGCCATTTCCGCTGCTTCTGCGCCCATTGCAAAGGGCCCCGTGACCTCTACCCCCAGAAAAACTCGTGTGGGAAGCAGGAAAGGACTAAGTGACTCTGCAGTGGAACGTGAACTAGCCGAATTATCAGTGATAATGATGGATAGTGACTATGATCCTTCGTGTGAATGTGATGAGCCGAGTGAGGAAATCGTGCCAGAAACTCCTAGTACAAGTGCTTCAGTGTCCCAAGTTATCCCAAGCTCCAAGGGAAAGGAGCCCTTAGTGCAGCAAGGAAAGGAATTTGGGAAGGGAGTGAAAAGGCGGCTGGTTAGCCCCAGAACAATGGCCCCGTGTGACCCAGCCCGCCATGAGTCCCAAGGTGATTCACCTCCCTGTTCCCCAAGCCCCGCTTCACTCATTTCTTCCTCTTCTTCTGCTGAATTTTCTCCGGAGTCTTCATCAACGGAGTTGCCACCAGCATCAACAGTGAAGGCAGGCCGTAGAGGAAGTGGTAAATCCCTGACCCGTAAAAGTAGAGTTGCCAGTAGAGTAAGGGCTGCTATTGGTGTACGGCAACACAGGGTCAGTGCGAGTAACCTTGAACCAGATAAATCTGCCTCACAGCCACCTTCCACCCTCACCCACCCTACACTGCCATGACAGGGAATCCTGGACGCCTTCGCGTGGACGAAAGGGTCCGATTTTGTCCCAGAACATCTTGATTTCAACGAGAGTTCCTCAGGGATACAGCCTGCCTTCAATCTTGATGAGGATGCTGAGTGTGTTGACTTCCTTTTGGCCTTCCTCGATGACGAAGTCATGCAGCACATATGTGATGAGACCAACAGGTATGAATCACAACGTGCTGCAAGTGGTACAGGTGCAGCCAAGATGCAACAGTGGTCCCTGCTGGGAGTGCAGGAGCTATATGTGTTCTTCGCCCTCATGCTTCTCATGCCACACTCAAAGAAGCATGAGTTGGAAGAATACTGGTCCTTGGACCCCTTACTACCCTCACCCACCTTCAGTAAGTACATGGCCAGAGATCGCTTCCTGAACATCACGGGAAACCTGCACTTTGCCAAGAACGATGTACCTTCCCAAACCGACCCACTCTGGAAGATCCGGGAGATTCTGAACAGAATGAAGGATAAGTTTATGACACTCTTCCACCCCTTTCAGAAGGTTGTCATTGACAAATCCTTGGTTTTGTTCAGAGGATGTCTTAGGTTTGTGCAGTACATTCCAAGCAAACGCCATTGCTTTGGAATCAAGTTCTTTGTACTGTGCGACTGTAAGACAGGGTACATCCTTGACTTCGTCATTTATTCAGCCAGCACTGTCGATCTGGATAAAACACACCCCCTTGGCTTCTCAGGCTGTGTAGTTAAAGTGCTCCTTGAAAGGTATTTTGGTGGGAATCATGTGCTGTATACAGACAACTGTTATATAGTACTGAAACTTGCCAAATACCTTTCAGAGCATGGCATCGGCTCCTGCGGCGCTGTCAAGAGTAATCGTGCCCACTTCCCTAAATTCCCAGAGGCAGGAACCTCGCAGCAAGGAGACGTGCAGCTACGCAAGTCTGAGAAGATGCTGGCAATACGGTGGCATGACAAGAGAGTCGTGCACATGCTCACCACCGTACACAAGGGGGAACTGAAAGACAGTGGGAAGGTCGACCATAGGACAGGCAAACCTGTGATGAAATCTGATGCTGTGTTAGACTACAATATCAACATGCGGCTGGTGGACAAGTCTGACATGATGATTGGAGAGATCGACTGCCTCAGGAAGAATACTAGGTGGTACAGGAAAGTTTTTCTGCATCTCATAGACATGACAATGCTGAACGCCTTCATCCTATACAAGATGAAGGTCAAGCCACCCAAGTCCTTCTCCCTGAGGTTGTTCACCAGGACTTGTGTTCAGTAGCTGCTTGAAAGATATGGTAAGGTGACAGCAGCAACTCCTAGGCACCATCCAGTAACACTTCCCAACAGACTTGAGCAGAGGGCGTACATGGATCGGCACAGACTGGTGCAAATGCCTGCCACAACCAAGAGGAAGGCTGCGATCCGCAGGTGCCAGGTGTGTGCACATACCACCCGACGCACACCTGAGCACAAACTCACCTCTTGGCAGTACGCTGAGTGCCAGGTTCCCCTCTGCGTTACCTGCTTCTTTGATTACCACAGCCAGAAGCAGTTCTAAAAGTGCAAGTGGGAAATGAAAATAATGTGTAAATAGCAAGTGAAAGCAATGGATGTACATATGATTGAACAGTGTAATATAGTTTTATGTTACTGCAAGTGACAGTGAATAACATAGTGTAAGTAAAATAGAAGTGTAAATATTGAAAATACAGTAGAAAATGTAAATAGAAATGTAAATAATTAGTAATATAAGAATATGAGTACAAATACTTGAGGTTATAACAGTGAAAGTGAATCCGTGGCTCTGCACGTATTTTACTGAATGAAAAACTGAATGACTACAATGACAATAATCTAATACTACTGAAGGAAACTTATGGATAAAGATTGCAGATATATATAAGTGTTGTATAATAATAGGAATATAAAGGGTGAGTGTTTGTTTGAATAATAAATGACAGAATACAAGCGGCGAACTAGCGCAAGTGGGAAGGTCATACGCGCTCGTAATTTTCATTGCTTTCACATTTTTTTTTTTTTTTTAGTATGGATTCCAAACTACTTGATAATCATAGAATAGTGTTTCTAGTGATAATATCTGGCTGTGGTAATCATATTATGGGTTGTCGGGAAGTGTAAAGTGGAGACTTCATTACTCAACTTCAGAGGTCTCCACAAGTCCTACGGTACTCGACAAAGGCTCAACAAACATCCCAGGAGAATGCTGAAGGTATGTGCCATATGCATATATAATTTTAATATTCTAGGACTAATAACTGATTTTTGGCAAATATTTTTTGAGAGTCTGTCGGAGCCTGAATATGCCTGCGGGACACGCAAGACAGAGCAAAACAAGCTCGCGGTTGAGGAGTTAAAGTAGGGATTGGTTGGAAGAAGTTCAGGTAGTTGTTACCTCCGCTGACATTGAGATGGCTCTCCTTCCATGCTAAGGGGTCCTTGTATGCAGCATGTGTTTAGGAGTGTAATGCCATATGGTAGTGAGACTTGGGCAATAAAGGAAGAGGATATTCTTATGCACAATTGAGGCATTTAGTCAGATAATGACGAACATGCCAAATCAATGTTTTGAGGTAAACATTGTTTAAAATTTGTTTCGTTGTAACTCATGAACCAGTAGTCCAATTTCGATAAACGTGTTTCAAAAAATAGAGCTTGTAAAATACTTTAAGACACATAAGAATAAAATGCAAAATATAAAATATATGAGGCAATAATGCTGTTCAGTTATTAACCCCATACCATAATACCTTTGTGAAAAAAAAATAATAATAATAATAATTTGAAAATAATCACAAATATGAAAAGAAGGACAAAGCCTCGGACAAGGACTGACCAAACGATGACGACCCAGGACCGGACAAAGGACTTGGTAATGAGTACATGGAATGTAAGAGGAGCGAATGATGAGGTGAAAGAGAGAGAGATTGTCCAGGTGCTTGAGGGTGCGAAAGTGGTTGTATGTGGAATAACTGAAACAAAATGGAGAGGAGAAAGTGTGAGAGAATGGGAGTATGGATGGGGTATATGTACAGGAGTAGGTGAGAATGAGAGGGCGAAGGAAGGAGTATGTATAGTTGTGAGTAAAAGATGGAAGAGGAGCATAAGACAGTATGGATCAGTTGGGTCAAGGATTGTGTTGGTAAAGTTGAAAGTTGGAATACAAATGTGGGCGATTGTGTGTGTGTATGCGCCAACGCAAGATCATGCTAGAAGAGTGAGAGAAGAGTTCTGGACAAATGTGGAAGTGTGCATGGAAAAGTTTGGAAGGAATGAGAGAGTGTTTTTGATTGGTGATATGAATGGTAAAGTTGGGAATGTGAAGGTGGATGGAATAGTTGGTGAGTGGGGTGTGCCTGCTGAGATAGATGAGAATGGGAGTGCGTTAGTGGACATTTGTGCTGGGAGGGGGTTGGTGATAGCCAATACCCTCTTCCGGCACAAAATGATCCACAGGTATACATGGCGAGTGGTGAGAAGGATGGGTGGTGAACTGAATGAAAGGAAGGCAATGATTGATTATGTGTGTGTGGATGAAAGGATGCGAAGATGTGTAAAGGATGCAAGAGTGTATAGAGGTTGGGGGAGTGGACTTTCTGACCACTACTTGGTGGTGGCCAGAATTAGAATGCAAGTAAGATGGAGGAATAGAAGAAGGGAAAGACGAGAGGAAGGAGTAGTTGCAAGGAGAGTGGAAAGGTTACAAGAGGATGAGAAAAAGGCAGAGTATAAAAGAGAAGTGAAAGAACGATTGGGCAAATATGAATTGGAGCAGATGGGAGATGTGGAAAGTGTGTGTAAGATATTTACAGAAGAAATATGTGCAGCATGTGATGTGGTGTGTGGAAGGAAGAGAAGACGGAGGGGGGTGCAAGGAATAGCGTGGTGGACTGAAGAGGTGAAACAGGCTGTGGCACAAAAGAAGAAAGCATACAATGAATGGATGAGAAATAGGGGCGTGGAAGAAGTTGAGAGGCGGAAGAGAGAGTTATATGTGGAAAGAAAGAGAAAGGTGAAAAGATTAGTAAGAGAGAGTAAGAAGAGAGTGGATGAGGAATTTGGAAGGAATTTGAGTGTAAAGTGGAGGGACTGTAAGAAAATGTTCTGGAGAGAAGTGAAAAGAGTAAGACAGGGTGGAAGTGAAGTTAGCAGGGGAGTGAAAGATAAAAATGGTAGATTACTAGTGGAGAAGGGAGAAACAGTGAGCAGATGGAGAGAACACTTTTAGGAATTGTTGAACGTAGAGGATGGAAGTAATGCGAGTATAAGTGGCTGGGGAATGGCTGGGAGAAGGAGGGAGGTGAGAAGACAGGAAGAAATCAGTAGGATAGAAATTGTGGAAGCAATGAAGAAAGTTAAATCGGGGAAAGCCCCAGGAATTGATGGAGTGTGTGGTGAAATGCTGACGCATGTGGGAGAGATAGTAGTAGAATGGATGTGGAAGATGTGCAGATTGGCCTGGGAGGAAGGTAGAGTCCCGAAGGATTGGAAGTCAGGTATAATTATTCCCTTGTACAAAGGAAAAGGGGAAAAAGAAGTGTGTGGTAATCATAGGGGCATTTGTCTTCTTAGTATAATAGGAAAAGTGTATGGTAGGATACTTATAGACAGAGTTAGAGAAAGAACAGAGAAATTAGTTGGAGAAGAACAGGGAGGCTTTAGGAAGGGAAGAGGTTGTGTAGATCAGATATTCATTCTTAGATCTTTAGTGGAAAAGTTTCTAGAGAAGGGAAAGAAGTTGTATGCGGCTTTCATGGATTTGGAGAAAGCATATGACAGGGTGGATAGACAAGGATTGTGGAAAGTGTTAAGAATATATGGAGTAGATAGGAAGTTGTTGAATGCTGTGAAGAGTATGTACGATGGTGCGAAGGCTGCAGTGCGTGTGGATGGTGAACTAAGTGAATTTTTCTCTTTGAAAGTTGGTTTGAAACAGGGATGTGTCATGTCTCCATGGTTGTTCAATCTGTACATGGATGGGGTAATAAAAGAGGTACAAGGTAGGGCAGTGGATGTTGGAGTGGCCCTGGTGAGAGAGGATAGTGTTTGGAAACTCCCTGTACTGTTGTTTGCAGATTATACTGTGTTTTTGAGTGAAGATGAAGGGGAGCTGCAAGGCATGGTGGATGAGTTTGAGAAAGTGTGTAAGAAACGGAATCTAAAGGTGAATGTAGGGAAGAGTTAAGTGATGGTCTTTGAGAGAGGTGAAGTTAGTGAATGTACAGCGAGGTTGGATGGTGAGGAATTGGAAAATGTGAGTACGTTTAAGTACTTGGGTTGTGTGATGAGTAAGGATGGAGGTTTGGAGGGTGAAGTGCTTGAAAGGGTACAGCAGGGAAGAAAGGTTGCTGGTTCTTTAAAAGCAGTGATAAGAAACAGGGAAGTGAGCATGGAAGTGAAAAAGTTACTACATGACAGTATTGTGATACCAACTCTAACGTACGGAAGTGAAGCTTGGACATTGTTGGAAGGACACAAGTCAAGAGTGAGAGCAGTGGAAATGAGTTATTTAAGAGGAGCCAGTGGAGTCATGTGGAGAGACAGGCTGACGAATGAGGATGTGAAGGAGCGTTGTGGTGTTGATGTGGATGTGATAGGAAGCATTATGAGGAACACACTGAGGTGGTTTGGCCATGTGGAGAGGATGGAGGGTGAAAGACTGACGAAGAGAGTGTATGTGAGTGAGGTGGAGGGGGGAAGAGGGAGGGGGAGGCCGAGGATGAGATGGAGGGATGGGGTGGAGAGGTATATGAGAGAGGGGGGTGTGAGTTGGGAGCAGGGCAGTGAAATGGCGGGGGACAGGGCGACTTGTAGGCGATTTGTTTGTGGCCACCCCAAACGGGATTGAGGCGTCTGGCAATAGATAGATAGATGGATAGTAAAGAAGGACAATCATCAACCCATGAACAATAGTGCTGGATGTATTTAAGTGCTGCGGGGGGGGGGGTGAGAATTAACAGTTGTCTAGTATATTGTCGGTCTAGTGTCTTCCGTTCACCACTACAGTAACTTGTTTCAGAGTAGGACCAGTGCCTTGCTTGTCAGTTTCCACTGATCCAGTTACACCCACTTTGTCAAGTACAGAACAAACTCTGTGCACACCTAAACTATGAACACTGATTAATGATGATCAACAAACATCATAAGTCACATTGGCATACTCAACACAATAACTAATCGTACGTGACTTACCTAATTAATGGCCCTTGACATGAGGCCACTTCATAGTAACACTTCACATGACTGGCAGTGTAACTGGTCTGTCTGTTTTAATCATTTATTGTTCAAGAAGCTGTAAATAGATCATTTGCTTTATCATTGCCCAAGTTGTTAAAGCAGCCATACTTATAAGGAGGACTGATTTTCCTAGCTGGCACTTTCGTTTTGTGCCATAACTCACGTATGCTTCCCCAGCATTTCGTTTTTGCTTGGCAACTGCATGTTTCCAAGAAGATGGATCACATTTTCAATTCATGTTTTCACTTCCATGTCATAGTAGGAGGACAGCCACCTGAGGACTGGAGAGATAGTTGGACAACATCAATATATGAAGGCAAAGGAGATGCCCTTCTGTGTGGAAAGTACCAATGGGTCAGACTGTTGGAGCATGGAATGACGTTATTCAAAAAGGTGCTGGAAGGAAGGCTAAAGCAGATAGTGAAGATAGATAACTGACAGTTTGGATTTTGTGCAGGTAAATCCACAACAGATGCAGTATTCATCATGAGACAGTTGCAGGAAAAGTTTCAACAGAGGAGGAAATGTTGTACCATTTGTTTGTGGACCTGGAAAATGCTTTTAATAGAGTACCAAGGAGAGTTATAGAGTGGGCCATGAGAAGACAGAATGTGCCTGAGAGACTCATTGCAGCTGTCATGTCTCTCTATATTGATACAAGATTAAAAGTCAAAACAATAGCAGGAACATCAGGAAATTTTGGAATAGGAGTTGGGGTATATCAAGGTTCAGCACTCAGTCCATTGCTGTTCAACTTAGTAATGGAGGAGGCAACACGGGAATGTAGGGGGGAAGGCCCATGGGAATTGCTGTACGCTGATGACCTAGTGCTGACAGCGGAGACTAGGAAGCGGTGGTGGAAATTTTTAATAGATGGAAAAATGGAATGGAGAAGAGGAGAATGAAAATAAATATGGATAAGACAAAGTTAATGGTGACAGGCAAGAAACCAGTAGAAAGAATTCAATCAGGAAAATGGCTATGTGCATGCTGTGGCAGAGGAGTAAGAGTGACCTCAGTGTTTTGCATGGAGTGTAATAAGTGGTGCCATAGAAGGTGTTCAGGTTTGCAGAATTTGGCAGGAAGTGCAAAATTTCCACTGCCCAGCCTGCATAAGAAGTGAGGCGGAGGGAGATGAAGCAGAGGATGAGGTACAAGTGAATGGGGGCTCACTACAGGAAGTGCAGCAGTTCTGCTATCTAGGAGATGTATTGGACTTTGAAGCAGGGGTGGAGAGGTCAGTTAGAACAGGAGTGGTATCAGGATGGTTAAAGTGGAAGGAAATAGCTAGCTTACTGGTCAATAAACACATACCACCGAGACACAGAAGTAAATATATGAGGCCTGCATTAGACCAGTATTGATATATGGTGCTGAAACATGAGCTTTGACAGATAGACTGATGAATGTTCTGAGGAGTGCTGATCGAAGAAAGTTCAGATACATGGCGGGAGTGAGATGAGACGACAGAGTTTTGAGTGAGGAGGTAGCCAGAAGATGTGGGGTGAAGGATCTCATCTTGAGGTAGAGGCGGCTTGGGTGGTTTGGTCACGTGAGGAGGAGTGAGGATGGGAGCTGTGTGAGAATAGCAGAGGAACTGGAGGTGATGGGATGTTGACTGCCAGGAAGACCTAAGAAGACCTTGTGTTGTAACACAAGATACGGAAAGACTGGGTATTGGAGAAGATTTAATCCAGGATAGGAAGCAGTGGAGAAAAGCCATCGCACATCCAACCCCAGTTTGAATATGGGAACAAAAGGATGAAAAACAAAGATGATGATGATGATGATGGTAGGCTCAGGGACCTCCTGGTCATTATCACTATGTAAGTCACTCATGTTGTGATTTAAAGCACTGTAAATCTGAGGTGAAAATAATGTAATAAACTAAAAGCATATCTGTGTGGCTTACAGTGTAAACAGAACTGTGAAGGGCAGTATCTGACCACACCCACCAGCTGACACACACACAAAACATGGCCACTGATTGGCTATGAGTGTGACGTCATCATGAGACCCACCGCTCATTGGCAACCTAGAGGAGTGCTTGCTGGCATGTTCGTCCTTCTTCCATGTGTCTCTCCTCGGGAAAGACACAGGCCACATGTACCAACCTGCAGCGTGTTGGGACAAGAATCCACCTTGTTGTATAGGATGAACATGCTGTGAAAACGTTTCCACTGGATAGGAAAATAGCGAACGAGTGTGTTGCAACCTAAATCTCTATCTGTCTATCTATCTATAGCCCAATGTCCTAATCCCGCAGAGGGTGGCCGCAGACAAAACGCCTCCAAGTCGCTCTGTCACCCACTATTTGACTACCCTCCCCCCAACTCACCCCCCTTCCCTCATATACCTCTCAACTCCATCCCTCCACCTCATCCTCGGTCTACCCCTCCCTCTCCCTCCCTCCACCTCACCTACATACACCATCTTATTCAGTCTTTCATTCTCCATTCTCTCCACATTTCCAAACCACCTCAGTGTATTTCTCCTAATCGTCTCAACCACATCCACATCCACACCACAACGTTCTTTCACTTCTTCATTGGTCAACCTGTCCCTCCATGTCGCTCCACATGCTCCTATCAAGTAACTCATTTCTACTGCTCTCACTCTTGACTTGTTCCCCTCTTGCAGGGCCATGCCTCGCTTCCATACGTCAGGGTAGGGATCACAATACTATCATGCAGTGACTTCTTAACTTCCATACTCACCTCCCTATTCCTCATCACTGCTTTCAGTGAACCAACAACCTTCCTTCCCTGCTGTACCCTTTCACGCACTTCAATCCCCCAAAGTTCCATCCTTACTCATCACACTACCCAAGTAGTTAAATGCACTCACATTCTCCATATCCTTACCATCCAACCTTACTGTACATTCTGTGACTTCATTCCTCTCAAACACCATAACTTTACTTTTGTTTACATTAACTTTCAGCTTCCTCCTCCTACACACTGTTCCAAATTCATTCACCAAACCTTGCAACTCCCATTCATCTTCACTCAACAATACTGTATCATCAGCAAACAGCAACACCAGAATCTTCCAAATCTCACCCTCATTCATCAGAGCCACCCCCACATCCACTGCCCTACCTTGCACCTCCTTTACAACCCCATCCATGTATATATTAAACAGCCATGGAGACATCACACTACCCTGTTTCAGTCCCACATTGAGATCAAAGAACTCACTCAGCTCACCATCCACTTGCACCGTAGCCCTAGCTCCTTCGTACATACTCTTCACAGCACTCAACAATTTCCCCTCCATTCCATACAGTATATTCTTAATACTTTCCACATACCTTGCCTATCTCTTCTGTCATAAGCTTTCTTCAAGTCCATGAAGGCAGCATACACTTTCTTTTCCTTCTCTAGATACCTCTCCACTAAACATCTTAGAACAAATATCTGATATACACACCCTTTTCCCTTCCTAAATCCCCCTTGTTCTTCTCCAACTAGCTCCTCTGTCATATGCCTAACCCTATCAATGAGTATTCTACCATATATTTTACCAGTCACACAAAGAAGGCAAATACCCCTATGGTTACCACATACTTCTCTCTCTCCATTTCCTTTGTATAAAGGAACAATTATACCTGATTTCCAGTCCTCTGGAAACCTTCCCTCTTCCCAAGCCAATCTACACAACTTCCATATCCACTCCACAACAATCTCACCCCCATACCTCAGCATTTCACCACACACGCCATCAATTCCTGGGGCCTTTCCCAACTTGATCTTCTTTGTTGCTTCCACTACTTCTGCCCTACTGATCTCTTCCTCCCTCCTCTCATCTCTTCTTCTCCCAGCGATTTCCCAACCACTTATACTCTCACTGCTCTCACTCTCTACATTCAACAAATCTTCAAAGTACTCCTTCCATCTCCTCAATTTCTCTCTCTTCTCCACCAACAGTCTATTATTCCTATCTTTCACTCCCCTACTATTTCCCCTTTCACACTGCGTTACTTTCTTTACCTCCTTCCAAAACAATTTCTTACTCTCCCTCCATTTCAGACTCAGATTCCTCCCAAACTCTTCATCCACTTTCTTCTTACTCTCCACCAGTCTCTTCACCTCCCTTCTCCTCTCTCTTCTCTCTCTCATCTTCTCTCCTACCTCTACTCACTAACCATTCACTATATGCCTTCTTGTTTTGTTCTACAGCTTGTTTCACCTCATCATTCCACCATGCTGTCCCTTGCACACCCTTGCATCTCCTCCTCACTCCACAAACCACCTCACGTGCTGCGCCTATCTCTTCGATGAATATCTTACATACGTCTTCCACCCTAAATCTCAATTTTAGGTATTTGGCACGTTCGTCGTTATTTGACTAAATGCCTCAATTGTACAGGGATGATGATGATTAGATGTATGTGCGGTGCATCCCTGAATGACAGACCTGAGGGGATTAGGAATGTGGATTAAGAATTGAGAGGGAGGTTTGGACTTGAATGTGTTAGTATTGTGCTGAGGAGGGGTAGCTTGATATGATGTGGGCATATGTATGGAGAAGATAAGGGATAAACTGGGTGCAGAGGGTGAGAAGTGTGAATGTTGAGGGTAGGGTTGGGAGAGGCAGTCCAAAAAGAAGGTCACAGAATGTGATCTCTGGAGAGCTGCCATTAAGTGAACATGGCAGACCCGTACATGCATGTTTGAGCCTTTATAAACAAAATGAAACAAAGTGAAGAGTTCATGTTAATGCAGGCATACAGAAATTTGTTTAGGAGAATGATCAGTCAGAAGTATAGATCACAGGGAAATGTCAAAGGTCAAGGTCACTGGGCAAAATGAGCTCTGTCAAGTTTGATTGGGTCTGAAGCAGAGTTTATGGAAGTGTTAAGGGTTTGGCAAGAATCAAGTAATTTAATTTTGAGGCCAAGGATGAAAGCAAGGTCAGAGTCAAATATTCAGTTGTTAAACCAGCAGGTGTGTGCAGGTGGTGCATACTCTGAGTGCTCCTTGTTGTTCTTGTTGCTGTTGTGACTCCAGGCCCATCTGGATGTTGTGACTCCAGACTCATCTGGATTTGTTGTTTGCATAACTCTAGTCTGTTTGACTGAGGAGACTCATCAACCACAAGTGGGGCTGTCCTACAGGTACAGTTACATATATCCACTATGTGGGTATCAGATACCTGTTTGTGGTAGACAAGGCCTTACCAGAGTTGAACCAGGGCCCATCCCATAATGAGGTGCAGGGAATTATGAGGTTTGGCTCCTGGGTGGATGTTGTAGCTGATCCACCCAGGGTGCATGCTGCCCCCATGTATAGGCTTCTCGTCATTGCTTTATCTGGATGTGAGACCAGTGAACTGCAGACTGCTGTTGCTTATTCCCAGTTTTCCACCGTGTTTTGTTGGATAGGGAAGAAGTTGTAAGACATTTGTTTAGTTAACCAGTAACATGGTTATTCACAGTAATTATGTCATATTTTTCCCTGATCATAAAAGCAGTGATGAGATACAGATCATTAAATACCATTGGATAG
This sequence comes from Coenobita brevimanus, assembly GCF_032717465.1. Taxonomy (NCBI): domain Eukaryota; kingdom Metazoa; phylum Arthropoda; class Malacostraca; order Decapoda; family Coenobitidae; genus Coenobita; species Coenobita brevimanus. The sequence goes on from NC_136967.1 coordinate 34,755,981, forward strand.
AATTTGAACACAAGTGTCTATGGAACATATAGAAATGGGGACTATAATATCCTGCTCTATGGAGGGAAGAGGGAGACTGAAATTGAGTTGAAGGGATGGGGTGGCTAGATGCCTATGAGTGAGTGATGTGAGTTGCAAAAGGGTAGCCTGATGGCAGAAGAAGAGTGTCATGGAGGCAATTTTTTGTGGCTCCCCCTCTTGGAGTAAGGCGTTGGCCATAGATAGATGAATACAATAAAACCTCGATATAACAGACTTCAAGAGACTGGAATTCGCTTTTATCATACTCGAGGAGGTACCGAACTAAATTCCTATAAATCGGATAAAGTCCAATAAAGCCAGAACCAGTCCGGACTGCCTGACCACTTCAGCTATGTTCACCACAATAAGGTAAATAAAAGACATGTTTATAGTACAGAATTATTATGCATATTATACCATTTGATTAATGTAGTGAAGTTATAACACTGTACAGTACCAAAGTGGTGGTCAGAACAGTTTAAAAACCATTCCAGTGATCCAGACTAATGTCTGATATGTCGGAAAAAGTCTGTAGTAGGGAGAAGTCTGGATGCCGCTTTTATCAGAATTTCTCATTTTTCGGAATGGTTTGGGCCCCAATTAGTCCGTTATAGTGATGCGCAGTGGCAGTATCGTAACCAATGAGGTCTTGCCTAAGTGACGTATTTGTTGCTGCTGTAAAGCTCGAATTGGGAAAAGTTTCAATACCATCTCAGCACTTCTGCGGCACCTCGGTTTGGGTTACCTTTCCTAGAAGGGTAGTCAAGTCGTACCCCACCTGCTCGTGGTGACCTCGCAGACACCCTGTTTTTTTTTTTTTTTTCCATTTCTGTTTTTTGTGCTTTTTTTCCTTCGGTTTTCTTTTTTCCTCCTAAATTAGGGTGACACAAACGGGGGCGGCGCTACCTGGGTTTTTCCCGGGTAGTATTGTATATACGTTTTGCTGTTGTTGTCATTTTGTTTTGTTTTTTCTCCTTTATCATGAGTAAACAACACCAGTGCCCTCACTGCAGTAGGTCTGTAGCAAAAAGTGCACAAGCACTGAAGTGCGCCTACTGCAGCAAGTGGATTCATATAGCTTGTGAAAATTTGGATGCAGGCGACTATCCATTCATGAAGAGGAGCCACCAGCTGGGCTTTCGCTGGCTGTGTAGCCAGTGTGTTGCACCAGCAGACGAGGTCTTGGCTGGTGGAGGAGGTAGTACCAAGAAGGAGTATGAAGATAAAGTTATTGGGCCAATCTTTCAAGCAATCAGAGACATATCAAATAGACTGGAGGCACTAGAGACCAAGGTCTCATCACCCATGGCGGTCACGCAAGATCAGGTCAAGTCATTTGCAGATGCCGTTCACGGGTCTTTCGAGGGGGGAGGGAAGGATCTGCCTGGGGGCGTGATTGAGATCAGTGCTCATGGCCAGAAAAAAGCCATTCATAGTCAGCATGTACTGATTGTGAAACCAGAGAGTGGTGCTAGTGCCCTGACAAATCAGATGGGACCAGAAGACATCAGAGGCGTATTTAACTCGGTACCGGTTGACAGCTACCTTAAGACCAAGGCTGGTGGGCTGGTAATGAAGTTTCCATCAGCTGAGGCCAAGGGAGAAGCAACTGGGGTGCTGACTGATCATTTTGGCTCTGAGGGCACTTTTTGCATATCAGAGCCAAAGAAAATGTTGCCTAAAATGACCATGACAGGCCTTTCCTCTTCCTTGGATGACTCTGACGTCATCCCAGATATTCTGAGAAAAAACAATAAAATTAAGATGCTCGTTGATTGAGGTTGTACCCTCAACCTTCTCTTCACAAGGACAAGGAATGACACCAAAACTGCTCTCTTGAAGATGTTGCCAGAGGTGAGATCCTCCATTGTAGAACAGGGCAATTACATCTATGTGGATCTTACAAGATGCCGTGCTTTCGATAGATTCTGGGTTACACAGTGTCATCACTGTCAAGGCTTTGGTCATACATTTGAGAGATGTTCTAGGAAAAGTGATGAACCTAAATGTGTCTTTTGTGCTGGAGCCCCTAAATCTAAGGACTGTAGTAACAGAAATTCTCCCAAATGTATCAACTGCTCCTCTTTAAGACAACAAGATGCTAATTCAAAATCACAGGTGGTTGCCCATTTTGCTTCAAGTAGAGAATGTCCAATTATGATTTCTCATAGGAATAGATTGATTGAGAACACCAATTTTGACCATTCAAAAAACTGACTACATCCCTCTTGAACCAGTTAAGGATGGGTCTTTCAAATTGTCACGGGGTTTTTATAATATCATGGTAATTTTGAAATATAAATGGTTAAATATTATTTAAATTAATAATAATATTCAATAATATTGAAGAGCAGAGACAATGATTGTCTTGCTACATCAAGCAACGATTACTTTACGCTGGCTTAGCACGATTCTCTGAGAACGAGAATTTATAAACTTCCTCAACAGTACACAGCAGAGACTAATTACTCACAATTGCTGAATTACTGTACTGTTAGCCTCTGGAGAAAGTTACATCACCCCTGACAATAAATAACTAATACTAATAATAATAACATCAGGTTCTTGCTGATGCATTAACTCCTGGCACAACGGATTTTAAGTTAATACAACAAGACTGGTCTAAGTACCAGTTATGAATAGTGAATGTTTATGCAAGCTAGGAGCTATATGGAAAATAAGCTTAATTTGGATTAAATGAAACAAGAGTTTACTTACATTAAGCTCAAGAAAGGAACTGTTAAATTTATTAATCACAAAAAATAAATTTAACGTTACAATTCAAATCAATTAAATGAGACGCACTCGCTCACTCACACAAAAGCTAAATACTTACGCCTAGGGAAAAACACCTTAACTAAGCTCTTAAAACTAGGAAATACACAAAGGAAATACCAGTCGATGAATGCTATGTATCACCACTAAGGTGGGAGTGCTGGGATTAACTGTACTAATGGAGCTTGGGGTGCTAGCTGACCTCTCCACTTCTGAGCACAGACCCTTTCTCCGTCACAGCAAACACAAGACTGAATTCAAATAATGTACAGGCAGGACGCACAAGCTACCAGAAGGCGTGGCTAACGGTTGAGGAGAGCAGGGGCGAACGATAAAGAAACAATTGTATCGCTCAGTAGCGCACTTAGTGACGTGCATTAAATCGGTCACTCTTGAACGTGACGAATGTTTTGAAAAGTATCCTCCGAAATGGAGAGAGAAACGGTTAACTGAGCGATACACAGTGAGTTTTCCACTAATAGTTCGCGGCTTCTCACAAAAGGGAAATGTCGCAAATTGATTCGTGACATTACGCCCCATGAAAATTAAATCTTTCTTCCTTCAGAAGAAAGATTTCAATATACATACATATAAATCCTAACTCAGTCACACAAGATTCACACTGTGGTGTGTGTGCTATCCTGCTACAGGAGAAAGTCGCAGTCGTCAGTGAGCGAAAAAACCTCGTATTTACGTTAATAGAAGCAAGCTTGAGGGAAAAACTCCGTGACGACGGTGAAAATCCTGTACTCAGGTCAAACTGAACGAAAAGTCGCTACATTTACACTGACAACTAATTGTTGTGTAGCGTGGTGTATGTAATACACGGTGTAGGTGTGACAATTGTAGTGTAACTGTACCTACGTGTAAAATGACAGTAAATAATATGGCGACGACGAAGGCAGAGGAGAAGAGGCGGGAGCGTGCGGCAGACGATCAGCTGGCCCGCACAGCAAAACTGCTACACCCATTGCTGAACCTGCAAAACCAATTGAGGTGGAGCATCAAAAGTGTCAATGAGACAAAATTTTATTATGTTACAATTACTCTCTCTGCCTAGCAGTCAGTGCTACGACGTACATTCGAGGTCGCCATTAATTATGCACACGATTATGTCGGCAAGTTGAGAATCCCTGTGCAAACTCGGGTCTTCCATAGCCTCGAACCGCACACGGGTCCTCAACCTGTGCCTCAACCTACAGTACTTATATTAATATCGGAGAGCTGAGAAACCTTGTGCAAACTTGGGTCTTCCATAGCCTCAAGTCGCCTCTGCAGAGTTCTCACTTCCCCCTTAACCTACAGTACTTATATTAGTATCGGGGAGCTGAGAATCCTTGTGCAAACTTGGGTCTTCCATAGCCTCAAGTCGCCTCTGCGGAGTTCTCTCTCGAACTTCCCCCTTAATCTACGGTACATATATTAGTACCGGGAAGCTGAGAATCCTTGTGCAAACTCGGGTCTTCCATAGCCTCAAGTCGCCTCTGCGGAGTTCTCTCTCGAACTTCCCCCTTAATCTACGGTACATATATTAGTACCGGGAAGCTGAGAATCCTTGTGCAAACTCGGGTCTTCCATGGCCTCAAGTCGCCTCTCAACTTCCCCCTTAACTTACGGTACATAATATGTATGTACAGGCCCTGGACATAATGTGTCCTGTGGGGCCAATGGGCGAGACGTCAGGTCTGCACCCACTTCACCACTACCCTGTCTCTCAACTGACTCGGAGATTACAGGTGTGATTACAAATGGCACAGGAAGGGCATGTCCCTGATAGTGGTGATACTTTGGCACACACTGCAGGAACGGACAAAACTATCTATGTCCCGTCCCATCCCTGGCCAGAAAAAGTCAGCTCGGATACGGCCCTGGGTCTTCCTTTTGCCCAGGTGACCTCCTGAGGCTGGACAATGACCCCATTGTAACACTGCTGGGCGGTACTTGGCGGGAACGACAAACTGCAGTCGAACCTCGCCCTCGGGTGTTCGTGACTCACGGTAGAGCCGTCCTTGTTTGCGAAGGAACTTGGCTCGACCTCCCCGTGAATACTTAATCACTCGACCCTTTTGTTTATTCCGCACGGCAGCAAGTGTCGGGTCAGAATGTTGTTCTTGTACAACAAGTTGACTGCACATCAGATCTTGCGGCGATTCAATGATCACTGGGGTGACACAATCTGGAGCCTCAGCCATGGCTCGTGTTACCGCAGCAGCCGAAGTCTGAGTAGCGTCATCATCGGAGCAACTATCCTTGACTCCTTGAATATTGCCTACTATTAAGTCAAATAGAGGCTCTGGCATGACAACTGCAAGTGTCGTACCAGTATAAAATGGAGATGCCACCTGGATACATGCCTCAGGGAACAATCTCACTGATCCATCAATAAGCTTTGCATGGATCTGTCGACCTGTATACTGCTCAGGCCGAACTAGACTCTGCTTGACAGAGCAACCTGAGGAACCATTGTCTCTCAGGACCTTCACAGGAATGTCTCCCACAAACCCTGGCTGAACAAGGAAGGTACTGTCACCTGTGGGAGGGCCTGTGGAGGAAGCAGCTAGCCACTCATGAGGCTGCTGAATTGATGTGGCAAACATTGTGCCTTGAGGAAAAGATGGAACATTGGCCATCTGTGGAGGGGGGTTCACTGTCACTGTGGGACTAGTGAACTGTGGGGAAGTACCCACACTGGTAGGGACGTGACCACCGTGCTGCTGCTGAGGAATGAAGGCTGCATTCGCTTCCTGCCTCTTTTGAGCTGGTGGTGAAAAACTTTGTCCCAACGGTCGGTTGCGTGGCTGATACTGCTGCTGGTTAGGGTACTTGTTGTACCTCTTCCACTCAGGTTTCTGAGTGTTTTGCCCCTGGTCCTTCCACTGCGGTTTTGGACCTTGGCCATTATTCTGAGAACGGCCTTGGTGCTGGGATTCAGTCTGAGACGGCTTCCTAGACTTGGCAGTCTCTTTTCTGCTCCAGGTGTTTTGCTTACGAGCTTGATACCCGTATGCAGTAAAGAATGCGTCAGCCTTTTCTGCCATTTGGCTGGCATCTTTCACCTGGCAGATCTTAAGCTGTGCTATGAGCTCAGCAGGCCACGACCTCTCTAGCTGTGTACGCAGCATTAGGTCAATTATCCCCTCACGCGTGGAAGGAGTTTCATCTTTCTCCATCCACTCATTTAAGTAAGCTGTGAGACGATCAAGGAACTGAACAGCTGTCTCCTTGTCTTGGAGACGAGCTCGCATGAACTGAACTTTGGCGTCGTCTACTGTGAGACCATACGCCTTAATGAGTGCAGCTTTCATCATCTCATATGTGAGATTGTCTCCACGAATTCTGTGGAGAATATCGAGGGCGGGGCCCTCAAATAAACTAAGAAACTGAAGTCGCTTAGCTGCCTCATCCAGTTGATACATGTCTGCCATGTCCTCAAAACGAGCTATGTACGGCTCGATTCGCTCGCCTTCCTTGTATGAAGGAAGCTTGATGCGTGGGGTCGCCAGGACATGTGCAGGGAGAACGCTCGTGGAGCTTGAACCAACTGCACCAGATGTGTCTGAACCCAAGGAATCTCGCTTGAGCTTCGGCACTTCAAGTTCATGTTTTTCGCGTGCTTCTCGCTCGGCACGTTCGTGTTCTCGTTCTCTCTCTCGTTCCTCACGCTGTTCTCGCTCGTGTTCCAAGTCGAGTTCGCGCTGTTTTTGCTCGTGTTCACGCTGTTCTCGCTCGTACTCTCGCTCCTTTTCGCGTTCCTCACGCTGTTCTCGCTCGTATTCGCGCTGAATCTTACGCTCTTCACGGGCATCATTCTCGCGCTGCTGCTCCTGATTATGCCGTGAGAGTATATACTCTTTAATTTCGGTTGGGTCCGAAAGACCCATTTCTTTGGCTTCCTGTAAAAATACAGTAGTAGCCATTTCGCTAATTTATTAAGCAAACCGAAATTGAGTACTGACTGCTAGCGACGAATACTAATAAACACAAGTAAAGAGTACAGACACAAGCTAGTGGTGACCAGTCTTATCCAGTTAACTGGGAAAGAATAAATCAAAAATGTAAATGACTGGGAACTCAATAATAAACACAATGGGTACGGCGACTTCACAGGAGCGAATAAAATTGTCTGGCGTTACCAAAAATAAACTAGAGTTAAGTATTCTATTGATTAATAAAGCAAAATTCACTTGCTAAAATTAAGGGTAAACACCAGTAAGCTTGTGCCTATAAACTTTAATGATAAATACCTAAATATGAATGAGTGAGCACTATCTCGTGAATAGCTTTAGAGCTAGGAGTTAATATCCTGGAATGAGGTCGCCAATTGTCACGGGGTATTTATAATATCAAAATTACCGTGATATTATAAAAACCCCGTGACACAAATATTCGTTCCATCCGTAATAAGATAGACTATATTAATGAAACCCTAAATCAGCATGAGCTTGACATATTGTGCTTGACTGAAACCTGGTTGTATGAGTCTGATATCGATATTATTCGTAATACTTTGCCCAAGACACATTCTATTATTAGTATTCCCAGGCCTGCTGCTATCTATCCGGGAGGAGGTGTAGCACTCATCTACTTGGCAGCACTTGCAAACGTTTCTCTCATTGACTCAGACCTGACCCCATCATCATTTGAATTTATGGAAGTATTAATAAATTTCCATCAGAATACCATTAGAATTGCAATTGTCTATTGACCAGGTCATCCGGGCAGAGATCGAGGTTTTATGGAGGAGTTTGGGCAGTTTCTTGAAGGGTTTTCTCTTAAACCTGGAGGACTTCTTGTTTGTGGTGATTTCAATTATTGGGTTGACAGTCCAGAGTGAAAACCATTTTCTTCAGAATTCCTTGAGTTGATCACCCAGAACAATTTTTTCAATCATGTGAGTAATCCAACTCATGTCTCAGGACATGTCCTTGACTTGATCTTGTCCCCTGTTGGTTGCAGGTGCGTATCAGATGTGGAGGTTGACTCATTTCACCCCCTCATCTCTGATCATGCTCTGATCACTCTTAGTTTTGATGTCCCGAAATCCCCTTCATATAAAAAGGTCATCAGGTTCAGAAATGACAACAATGTTGACCGCCAGTTGATGTGTTTTGAAATTGATCAACGTTTAAACTCCATCGATTCTTCAAGTCTTTCTTCTGGTGAATTGGTTGATATTTACAACAACGAGCTCAGGTCAATCTTTGACCATTATTGTCCTGAGGTAGTAAAAACAATCACTGTACGTGATAATTCTCCGTGGTATGGTCCATCCATTAATTCTTTGCGTAGACAACGTAGAAGGGCAGAGCATGAGTGGCGCTTGCAGCGGACTGAAGTAACTCATTTGCGTTATGTTTTTGCGAGAAGAGCAGTCGTTCACACTGTAAAAGCCCAAAAGGCTAGGTATTATCAAAATAAAGTTGATTCATGTGGTGATGATCAAAAAAAATTGTCAGCAATTGTGAACAATTTGGTTGGTCGGAGGAATGTAATTGTTAAACCAACTTCTTTATCTGATGCCCAATTGGCTTCTGATTTTGCTTCATTTTTTACAAGTAAGATATCTCGCATAAGAAGTGATTTAAACAGCAGTTCTCCTAGTGAAGCGTACTCAGTTGACTTCCAGCCACGGTGCACCGAGGATCATTTGCTTTCAACATTTCATCCACTGGATATAAACAAAGTCAAATGTTACATCAGAGAACTTAATAAAACATTTTGCTCACTCGATCCATGTAACATGTCACAACTGCCTGATGTGTATGAGCATGCTGCAGACTTTATCTGCAACATAATAAATAGATGCTTCATAGAAAGTAATTTTGTGCAGTCTGAGAAACGTGCTTTGCTTAGGCCCCTAATTAAGAAACCTGGCCTTGATGTCGAGAGCATGACAAATTATCGTCCTGTGTCTAACCTGTCTTTTTTATCCAAGATTATTGAGCGGGCCATACTCGACCAACTCTTTCCACTCCTGGAACACAACAGAGTTGTTCCTGTTGTTCAATCAGCATACAGAAAATACCATTCTACTGAAACTGCACTAACAAGGATTCAGAGCGACTTGGTGGCAAACACTTGTAGTGGGATGTCCTCTCTCCTAGTTCTTTTGGATCTGTCTGCAGCTTTTGATACAGTAGATCATAAACTATTGTTGGATGATCTGTATTTTTATGGCATTCGTGATAGTGCCCTTTTGCTTCTTAAGTCGTATCTGTCGGACAGATCTCAGAGAGTGGTTGTTGATTACGCTAGCTCTGATTCTGCTCCTCTTCTATTTGGAGCCCCTCAAGGATCAGTTTTGGATCCAATTCTATTTACTATTTACACAAGTAGTTTATCGTCTCTACTTGATGCTCATGATGTGTCCTTTCATTTTTATGCTGATGACACCCAGCTCTATGTTAAGATGTCAGATATCAACGATACTAAGACAAAGTTTGAATCACTAATGTCTGATATTAGGATTTGGATGGCTAAGAGGAAACTTAAGCTGAATGATGGTAAAACTGAGATCATCATCATCAGAGGAAACAGAATGGGTGATGACACTGATATTGCCCTGGCTTTGAACATTGGCGTGTCACAGCTGCATCCAGTCAGTTCTGTTCGAAATTTGGGTGTTTATTTTAATTCTAAGTTGAATTACAAGGAACACATTAATCAGGTTGTAAGAGAGTGTAACTTGCATATCAGAAATCTGTACTCTGTGAGAAGATTCCTGAATAGACAGTGCCTCTTAACATTGGTCCATGCAGTGGTCTTGTCTCGTGTTGATTATTGTAATTCACATTGGGATGGTCTTCCAAATAATATACTAACAAAAGTTCAGTCTGTGTTGAACAGGGCGGCACGGCTTATCTTTGGTCTCCCCCCAAGAACCTCAACTACCCCATTTCTGATTGAGTTGCATTGGTTACCAGTAAAGGCTAGAATTGAACTTAAACTGTGTCTTATTACATTCAAGGTTCTTAAAGTTTGGTGAACCGAAGTATCTTGCTGAATTGTTAAAACTCCCATCGACACGCCCGGGTGTGATGTTACGCAGTGAAGATGATTCCTTGTGTCTTGATGAGCCAGGAGCCATTCACCAGTCATCTTTCTCTGATCGTTCTTTTGCATATAGAGCCCCTAGATTATATAACAGATTGCCATTGTCCATAAGACAACTCTCTACTGTTGAATCCTCTAAGAGACAGCTGAAAGCCTTTCTTTTTTCAAAATGCTACGACCTGGAGAGAGGTACTATGACGGATGATTATAGGGTTTAATTTTTGCCACTTTCATGTATATATGATGTATCTTGTATTATATACCAGAAATGTCACAATTTTTGTCATTGTAAAAATAATGTATGTGTGTCGAGCGCTAGTGAATTCCCAAAAGGAGGAACTGGCGCTTTTGAGAAACAAAAGGCCAGATTATTATTATTATTATTATTATATGGAAGGGAGCAACATAGGAATTTCATGTGGGTTTTGTTTGACCTGTCAGGTGTTGGTTGGGTGTCCCTTTGTAAGGTTGATGATGGTGATGACAAGTACTGTATAGTAAACCATCATGTAATCAAGCTTTCCTTCTAATTTCAGTTGCTAAGAAATATCTCCCATCTAATAATGGCCAGTTCATTACAAAGACAATTTGTCAAGACCAGCTCTGAAGCCAAGAAGCAAGTTATGAATACACAGTGCTTTGCCTTGCTGATGTGTCGAGTCTTGGAACAATTTGTGCCTGTGGATTGCTCTACTCGGGTAAGAGTTATTTACTGTAGTTTTATTTATTCTTACTACCTTAGTATGGTTTTATTCAGCTGAGGGCGTCCATTAAAACTCTCAGTCTTCTTTTTATTTTTGTCTTACTACCTCCAGGCTTTTATTCTAAGCTTCAAAATAATATCTGTTATGGAAAGAATTAGAAACACTCCTTTAACCTATTCTGTATAATAATGTTCTTTTCGTAGTGTACTCGAGAGGCTTGAATGATTGTGTTGGCCACTTCACTGTGCATGATGTTGATAGGTGTACTTTTAAATTTTCTGTCCTTATTTTGGAATCCTGCCTTATCCCATCCTTAGGTGGAAATTAGGGTTAGGGTGATGATTATAATGACTGGGGATGGGATTATGATTATGGTAATTTAGAACAGCAGTATGATGAATGGGGATAGGATGACAATACAGGCAAGTCCCGGTGAACAAGCAGTCGCTTAGTATGAATTTGCTAATGAGAGGTTTTGGAAATTGCACTACTGCCTATTTAACGAGCAGGCAAAAATCCGCAATTATGAGAATCGAGACGAGGGTTATGCCACAGCTGTCCACCGTGTTTACCTCTGTGGCTAGGAAATAAGTTGCAAGCTAACTCAGCGAGCCTCTTCCCGCCTTATTTTCGCGAACATTCTTCTAGCCAAGCTTGCCCAGTTAAGGTCGGTCTTGAAGCGTGCTTTTTTTCTGTGCCCAGGATTACTGTATCACCATGTCTTCTAAGCAGTCCATTGTGACCCCTAGTGCTCCCACTGCTAAGCGTGCTTGGCTTTGTATATCTGTCGCCCAGGAACTGGAGATAATTGCGGTGGAGCACATATAGCATACGTCATGGAAGACACTCGAACCCAGGTAAGACATTCAGTTGCTTGTTGAATGTGTTTTTCTTCCATTTTCTAATGCTGTTAGGTGTATAACCCTCTTGTATTAACCCCTTATTCCAGCTTAAAATTATCAGAAAGCCAGTTTTGGTGGTAGGTTGTTCGGAGGCATGAAAATGAAAATTCGAGTAAGACCAATGGAAATGGAACTGCTGAGGAATGTATGTGGAGTGCAGAGGGTGGATAGGATACGAAATAATGTGATTTGTGAAAGGTGTGGAGTGAGGAAGTCAGTGGACACGAGAATCGAAGAGTGTCCGAGATGGTATGGTCAAGTGGAAGGAATGGATAACAATAGAGTGGTGAAAAAGGTATACCTGAGCAAATTTGAAGGAGGGAGGAGGCAAGGTAGGCCAAGGAGGAGGTGGAGAGATATGGTGGATGAGTGTTTGAGAAAGAGAGGTTTGGAAGTCGGTGAGGCTAGGGAACTGACAAGAGATCGAGCTGGCTGGATGAATTTTGTGAGGAGAAATGCATGATCAGGGATTTTGGCACCCCTTGTGAGCATGGCATCGTCTGGATTGACTCAGTTGGATATATTTGTGTGAAGCTGAAGAATGTGGTGAATGTTTTTGGCGTATCTGGTAGAGCCAGGATTCCGGGGGCTTGAATGATGAGTGAATGGAAGTGTGGCCTATTTGGATTGGGCAAGTTTGTGCTGTCTGGACATTGCTACTCCTCACCCCGCCTTTGGGTGGGAAAAGAGGTCCGGATGATGATGATGATGATGATGCTCAGAGGCTTTGCTCCCTAACCCTATTTTTCCCATGAGTTCTTCACTTCGTTTAACGAGAATTTGGTTAACGAGCAAAATCTTTTCTCCCAGTTAGCTCATAAGATTGGGACCTGCTTATAATTAATATTAGAATGATGTTGGTAATGGTGAACAGACAATGAGATGATGATTAAGATGATTCTCTGTTTACAGGTCCTTGATTCTGAGATGTTGGACGGAATTGCATCCATCCTGTTCAATGGAGGATTCTATCTGTCACACAAGAGTTACCACTTAACCTTCCTTAACTACCTGGAACAGACTGATTCTAGGTCATTCAATAATATCAAGAGTATTTTATTTGCTAGTGATTCTTTCCAAGCAAGCTGTGAGTTTATAAAAATGACGCAGTTTGACCTAGAGGAATTATTAAGGCTTGCAAAAAATGGTGTACCATCACTGTTCATTCATCAGAGCACAGCATTCACCGAGAAGTTGGTCCGAGAAATGGCAAAGAAGACGGCCATGTTGGATTTGAGGGAAGACTTACTTAAAAGAGCCAGGGATATATTATTGAAGATTCTGAACTATCCTGATGAAATTGTGAGATTGTGTGGGTAAGTAAAATATTGTGTTAAAAGAAAAAAAAACTTGAAGCTTTGTGGTCTAATGGGTTAAGGTGATTCAGTTGGATGTTGCACATTAGAGTTTGTATCCAAGGAATGTTTGGGCTATACTTCTCACATAATACCTTTCAGGGACAAGTGACGTATAACTCCGTCTTAAATGTTTGCACTAAGTAACCTAACTCCTGGCACCTGCATTCATGCTGGTGATGAAAGGAAACAGTATGTCCTCATAAGATGGCCTGTATTAATGGTCTTTTCTTTTTGCCATTAAGTCAACAGAATTTTACACAAATATTGATTTTCAAGATCCAATGGTATCTATAAAGTTAATTTGCTAGATGCCCTTAGTTAACAGTAGCCATTGGTGTGTAGACCCCATATTGTTTAAATCCCAGTCCTTGGACCCAACATCACCAGATGTGCCTTCCAGTTTAAGATTTGCCAAACACTCGTTCTGCGATGTTTGCTCCTGTCTGTTGTATGGATCACCAAATCCCTGGGATTCACATGGTCTTGGGTTACGTTAGGTTCAGTCAGGTTATTTTTAGGTTTGGTCAGGCAGGGGTTGTTATTGTTGAATAACCTTGGTCTTTCTGACCAAGTAGAAACATTAGCTGATGACAAGCAACCATCCCAGTAGGGCCATCCAGTGCAGTGGGGCGATATTCCCTTGCGGCAGACATTGCCTCACTGCAGTGAGGTGGTGGGAAGGTGTGGAAGGTTGGGTCTCAGATGGACTTCGCATTTTCAACTCCACCCAGTTAACAGGGACACCATAGTAAGCGCCACATCACTCAGTTATTTGATTATACAGTTACCACCCAGCATTATAAATAGTTTCATGGGTTACAGGAAACCATTAGGCTTGTCACTCGATGTAGAGCCACCAGAAGTGGAAAGAAGAGTAATAAAAATGACAGGAAGGATGGAAGAAATACAAAGAGAGGAGGGCAGACACAGGAAAGAATGATATAAGTAAGGAAGAAGTAAGTAGTAGTACGTCAGTGAGTGGATGATGTCACCACCACTAACCATCTCAGGCTGGGTTAGGTTAGTTGAGGATTGTTTTGCTTAAGTGAGTTTAGGGTAGGGTAATTTAGGTTCAGTTAGATTAGTTTAATTTAGATTAAGTTAAGTTAGTTTCAGCGAGCATATCTCAAATTTTCCTCCTCAATGTTCATTCTTTGAACAGCCCCAGATCTTAGGTCTTGTGAATTTATGTGTCTCTTGGTCCATGACCCCAGGTCCGTGTGACACCAGTTCCAAGAACCTAACATTCGTATGGAAAAAAGTTGTGATGATATGGAACACATATGTGACTGATTTTATGCAATGAAATATCCAAGATGCTAGGAAAAATGAATGAATCATCATTGTAGCAAGTGTTGTAGTGGAATGGTGGTTAGTGTACTTGTGTACTGATGGATGGATTCTGAAAGTGGAGTTCAGAGCCTAGGTGTGGCATACTCTTAAATTCGGTTCTAGTAGTAGTGTATGCCCTTTCATATAGTTGCATCCTGTCATTTCTATTGGTGACATATACTGCACTGTACAGTTTTTGCCACAGATGAGCATAGTTAACATTGTGCAGTACTTTCACTTTCAAATGGATATCTCTTCCCCATTTATATTTTGCTAGCATTAGGAAAGGTTGATTCTGGCTATTACATTCCTTTCGAGAAGAAGTTACTGTATAGTCATGCAGTTGATCTCATGTGGACTAAAACAGTTATGTAATAGCAAAGGTGTTAATATTTTTTCTGTTTACTTGAAAGGGTACTATAGGCCCTCTATTTTATAAAGGCAGTTTGGGTGGGGCCTCCTAAGATCTCACACCACTAGCTTAGTTGCCACATCACTGCCGCTGCACACGTGTAAGTACTCCTTCTTACCTCTCTCTCCCTCTCTCTTTCTCTCCTGTTTTAAGTTTGTAACCACTCATAAATGAATTTTAAATACTCTGCATAGATGTAATTAAAAAAAAAACTATAGTATAGTAAAAATCCCATGAGACTTGTCAGCATTGCTTTTGCAACATCAAGTGGAATGACACGAGAGGTGTGCGGGTCATATTCAGTCAGTCTCCTGCCATGGAAGCTTGCCCATTAAAAGTCAAAACAAGAGAAAAAAAATATTCATCCATCCATCCATCCATCATCCAATCCTACGTTGCCCCATGAGGAGCGTAGGAGCCTGGGGCTAGGCAGTTGGTCCTGACATTTAAGATGAGAGTGAATAAAGAAAATAAAATTCAAAGCAGTTAATATAAATATTAATATGAGAGAGAGAGAGAGAGAGGAGCACGTGTGTGGCGGTGATTTGGCAACAGAGCTAGCGGTGTGAGGTCTTAGGAGGCCCCACCCAAACTGCCCAAACAGCCTATGGTACTGTAGATACTGAAATAACCTTGTAGAGGAGAGTGTAGTTATAAAATTAGGGTTTAGTGAAGACTGTATCTCCTTTTATATGTGAATAATATCCCACTTTACTAAGTCTAAATAAGAACATCTGGGATAGCAGGAATATAGGTAAAAAAGTCTTCTAAATTTTTTTTCAGATATGAGGTGTGTAGAAGAAGCAGAGGAGAATATTAGGGGTATCAAAGACTGCATAAAGCATTCAGAGAGGTACATTATTAATATTCCCTTCTTTCAAAATCTTTCCAGATATGAGAGTGTACATAAGCTTGTAGAGGAGAGTGTTGGTATATCGCAAGCTGCTGACACTTCCCTGAGACAGTCACAAAATGTGGTCATCCTCCTACACCCAGATATCATAACATTTATTTTGTATTCTGGACTCTTGGATCAAAACAGACAGGTAATATTACATCTTGACTGTAGTTTAGTGCAGATCCCAAAATCTGGATTCCAAACTTTGGAAAATACCAGTTTTCCAAAAGAATTTTGCAACAGTACACATAATATAGAGAAGTCTGACTATATAATATTTGCTTCCTCCCCAAAATGTGGTTTGATTTGCAAGGTCACTGCTATGCAAAGAAGGCACCATGGTAGGCACTCACCCACAGTCTGCTGACTACAGGGTTATCATATCTGTGCATTTAATGTTCAGTTGGTATAGTTCTGAAGACAAATTGTGCCAGGTTTTGGAAGGTTGCACCTTGTGCCTTTTGGCTGTGACTTTAATGACATTTCATGTAATGTGAATACAGTCAACCCTCATATAATGTGTTATCGCATAACGGGGCTGTGTACTTATGCGGTCACTTATAGTGCGACCAAAAAATATATATTGCGGTTACAAACAGATATACTACAGCGAGTTATCAGGCGTCGGTGCTCAGACAGCCCTCTGAAAGTCAAATGTCATGTGTGATGACGTCAGGAGAGTGGTGCACAGCAAGGAGAGTTGCTGGCATGGAGCAACTCAACATTGTTGACATACAGGAGTGTTAATGCTGTCAGCACCCCTTGATGCCAGATGTAGGTGAAGACAAGTGTAGGAGTTAGTTTTCTGACAATATATTAAACACTGTCTTGAATCTTTGCACAATAGCAGAGGACAGCATCCGTGTCCAACCCCAGACCCTTACAGACAGCTACTGATTGCCAGCTCCCTGTGGCTAGAGCGGCGGTGCGACTACGGAAGTCGTGAACCATCCAGATCCCAGACATAATATAAGTGCTCGTAGACATAACACTGGGCGGTGACGCCCTACTTGGGTTCTACTTACAACTACTTACATACTATATTTACATACTATATAATATTTACAAAGGGTTACAAACAATTTTCCCCCTCATCGAAAAGTGTCTCCTGACACAGTGTTGAGGTATTACAGTCTGAATATACAGTCAACCGGGACTACATGGGAGTATAATAGCAAAAGAGATATTACTACATAATTCACAAAGCTGGATGCAAGAAGGGAATAATATATTTACAGTACATGGCCATGTTGGAAAAATAGCATAAACATATAGGTTTGGTCAATTTACAAATATATACATATGTAATCACAAAATGAGTTTTACTCAGAACTACCATTTTCCAGGTCTTTTGGTTGTCACACTAACCTTGTTGCAACACGGATTTCATGCAACCTTTTGTCCATTTGCTTGAGACAACAGTACAGGATACAAACATTTGCATTAAAACCTAGAAAACATAAGACAACCGGAGGAAATACAAGGACTGGATGTGACCAGGAGAGGTTAAAAGCTGAAGAGAACTGGTTCATAATAAAATCAGACTTGTTTAGATAGTTCAACATACGTAGGTTCTCTGATGTGATAGAAAGATTGTCTGTTGGTAGATGAAAGGTAGTATTAATAGGTTTGAAGATGTCATACTTGTGGGAGCGAAGTGCGAAGTGATAATGTGTGGCATGGACTATTATAGACTCAGACTTTACTGTACAGTAATCAGGGGCCTTATATAAACCAATTGCTGATAATGAACGGACAGGGGTCCCTGCACAAATAAGACTGACAGGAGTTGAGACACTAAAGAAGAAATAGCGGATGTGATTTAGACGAGCATGGTGTGCCTGGCCTTTGGGGGCAGGAACAAAGGTACAGACAGGTTGTACTGAGAAGTTACGGACTAAGGCAGATTTGCAAGGAGCAATGCCACCAGGAAAAATTGTTAGGAGGTACACAGCACAAACTCGAGAGTTGGGTGTGAGAAGGGCACATCTACCGAGGTCACTTGAGGAGAGGAAGGCAATATAGAGATGATCATAGGAGAGAAGAAAGTACTCTAAGGAGACAGGCTTGTACCAGGGAGTTATTGTACCAGAAGGAAATAGGAATGATGTGAAAGAGATCGAGTATGATGGAAGAACGAAGAGGAATATGAACAACTATATCTTTAGTAAGGAATGTGGCGTCTAGTATTGGGTAGTAGTGTTCTAAAGAGGAAAATGGAATCATAGGAGACAAGCCGAAGGTTGAGTGAGCCCATTCCAAAGTAGAACGAAGGTCAGAGAGAGATACTAAATCTAGGGTCATACGACTATCAACAGCATTGACTAAAATACGAAATAGGCTTGAAACTTGGGAGACAGGAGAGTCCAGAGAAACCTACAAATTATCAAAATGTAATTTAACATACATCAACTCTGATATAATATTTGTCTTTGATACTTCACGCTTAAGAATAATTGTAAAATTATTTAAATTATTGGTAACATCATGTAAATGGTGGTTCATCTGTTGCAGCATAGAATGTTGAACTCGTAACACTTTGTCTTGTGACTCTAGGGCATTTGCTAATGGAAGTAAGTCCTTTTTGAATCCAGAAAGTTCACGGGTAGTCGCTACACCAAATAATCCACTGAGGATTTCTCCTCCAAGGTCAAAAGTCCACGTTTCACTCGCAAGCGACCCACAGGCGTTTGGTGAGGGAAGGAATCTTGAAGATGGTTGAACTGATAATGAATATAATCTAATATCCAGCAGATGGGTAGGTAGAGTGGTTACAAAAATGTGTCAGTGTGATGCCGATTTTTTTATATCTGACAGGAGTCCCTGCCAGTCATCTAACTGACGTGCAAGGTCAGGCAGGGCGATGGCCACGGCGGCCAGCGGCTCTAGATCGTAGCTCAATGAGACTACATCGTTAACCACCATTACCTCGTCTCCTTCGCCAACCAAGGCCCCGGGCCGTACAGCACCATCGTCCTCACCTGATCCAGACCCAACCAGAGTCAGCACTGTCAGCATGTAGACCCACAGCATCTTTCCTATAAAATGAGGTGATCTTAGAGGTGATGTTGATACAGATGGTAATGACAGTATGAGATGATAACATTATGCAAGAGTCTTAGTGGCAGAATGCAATTTGACACGATAGTCATCAACAGTAGGGGAAGGCTGAATAGTGGTGTCAGAAAGAAGGCTTAGAGAAGAGGAAGAAGGCTGAGTAGGAGTTTGTTGTGGGGATGTGGTCTCTCTTAGTGGCTCCTCCAAGACTATGCGTTTTGATGCATGTTTGAGATGATCTGCATGCACCCATGTCGTCTCTGCCTTGTGCGGATTTCTTAATTCGAATTTATTACCTTTACGAGATACAACACGGAAGGGACCCAAGAATTTACTGTTTAATTTTGATTCTCTGTCATGATCTAGGGCAAAAACTAAGTCACCTACTTGGATGGTAACATCTGTGGCAGCAGCATGTTGGTTACGTAGCATCTCCTCATTTGTAAGGGCCAGATTATCTATCTATCTATCTATTGCCAGATGCCTCAATCCCGTTTGGGGTGGCCACAAACAAATCGCCTCCAAGTCGCCCTGTCCCCCGCCATTTCACTACCCTGCTCCCAACTCACACCCCCCTCTCTCATATACCTCTCCACCCCATCCCTCCATCTCATCCTCGGTCTCCCCCTCCCTCTTCCACCCTCCACCTCACTCACATACACTCTCTTCGTCAGTCTTTCACCCTCCATCCTCTCCACATGGCCAAACCACCTCAGTGTGTTCCTCACAACGCTTCCTATCACATCCACATCAACACCACAACGCTCCTTTATATCCTCATTCGTCAGCCTGTCTCTCCACGTGACTCCACAAGCTCCTCTTAAATAACTCATTTCCACTGCTCTCACTCTTGACTTGTGTCCTTCCAACAACAACATATTTATGAATTTTCTGAAAGTTGGACAGGTTGACTCGCACATAGTTATCGTAGTCATAGATCGGATCAGGTTTGGATTGTGACAGTGAATAAGGTAGTCTTTTGTCAAAGCCATATATGATGAAGAATGGTGTTTCTCCAATTGACTTATTGATGGATGAATTAATTGAAGCAGCTACCTGCGGAATCCACTCATCCCAGGTGGAAGTCTGATCTCCCACTATGTGACGCAGACTCTCCAATATCTTTCTATTCTGGCGCTCTACTAGGCCATTCGAGGCTGGATGATGGGCCACTATATTGCATTTCTTAATTCCGTATCGAAGACAAACTTCTTCCAGCACTGAATTATTGAACTCTGACCCGTTATCAGTTAAAATTACTTCTTGTATTGTGAAAGGGCAAATTACTTAATTAATAAAGGCATGTGCTACTGCGTTATGGATTTTTCACGCAATGGAACTAAGATAACAAATCTAGAGAAATGATCGACTACCACTGACAGATAAACGATACCAGATTCTGTACGAGGCAGCTTCAGAAGATCGAGAGAGACAGTTTGCCAAGGTTTTGATGGTACTGGGTACTGCAATATAGGAGCAGGTTGACAGGTTGTCCCCTTGTGACGGGCACATGATAAACATGCATCGCAGTGCGCTTCTATATCCTTTCGCATAGTGGGCCAATAACATGACAGACGTTCTTGCTCTAAGCTTCTGTCTTTGCCAGGGTGTGATGCATGAGGGGTGTCGTGGATTAAATGGAGGGCAGCAGGAATTAAGTCTGTTGGAATGACTAGTTGCTTAACTTCGCGACTGTTACCTTTCATTACTGAGTCTTTATAGAACAATTCTTTGTTGAGGAAGAAATCAGATACAAGGACTGGTAACTTTGGCAGAGAAGAATCATCGCCTGACTCTAGGAAATATATGACCTGTGACCATACAGTACAGGGTCCTCACACTGGAACCTATGTAGTGTGTCTTAATTGAACGCCAAGTTTACGTCGCAACCGGTTGAGACTGGCAACATGCCGTGAGAGGGCATCGGCTACGACATTGGATTTTCCAGGAACGTATTCAAATGTCGGATTATAGTCAGTCACAGTGACTGCCCAACGTGCAAGTCGACCAGTAAGGTTACGTCCCCGAAACAGGTCACATAAGGGAAGATGGTCTGTTTGGATGTGAACAGGATATCCATAGATGATGTCGCAGAAATGTTTTAGGGACCAGACCATGGCAAGGGCTTCCCAATGAGTTATACTATAATTCTTTTCCGCGGAGTTTAGTACACGGCTAGCATAGGCAATGACACATTTCTTTCCTTTGGAGTCATATTGCATGAGAACGGCACCTAGACCTACTCCGGAAGCATCAGTACAGAGAAGAAATGGTTTTGAATAATCAGGGAATGCTAAAACTGGTGATTGTGCTAGAGCATTTTTCAGTGTTGTGAATGCGGTTGCCCGTTCATCAGCCCACACAAAAGACGCATCCTTCTTTAGCAATTGTGTTAACGGCGCAGCTATCTGGGCGTACCCTTTAATAAATCTTCTGTAATACCCACTGAGACTGAGGAAACTGTGTACAGCGTCGGTGTTGGTTGTAGTTGGGAAATTCGTCATGGCTCTAACCTTGTCATCTGATGTATGAATTCCATGAGCGTCAACAACATGTCCTAGGAATTGGAGTTTCTTACGTAAAAAGTCACACTTTGATAGTTTGATCTTAAGTCCAGCTTGTTTGAGTCTAGTGAACACTTCGGCTAACTTTTCTAAGTGTTTCTCCACTGAGTGACTAGCGATTATGACATCATCTAGATAAGCAAAAACTGAGTGACCTATCATGCCGGCGAAAACTGTATGAATTAGCCGCATGAACGCTGATGGTGCATTTCTCAAACCAAGTGGATGTCTATGGAATTGGTAATGTCAGGATGGAGTACTGAAGGTGGTGATAGGACGAGATGATTCTTCCATCTCGACTTGCCAATAGCCACTTAAAAGATCTAGGGAGGAAAAAACACAATTGTTTTCGCCTAAGGATTTCAGCAAATTAGTGAGTACAGGAATTGGAAATCTGTCCGGGACAGTCAGTGCATTCATGCGTCTGTAATCTATTACTGGTCGTAACTCACCACCTTTCTTTGGAACCAGAAATAGTGGCCTGTTTCATGGGCTATCAGAGTGTTCAGTGACCTCATTATCCAACATGTCCTGAATAAGGCGATCAGCTTGTTGCCGTTGGCTATGTGTTAAACGGTAGGCAGGTATATATACTGGTTGAGCTCCAGGCTGTAATGTAATGTTATACTTTATGAAATCCGTCTTTCCCATATTCTCACCGGGTAGGGCTACGACTTCGCGATAGTCTCGCAAGAGATTAATTAATTGATGTCGGTGTTCCAGGAAATCACTTTGTGTCACATGAGATTCACGAGTAGATGGAATATTGGTGGACTGAGCAACTGAGCACACATCGGCAACAGGGTGTGGGAAATCCTGGCACACATGTACGGCCGCTGGTATACCAAGAAATCGCCAATGTGTGTTCCTGTTCGTAAGGTGAACGCGGTGTTTGTGGTGTTGGCAATGTACAAGTAGCATAAACCATCCTCTAACTCTGTATACAACGCCAACTCATAAGCTAAGCCATTCATACAACACGTCTCAGGTAAGGTTAGTACATCCACTCCTGCTTTTGCACCCACAACACGAATAGAGACCTTGTTAAATTTGTGCAGCAACAAAATTGTGCACTGATTTGTTACTGCACGTCTTATCTCTGCTTGTTGTAAAACATCAGTCACAGTATCTAAGGTAGTTAAATGAGACGTGTCTGAGTTGGTGAGTGTACCACTGTCAGAGGAGTTGATATGATCCACAGTTGAATGCTCAGAGGATGTAGTAGATGGTACTGTACTTGGCTGTTCAGGTAACTTTATGTGTACCTGTTTACTGTTGAGTAATGTTGGAATCATGTTAGCTTTAATAACTGAGTTGGTTTGGGAAAGTACCGGACGTGGATATTCCATACTAGATTTTGGGAAACTATTGACAATTATTTTACGAGAAGCAGGGAGGAGAGCAATACCTTCTTGAGCCATTGTCGAAAAGCCGATGGATATTTAAGATCATTAGTAACATGAAACTCTACTTCAAAAGGTCTTAAGGCTTTATCAAGTTGTACTTCTAGTGTGACCTTTCCTTTGACCTGAAATTCTGAGCCATCCACACCGCATAGGCGAATGTCAGGTGGTTCGAGGAGCCCAACTCTTTTAGTTATTTTCCTGATGTTGTTTAAAGAGGTATCTGAAATTAGATTTACCACAGATCCGCTGTCCATAAAGAAAGAGCTTTGTACCCCTTCGCTCCATCCTAGAATGACTAAGCCTAACGATGTTATAGGTCCTACCTGACGAATGGGGAGTTGATTTTCTGTTACCTTATTTTCAGACACTGGCGAATCTTCCGCTGTTAGGTTACATTTCTCCAATCCGAGCGCTCGTCTTCCCCCGACTGACGGCTCTTAAGGTAGCGACACTCGTCCGTGGAGTGAGTTGTGCAATTCTTATGGTATTTGCATTTTAGACGTTGGGACCGCGAGGGTGCGCGCGGGCGTTCCCGTGAGCGAAAACTTCTTTCTTTGCGTGCACAGCTAGGCTCTCAATGACCTACATTACCGCATTGCCAGCACACAATTGAGGATTGTTTGCTTTGTCGCAGAGTTGAATTGTCACGACTGCTAGAAGGTGAGCGATAGTGTGAGTGAGACCGATTACTAGGTTTGGTTCTTGTAGTTGGCCGCGAACAAGAGGAATCAGATGAAGTAATGCTGGTGTGTAGTACTCTCGCAGTACCACATGGAGAAGGAGAGGGTGAACTGTAAGAATCAACCTGGTGAGTGAAGTCTGTTCCTGACCTTTCAACGATAGCCTTACTAATATCCATTATTTTGTCTCCTGGGTTAAAGCCAACTTGTTGTGCTATTTGTTTTTGGGAGTCCGAAAGCCAGTTGAGAAATCTGAAGTAACCGAACAAGTCTGCAAAATTATTTAATGAAATCGTGGCCTCTCCATTGGAGTACCACAGAATAATTGGCGCAACTCTGAACTCGTCCCCTTCATAGTAGCGACTGCCTCAATTACTTTTGCATGTTGGGGAAGTACCTTCATGTCCTCCTCCATTTGTTTGAGGAGATTAGTTAACCCTATAAGAGATGCAGCATTGGAATGTTGGCAACAAAATTGAATAAGCCATTGGCGAAACGCGTCAAACATTTGGCAATCTTCGAAGTGCCCTGCACGAACAGCGGCTCCTATTTGTGATCTGCCGTGATGGAGTCGACTTAGCAGGTAAGAAACTTTCAAGGGTTCAGTGATGATTTGGCGATTGTGGATGTCATTTTCGACCTCTCTGAGGAAATCGTAAATCGAAACAGTACTATCCTCTCCTGTAAATTTGGGTCTATTAATATCATCCAAATATATGGATTGGGGAGGTGGAGGGTTCTGAGTCGTCATCATAGGAAGAGGGTGAGACCGTGAAGGTGAGGAACTAGGCACAGTAGTGAACTGAGACAGTGTGTGGGAAGGAAGTGTCGTGGCGGTAGTGGTGTGTGTCGTGGGTAGTGGTGGTGTATGTGTAGTAGTAGGGAGAATGAAAGCTGTGGAGAAGACTGAGTGGTTCCAGGAGAATCAGTTGGAGAAGATGAATAGAGTATCTGGAGTTAATATATCTGGATTTAGGGTAGGAGTAACAGGAGTAGTAGAAACAGGTAGGGAACTTACGGTTGCTTTGCTATAAGATTTGCCATGACGAAGATTTACATTATCACTACATACAGCATTATCTGTTTTACCGTCAAATTCAATAGGGGAGAGATCTATCCTTTTAAAAAGGGACATTAACAGAATAGGAAGTAAGCAAATGAAACTAAATGAACAAATGGAAGAATAAATGAGAGAATAAATAAATAAAAATATTTGTAATCTGCGAAGAAATTATTTATATACAATGAATATGAGTGAAAATGAATGCGTTATTTACAGCTGAGTATGAGTATAAGTGGGAGAAAATGGGATGAAGTAGGAGTGAGTGAACGAAAAATTCTGACTGAATGGAAAATGAGGGACCAGAATGCAATGAATGGATAAGAGTAAATGGTGAAAATATCACAATCTATAGAGTCAGCTTGGCTTCTCTGTAGAAAAGGATTGACTAATGTGATGGAATGAGGAATTGCATGAAAATGCAGGTAGAAAATACTTGTAGTAAGATGTGATCCGTGCCAAGGCTGGAGGAAAAGTGAGGCTCTCATCTCCTCGTGATTGGGTGGAAGTGTCCGTGACGTCAGTGGGTGGCGACTCACCACTGGGGGGAATGAGAAGCTGATAGGAGCAGGAGACTGTGACGTAGCTCGGTGTGAGTGGCCACGTTCCCTGGGTGACGTCGCTCTGTGTGGTGGGTGGGGAAAACGATGACATTACGGCATTGGGCGGCAGCTGGGGGCTGCTTCCTGGAATGGGGTCTGGGGTGGAGTTTGTGGGGGCTGAAACTAACCCTTACAGCAGGCCGGACAGGAACACAGGCAGGCAAGGGCAGGTTGTAGGTTGATAGGAGCAGGAGGCTTACGTGGCTGTAGTGGTGTGGTGGTAGGTGGAGTGTTAATGTGGAGGAAATTCCCAAAATTACATCAAAGCTTTGCCAACGGCCATACCACGTTGAGTACACCGCTTCCCGTTCGATCAGCGAAGTTAAACAACGTTGGGTCTGGTTAGTACTTGGATGGGTGACCGCCTGGGAACACCAGATGCTGTTGGCATCCCTACGTCAAGTGGGGTTGGTGGAGGATTAGTGCCCCTCCCTGTAAAACAATTAACTCTAAGCCCTTGGCCACCCCGTTTGGGATGCATGGTGTCTGGCAATGAATGAATGAATGAACATCAAAGCTGTTAGAACGATTCCACACCAAGACTGCAAACAGGGCTGGAGGCTAGGGCGGAGATAGACTGTGTGTCGTCGTGGGAAGAACAGCAGCGACAGCAGCGTGGGAAGACAGACACAGCTAAGCCGGCCCACAGAAGACGAAAATCACTATAATCCCACTCGCTTTCCACCAAATGTTAAAGTGTCAATGCCCCATGACGCCAGATGTAGGTGAAGACAAGTGTAGGAGTTAGTTTTCTGACAATATATTAAACACTGTCTTGAATCTTGGTACAATAGCAGAGGACAGCATCCGTGTCCAACCCCAGACCCTTACAGACAGCTACTGATCGCTGGCTCCCAGTGGCTGGAGCGGCGGTGCGACTACAGAAGTCGTGAATCATCCAAATCCCAGACATAATATAAGTGCTCGTAGACATAACACTGGGCAGTGACACCCTACTTGGATTCTACTTACAACTACTTACATACTATATTTACGAACTATATGATATTTACAAAGGGTTACAAACAGGAACTTCTTGCCCCAGACCCCACCCTGGACACAGAGGAACTGTTGGACCAGGTGCTGGAAGAGAGTGAAGAAGAGGGAGAGCCAGAGGAAAGGTCACAGGGAGGGATAGCTGTGAGCATGCTGAGAGAAATTGTGGAATTGTATGAGAAGCTCACCTTTGTCACCACCGACCAGGATACAGATAAGGACTGAGCCGAGCATACTGCTGCATTAGTGGTCAGTGATATGAGGCAGTGCACAGAGATGTTTAGGAAGAGAGTCAATGCCTGGTAATAGAAGAGGATCACAGACTGTTTTTGAGTTCGCCAGGAAGCTTCACAACAACCATCGTGTGGCGACGATTCAAGCCTGGAAGTCACTAGTGAACCTGACAAAGAGGTTATGTCCGTTGTTTCCTCCATGCACTTTGAAGGGTTTGACTCCAGTGACAAAGGGGACCAGCCAGCCACATCATGACAGTGACTACGGAGAATGGGGTCTGGGGGTGCTGGAACAGCGAGTGTGGTCAGCAGAGCCAGTCAGGTCAGTGACTTAAACTTTTTTTTTTATTAATGTCTAGGAACCTTTCTTATGTACTTTTAATAACTTGCTGTGCATGGGTACCAGAATGAATGTCAGTATTTTTTTTTTTTTTTTTTTTTAGGATTTTGGTGGGATCTGGGGTGGAAAGGGCAACTTTGGAATATGTCCAGTCTAGGTTAGCCTTTTACAGGAATGGCTCGATGTTATGAGCTAATGGGGACTGAGAATACTATTTGCTTTGCGAATTAAAGACCTTTTGGGAAAAACAGGGATTGGTTCCTTGACCGTCTGAGTGACCCTCCACACAACCCCTACACAACCCTTAAACAAGAATAAAGGGTTAATACACCTGAAATATTAAAAAGCATTGTGAAGAGGCATCATGATATTGCACAGCACCGATACAGTACACTTGCAACGCACGTGGAACTGAAATTGATGTGGGATGCAGGAGAAACGCGCGTGCTATTGTCTGCAGTAAGCTCCACCTATTAGGCTCAGTTTGCCATATGGCTGGCTAGCAGTGGCCCATGAAATGTGAAATCTGAGCACTTGTATGTAGTCTCGCAGTTCTTATGCCCGTAACATCAAATGTGTTCATTACAGTGGTAAGTGGTATAAATTTCTTAACCCCTTCTTTACCAAAAATGTGTTTTGATGTACCCCCGTAAATCGCCTGTAAACACCCGTGAGATACCGGAACCGCTACCGTGGAACGCTGGTACACCCTCTAATGAATGGCAGCTGATGGGCCTCAGGGTAGCCCGGTAAGGCTGTTTCTGAGGACCTCTGTTAACAAAGACTGTGACGAAGTTCTGACGAATTCTGACATCATAAGATACGTCATGACTGAATTGCGGTGGCACCAATGGCTTGCTTACTCATCTGTGATGTAACCTCTTTTAGACCAATCATTATTTTATTTATAATTTCTACTACAGATATCATACTATATTTTCTGCTGACATACGGCAAAATTTACACCCCTTGGCCTGCCTGAGAGAGTCAGTTACCACGCACTTGACCACAAGAGAGGGTGTACAGGATATTTTTCTCTCATGGCGTCTCTGGTGGATTCAGATAGTGACGAGTTGATTCCTCATGAGGATACTTATTTGGATGTATCAGATGATGATGCAGCAGTGTCTGATGTGTCAGTAGATGACTGTGATCCTGAAAATGATAGCGAGGTTGATGTGAGTGAGGAGGAGGAGGAAATTAGTAGCAAGCTTAGTGACGCTGCACTCTCGGCAACAAGTGGGTCAAGGTCGCCATCACTATCACATGTGTCCACATACTTCATGCTCAGCTTACAAGGTAAATAAATAAGCCATCCATCTGTGCAGGACATTTTTTTCAAGTCAGTTTGTACAATAGTTACCTGGGTAACAGTACATCAGCATAAGATATGTAAACTTATACTGTATACCGTAATGATTTATTTTATAATTTTTTTTACTACCAACATCATGCTGGGTTTATGTGATCATCAGTATACAAATAAATCACAAAGAGTGAATAGTTTCGACATGGCAAAAAATATACACTACCGCTCACACTACGGGAGAGGGAGCTATCAGGTCGGTATGGGAGGTAAACGTAGTGTTTACACTGGGGGGAGGGGTCGGTAAAGAAGGGGTTAATCTTGTAATTCGGGATTCTCGCATGAGTGCTCTCACTGTGGGCCATTACTGTAGAATGGACACATATGGAATGTATAACTTGGAAAAGTATAGCGCGGTGTGTTGTCAGTCAATATTAGCCGTGTTATAGGAGGGAGGACTGTATTTGACTGGGTGACTCAAGTTGTCCTGTTTTTTTTTTTTTCACCACACTCAGAGAACGATACATCATGTTAGTTTGGTGTGCCTTGGGGGAAGGTTGGGCCTTACCAAACTTAAGGTTTGACAGTTAGAGAATTGATGGAGGAGGAGGAGGGAGGAAGGAGTGGGAGGGGGCAGGGGGAGATTTAAGAGACAGAAAAGGCAGGGAATCAAACCATTGAAGAACTTTCCTTGGGGGGTCAAGGGTGCATGCTTGCATGCCTGCATACGTACATGCATGTGTATTTACCTAGTTGTGATATACAGGAAATGAGCTATGCTCGTAGGGTCCCGTCTCTGTTTCTCAATAAGTTAAATTTTGCTTTGAACCCATTTAAGTTTTTAGACCGAGTGATCTCTTTGTCCAGGCTATTCCACAGGTCTGTGCATCTGTGTGGAAACTGTATTACTTGCTATCCATCAAGCAACTTGGCTTTTTTAGTTTCATTCCATGTCCTCTTGTTACTTGCCCATGCCATAGAAACAGATCTTTTCTGTCAATTCTGTCTACCCCCATCATGGCCCTGAACACTGCAATCATGTCACCCCCCCTCTCCTCTCTTCTAAGGAAGGCAGATCCAACTTTTCTAGCCTGTCTCTGTATGACATCTGCAAGGCTAGGGACCATCTTGGTTTTGTTCTTTGTATTCTCTCAATCTTGTTTATATCTTTCTTTTTGTATGGGGACCACACTGTTGCCGTATATTCCAACATGGGTTGGATCATGGCCACTATCAATTTCTTTTTTTCTTTTTTTCTTTTTTTATGGTAGGAAGAAGGAACCAAAGGCCACAAGCCTGCAAACTGTTCCTTCCAAGAGAAAAACAAGATACAAGAGAGAGCAAAATTAAAGATCCGATCATTTCAAGATGCCTAGATACACTGCGTTTGAATAGACTGGAGGTCATAGGAAGCAGGAAATACAGACAGATGGAGACAGAGTTGACCTGTTACATAAATGAAGGACTGGGAGTAACAGTTAACTCTTGCAATAGAGAGTTGGACAGAAAAGAGATGAGAGTTTGTTGCTAGGTAGGTGCTACGTGCCCATCATAGAGGTGGAGGAATGCAAGCAGACAGTTCAGAGGAGCAGTAACCATTGAAGTAGCAATAGAAAAGAGATAAAGATGCAACAGTGCAGTGAAGAGACAGAGGTTGAAGGGAGCCAGTAAGAGGAGGAGGGTTGATGAGATGAAAAGCCTTCGACTCCACCCTGTTGAGAAGAGCTGTATGTGGGGAGCCTCCCCACACATGAAAGTTATACTCCACACAGGGGTGAATAAAACCTGTGTATAAAGGCAACAACTGTGCAGGGGTAAAGAAGGAACGGAGTCAGCTTAGCACACCTAATCTCTTGGAAGCAGATTTTACAAGAGATGTAATATGATCTTTCCAAGATAAGTCCCAGGTGAATGAAACCCCAAGCATGTTTAAAGACAATCCAGGATTAAGCTAAATATTATTAAACATTAGTGGGTACACATGTGGATGATTTTGTCGGGTTGATAGGTGTAAGAACTGAGTCTTTGATGCATTAACCCCTAAACCGCGGAGTTGTTTTTGCCTGACTAACATGTCTCGCGGGCATATTCGCGTTCCGACAGACTCTCAAAAAATATTTGCCAAAAATCAGTTATTAGTCCTAGAATATTATAATTACATATGCTTATGGCACATACCTTCAACTTTCTCCTGGGATGTTTGTTGAGCCTTCGTCGAGTACTGTAGGACTTATAGAGACCTCTGAAGTTAGGTAACGAAGTGTCCACTTTACACTTCCCAACAACCCGTAATATGATTACCACAGCCTGATAATATCACTAGAAACACTATTCTATGATTCTCAAATAGTTTGGAATCCATACTTAAAAAAAAACCCACTGTGAATGCAATGAAAATTACGAGCGCGTTTGACCTTCCCACTTGTGATTGTTCGCCGCTGGTGTTCTGTCATTTATTATTCATAAAAACACTCACAGTTTATATTTCTATTACTTTATAACACTTGTATATATCTGCAGTTTTTATCCATAAGTTTCCTTCAGTAATGGTAGTTTATTGTCACCGTAGGCATTCAGTTTCTCTTTCAGTAAAATACGTAGCATTCACTTTCTCGTCCTGTATACTAGCATTGAGAGTGAATGTCACTTTCATTGTCACTTTCATAATTCATAGTATTCATACATGCTAGAGTGAAACTTTCACTTTCATTACTCCTAGTATATATACTCGTATTCTTATATTACTACTTGTTTACATTTCTATTTACATTCTCTATTTTATTTACATTATTTACGTTTCTGTTATATTTACACTGTGTTATGCAGTCACTTGCAGTATCTTATAAAACTATTTTCCACTGTTCACTTATATTTACATTCATTGCTTTGACTTGCTGTTTACACATTATTTACATTTCCACTTGCACTGTTTTACGCACCAGATAGATTGTAGTCACTGTCTATCATTTTCATTGACAAATTAGCCAGTTCACATTCTACAGCAGTCACTTATCCCTTTACCTATTTCCACATGAGGTTTAGTAGGGGGTAGAGGTCACAGGGCTCTTTGCATGGGGCTAAAAAGCGGCGGAATTGGGCAGGGGCCAATCCGACGTGCTTTCACCTTGAAAGATAACAGTAAACTGAATACAGTGTGGTGGCCTAGGGGGAGTGCAATGCTGCCAATGTCAGCAGAGTGAAAGCTGCTAATATATACGCTGTGAAATGATTGGCAGGAAATCTAGACAATACATAATAAATTAGGTAGTTCCAGGTGAATGTGAATATCACTTAGGCTTCTCCCTTCCTTTCTTTTATATATTTTTATTACAGGAATAGATTATACGGCATATTTCAAGGCGAAATAAACAGTGAAAATTAGCGAACGAGTGCATGTGAGGTATTGTCAGGTGATTTTTTTTTTTTTTTTTATGCGAGGAAGAAGGAACCAAAGGCCATGAGCCCGCAGTAACAGTTCCCTCCAAGAGAAAAACAAAATACAATATAGAGCCAAATTCAAGATCCGATCATTTTGAGATGCCTGGACACACTGCGTTTGAAAGACTGGAGATCATAGGCAGCAGGAAATACAGACAGAGGGAGACTGTTCCAGAGCTGACCTGTTGCATAAATGAAAGACTGGGAGTAATGGTTAACTCTTGCATTAGAGAGTTGGACAGAAAAAGGATGAGAGTTTGCTGCCAGACGGGTGCTACGCGCCCGTCGTAGAGGTGGAGGAATGCAAGCAGACAGTTCAGAGGAGCAGTGACCATTAAAGTAGCGATAGAAAAGAGATAAAGATGCAACAGTGCGGCGAAGAGACAGAGGTTGAAGGGAGTCAGTAAGAGGAGGAGAGTTAATGAGACGAAAAGCCTTTGACTCCACCCTATTGAGAAGAGTTGTATGTGGGGAGCCTCCCCACACATGAGAGTTGTACTCCACACAGGGCGGATAAAACCCCTGTATAGAGTCAACAATTGTGCAGGGGTAAAGAAAGAGCGGAGTCGGCTTAGCACACCCAATCTCTTGGAAGCAGATTTTACAAGAGATGTAATATGATCTTTCCAAGATAAGTCCCGAGTAAATGAAACCCCAAGCATGTTCAAGGATGATGCAGGATTAAGCTGAATATTATTAAACATTAGTGGGTATACCTGTGGAAGATTTTGTCGGGTTGATAGGTGTAAGAACTGAGTCTTAGATGCATTAAAGACAACCATATTATTTTTACCCCAATCAGAGATACGAGCCAAATCAGACATTAGGTGTGCCACAGCCTCATCCCTTGCTTGTTGAAGTAACTGTTGAGATGGGCGTTGCGGGAACCGAATGGAAAGGTGAAGGGTGGAGTCATCAGCGTATGAGTGGATAGCGTTAGATGTACAGCTTAGAAGATCATTGATGAATAAAAGGAAGAGAGTTGGTGATAGGACAGAGCCCTGAGGAACACCACTGTTGATAGATCTAGGAGAAGAACGATGGCCGTCTACAACAGCGGCTATAGAACGACCAGAAAGGAAGCTAGCGATGAAGGCACAGATAGAAGGATAGAAACCTTAGGAGGGTAGTTTGGAAATTAAAGATTTATGCCAGACTCGATCGAAAGCCTTTGAGATGTCAAGTGCAATGGCAAAGCTTTCGCCAAAGTCCCGAAAGGAGGATGACCAGGAGTCTGAAAGGTAGGTGAGAAGATCGCCAGTGGAGCATCCCTGACGGAACCCATACTGACGATCAGAAAGAAGTTTGTGATAGGAAAGATGCCTTAAAATTTTTCTATTAAGAATTGACTCGAAAACTTTTGAAATACAGGACGTTAAAGCAATTGGACGATAGTTGGAGGGTTGGGAGTGGTCACCCTTCTTTGGGACTGGCTGAATGAGAGCAAACTTCCAGCAAGAAGGAAAGGTACAAGTTGACAGACAAAGGCGGAAGAGTTTGCCTAGGCAGGGTGTAAGCACAGAAGCACAGTTCTTGAGAACAACAGGAGGGACCCAATCAGGCCTATATGCCTTGTTAGTACTGAGGCCAGTGATGGCAGAAAATACATCGACTGAAGAAATTTTAATGTCAGCCATGAGGAAGTCAGAGGGGGGGAAGTGATGGAGGAACAGCACCGGAATCGTCTAAGGTAGAATTGGAAGAGAAAGTCTGTGCGAAGAGATCTGCTTTATCAGTAGAAGAAATAGCTACAGAACCATCAGAGTAGAAAAGAGGAGGGAAGGATGATGAGGTAAAGTTGTCAAAAAGATTTTTGGCAAGATGCCAGAAGGAGCGGGAAGAATTCGAGTCGGGGAGTTGAGAGCATTTAGTATGGATGAAATTATTTTTAGTAGAGCGAAGAACAGACTTAGCACGATTCCGGGCAGAAATGTAAAGATGATGTGATTCAGGGGTGGGTTGGCTCCGGTACCTTTTGTAGGCCCTCTCCTTGTTGCGGACAGCATTAGAACAAGCGTGATTAAACCAAGGCTTTCTTGCATTAGTCAAAGGATATGAGAAAGGAATGTATGCTTCCATGCCCGAGAGAATAACCTCCGTAATGCGCAAGGCACACTCAGATGGCTCACGGCCATGGAAGCAATAATCATTCCAGGGAAAATCAAAGAAGTACTGCCTAAGGGCCTCCAAGTCTGCGGCTCCAAAATGCCACAGACGACGTTTCACTGGAGGGTCCACAGGGCGTACCGGAGTGATAGGACAGGTTAAGGTAATAAGGTTGTGATCGGAGGAGCCCAACGGAGAGAAAAGATTAACAGAGTAAGCAGAAGGATTAGTTGTGAGGAAGAGGTCAAGTATGTTGGCGCTCTCTCCAAGGCGGTCAGGGATATGGGTAGGGTGCTGTACAAGCTGCTCTAGGTCATTAAGGATAGAAAAGATGTAGGCTTGTTCACCAGGTGGATCCGTGAAAGGAGAGGAGAGCCAAAGGTGGTGGTGAACATTGAAATCTCCATGAATGGAGATTTCAGAGAAAGGAGAAATGGATAGAATGTGTTCCATCGTAGAAGTAAGATAGTCGAAGAATTTTTGATAGTCAGTAGAATTAGGGGATAAGTAAACAGCACAGATATATTTAGTCAGAGAATGACAGGAAAGCCGAAGCCAGAGTGTGGAGAATTCAGAAGAATCAAGTTCAGGAACACGAGAGCAAGATAAGTCGTTGCGTATATATACACAACAGCCACCTTTGGCTTTGAAATGAGTATAGAGAAAGTAGGAGGATACAGAAAAGGGTTTGCTGTCAGTTGCCTCAGACAGCTGAGTCTCCGTTAGAAAAAGAAGGTGAGGTTTAGAGGAGGAGAGGTGGTGCTCAACAGAGCGAAAGTTGGAGGAAAGGCTGCGAATGTTGCAGAAATGAAGAAGTGAGTCATATAGTGGTTCCAGGCAGGTCAAGTCGTCACCGAGAGAGGGGCAGATGGTGCGGGCACCCGGGGGGGGCTCCGAGGCTGTGTTATCTGAATCCATGATTTGTTTTTAAGTTATGGAAAATGAAGTGTAATGTGTACTGTGCTTGTAGTTTGGTGCTGACAGTTAGAGAAACTTGTATTGGAGAGCATGGTGGCCTACTCTCTGTGTTACTGAGACACTGAAAATGTTCAGCAAAGGGGGTTTGATCAGGAACTAGTCCTGAGGGTTGATGAAACGGGAGCTCCAGCTCTCCCTGTCATCAGCTTGCCACCCAACCTTGGGAGTACTGCCCTGCTCGACTAGTGCTATGGCCTACTTCTCATCTATGTAAGGAAATGCTACTCTTAGGTCAGTCAAGAGATTATACATCTCTCTAACTATCTTTTTAACCCCTTAACCACGGGGCGTCACTTTCGTGATGCTTGGAAGCAAGGGATCATACTGCGGGGCGTCACTTTCGTGATGCTTGGGAGCAAGGGATCATACCGCGGGGCGTCACTTTTGTGATTCTGTGTTATTTTGAATTCACCCGGGCTTTTAAGTGGTGGCTTGTATCATCTGTCAGTACTGCCTATGTCCAACACTAGTCAGCATTCCTAATCTCATTTGTACTCCCATCCATTGTTGACAATTTAGCCATTTCTCCCCGTTCTTGACTCCCCTCCCTACCTCTCCTCCATTACCCTATCCTCTCGCCTGCCCGGCCGTGCTGTGCTAAGTAAATCTTCCCTGGATTTTTCACTGATTTCATCCATTGAAATAAGCCCTATGCCCTATTCTTATACCAAATAATATATACAAGAAAGAAATAAGGTAAGTGAGAGTGCCATACACCTAGAATTGGCTAATTATCACCTGACTACACCTCACGTGCATTCGTTCGCTAATTTTTGCTGTTTATTTCCCCGTGAAATATACTGTATAATCTATTTTCGTAATAAAAATATATATAAGAAAGGACGGGAGAAGCCCAAGTGATATTTACATTCACCTGGAAGTACCTAATTATTGCAGGCCACCACACTGTATTCTACACTAAGTAAATCTTCCCTGGAATTTTCCACTGATTTCATCCATTGAAATATGCCCTATGCCCTATTCTTATACCAAATAATATATACAAAAAAGAAATAAGGTAAGTGATAGTGCCATACACCTGGAATTGGCTAATTATCACCTGATAACACCTCATGTGCACTCGTTCACTAATTTTCGCTGTTTATTTCCCCTTGAAATATGCCGTATAATCTATTTTCGTAATAAATATACATATAAGGAGGGAAGGGAGAAGCCTAAGTGATATTTACACTCACCTGGAACTTCCTAATTTATTATGTATTGTCTTGGTTTCCTGCCAATCATTTCATTGCTACATATTAGCAGGTCTCAAAAGGCTAAAGTTGGTAGTATTGCACTCACCCAAGCCAGGCAGCAGGAGGCCACCACTATCAGTTCACTGCCGTCTTTCATAAGTGAAGGTACGTCTGTTTGCTCCTGCTAACTACCGCCGTTTTTCAGCCCCATGCAAAGGGACCTGTGACCTTTACCCCCCACTAAACCTCGTGTGGAAAGAGTTAAAGGGCTGACAATTGATAAAAGAGTGACTACGATCTTTCTATTGAGTAAAACAGTGCAAGTGGAATTGTAAATAATGTGTAAATACTGTGTAAACAGCAAGTGAAAGCAATGAATATACATTTACGTGAACAATGGAAAATAGTTTTATAAGTTACTTCAAGTGACAGTGCATAGCACAGTGTAAATAAAATAGAAATGTAAATAACGTAAATATAATAGAGAACGTAAATAGAAATGTAAATGAGTAGTATTATAAGAATATGAGTATATATACTAGGAGTAATGAAAGTGAAAGTATCACTCTAGCATGTATGAATACTATGAGTTATGAGAGTGAAGGTGAAAGTGACATTCACTCTCAATGCTAGTATACAGGACGAGAAAGTGAATGCTACGTATTTTACTGAAAGAAATTGAATGCCTACAGAGACAATAAACTACTATTACTGAAGGAAACTTATGGATAAAGACTGTAGATATATATAAGTGTTATATAGTACAGTAATCCCTCTAATATCCGAATGCCCAATATCCAAACGCCCAATATCCGAACATCCCCACTAACCGGACATAATCCTCCTGGGATCCAATATTCCCAAAATGGGCCAAAACCCGCAAAAAATTAAAAAAAAATCTGAGTTTTTTCCCTCCCATAATTTGAAATTCCCGCCTGGCGCCGAACAGCTGTTTCACCATGGTCCCTTCACCCCTTCCTTCCTCCCCCTCCCCCCTCCCCTGTCAGGTTGCCATTTGGTATTTTTCATTACCAAGTGTGGGCCAATTTGGTAATGAAAAATTTGTTTGGTAATGAATCAGAATATTGCATTACCAAATGGATTTTTCACATGTATGAGGATACACAGGATGGAGATGGTGGATTGTTTGCTTTCTCTGATTAATCTGCTACCCTACATAGTGTGAAAATAATCAACATGGTGTTAGTTATAAGGAGAGTGATTACATGTATTTCCACTTGTATATATAATTAGTGAAGAATATGTGCTAGCTTTACGAATTTGGTAATGATAAGTTATATTTGACAATGAAAGTTGAGGAGATTGGTAATGTGGCTGTTGCGATCTGGCAACTCTGTTACCCCACCAACATCAACAGTCACAGCTTAACTCCGATCGAGAGCAGATGCTTATAGCAGTGCAAGCCACAGGTGCTTGTTTTTTGTGAATAAACATTGAATAAACTGCAATACCTTGCCACTAGAACACACAGGAATTTACAGTGTTGTGCAGTGTTAAGAAATTAGAATTTAGAGTGCAGAGGATTAACTGTGGACTGCAAACTGGCAGTTCAAACCAGTCCAGGAGCAAGGGACTTGTAAGTACCCAGAATGTTTAATATTGTATAAACTCACCTCTAAAACCTCATTTTATGGTTCTTTTGCATTTATTTCAGTTTTTTATATCCCTTATTGGTGTGATTTGGGTCTTAAATAGGTGCAATGCATGTCCAGAGGGAGTTATATAGATGTTTTTCAGAGTTAAGGTCCATAAGTACAAGTCCATAAGCTGGGGCCCAATATCCGGACAGGACCACTATCCGGACCTGCCTATGGCTCTATTACGTCGGATATTGGAGGGATTACTGTAATAGAATTATAAACTGTGAGTGTTTTTATGAATAATAAATGACCAGCGGCGAACTAGCACAAGTGGGAAGGTCACACGCCCTTGTAATTTTCATTGCTTACACAGTGTTTTTTTTTTGGAGTATGGATTCCAAATTATTTGAGAATCATAGAATAGTGTTTCTAGTGATAATATCAGACTGTGGTAATCATATTACGGGTTGTCGGGAAGTGTAAGTGGAGACTTTGTTACCCAACTTCAAAGGTCTCCACAAGTCCTATGGTACTCGACGAAGGCTCAACAAACACCCCAGGAGAAAGCTGAAGGTATGTGCCATAAGCATATATGATTTTAATATTCTAGGACTAATAACTGATTTTTGGCAAATATTTTTTGAGGGTCTATCGAAGCTCGAATATGCCCGCGGGAGCCGCAAGAAAAAGCAAAACAAGCCCGCGGTGTAAGGGTTAATGTGTTTTTCAGGTGACAAACTATCCTGGAGTAGCACTTCCAAATCTTTCTCTTCTCTTGCTTTTGTGATTGGTTCATTGCCATCAAATAATTCAGTGATGGCCTCTTGATACTTGTACCTGTTTCCAATACAGTATTTTACATTTTTTCCATTGAATTTCATTTCCAACATCTGGCTCTAATCATGAATCCTAGCCAGGTCCTCCTGCAGCATGTTACAGTCTTCCTCAACTTCTGCTTTCCTCAAGATCTCTGCATCATCAGTAAACAGATTTGCATAACTGTTCATTCCATCTGCCATATCATTTACATAAATCAGTAAGTGCTTGAATGGGTACAGCAGGGAAGAAAGGTTGCTGGTTCTTTGAAAGCAGTGATAAGAAACAGGGAAGTGAGCATGGAAGTGAAAAAGTTACTACATGACAGTATTGTGATACCAACTCTAACGTTCGGAAGTGAAGCTTGGACGTTGTTGGAAGGACAGAAGTCGAGTGAGAGCAGTGGAAATTAGTTATTTAAGAGCAGCCTGTGGAGTCACATGGAGAGACAGGCTGACGAATGAGGATATAAAGGAGCGTTGTGGTGTGGATGTGGATGTGATAGGAAGTGTTATGAGGAACACACTGAGGTGGTTTGGCCATGTGGAGAGGATAGAGGGTGAAAGACTGACGAAGAGAGTGTATGTGAGTGAGGTGGAGGGGGGAAGAGGGAGGGGGAGGCCGAGGATGAGAGGGATGGGGTGGAGAGGTATATGAGAGAGGGGGGTGTGAGTTGGGAGCAGGGCAGTGAAATGGCGGGGGACAGGGCGACATGGAGGCGATTTGTTTGTGGCCACCCCAAATGGGATTGAGGCATCTGGCAATAGATAGATTGATAGGAACATTGCTGGCGCTAACAACGTGCCGTGTGGGTCTCCACTTGTTACTTCCGTCCATCCAGACATCCTGTCATTTTTTAATATCCTCATTTACCGGTATGTCTCTCAAGAAGTCTCTCATCCACTTCAGGAGGTTTCCCTTCAGTCCTCCTATGTGCTCCAGTTTCATCATTAGTCACTTGTAGGATACCTTGTCAAAGGCTTTCTCCAAATCTAAATACACACAGTCCATCCAACTGTCTCTCTCCTGTAGCATGCCAATTTCTCTTGAGTAAAAGCTCAACAAGTTGGAAACACATGACCTTCTACTTCTGAATCCATCCTGACTTTCACCCAAAATGTTCATCTCCTCCAGATATTTTATTCGTCTGTCTTTCAGGATTCTCTCGCACATTTTGCGAGTGTGCTGGTCAAGGAAGCTGGTCTATAATTCAGGGGTTCTTCCTTGATTCCTCCCATATAAATTATTACCACATTGGCCCTCTTCCATTCCCAAGGCACTTTCCCTTCATCCAGAGAACACACAAACCATGACTCGTATCTGCCAGTTGTTCTCTGCATTCCATCAGTTCTCAGTTAGAGATTCCGTCTAGTCCTAGGGCTTTCCTTACATCTTGAGTTTCCAGTACTTTATACACTTCCAGCACTTCCACTTTTATATCTTTTAGCACTATATTTCTAGTCACTCCCTCCCCCTCTAGAAAATCCATTTATCCCAATCCAGAATATAAAAATTTTTGTCTTGAAAAATTTGGAGTATTTGGATTTTCGGATTATTGGTGGTTGAATTACAGGACTTTTACTGTATTTTGATTATTAATTTGCATTGGGGGATGGTATCAAAGGCTTGACAAATATCTGTTGTTGAGAGAAATGTCTGTTGTGTAGGGGTCACAGAGTTTATGCCATCCAGTGCTTGTTCTGTGAGATTAGTCAGTAAGGTTTTTGTAGAGTATAGTGCTCTGAATCCATGTTGTGAAGTAGCACAGGGGACATGGGGAGGATGGGGCATTCAGTTATTTTGGATGGTGTGCTGAGTAGTGTTATGGATCTGTATTAAGAAGGGGTTTTTGGATCTTTGCTTTAAGCACAGTGTGGTGATAATTGTTCCATGGTGCCAAATTTGGAGAATGAGAATGCTACAGTGTGGATATGAGAAGTTGCTGATGTTTGTTACAGCCTTGATGCCTTGTGGTCCCAGATGTTTTAGGTGCAGGTTGCTGATGTCATCTGGCTCTGTGCATGTAGATTCTTTATTTTCTTGATAATGTTGTGCATCATTTCTGTAATGAAGGGGGTTGCTTTGTGATAAGAGTGGAATGGACCGCCTTTATTGAGAGAGTTGTTTTTTAGACCAAGTGTGTGTTGATGTTCAGTGATTTATGTCTGCATAGTGGTTTATGAGTATATTGGCTTGTTTTTTGCAAGAAGGGATGTTTTGCGTGTTGGAGGTGATGGCAGTGCAGGTCTGGGAAGTCCATGTCCTTGATTTAGTGATATTTTAAAAGTACAATACAGTGTTATGTAATGCTGAGACGGTTGTGTGTTGTGACAAAATGTTGTTGCAGAGTCCTTCCAGTTTCAAGTTTCTTTGTGTTCATCTTGTAGTTGGTCTCTTTAGTTTATGGAGCTTTGTGATGATGATGTTTGTGTAGGAGAGGTGATATGTGTTTAAGTCCGTTGCATTGTACAAGAGGTATATCTGTACATCACACACACCAGCATTTATTTCATTATGCCACCAACTGACAAGGTACACATAGCCCATACTAACTTTTACTTTCAGTGTATCAATCTATCTATCTATCTATCTATCTATCTGTCTATTGCCAGATGCCACAATCCCATATGAGTGGCCACTTGACTTTGAGTTATTTGTTTTACGGGGAGGGGCATTATCCCTCCACCAACCTACATGTTGACACGTAGGGAGCACGTATGGTTTGGTTATATGGTTACCACCCAGGGTTGTAAATGGTTTCTTGGCTTACAGGAAACCATTTGGCTTGTCACTCAGTGTAAAGCCACCTGTGAAGGAAAGAAAAGCAACAAGAAGCGACAGGAAAGATGGGAGAAATAGGAAGAGAGGAGGACAGGCACAGAAAAAGAATGATAAATGCTAAGGAAGAAGTAGGCAGCACTACATCGTGAGTGGATGATGGTCACCACCACCTACCACCATGTCACTTTCTTATATTGCTTATCAGTTATAACATTTAATACATGCAGATAAACCTAGTCACATCAAATGCATTTCTATACATATTTACACCCGTGAATATGAGTTGCTACTGTAGTCGCAGCACGTGAGTCTGAAGGTGACATTATAGTGCCCTGGCACACTTACCTGTCAACAGTGCGTCTGATTTTGTGTATAATAATGTTACCCATGAAATATTATGAGATGCGTGTGGTTCATATATAATATGTTTGTGTATAATAATATTCGTATATAATACAGTAAGACCTCACTATAACAGACTAATTAGGGCTCAAACCATTCCAAAAAATGCGATATTCTGATAAAAGCAACATCCAAACTTCCCCCTGCTAAACCGGACTTTTTCTGATAGACATTAATCCGGTTTGCATGAATGGTTTTTAAACTGTTTTGACTACCATTGCGGTACTGTACTGTGTTATAACTGCACTACATTAATCTATCTATGTATCTATCTATTACCAGATGCCATAATCCTGTAAGGGGTGGCCATTTGACTGTGGGTTATTTATTTTACTGGGAGGGGCACTAACCCTCCACCAACCCACTTGCTGACACGTAGGGAGCATGTGTGGTTTGGTTATGTGGTTACCATCCAGCGTTGTAAATGGTTTCTTGGCTTACAGGAAACCATTTGGCTTGTCACTCAATGTAAAGCCACTTGTAAAGGAAAGAAAAGCAATAAGAATTGGCGGGAAAGATGGTAGAAAAAAATCTATCTATTGCCAGACGCCACAATCCTGTAAGGGGTGGCCATTTGACTTTGAGTTATTTCTTTTATGGGGAGGGGCACTAATCCTCCACCAACCCACTTGTTGACACGTAGGGAGTGGTGGTTTCAGAAGTGTCAAGATGAGTGGCACACGTTGCGTCAGTTCGAGTATTATCGCCGTCTCGATAACTGGTGAAAGCTGAAGCAGTGCAGAAAAAGCATGATTAAATATTGGCTGTATGGTCAATATCATGAGCAGCTGGAGGTGGTGATACAACAGACCCAGCAGCGACTGATGCAGGTGAGGCAGAGGCGACTGCGTCAGGGGGATAGGCAGCTTCAACTGCAGGACGAATGGCAGCAGAGAACAGACGAACTGCGGCAACAGCAGCAGCAGCAAGAAGAGGAAAGACTGCAAAGCGACGATCAGAGACGAGAACAACAGGAATGGGAACTGGAGATACTGTGGGGCTCGAGTGACGATGAAGATTAGATGATGCCATAGTGACAAACGTGTTTCGTTACAGAGACAGTAACAGTGATCCAATGAAAAATATGAGTGACATTGCAGTGATAATAACCATGATGATGAGAGCCATGGTGGTGGCAATTGCACAGTGAGATGATGAAAACTATGGACAGAGAAATAACGGTGAAACGATGATGAGAGTGACGATAATAATGATGACAAAATGAAATGACCTTGATGATGATGAAATTGTGGGATGGGTGAGAGGGAAACTGGGTGAGGACGGACCAAGGCTGACAAATATGTAGTGAGGGAGTGAAAGCTAACACTGCTGTCATATTGTCTGATTGAATATAAACATAAAAGAAATAAACTGACGAACTATAACTAAGTAAAAAAACAAAAACTGCTACCAAGTGAGTGATATAACGCATCAGTAATATCGTCAGATGTTACTTATATTTCCATCTGGCCTGGTAGCCCCCCTTGGGGAAGGGGGGATAGAATACTTCCCCAGTATTCCTTGCTTGTCATAAGAGGCGACTAAAAGGGACACTTTTATCTACATTCTTTTTGCTCTCTTTCTTTCCCTTGTACTTTGTCTGTCCAAACCCTCTGCATTTTACTTTCATTTAGTTAATTTCCTCTCTCCACTGTCTTGTTCCTGCGAGTCACTGGCATTGGCTCCAGAGTAAAATATTTTTCTGCCTAAGAAATCTTGATGAACTCTGGTGACGAAGCAATGGCCCTCAGTTCCGTGCAGCCCTTAAGTGGGCAGGGGGTGCTAAGAATCCCACGGTGTAAAAATAAGTTTATACATCCAAAAAAAACCTTAAGAATAGGAAACTGGATGTTCGAACTCTCAATCAGGCTGGTAAAATGGAAGAGCTTATTTCAGTGTTCATATAATATAAATAATAATACTGTACTGGACACTGGTAAACGTGTCTTTTATTTACCTTATTGTGGTGAACATAGCTGTAGTGGTCAGGCAGTCTGGACTGCTTCTGGCTTTATCAGACTTTTTCCGATATACCTGTATAGGAATTTAGTCTGGTACAGTACCTCCTCGAGTCCGATAAAAGCAAATTCCAGTTTATTGAGGTCCATTACATTGTGGTTTTACTGTAAGATGATTCTTGTACAATATGATACGAAAGTGGACTCAATGTTGACTTGAAGGTTGCTAGAGTACGATAATGACACCTTCAGACTCATGTACTACGACTGTAGAATGATATCCATTGGGAACATAGCCCTCATTCAATGTGATTTTCACATAATGTGGTAGTTTCAGGAATGCATCAGCAGTGTTAGTGAGTTATTACTACAGCTATAGGTAGGAAGTGGATGGTGACTCATCCCTTGAAAGTAGTACGACCAGAGGACTTGTGTGGAACCAAAAGCCTGGTAACTGGCCTAACACAGCACTCACAGATGAGGAATAGCCATGTTTACACAATAATCAGGCTAAGTTCACCACACTTATGTCTCCTACATGAATACAGTATATTCCAGGAGAAGGCTGGCTTCCTTGGCTTTGGTAAACAGCTGGTCAGTGGGACAGACAACCCTTAATTCAAACCTAAGATTATGGTTGACAACAGCAAGGACACCAGTCATTATTCTGCCTCTTTTTTCCCATCCAAAGTTGGGGTGAGGGAAAAAGTGGTGCTGTTTTATATTGACTGCCATCTCCCACCACCACTAGTGACTACCATCAGTCCAGCCATAGTGCCTTCAGCATACAGCCATTAAAAAAATTGCCTATGCTTCTTGTTGATGGCACACCAGTGGTGCTGGGGCTGCATGGCTTCCAGTTCAGTATCATTGTTATTGTCATCAGCAGCAAAAAAAAGGCTTACTTATGCATATTTTGCCAAGTCTTTCAAAACTGTGTTTCCCACAGGTCAGAACCTTCTCCAAGAACATCCTGTCAGTCCTCCTGTGCAGCCAGCCACTGATGAATGAACATGTGTGGTCGTTAGCAAAGGTTTGTTGGAGACATTGTCTACCTCACCTGATCAGTCTTTGCGACTACTCGACTCCTCTTGGCCAGTCCATTGCTATGTTGCCAGCTGCTGTTTTGGGTGAAGATCAGTTGCTGGAGAGCATTGAGGTAGGTAATTTGTGTTTGGATTGTGCCACCTCCATGTTACTTTACATGTAGTAATGAGAATAAGCCAAATGGTTTTCCATAACCCAAGAAATCATATACAGCACTGGATGGTAGCCATGTAGCCAGCAGATGGATGCCTTGTGGGTAGTGGATTGAAAGTCCATATTAGTCCATATTAGTTTCAAATATGATGGATGGTTGGGATTTATTACTCAAATACTTTGCTCCAAGGGGTGTCCAGCTGATTATTCTCAGCTTAAATGGCTGAACTAAGTAGGGTAGCCCTGGGCCCCAGTGCTCCTGATGGGGCCCCAGTGCTCCTGATGGGAGCAGTAAAGTATTGGATGATGGTTGGATGGATAGGTTTCTTTTAGTTTTGTAAAGCCCATTAAAGTTGTAGTGCATTCTTGTAGTAATAACTCAGTTTGGCAACAAAGAGCACCAACGTCTTGCAGAATACAAGTATTATGGATCATACACAGGGTATTACGGTCAAGTCTCGATATATGATGGTCGATGGGGTTGTGTCAAGTGAAAACCCATTGCATAGTTGTTAGCACATATTGCTGTTAGTGTGTGTGTGCGCACGCACTTGTTACGGTCCGAGTGGTGACGTCATCGGAAGGGTCTTGTGATATGCAGGCAGAGCCCATTCATTTGGAAGTGTGAGGCCTGTGAGTTCGGTTGTTTCGCATCCAAATACTGGTAGCAGAGCATAGTTAGAGCATAATGGTGTCGTGCTCAACTAAGTGGCCTCCAAAACTTGAAAATGATTCTGCCTATGAGA
The DNA here is from genome assembly GCF_032717465.1 of Coenobita brevimanus. NCBI lineage: Eukaryota > Metazoa > Arthropoda > Malacostraca > Decapoda > Coenobitidae > Coenobita > Coenobita brevimanus. The sequence goes on from NC_136967.1 coordinate 34,800,902, forward strand.
GTTGGAAGAAGGACATCAACATATGGTGCGAACTGACAGAGTTACCGAAAAAGGAGCAAGCTCTAGCCATTCACCTTTCATTGTCAGGAAGAGCGAGGGTGGCATCTTCAGAAATTGACGCTGCTGATCTGAAAGATGATAATGGTGTTCAGACCTTGTTGAACAAACTAAACGGTTTATTTCTCTTGGACAAAGGACGTTGGCAGTTGGCAGCTTTTCATGAATTGTACAACTTCAGAAGACCTGGTGATATGAACATTTGTAAGTTCGTGGCAGAATTCAAGCATGTTTATTTTAAATTTACAAAGCAGGACATGCAACTACCTAATTCTGTGATGGCTTTTATGCTTTTGGCTTCATGCAAACTTACCAGATAGTAAGCAACAACTAATGATGTCTGCGATAACTGAGGTAACGTACGAAAATATGAAATCTGCCTTGTATCATATTTTTGCTGGGGAAATTTGTGGGCAGAATGATGCATCAGTGTCTGCCAGTGAGGTGAAGAGTGAACCAGTTTTTTTGAGTGATGAGTCGGGGGTGAGGAAACGTTTTACGTTAGGAGTACTCGACGAGGAAGGACAAGGTTTCAGGGTGGTGCAGTACGTGATCAAGGTCGTGGTGATGGCCGTTCAACTGTGTCTGTTAGAATTTCCCAACGCTCATCCATCGGCAGGAGGCAGAACCTGCTCGAGCCTGATGGTAAGGTGTTGAGGTGTTTAGTATGTGATTCTCGATTTCATTGGGCATGTGACTGTCCAGATGCATACGAAAATAGAGGCAGTCGAGAAGAAAATTATGAAAGTGCATCAGTCATTATTTATGGGCTATGCAGATGATACCGCTAGTAGAGGTAAATTAATGACACTAGTAGAAGAATCTAAGGGATGTGCTGTTCTAGACACAGGGTGTTCTACAACTGTATGTGGGGTTGAATGGATCAATTGCTATCTAGGTGAGCTCAGTGATTACGAACGTGAAGCTATAATAGAAGAAAAGTCATCCTCAACGTTTAGTTTTGCTGATGGTGTCACAGTATCTTCCCTCAAGTGTGTTACTCTGCCCTGCTACATTGGAAATATGCGTGCAACCATTGTGACTGATATTGTGAGCTGCAATATTCCCTTGCTGCTGAGCAAACGTTCCATGAAAAAAACAAAAATGGTGATTTATTTTGAGAGTGACCGGGTCAAAATTTTTGGAACTATCATTAATTTGAAGTCCTCATCTTCAGGCCATTACTTGCTTCCAATTTCTTTGTGACTAGGCCGAGAGTTTTGTGAAATGATTACACTGGCATCTCATGGAGGTGATGTAGACAAAACGGCTTCGAAGCTTCACAGGCAATTTGGATATCCAACATTGGCTAAACTAATCAGACTTATTACAGATGCTGGAATTAAAAGTTCAGAACTGGAGCAAGCTATCAAAGATGTATCTGATACATGTACAGTCTGTTGTGGGTACAAGAGAGCTAAGCCTCGACCCATAGTCGGTTTGCCCATGGCATCTAAGTTTAACGAAGCCATAGCTATGGATTTGAAAGCTTGGAGAAGGCATTATTTCTTAGTCCTTGTTGATTTGGTGACCAAGTACTGCACCGCGATAGTAATTGTGGACAAATGTGCGACCACCATTATCAAAGGAGTATTTTGGAGCTGGATTGTTCTGTTTGGCACACCTGGAAAAATTCTCACAGATAATGGGTGTGAATTCAACAATCCTGAAATACGAGCATTGGGAGAGGCCTTTAATATTAAGATCATGACGACGTCTGCAAAGACTCCATGGAGCAATGGAGTATGTGGGCGTCAAAATGCAGTCATAGCTGACATTGTTAGGAAGATAATGGCTGATAGCCAGTGTGCCTTGGATGTGGCCTTGGCTTGGGCAGTATCGGCCAGAAATGCTCTCACCAACTATGCAGGTTTTTCTCCTAACCAACTTGTTTTTGGTCAAAACCCTGGCCTGCCTAATGTGTATGCAAATGATCCTCCAGCCTTGGAACCTACATCACCATCAAAAATTGTGAGGGACAATTTGAACGATCTTCATTTAGCAAGACGAGAGTTTATAAAGACTGAATCGGGTGAACGTTTGGCTAGGGCTCTGCGGCATAACATACGTTCAAGTGACTTAAACAAAATCCAAAATGGAGATGAGGTCTTCTACAAAAGAAATGACAGTCACGAATGGCATGGTCCTGGAATCGTAATAGGCAGAGATGGAAAACAAATTCTGGTGAGACACAGCGGTGTCTATGTGCGAGTGCACGTGTGTTGTCTAGCAAGTACTCCAGAACGAAATACCACAGTTAGAGACAGCGTCAGTAGTTATGAGAAGAACAGTGTAGTCCAAGAGAAGCCTAATGACGATTCTTCGCAAGTACAGTAATTACTCCAATATCCGACGTAATAGAGCCATAGGTAGGTCCGGATATTGGTTCTGTCTGGATATTGGGCCCCAGCTTATGGACTTGTACTTACGGACCCTAACTCAGAGAAACACCAATACAACTCCCTCTGGATATGCATAGCACCTATTTAAGACCCAAATCACACCAATAAGGCACATAAATGACTGAAATAAATGCAAAAGAAACATAAAATGAGGGTTTAGAAGTAGGTTCATACAATAATAAACATTCTGGTGACTGGCTCCTCGACTGATACTTATGGACCCTAACCTAGCCTAACTCAGAAAAACACCTTCCTACTGCACATGCCTAGCTCCTAACACCCTATTCACACCAATAAAGGACATTAAAGAGTGAAATGAGGTAAGTATAGTATGGAAAAAAGTACAGTATGAAACATTCTTATGTCCGGATAGTGGGGATGTTCGGATATTGGGCGTCCGGATATCAGAGTGATTACTGTATTGAATGACTATCCACCGGATGATGAGTCGGAAAATGGTGCAGTTCTGGATGATCAGCCTCCCACAGTTTCTCTTCCGGTTAAGGAGCCTCCCAAGGTTTCTGTTGGTCAGCGTATAAAGGGAATACGTTCAGAAACAGGAGAGTTGGTGACTGGAAGGATTGTGAGTTGGGTGGGAAAAACCACTGGAAAGTACAAACACTGCTACAATTTGAAGAGGGACTCTGATGGCAATATTGATTGGGTGGATCTGCAAAATTATTTTAGCACATGGGAAGTAGTTGATGATGAAGCAGAGATGCATGTTCTTTTCAACTCTGAGGACGTATTATGCCCAAGGAAAAAGAAATTACAAACTTGCAGAATAATGATGTGTATGAGGAAGTAGATGATGTTGGGCAAGATGCCATAATGGTTCGATGGGTTGTGACGGAAAAAATGAAAAACGCGAAGCCGATTGTTAAAGCCCGTTTATTCGCCAGAGGATTTGAGGAAGACACAGTGGATCTCCGGAAAGACTCTCCTACATGCTCAAAAGAGGCTGTGCGTTTGTCACTTTCTTTTGCCTCCACCAACCAATGGGATTGCCACGCTATGGACGTGAAAGCTGCTTGTCTGCAAGGTAACGACATTGAGCGACATTTACGTCCTCTGCCAGAATATGCAAAATGGTAAGCTGTGGAGACTAAGGAAAACGGTTTACAGCCTTTGTGATGCTGCTAGGCATTGGTACCTGGGTCATCACTGGATTCAGCACTGTTCTCTTGGAGTAATAGTGGCAAGATCGAAGGCATTATATGCATTTATGTCGATGATTTCCTTTGGGCTGGTACATGTGAGTTCGAGCTGCAAGTAAAAAACAGTTTGAGCCAAATATTCCTCATCGGCAGTTCGGAATCAAAAGCTTTCAAATACGTTGGTCTAAATGTCATCTCCGACAGCGATGGCAGCATAACACTTGACCAGTTCCAGTACGCTTTGTCTTTGAAACCAGTCACGCTGAGCAGACATCGTGCAGCAGTAAAATCAGGAGAGCTGTCTGAGTCTGAGAAAAATGAGTACCGAGCATTAATTGGGCAGCTTAATTGGATTTTCACACACACTCGACCAGATATTGCCTTTGATGTGTTTGAGTTGAGTATGACTAGCAACCGAGCTACCATAGCAGATTTGCTTAGGATCTGCAAGGTGATCGCAAGGGTGAAGACTGACAACATGAAGCTATACATTCCAAGAATGGGACGACTCAATGAATGTTATATAGAATGCTTTTCAGATGCCTTTTTTGCCAACCTTGTAGGCAATGGGTCTCAGGGAGGCTTTGTGATCTTCCTATGAGATGCTAGTGGGGCGAGATGTCCCTTATTCTGGCAGACTAGAAAGATTAGGCAGGTCGTCAAATCTACTTTATCTGCTGAAACGTTGGCCCTGCTTGAGTGTGCTGAAACTGCTGTATATCTCGCCAACATATAGCGTAAGGTTTCTGGATGTGGAGATTTCAAGGTCAAGTGTTTCATGGATAACAAGAGTCTGGTGGACGCCCTTTATTCTTGTAGGAATGTAGAAGACAGAAGATTGCGCAGTGATATTGCTGTATTACAAGACATATTGGAGCGAGGGGAGACTGATGAAGTGTCTTGGGTGGATACATCACAACAACTGGCTGACTGTCTCACCAAGAAAGGTGCCTCAACCGAGTGGCTGTGTGCAACAGTCAGCCGGGACTAGAAGAATTATAATACTTCAAGGGACACCACATATCTGTATGTGGTTACAGACTGGGTCTTAGTGGTGCTTAAACAAAAGTCTATATATTGGATACATAGTGTGTATAGGATGCCAATAATCCATTCAGTTTCGTCCTTGGGATCTTTGATCAAATTGAGAAGAGAGGACGAGAGTGTTAGTGCATATTGCTGTTAGTGTGTTTGTGCGCACGCACTTGTTACGGTCCGAGTGTTGACTTCATCGGAAGGGTCTTGCGGTATGCAGGCGGAGCCCGCTCACTTGGAAGTGTGAGGCCGGTGAGTTCAGTTGTTTCGCATCCTAATATCGCATAGTGAGGTCAGTATAACATGGGTTCAGTGGGGATAGGGAAGGGATCTATGGGCACATTACCTCTGGGGAAAAAAAAAAAAAGGCCTGCCCTTAGTAGCATTATGCTCTTCATTAGAGGTGTCATCTTTGCCAGACATGATTTCCGTGTCACAGTGGAATATGGGGGCACTCACCATCCACTCACTCGATGTAGTGTGGCTTTGGGTGTCTGCCCTTTCCTCTTTTCCGTCCTTCCTCTTCTGTCTTTCTTTCTGTCATTCTTTCCTCTTTCTTCTGCCTACGGGTGACTTTACACTCCTACCTCTTTCTTTCCTTCATTCTTTTCTCTTCCTTCTTCCTATGGGTAACTACACTGAGTGACAAGCCAAATGGTTTCCTGTACACGAAGAAACTATTTAACACACTGGGTGGTAACCATAAAACCAAATTACAGCACCTGGTGGTTTAGTGGGTAATTAAGGTGCTCCAGTCGGATTGAGCCTGTGTAGGTTTATATCCAAGGAGTGGTTGGGGTTTATTGCTCATGTAATGCCACACAGGGATGAGTGAGGCTGGTCACTCTTATCTTAAATACCAGGACCAACTTGCCTAGCACCGGGTTCCTACGCTTCTCTATGGGGCGACATAGGATAGGATGATGGATGGATAGATTTAAGTATTTCACACAAAAAACTCACTTAATATTACACTACAATAAAAGCTCGATATAATGGACTCTAGTAGACTGGAATTCGCTTTTATCGGAATCGAGAAGCTACTGGACTAAATTCCTTTACTGTCTATCAGAAAAAGTCCAATAAAACCTAAAGCAGTCCAGACCGCCTGACCATTTCAGCTATGTTCACCACAGTAAGGAAAATAAAAGACATGTTTATCAGTGTACAGTACAGTATTATTTTATATATTATACCATTTTATTACTGTAGTGAAATACAGTACACTATTATTTTATATATTATACCATTTTATTACTGTAGTGAAGGTGTAATAGGTAGTAGGTGGTGGCGACCATCATCCACTCACTTGATGTAGTGCTGCCTACTTCTTCCTTAGCCTTTATCATTCTTTTTCAGTGCCTCTCTTCCTATTTCTCCCATCTTTCCTGTCACTTCTTATTGCTTTTCTTTCCATTACAGGTGGCTTTACATAGAATGACAAGCCAAATGGTTTCCTGTAAGCCAAGAAACCATTTACAACGCTGGGTGGTAGCCATGTAACCAAACCATACGTGCTCCCTATGTGTCAGCAAGTGGGTTGGGGGAGGGTTAGTGCCCCTCCCCGTAAAACAAATAACTCAAAGTCAAATGGCCACCCCTTACGTGATTGTGGCGTCTGGCAATAGGTAGATAGATAGGTATAATACAGTACCGTACAGTACTGCAGTGGTAGTGAAAACAGTTTAAAAACCGTTAGTGCGATCCAGACTACAGTAATGTCTGATTAATCGGAAAAGTCCAGGATAACGGGATGTCCGGATGTCACTTTTATCTGAGTTTCGCTTTTTTTCGGAATGGTTTGGGCCCCATTTAGTCCATTATAGTGAGGTCTTGCTGTATTTGTTACGCACTTGCACTGTTATTTGGCATCAGCAGTGGTATTTCAATAGTCTTTCACTCACAAAATGGATTGAAAATCAGACAGTCACAGCGAATGCAAACACTAGGCAGCCATCATGACTCGGTCAGCTGACTGGGAGGCACAGTGACTGTATGGGAGACATGATTTCCAGATAACAAGTTTCAATATTTTACACACAAACAGTTATCACTTCACTTAATATTGCACACTGTGCTATTTGTTATGCACTTGCACTTTTATGTGGAGACAGCACTAATGTTTTAACAGCCTTTCATCCACAAAATGGAATGAAAGGCAGACGATCACATCAAACACAAACCCTAGGTGGCTGTCTTGGTCCAAACAGCTGACTGGGAAGCATTGTTCTAGAGAATTCTCAGTCATTTTGCCATCCTTATTTTGAAAATGGGTCCAACTTTTTGTTAATCGTTATAGCAATTTATCTCAAAGCAAAGAGACATAGCGAGACCTGACTATGTGTATCATTGCTTGTATGAGTGGGCATCTCCATCCTTTTTTTTTTTTTAATGATGTTGGTGACAAGTGTGAGGTTAACCCCTTAACCCGCCCCGTCCCGACGACGTATGGGTACGTCACCACGATTTGCATTTGCCAGTCCCGGTGACGTACCAGTACGTCGTGCAATTGCAAGGTACCTAATTTGCACAATTTTCAATTTTCGCACGTGATTTTTCGTATGTATACACGGGACACCTTCCTCTATTCCTGTACAAGATACCAAGCAGGGACAATGCCTTACACTGCATAACCTCCCCCCTCCCCCCCTCACGCCATTGTCTTGGCAAAGGACCTGTTACCAGTGACCTGGCTAGTAAAGTTATTCAGGGCCAGAGTGATTCCCCAATCGATGACAATGTGGAGGACAATGTTTACATAGCATTAGAAGAAGAAACAGCCAGAAATAATGATCAGGTAGTGTGGCAAAAATAGGTCAGGTATGGTGATTAGTTAGTGAGTGAAACAATGCTTATAATGCCTTTATTACTGCTTGAAAACCAATATACTGTCATACTACATATACATTCGTACCAAGTAAATAAATAAATACCGTTTATGAGTGGATAAAATAGTTACCCTCCCATAGAACTCGTTTTCTTTGGTGCCAGCATGTTAGAAAACCCACTCAGGTAAGGAGGAACTCCTACCTGGATTGGGTACTTTAAACCTCAAGTGAGCGATTTCTCTATGAATTTTCGATGTTTCTCACCAAAAGCGAAGGTTTTAGCCAAAAAAAAAAAAATCGAAAATACCTCGGGACTGGGGGATGTCGGAGGTGCGGAAAACCTCGGGACGTGACGGGTTAAGCGTGGGCATGTCGGAATCAGTCTGTGCACCTTCACGCGGGGATATTCGCGTTCCGACTGACTTTTTAAAAATATTTGCCAAAAATCAGTTATTAGTCCTAGAATATTATAATTACACATTCATATGGCACATACCTACAGCTTTCTCCTGGGATGTTTGTTGAGCCTTCGTTGACTACTGTAGGACTTGTGGAGACTTCTGAAGTTGGATAACAAAGTCTCCACTTTACACCTCCCGACACCGCGTAATATGATAACCACAGCCTGATATTATCACCAGAAACACTGTTCTATGATTTTCAAGTAATTTGGAATCCATACACCAAAAAAAAAAACACTGTGAAAGCAATGAAAATTACGAGCGCGTTCCAGCTTCCCACCTGCGTTTGTTCCCTGCTGGTATTCTGTCATTTATTATTTATAAACACACTCACACTTTATATTCCTAGTACTTTATTAAACGTATATATATATATACCGTATTAATCCATAAGTTTCCTTCAGTAATAGTAGTTTATTTTCACTCCAGGCATTAACTTTCTCGTTCAGTAAACTAGTGTAGAGAGCAAAGCTTTCACTGTCATTACTCCAAGTATTTGTACTCATATTCTTATATTAGTAATTATTTACATTTTGTATTTTATTTAAACTATGTTATACACTGTCACTTCCAGTAACTAAGGGCTCCTTTCTCTTGGAGCCAGGATGAACTTGAGACACTGAAGCACTCGTAGTTTATCACTATTTCCTCCACTGGCTCATCACACAATTCACCAGAAAGATTGTAGTCACTGTCCATCATTATCATGGATAAATTAGCCAGTTCACGCTCCACAGCAGAGTCACTTAGTCCTTTACCCTTTTCCACACGTGGTTTAGTAGGGGTAGAGGTCACAGGGCCCTCTAGAAGCGGCGGAAATGGAGGGGCACGAGTGCTATGTGCTTTCATCTCAAAAGACAACACTGAACTGAATGACGAGGCGGATATGGGGCCGTCAAAGGTTGACAACGTCAGCGAGGTGACAGCTGCTAATTTATATGTTGTGAAATGATTGGCAGGAAATTAGGTAGTTTCAGGTGAATATAAATATCACTTAAGCTTTTCCCTTCCTTTCTTATATATACAGTAATCCCTGTACTTTCCGAACGCCCACTTTCCGGACACCCCACTTACCAGACATTATGGGCCTGGACCTTCAGAACCCAAAAATGGCCAAGAAAAGAAAATAATCCCCCCCAAATCCGAATATTTCCCCACCCTTAATTTTAAATTGCAGTGCGGTACCGAACAGCTGTTACACCACGGACCCTTCACCCCTTCCTTCCTCCCCCCTCCCCTGTCAGGGTTGCCATTTGGTATTTTTCATTACCAAATGTGGACCAATTTGGTAATGAAAAATTCATTTGGTAGTGAATCAAAATAATGCATTACCAAACGGATATTTCACGTGTATGGGGATACACAGGATGGAGATGGTGGATTGTCTGCTCTCTCTGATTAATCTGCTAGCAAACATAGCGCGAAAACAATCAAGATTCTGTTAATAATAAGGAGAGTGATTACATGTATTTCCACTTGTATATATAATTAATGAAGAATAAATGCTTCCTTTAAGAATTTGGTAATGAAAATTGAGGAGTTTGGTAATGTGGCCGAGTTCAGATCTGGCAACCCTGTTCCCAGTTACTGCCTAACCTTCGTTCAGGGAAGACGTCCATCGTAATTGATGCAACACGTGCTCGTTTTTCGTGAATAAACAGTGAATAAACCGCAGTACCTCGCCACTAGACCACATGGGAATTTACAGTGTTGTGCAGTGTTATGAAATTAGAATTTAGATTGCAAAGGATTAACTGTGGAGTGAGTGTGGAGTGCAGAGTGGCAGCTGAAACTGGCAATTGAAACTGGTGTGGTTCAGTTAAGAAGAATGTGCAGTGCTAAACAATTGTAACTCACAGTGCAAATAATTAAGTGTAACACAACACTGGATTACTGCATGTGCATCAAGAGCATTTTCACAATTACCAGTGCCTTAGAGAGTTAGAGGAGGCAGCCACAGATGTGCTGTAAGTACAGTACAGTACCCTGTATACTGCTAGGCTTAAGTATTTTTCATACTTCTAATTCCTCATTCTCTGGTTCCTTTTCATTTATTTCATGTTTTATGTCCATTATTGGTGTGAATAGGGTCTTAATAGGTTTAAATAAGAGTTATGCATGTCCAGTAGGGAGTTATTTAGGTGGCTTTCAAAGTTAGGCTGGGTTAGGGTCCATAAATACCAGTCCAGCAGTCAGAGGCCCACCTTCCGGACGGGACCACTTTCCGGACATGCCTTTGGCTCTGTTACTTCGGTTAGTGGAGGGATTACTGTATTTTTATTATGAGAACAGGTCATACAGCATTTTTCAAGGGGAAATAAACAGGGAAAAGAAGCGAACGAGTGCACGTGGGGTGTTACCAGGTGATAATTAGCCAATTCCAGGTGTATGGCACTATCAATTACCCTTTTTCTTTTTTATATATACAGTAATCCCCATAATATCCGGACGCCCAATTTCCGGACATCCCCAATAACCGGACATTTTTGTCCCGGGATCCAATATTCCCAAAATCGGCCAAAAACCGCAAAAAATTAGAAAAAAATCCGACTTTTCCCCGTAATTTGAAGTTGGAGCGCGCGGCACGGGCCAGCTGTGTTTTGGTGCGTTGTTCCGCCGATGTCCGCTAGAGCGCCCCTGCATCCTCCCCACCTACCGCCCATCTTTTGTTGTGTGTGCACACTTGTCGTCATGGCCGCCCATATGCTTGCTTTTGTGGTGGTGCCTTACCTGCTGCAGGCTCTCCTGCTGCTGTCGTGCCTCTCCTTCGTGTGTGTGATGATGGCCCTGCCGCCTGAGAAGAGGAACAGAGTGGTTTTGACTCTTGAGAAGAAGAGGGAGATATTGGACAACGTGGATGTGGGATGGTCTTCCTCACGCATCCTTCGTGAATTCAACCTGGCCCGATCTACTTTGTTTGATATCAAGAGATCCCACGACAAACTCATGCAGTACACGGCGGATTTCTCGTCGAAAAGCAAACACAACGTGGAGAGGAAGGTGATGTATACTTCCAAGTATGCAGAAGTTGACCGCTCCACGTTGATTTGGTATTGAAAGCAACGTGCTGCTGGTGTGATGGTGCGTGGCACGGAGCTGAAGGCTGCTGCTGGGAAGTTTGCAAGGCTTCACAACGCCCTACACTTCAAGGCATGCGAGGGTTGGCTCTTTGTATTCAAGTTACGACATGGCCTTGCCAACCGTAAGTCTCATGGCGAAGCTTTGGACGCCAACGAGGATGGAGTAGACGAGTTATGGCGCAAGGTGAAGCGCTTGATCGACAGGGAGGGCCTCACTCTCGGTCAAGTCTACAACGCTGACAAAACTGGCTTATTCTATCGCTCTTTGCCTACGAACACTCTAGCCGAGGAGACAGAGAAGCGTGTACCTGGCCGCAAGCTCAGCAAGCATCGGATATCTGCTTTGTGTTGTGCCAATGCTAACGGCATGCACCGGCTCAAGCCCATTATTGTTGGCCGTACAAAGCAGCCTCGGTGTCTTCGTGGGGTGATGGATGTCCTTCCTGTTGTCTGGTACCATTCCTTGAAGGCATGGTTCACAGCCCAGATCTTCAAAGACTGGTTCCACCGCCATTTCGTCAAGGAGGTCATACATTACCAGACGGAGAAACTGGGAATCCCACGCGACCAGGTAAAGGCCCTTCTTCTCCTTGACACTGCACCTGCCCACCCATGCGACAAGGAGTTGGTGGCTGAGAATGGGCGCATTAGGTGCATGTTTCTGCCACCTAATACTACTGCTCTCATCCAACCAATGGACCAAGGAGTGATCGTGGCAACGAAGAGGCTGTACCGACGGAAGTTCCTGGACAAGGTGATGGTTGTTCTCGAGGACGAGGATGAGTGCAGGGAGGGATGGGACACGCAAGACCAGTGGACTTTGGAAAACCTTCGCCGCTACAACATCGTCTACCATCTACAACTGGGCCAGTGCATGGAAGGAAATCCCTGTCAAGACTCTAGAAAATGGTTGGTCTCGTCTGCTTCTCGGAACGGATGTGGAGCACAGTTTCCTAGGTTTTGACGTGGGTGACTTCCATGCACGTCTACGTGCGCATGGGGACGATGTTGATGTGGACGAAGTGCGTGAGTGGTTGGATGACGACGAGGGCAATCCTGGGTATCAGACATTGTCTGACATCGAGATCGCATCTTCAGTTGCAGGTGTCAGTGCCCAGCTTGAAGATTCCAACGAGGACAGCGACGATGATGCGGATTCCTCTCAGCGTGACACTACTCCAGCCATCCCCAAGCTGAGTGCACTTCGGGAACACCTGGAGTTCGTTCTGGACTACCTGGAGCACCCGGACTGCGACAGAGAGATGGGGCCCTTGGGACTTGTGGAGGAAGTGGGCGCTTTCAGGCAGCGCATCATTAATCGTCAAATCGTCGTTCCTTGCGTCAGTCAACCATTGACAGCTTTTTCAGTCCCGTGACCCCTGCTGTGCCCAGCCCTGGCTCCGCTCCATTGCCTCCCCAAGACGGGCCCTCATGCTCCGAGCCAGAGCCCAGCACATCAGGCACGGTGGAGTCACCACTCGACGTGAGTTTGCTCCTCATTTCAGAGTCGTCTGCAGTGGGTACGCCATCACCACGACCCAGCGACGCACCCCTAGGTCACCTGCATGAGCTACTGTCAGACTCTGACAGTGATTAGACACCTAGAACTTCTCCACTAGACCACACGGGAATTTACAGTGTTGTGCAGTTTAAAAAAAACAGTGCATAGTGTTAAGGAATTTGAGTTCTGAGTGAAACGACAAAGATTTAATTGACTTTCAGTGCAACGTAAGTTAACTAGAGTGTGTTATGTTTAGAAAATGGTTTTATGAGTGGAAAGACTTTAAGTGCAGGGTGCAACACTTATTTCATTAAGTGCAATGGAGCGCAAGTAAGACAAGAGTGCACGGTGTTAAGAGAATGGTATTCTGAGTGCAAATGACTAAGTTCAGTGCAAGACTTCATGAACAGTGTACTGCAAGTGCTTCAGGAACTCCTTCTTACTGTCAGAGTCTGAGAGGAGGCGGGTTATTCATCAAGATGGCCAAGGACTTGCTGTAAGTACCCAGAATGTTTCATATTGTACTGTATTTTCCATACTTACCTCTAACACCTCATTTCACTCTTTTATGTCCCTTATTGGTAAGAATAGTGTCTTAGGTGCTATGCATGTGCAGTAGGGAGGTGCTTTTCTGAGTTAGGCTAGGTTAGGGTCCATAACTACCAGTCCAGGAGCCAGTAACTTGTTGTAAGTACCCAGAAGGTTTAATATTGTATAAACTCATCTCTAAAACCTCATTTTATGGTTCTTTTGCATTTATTTCAGTTTTTTATGTCTCTGGTGTGATTTGGGTCTTATATAGGTGCAATGCATGTCCAGAGGGAATTGTAGAAGTGTTTTTCTGAGTTAGGGTCCATAAGTACAAGTCCAGGAGGCTGGGGCCCAATATCCAGACAGGACCACTATCTGGACATGCCTTTGGCTCTATTACATCGGATATTGGAAGGATTACTGTATTGTTTTGTATGAGAATAAGGCATAGGGCTCATTCCAATGGATGAAATGAGTGGAAAAATCCAGGCAAGATTTGTCTAGCACGGCGCAGCTGGGGCAGGCGGGAGGAGAGGGTAATGGAGGGGAAGCAGGGAGGGGAGTCAAGAACGGGGAGAAATGGCTAAATTGTCAACAATAGATGGGAGTACAGATGACAGTAGCAGCACTGACTATTGTTAGACACTGGCAGTACTGACAGATGATACAAGCAACCACTTCAAAGCCCGGGCGAATTCGAAATAACACAGAATCGCAAAAGTGACGCCCCGCAGTATGATCCATTGCACCCGAGCGTCACGAAAGTGACGCCCCGTGGTTAAGGGGTTAATGATGTCAGAGCGCACAGCATATATTACACCTTGTAGCAAAAGGGATATGAACAAAAAATGTATATACACTCCATCCTCGAGTACCGTGGGCAATAGGGACTGGACAAGGACCGTGGTACCCAAATCCGTGTTACCCAGACCATATGTTTGCATGTATAACAGTACAATGTGTTCTGGCCTCTTTCCAAAACTCACTTTTACCACATCTTACCAACCTACCCTGCATAAATTACTCCCTACTTATACCCACGATCAGGTAAAACACTGAAAGAGATTAATCAAAAACATGAATGGTATGAGAAAGGCATTAACAAAATAGGATGGGTACCCTTGCGATGTTGCCAAACTCTGCAGCACTCTCCCCTTGCCCCCCACCCCCACTGTTATTGTCATTGTTATGTTGTTGCTGTCCCTGCACATCCCTCTTCAACATCAGAGTCGATTCCTTCGAAGTGCAGGGCTAAAACAATGGAGCTGACCTCGATGTCTGGTGTAACATCATCATTGGCATTAGCAAGATGCGAGTCGTCGTCGGCAATGGCGAGGCCTGCCGTCTGGCCCGGAAATAACTGGGGCTGTATTTATCATAGTGGCCTTCCCCATTCACAGTAGTCCGTTCCCAAGCTCTAAAACATAGCACAAGTGTGAGACGTTCCTAAGAGTTATCATAGTCTAATGAAAGCCTCGAACATTGCTATCAGTGAAGGAACGCTAAGGTTAGCAGATATATGAGAGCTACACAAACAAGTTGAGATTGACATCATTACGCAATTGGAAAATAAAATGTTATCAATAATAAATATTTAATTATAATGGCAAATTCATCATAAACCATTATTTATTTTTTTTTTTCACAGCTGAATTCCTTCTCTACATACCATCAAATCCTCTCCTCACGTTGAAACTATGTATAACGGTACAATGTGTTCCAAAACTCACTTACCCCTTCTTACCACCCTATCCCACATAAATTAAGCCTTACTCATACCCACAATCAGGTAAAACTTTGAGAGATATAACTATTAATTAAGAACATGAATGGTATGAAAACGGCATTTACAAAAGTTAGGTTGAGTACCCGTGTAATGTTGCCAAGCTCTGCATCACTCTCCCCTAGCCCACCCCCACTGTTGTTGTCATTGTTATGTTGTTGCTGTCCCTGCACATCCCTCTTCAACATCAGAGTCGATTCCTTAGAAGTGCAGGGCTAAAACAATGGAGCTGACCTCGATGTCTGGTGTAACATCATCATTGGCATTAGCAAGATGCGAGTCGTCATCGGCAATGGCGAGGCCTGCCGTCTGGCCCGGAAATAACTGGGGCTGTATTTATCATAGTGGCCTTCCCCATTCACAGTAGTCCGTTCCCAAGCTCTAAAACATAGCACAATTGTGAGACGTTCCTAAGAGTTATCATAGTCTTATGAAAGCCTCGAACATTGCTATCGGTGAAGGAACGCTAAGGTTAGCAGATATATGAAAGCTACACAAACAAGTTGAGATTGACATCATTACGCAATAGGAAAATAAAATGTTACCAGTAATTCAATAAATGTTTGATCATAATAGCAAATTCATCATAAAACTTTTTTTTGCCCACGGCTGAAAACATAACTACCGATTCCCAATTATCTTAATTAATTCTCTACCTACTATCAAAGTCTCTACTCTCTCGTTGAAATAATATGTTTGCATGTATAACGGTACAATGTGTTCTGGCCACTTTCCAAAACTCACTTTTACCTGTTCTTACCAGCCTACCCAACATAAATTACCGCCTACTTATGCCCACCACCAGGTAAAACATTGAAAGAGATGGAACTATTGTCCTATTTATTAAGAACATAAATGGTATGAAAATAGTATTAACAAAAACAAAAGTGTACTTTTCACAACAATAAATATTCATATTTTCATATCAAATAAAATTGTTAGGCAGGGTACCCGTGTCTTACTGATATAGCTCTGGAGCACTCGCCCCTCTCCCTCCACCCCCACTGTTGTTGTCATTGCTAAGTTGTTGCTGTCCCTGCACATCCCTCTTCATCATCAAAGTCGAATCCTTCGAAGTCCAGGGCTGAAACAATGGAGCTGTCCTCGTCGTCAGGTGCAGCATCACCATCGGCATCATCAAGGTGTGAGTCGTCGGAGGATGATGTATCTTGCGGCAGTGGAGAGGCCTGCTGTCTGGCCCGGAAATAACTGGTGATGAGCTGCTGTTGGCGAGCACTGACCCTGTCATTAAACATGTCAGTGTAGGTCCTCAATGCACTCAAGACCATGGCCACACTGAGGTCTGCCCGTTCCTGGTTGGGGTCATTGTTGGTGATGGTGTGGGTCAGCTTTTCGATTATCTCCACCACCTCCCTCAAGATGCGTGTGGGTGGCTCTCCTGTAGGTCTGCCATCGTTCAGGTCGTCCTCCTCTTGTTCCCCATCCTGCTGCTCCTCCTCCAACTGATCCAACATTTCCTCGGTGTCAGGCTGCAGGTTAGGGGAGATGAGCTCATGAATGTCACCTGCATCCACTGACTCAAAACCAGCCACTCATCTTACTGCCTCCACTGCCCGGCTGACAGCCGCCTCCACTGCCTGCGGCTCACATGGCAACACCAACTTGTGACCTGGCAAGCCCTCTAACATGTTCCGCCAGGCGTGGTGGATCGTGGCTTGATTCACCTCCTTCCATGCAACTACTAAAGCATCCACAGCATCTTTTATATTGAAATTTCTCCAAAATTGGAAGACTGTCATGGCCTCTCTCGAAGCAGGAGTGGATGTATGGGTGGATGCAGATACAGGAGGTGGTGGAGAATCTCTACTAGTCCCTGGTATAGGCGAGGATGATCGTGATGGTGGTGGTGGGGATTCTGCATCGGACATTTCCATGAGCTCTTCCTGGGTGTCTGTTGCTGCATCCAGCATCACAAACGTCCTCCTCGCATATGCCGACTTGAAAATACTGATCACCTCTTGGTCCAAAGGCTGAAGGAGAGAAGTGGTATTTGGGGGCAAGAAAACCACCTTAATGTTGGGATGCCTGTCAACCATAAGTCTTGAATGACCAGGTGCATTATCAAGTAACAGGAGACTCTTGAAGTCGAGATTCTTCCTGCGACAGAACACCTCAGTCTCTTTTACAAAACACGCATCAAACCACTGAAGACTGATGGCCCCAGACATCCACCCCTTTTTGTGACTCAACCAATGAACATTTAATTTACCCTTGTCCGTATTACGGTAGGCGCGGGGGCGTTTTGAGCGGTGAATCACAAGGGGTTTAAGCTTGCACGTGCCTGAGGCATTGCACCCCAGGAGAACCGTGACCCGGTCCTTCGAGGCCTTAACTTCCCTAGCACTCCCCTCCTTCATGGCGATGTACGTTTTTTTGGGCATTTTCTTCCAGTAAACGCCCGTCTCGTCGGCATTAAAAATCTGATCTGCGGTGTAGCCCCCCTCTGTGATAATGTCTCTTAAGAAACTAGGGAACTCTGTGGCTGTGGTCGTGTCGGCACCAGCGGCTTCCCCACTTATTTTAACACTTTTCAACTTACTTCTTTTCACAAAGGAAGACAACCACCCATTAAACGCTTTGATTGGAGGCGGATTACGGTAATTCAGTCGTTTGGCTACTTCAGCATAATAAAGTTTTGCCTTCTCTCATATCATGCGGCCGTCAGTAGGGACGTTGTTCTTTCTCTGGCGCTCCACATAACGTCCTATCAGTTTCTCAGTCGTCTTCAGGACAACATTACGAACTTTTACTGCTGCCAGGTTCGCATCACTAGGGTTTCCTTGCACGATCTTCTTTATCTTCTCGCGGTCCTTCCAAATCGTTCTGATGGTGCTTTCATTCACGCCATGCTTTTTCGCCATTTCTACCTGCCTTTTTCCTTTCTCCAACTCCTTTACTATCTCATACTTCTGTGCATATGTGAAGGTACGTCTCTTTCTCGGTGGCTGGGGCTGATCACGTGGCATGATTCAGGAGGCAATGTCCTCACTCAAACCCCCACAAAAAAGAAAAAAAAAATCTTGCGGTAGAGCACGGGCAGTACTAGCTACGGCAGGAAAAAGGTTCTAAGTGACGATTTTTAAGCGGGATATGCTAGAATGCAGATGAAATTATGCTAGATTAGTATAAAATGCTAAGTCTCATTTTCATGTTTTCAATACGTTCGGTTTCTGTTATCTTCAAAGACTGATATAGTATTACCAGGTTGTTAACTGTATAAAAAAGGGAACAAAAAACCTTGCTGCAGAGCATGGGCAGTACTACCTAAGGCAGGAGAAAAGGTCAAAGTGACGATTCTAAGCGGGATATGCTAGACTGCAGATGAAATTATCCCAGATTGGCATAAAATGCTAAATCTTTCGTTGTTTTCAATATGTTTGGTTTCTGTTATTTTTAAAGATTGATATAGTATTACTAGGTTGTTAACTGTGTAAAAAAAAGAATAGAAAATCTTGCTGCACACCATGGGCAGTACTAGCTGAGACAGGAAAGAGGGCTAGAGTAGCGATTTCTAAGCGGGAATTGCTAGATTGCGGATGAAATTATGCTAGATTGGCATAAAATGCTAAATCTTTCGTCGTTAATACGTTTGGTTTTTGTTTTGTTTTTTAAGATGGATATAGTATGACTAGGTTGTTGACTGTATGCACTCATATCCTTAAGAATAAGTCTTTTGACAAAAACCATCATACAGTAGAAGTCCAATTTTTCGGCATCTATGGGACCAGGCAAGTCCCGAAATATCAAAATTGCCGAATTATCGAAAACCCTACCCACTCAGTACCTTATATGTTTCGGTGAACACTATCATCATTACTCATATCATTACAAATGTGTTTGGAGAGAGTACTGTATACTGTTTGATACTGTACAATACTGTAATGAATACAGTACTATACAGTACACCCTCATTATCGACGTTTTTTTTATTGACGGATTTGATTATCGACGGTTTTTTTGTCTCCTGGGAGTTAAATTATTATTATTAAAAAAATAAAAAAATAAAGAATTGTATTGGCACCTCCTAGCAAGTTTGCGCGCCATCCTGCCAGGTGTCTCTGGCTGCTCGCAGCATGTTCCCGCCGACCCAACAAACAACAGCATCAGTACACGTTTGTCTGTTGTTCTCATATCGTGTTCGGCCACATCTATCGTGCTTTCGCGATCATCAAGGCTCCGAAGGGCCCTTGTAACACTCCAACTGGAAATAAGGCAGCTAAGAGAGCAAGGAAAGTACTTACCTTGGAAGTAAAGAACGAAATATTACAAAAACTTAGAGGTGGAATGAGCTATGCAGCGGTTGGTCGCGAGTATGGCATGAATGAGTCCAGTGTTCGTGGCATAAAATGGAGAGAAAAAGACATTAAAGATGCTCTGGCTTCGTGCACACCAGGATCGGCTAAAGTAACGATGCATGTGAGAGATGATGCCTTGGTGAAGGTGGAAAAGGCACTGAATATTTGGATTGAGGACTTAAACCGTCGACACGTGCCGCTAGACTCCCAGTTCATCAGAAACAAAGCAAAACAACTCTACGCTCGGTTTGCTGGTGAAAGCAGTGGTGTTGGTGAAGATAATGGTGATGAAAGTGAGGCAGGTGAAAATAGTGATGATGGTGATGAAAGTAATGACGATGGTGATAGGCCTAGTAATGTTGGTGCTTCTAGGCAAAAGAAATTTGCAGCCAGCAAGGGCTGGTTTGAGAATTTTAAGAAAAGGTATGGCCTACATAACATTAGGATGACTGGTGTAGCAGCTTCAGCAGATCAGATAGCAGGAGAATCGTACCCACGTGACTTTGCTGAACTTATAAGGGAGAAAGGGTACAGGCATGAACAAGTGTTTAATGCGGACGAAACACGCCTGTGGTGGAAGAAAATGCCTAAAAGAACGTACATTTCGAAGAAGGAGAAAAGTGCGCCAGGCTTTAAAGCAGCAAAAGATCGTGTGTCTGTGCTGTTGTGTGGTAATGCAGAAGGACATATGATAAAACCCATGCTCCTGTATCATTTGTTATAATGTTAAAGACGAGTTGGATTTTTTGTCAATAAAGGATATTTCTTGCAAAAGTTAGGCAGAGATTAAATATGAAATATACGAGCATAAGGAGAGTTGAATTTTCCTAAAAGAAGATCCTAGCGAAAGCTAGGCTAAGATTCATCTTTGATAGCATAAACTGCCATACAGTCGTGAAAATTTAGGTCTGGGAGAAATGGAATATCAAGAATGAAAGGAAGCTCTTGAGAATGAAAGTAAATAGGAGAGCGTGGTCTCTCTGGTATGAGCTAGCAGCACTGGCGTGTGTTGTGAAGATCGGTGCGAACAGCTGATCTAACGTAACACTTGCCCCACACTCTCAGTTATTAGAATGTATGAATGACCACCACTGCTGCTTTCGTTTTTTTTTTTTTTTTTACACGGTTATGTAAACATATGGATGGCTACAACTGCTGGTTTCGCCTTTTATTTTTAGATGAAGTGAGGTGTAAGTGGAGAGAGAAGTGATGATACAGCAGCCATTACAAGTTAAGGTCCAGTGTACGACCACTATGCATCAACATCAGAGATTATGCTATTTTTTCCATAATTCCATCCATCCATTGCCAGACGCCATGTATCCCAAACGGGGTGGTCAAGCGCTTAGAGTTAATTGTTTTACAGGGAGGGGCACTACTCCTCCACGAACCCCACTTGACACGTAGGGATGCCAACAGCATCAGGTGTTCCCAGGCGGTCACCCATCCAAGTACTAACCAGACCCAACGTTCCTTAACTTCGCTGATCGGACGGGAAGCGGTGTACTCAACGTGGCATGGCCGTTCTTTACTTAATATAAGTAGTTTTATTATGATATTCAGTTTTTCAATTGCATAACTAATTTATTTCTAAGAAACACTAAAACTAAACTCCATATTACATACGAGTGATTGAAGGGATATTAAAATATATAAATAAAGGGTACCTGACCAGACGAAAATCGGTATCGACGGTTTTAGGCATCGACGGGTATCTTAGGTACCTATCCCCCGTCGATAATGAGGGTGTACTGTACATGAATATGAAAAATAAAGAAATTAGTGAACATACTGTATATAAATGTAATGGTACAGTAGGCCTACAAGTTCACATGCACTTACCTAAACTTATAGTAGGTTCCTTATTTACATATGTACAATAGAAGGGGTTGATTGGAGTCTGCTACTGCTGGAAGAAGTCCACATCTTATGTGTACGCTTCTTGCTAACACCAGTTAACTTTCCACACGTGGAGGCCATTTTCAAAGCACGCAGATGTTTATACTGTTCACAACACACGGCTGGTCCACTCAGGTGTTACAAAGCTCCTGTCTGATGTTACGGTGCTTACAGCACACTCGAATAGTAATTTCAGAGGTATTTCGGTACGAAGTTCACAAAGCACACAGAAGAATCAAGAGAAGTCGGCAGCAGCACGGCAACAACTCGGAAGAATGGCGAAAAAGATTCTCTTTCCCATGCTAGACTCACTACATGTTTGTCCTCTCTTTATGCTATAGGAGAAAGAGCTAGCCTCTGAGCTTCATGGCAGTGGTAGACTCGTTCCATCACTTTCACTATCTCACTCACTAAGGCGGGTAAAGGCGGGTAGCTAGCTGGCGAGCCTCATGGAGAATTTCAAGACTGACGAAAAAAATCGGAGAATCTGCCGAACGATCGGAGATTTTCGTAAATGGGACTATTTCTCAAAACTGCCGAAATGTCAGATTTGCCGGGGAATTGGATGCCGAAATATTGGACTTTTACTGTACATCTCTTGTAAAATTCTTCTTCCAAGAGATTGTGTGTGCTAAGCCGACTCCGTTCTTTCTTTACCCCTGCACAGTTGTTGACTCTATACAGGGGTTTTGTCCACCCCTGCGTGGAGTACAACTCTCATGTGTGGGGAGGCTCCCCACATACAGCTCTTTTCAATAGGGTGGAGTCAAAGGCTTTTCGTCTCATTACGGTAACTCTCCTCCTCTTACTGACTCCCTTCAACCTGTCTCTTTGCCACACTGTTGCATCTTTATCTCTTTTCTTTCTTCTTTAACTCGCCGCGTCCCAGAGACGTGAATTCACGTCCTCACATGATGTGCACTCATATCCCGGAGACATGAATTAACGCGGCAACATTGCAAGGTTCCTAATTTGCACAATTTTCAATTTTCGCGAGTGATTTTGCAAGTGATTTTTGGCATGTATACACGGGACACCTTCCTCTATTCCTCTACAAGATGCCAAGCAGGGACAGTGCCTTACACCGCATAACCTCTCCCCCCCCCCCTGCACGCCATTGTCTCGGCAATTCACCTGTTACCAGTGACCTTGCCAATAAATACATTCAGGGCCGGAGTGATTTCCCAATCGATGATAATGTGGAGGACAAAGTTTACATAGCATAAGAGGAAGAAACAGTCAGAAATTATGATCAGGTAATGTGGGAAAAAAAAGGTCATGAATGGTGATGAGTTAGTGAGTGAAGCAATGCTTATATTACTGTTTGAAAACCAATATACTCTTGTACTACATATAAATTCGTACCAAATAAATAAATAAATACTGTTTATGAGTGGATAAAATAGTTACCCTCCCATAGAACTCGTTTTCTTTGGTGCCAGCCTCTTAGAAAACCCAGTCAGGTAAGGAAGTACTCATACCTAGATTGAGTATTTTAAACCTTAGGTGAGCGATTTCTCTATGAATTTTCGATGTTTCTCACCAAAAGCGGATGTTTGAGCAAAAAAAAAAAAAAAAGGTCCAAAAATGTCGGGACTGGGGCGTGCCACTGCCCAGAAAACGTTGGGATGGGGCGGGTTAATGGTCACTGCTCCTCTGAACTGTCTGCATGCATTCCTCCACCTCTACGACAGGCGCGTAGCACCCGTCTAGCAGCAAACTCTCATCCCTTTTCTGTCCAACTTTCTAATGCAAGAGTTAACCGTTACTCCCAGTCCTTCATTTATGCAACAGGTCAACTCTGGAACTGTCTCCCTCTGTCTGTATTTCCTGCTGCCTATGATCTCCAGTCTTTCAAGTGCGGTGTGTCCAGGCATCTCAAAATGAATGAATCTTGAATTTGGCTCTCTCTTGTATTTTGTTTTTTTCTTGGAGGGAGCTGTTATTGCGGGCTCATGGCCTTTGGTTCCTTCTTCCTCGCATTAAAAAAAAAAAAAAAAAAGGCTCATTAGGGTGGAGTCAAAGGCTTTTCATCTTGTTAACTCTCCTCCTCTTACTGGCTCCCTTCAACCTCTGTCTCTTTGCCGCACTGTTGCATCTTTATCTCTTTTCTGTCGCCAGTTCAGTGGTCACCGCTTCTCTGAACTGTGTGCATGCATCCGTGCACCTCTACAAGAGGCACGTAGTACTTGTCTAGCAACAAACTCTCATCCCTTTTCTGTCCAACTCCCTGATGCGTGAGTTAACCGTTACTTCTAGTCCTTCATTTATGCAACAGGTCAGCACTGGAGCTGTCATCCTCTGTCTGTATTTCCTGCTTCCTATGATCAGTATTCTTCCAGACAGTGTGTCCAGGCATCTTAAAATGAAGGGCTGTCTGTTGTATTGAATTTGGCTCTTTGTTGTATTGTTTTTGTTTTTTTCTTGAAAGGAATGCTTTGTTGGCTCATGGCATTTGGTTCCTTCTTCCTTGCACTGAAAAAAATAAAAATAAAAAAATGTGAGGTCCTGTGTGGACTATGATACTCAAGTGCCATCGCCTCCCTAAAATAATGGCTATCCCGTAGTCCCTCAAAGTATGTACAGTACTTTCATGTGGAGGTGGTGGATGTTATGAAATACTACTGACCGGAAGGTTGGGAAGCCATGAAAACAAACATTATTTTTTACCAATGTGTGCTCAACCTGCATTTGAAAAAAAAATTGGGAGAGTATTATACTCGAACCAATTATTATACAGATGCGACGTGCACTTGGCTGAAACATGTGTGGGGTTCAATTACCATGCGCCTGGGATCCACCTCTGTGGCATTGTCCACAGCCAGTGCGAATGCTGATAATAGTGGCTCCTGGTCTCGTCTCCAATCTGTGTACGTCGCTACGAGTACATATGTTTACAGAACTTCCTTTATTATTTGTTTTATTGCAGTAATGTTTTTGACATTCCAGGGCATGTAATGACAAACATGATACTTCCTATATGGGTTCCTCAGGGCTCCAGGTTCCTCAGGGCTCCAGTTTTCACTTATGGTATGTAACTTACATGACATTCCCACAAGTAACTACCCAGAAACATTGCTTCATATGGAAATAATATTAAGGGAACACCTGCACACCACATCACAGATGCAGCATGCTTGCTACAGTGAAATTATCTTAATACATTTCAGGCATGAATTGCAGACGGTAAGCTGACGATTACTCGGGCCAAGTCCACCATCAAACTTATCGCCATTGACAGTCATGAACACAGATACACCCCTAACATCACACTTTATGAAGTACCTGTGCTGCATACCCTTTTCACCCAAATCTTTGGAGTAATACATGACATTGAACACAGCTTCAAGGACCACATACAAAACATAGAAAGGTGATGTATCCTCATTTAAAGCACACTTAGAGCTCCTGCAGCATCAGCCTTTGGGCAGCAAAAGAAACTCTCTCCCCACTCTACAAATGGTATATCAGATCACTGATCTCTGCTTTCCCAGCATGGGCTCTCATCCTGTCCAAAACCCATTGCAAAACTGTACAAACCATACGAAACAGTGCCTTACGTATTCTCATTGGTTGGACCAGTACTGCTTCTGTAGCTCAGGTGCATTCAGAAGCTGAAGTTCTCCCTGTGAAGGATTATCTCAATATGCAAGACACAGAGTTCTGTGAGGTGGTTTGTGCCAACACACAGCACCCCTGTCCTTATTTGACAGAACCATGCAATACAACTAGGCATATAATCAAATACCAGACCCTCTTGAACAACTTCTCACCTCCAGACACATCCTACACTAACAATGAATGAACAGTACACACCCACTTCACATACAGGACAATACAACACCTTGATTAGAACACTGTACTAGAAACACCCCTCCTCCCCCATTCAACATCCACCTTTTGGAAGTACAGTATCATTCAACAGAGCTGATCATGTTCATCTAGCTAGGCTTAGATCAGGGCACCACCCAGCCCTCCTAAGCTATCAGCTTAGATTTGGGCTGGTTGGTGTTACGGATGACAGGTGCCCTGCTTGTAGATTAGGCCAACATGGCATGACACACATAACGGAGCACTGCACAAGTGATACACTAAGATGCAGACATAGCATTCAGTGGTGTAGGGTACTTGTGGGACAACTTCTTAGCGGTAGATGCTTATTTGTGGTCAATAAGTTTGCTTGATCACACTGGGGTTAAGCAAGAAAAACAACAAACAATAGCCACTTCTATTCTGTCACACTAGTTTCTAATGAGACAGTCATAGCATGTATTAAATGTGGTTGGAAGGTATCAGTGCCAATGTGTGATATGAAGGTGTGTAGCATTTATGGGGTAGTAGGACTGTTAAGCATCAGTGAATGGAGTGTTAAGTCTATGCCCAGAATTGGATGTAAAAAAGATAAAATGAAGGTTGTCTCTTATATGTTCCTTATTTTTTCCCCCAGGTTCTGAGGTACCACCTTAAAGGGATGTTTCTGCGTAAGATGGAAACTCGAGTGCAGTTCCTGTCTCGGGTTGTTCAAAAAATGGCGCTGACGTCTGCCAGCTTTGTTCTGGACCCAGGAATATTTAGCTTTACACTGCATAATGATTTGTGCATCGTTAAACAGCCTGCCAATGTTCTGAGTACAATTGATTTGGCTATGGAGGTAAGGAGAGCATGAGAAAGAGAGAGAACTGTGCATCATTTAACAGCTTATCAGTATTTTGGTTATGACTGATATGGCATCGGAGTCATTTGATAAGGTTATATATATTTGCTAAAGTGTGTGTGTGTGTGTGTGTGTGTGTGTGTGTGTGTGTGTGTGTGTGTGTGTGTGTGTGTGTCTGTGTGTGTGTGTGCCTGCACATGCACACATGCACATGCTTTTACCTTACCTGATTGTACCCTAACAGGAATGAGTCAAGCTCATACTGTTCCATGTTTTGAACCTTTTCCATCATACATATCTTTAAATTTATGAATAGTTTTGGTGCACGCTACAGAGCTCCCTCCTTTAACGTGGGTAATGTAGACTGGCCACAAGCCATGGCATGCTTTTCCATGTTATATGTTCCATGTGTTTCCATTGTAAAGGGCTAACCTAGACTGGACATTTTCTTAAATTGCCCTTTTCACCCCAAATACCACCCAAACCTTCCAAAAAACACCCAACTTACATTTACTCTGGTACTTATACACAGGAAGTTAATAAAAAGACATAAGAAAGGTCCCAAGACGTTACAATAACCACCCCAAATTTGTGAGGGAAGCGATGAAAAAGATTAAGTTGGGAAAGGCCCCAGGAAATGATGGAGTGTGTGGTGAAATGCTTAGGTATGGGGGTGAGATTGTTGTGGAGTGGATATGGAAGTTGTGTAGATTGGCTTGGGAAGAGGGAAGAGTTCCAAAGGACTGGAAATCAGGTATAATTGTTCCTTTATACAAAGGAAAAGGGGAGAGAGAAGTATGTGGTAACCATAGGGATATTTGCCTTCTTAGTGTGACTGGTAAAATATATGGTAGAATACTCATTGATAGAGTTAGGCATATGACAGAGGAGCTAGTTGGAGAAGAACAAGGGGGATTTAGGAAGGGAAAAGGGTGTGTAGATCAGATATTTGTTCTAAGATGTTTAGTGGAGAAGTATCTAGAGAAGGGAAGGAAAGTGTATGCTGCCTTCATGGACTTGGAGAAAGCTTATGACAGAATAGATAGGCAAGGTATGTGGAAGGTATTAAGAATATATGGAGTGGAGGGGAAGTTGTTGAGTGCTGTGAAGAGTATGTACGAAGGAGCTAGGGCTACGGTGCGAGTGGATGGTGAACTGAGTGAGTTCTTTGACCTCAGTGTGGGACTGAAACAGGGTTGTGTGATGTCTCCATGGCTGTTTAATATATACATGGATGGGGTTGTAAAGGAGGTGCAGGGTAGAGCAGTGGATGTGGGGGTGGCTCTAATGAATGAGGGTGAGATTTGGAAGATTCCAGTGTTGCTGTTTGCTGATGATAAAGTATTGTTGAGTGAAGATGAATGGGAGTTGCAAGGTTTGGTGAATGAATTTGGGACGGTGTGTAAGAGGAGGAATCTGAAAGTTAATGTAAACAAAAGTAAAGTTATGGTGTTTGAGAGGAATGAAGTCACAGAGTGTGCAGTGAGGTTGGATGGTGAGGATATGGAGAATGTGAGTGCATTCAAGTACTTGGGTAGTGTGATGAGTAAGGATGGAACTTTGGGGGATGAAGTACGTGAAAGGGTACAGCAGGGAAGGAAAGTTGTTGGTACACTGAAAGCAGTGATGAGAAATAGGGAGGTGAGTATGGAAGTTAAGAAGTCACTGCATGATAGTATTGTGATCCCTACCCTGACGTATGGAAGCGAGGCGTGGACCTTGCAAGAGGGGAACAAGTCAAGAGTGAGAGCAGTGGAAATGAGTTACTTGAGAGGAGCATGTGGAATGATGTGGAGGGACAGGTTGACGAATGAAGAAGTGAAGGAACGCTGTGGGGTAGATGTGGATGTGGTTGAGAACATTAGGAGAAATACACTGAGGTGGTTTGGACATGTGAAGAGAATGGAGAATGAAAGACTGACTAAGAGGGTGTATGTAGGTGAGGTGGAGGGAGGGAGAGGGAGAGGTAGACCGAGGATGAGGTGGAGGGATGGAGTTGAGAGGTATATGAGGGAGGGAGGGGGTGAGTTGGGGGGAGGGTAGTCAAATGGTGGGTGATAGAGCGACTTGGAGGCGTTTTGTCTGTGGCCACCCCTTGTGGGATTAGGGCGTCGGGCTATAGATAGATAGATAGACGTTCCAACCTCCTTGCAAATTCTTGAAATTCGCTAATTCTTGGTGTCTTCCTGAAAGTGACATATACTGATAATTGCATAGCCTATGAACCACTGATACTGTAATAATTATCCATTAATAAATGTTTCTTATTAAATATTTTTGCCCGTTGTTTTTAGCTCTTCGGCAATGACAACTCGTTTGATTTGTCAACGTATTGGTAGAAGGGTCTGTCCTAACTTAGTTTAAGTGTACCCAATAATTTAACCAAACCTTACCTAACCTACGGTTGGGAAATTGGGAAACGAAATCCATCTTTGAGTATGTAGAGTAAGTTTCTTCCATTGTGCCAGAAACAAACAATTGTAGGTATGGCTTAATGGCTTAACCTCTCAGTGGTTGTGGGTTCAGAAATTTATGTACACCCCTGGCTGGCCCCAGAATAATTATTTAAGAGTTCTAAAATCAGTTTATTTTGCTGATAGATGTGAAGAGAATTGGTTTCTAGCTTCCCAAACCCATCCCTTCATTTTTTTTTATTCATGGAAGGATTCGTAAATTATGGTGCATGTGCCATGTGGGTGAAAACATCTGAGATTAAGTGACCTCCTGACTGCTTGGGATGGTAGCGCAGAGTCTTGTAAACATACCAGTGACCTTCGTTCCCTTCTCATAATCGTTCACAGTTTTCTATAGCTCGTGCTAACTCGACATCACTGACACCAGTACTGTAAAGGGTTGTTCAATGCCGGGGGTTATAAAGGGGTTAATGGAGTACATTACTCTTTGCATCAACACGCTTTCTTTCACGTATACACACAAAAACGAACAAAGGAATGAGCGTTAAATGTACGTTTAACTTTCAGCGAAGTTAAGCAATGTTGGGTCTGGTTAGTACTTGGATGGGTGACTGCCTGGGGACACCAGATGCTGTTGGCATAACGTTCTCCCTACGTGTCAAGTGGGGTTGGTGGAGGATTATTGCCCCTCCCTGTAAAACAATTAACTCTAAGCCCTTGGCCACCCCGCTTGGGATACATGGCATCTGGCAATGATGATGATGATGAACTTTCAACAGAAAGACCTTACCAATTCAACTTATATTCCTCCAGTTTATTTTCTATATTTTTCTGACTACTGTATTTTTCTGTAGGAAGAAGTCACTAATTAGTGAAGTGGTTAATTATGAGTTTGGCAATTATGGGGTTTTACTTAATAAAAAGAGTTTAGGTCACTAACCTGACTGGCTCTGACGGAGGTAATAATGCTCTGTATTACCGGAGTAGCTACCTCAGACAGGCACGAGGTGGGAGACCACCAAAAAGCAATCAAGGACACCCCCGGCGGCCAATCGGGGTACATACGGATGTGACGTCATGCGCCCAACCGCAGTCCACTGCACGCCTGATGTCATCACTTGCGACATTTTAACTTTTGGCAGGCCGTCTGAGCTTCAACACCCGACAACTCTCCGCAGTATATCTGTTTGTGACCGCGGTATGCATTTTTGTGTCACATTGTGGGTGACCTCCTAAGTATAAATCCATGTTATAGGACACTGCGTTGTAGGAGGGAGCACTGTATTTCATTTAATAGTACATTCCACTGATCAGTTGCTCTATTTGCGAAACTGAATTTCCTTACATCATCAGCACCGCTCTTTTTATGCAGTTTTTGCAGTGTCCTCTTGGAGTTGCTTCCCCATAAGTTATATGCTCTATCTATCTATCTATTGCCAGACGCCATAATCCCGTAAGGGGTGGCCATTTGACTCTGAGTTATTTGTTTTACAGGGAGGGGCACTAACCCTCCATCAACCCACTTGTTGACACGTAGGGGGCACGTATGGTTTGGTTATATGGTTACCACCCAGCGCTGCAAACGGTTTCCTGGCATACAGGAAACCACTTGTCTTGTCACTCAATGTACAGCCACCTGTAAAGGAAAGAAAAGCAATAAGAAGTGACAGGAAAGATGGGAGAAATAGGAAGAGAGAAGGGCAGGCACAGAAAAAGAATGATAAATGCTAAGGAAGAAGTAGGCAGCACTACATCAAGTGAGTGAATGATGGTCGCCACCACCTACCACTAAGTAAAGTAATTTACAAATTATTCTTATCTCTTTCATTGTTGTTCAGTCAACGAAAAAAGTATCACACACCTTGGGATCGATGGTTATGTAAATGGGCGAGTTTGGTAGACACAAGAATCTATTTACATACTGCCTTAACCCCTTAACCGCAGGGCATCAGTTTCGTGATGCTTGGGAGCAAGAGATCATACCACGGTGCGTCACTTTTGTGATTCTGTGTTATTTTGAATTCAACCGGGCTTTCAAGTGGTGGCTTGTATCATCTATCAGTACTGCCAATGTCGAACACTAGTCAGCACTCCTAATCTCATCTGTACTCCTATCCATTGTTGACAATATAGCCATTTCTCCCCGTTCTTGACTCCCCTCCCTACCTCCCCTCCATTACCCTCTCCTCTCGCCTGCCCAGCCGTGCTACGCTAAGTAAATCTTCCGTGGAATTTTCCACTGATTTCATCCATTGAAATAAGCCCTATGCCCTATTCTTATACCAAATAATATATACAAAAAAGAAATAAGGTAAGTGATAGTGCCATACACCTGGAATTGGCTAATTATTACCTGACAGCACCTCATGCGCACTCGTTCGCTAATTTTCGCTGTTTATTTCCCCTTGAAATATGCCATATAATCTATTCTCGTAATAAAAATATATATAAGAAAGGAAGAGAGAAGCCTAAGTGATATTTACATTCACCTGGAACTACCTAATTTATTATGTATTGTCTAGATTTCCTACCAATCATTTCATAGCGTATATATTAGCAGCTGTCACCACGCTGACATTGGCAGCATTGCACTCCTCCTAGGCGGCTAGGCCACCACACTGTATTCAGTTTACTGTCGTCTTTCAAGGTGGAACCACGTTGGATTCGCGCCTGTCCGATTCCGCCGCTTTTTAGCCCCATGCAAGGGGCCTTTGACCTCTACCCCTTACCAAACCTCGTGTGGAAAGGGGTAAAGGACTAAGTGACTGCTGTGGAACGTGAACTGGCTAATTTGTCAATGAAAATGATAGACAGTGACTACGATCTCTCTGGTGAGTAAAACAGTCAAGTGGAAATGTAAATAATGTGTAAACAGCAAGCGAAAGTAATGAATGTAAATATAAGTGAACAGTGGAAAATAGTTTTAAAAGTTACTGCAAGTGACAGTGCTTAACACTGTGTAAATAAAATAGAAATGTAAATAATGTAAATAAAATAGAGAATGTAAATAGAAATGTAAATGAGTAGTAATATAAGAATACGAGTATATATACTAGGAGTAATAGGAGTAATGAAAGTGAAAGTTTCACTCTAGCATGTATGAGTACTATGAATTATGAAAGTGAAAGTGACAGATTCACTCTCAACGTTAGTATACAGGACGAGAAAGTGAATGCTATGTATTTTACTGAAAGAGAAATTGAATGCCTACAGTGACAATAAACTACAATTACTGAAGGAAACTTATGGATAAAGGCTGTAGATATATATAAGTGTTATACAGTAATAGAAATATAAACTGTGAGTGTTTTTATGAATAATAAATGACAGAATACCAGCGGCGAACGAGTGCAAGTGGGATGGTCATACACGCTCGTAATTTTCATTGATTTCACAGTATTTTTTTTTTGAGTATGGATTCTAAACTACTTGAGAATCATAGAATAGTGTTTCTAGTGATAATATCAGGCTGTGGTAATCATATTACGGGTTGTCGGGAAGTGTAAAGTGGAGACGGTTACCCAACTTCAGAAGTCTCCACGAGTCCTACGGTACTCAACGAAGGCTCAACAAACATCCCAGGAGAAAGCTAAAGGTATGTGCCATATCCATATGTAATTTTAATATTCTAGGACTAATAACTGATTTTTGGCAAATATTTTTAGAGAGTCTGTCGGAGGGCGAATTGCCTGTGAGACACGTACGTCAAGCAAAAACAACCCAGCGGTTTAGGGGTTAAGAAATATACCATCCAAAATGTGACAATTTGTGTGACTTCAAGTCATAATAATTACCATGGATAATATCTGCATTTATAATTACAGGGTGACATATGTATCACAATGCTGTTTCTTGAAAGCAGTGATAAGAAATATAGAAGTGAGCATGGAAGTAAAAAAAGTCACTGCATGATACTGTTGTGATACTAACTCTAACGTATGGGAGCGAAGCTCGGACCTTGTTGGAAGGACACAAGTCAAGAATGAGAGCAGTAGATATGAGTTATTTGAGAGGAGCATGTGGAGTTACATAGAGAGACAGACTGACGAATGAGAAAGTGAAGAAGTGTTGTGGTGTGGATGTGGATGTGATGGAAAGCATTATGAGAAATACACTGAGGTGGTTTGGCCATGTGGAGGGGATATAGAGCGAGAGACTAATGAGGAGAATATAATTATGTGAGTGCTGGGGAGGATGAGGCCGAGCATGAGATGGGGGGATGGAGTGGAATGGTATATGAGGGAGGAGGGTGTGAGCTCAGGAGGAGGGTAGTGATATGGTGGGGGACGGAGCGACATGGTGATTTATTTGTAGCCACTCCTTATGGGGTTAAGGCATCTGGCAATAGATAGACAGATAGATAGATAGAAAGGACTGATGGTGGTGGTGAGTCTCTTGAGTATGTGGAAGAGTTTTGTTGCTTGAGAGATGTGTTATTTGCTGGAGATAGGGCTGTGACTAGGTTGAGGAGTGGTCGCAGGAAGTTCTGGGAGCTGTTATTACCCTGGAGGTTGGGCCATGGTCAGAATGAAGAGATCTTTATTTTGTTTTTGTTGATTTGGAAAAGGCCTTTGACAGAGTGCCTAGAGAGGTGGTGAAGTGGGCAATGAGAAAGCTTGGCTTGGAGGAGTGGCTGGTTAGGGTGGTTATGGCCATGTATGTGGGTGCTCACACCCAGGTGAGAGTGAATGGAGATTTGAGTGATGAGTTT
Source organism: Coenobita brevimanus (assembly GCF_032717465.1). Lineage (NCBI taxonomy): Eukaryota > Metazoa > Arthropoda > Malacostraca > Decapoda > Coenobitidae > Coenobita > Coenobita brevimanus. The sequence goes on from NC_136967.1 coordinate 34,833,731, forward strand.
TCTGTGAATGTTGGTGTGCATCAGGGGGCAGTCTTGAGTCCCATGTTGTTTATCATGGTACTTGAAGCCCTTTCACGTGGCTTTAGAAACGGACTCCCATGGGAGTTGTTGTATGCTGATGATTTGGTGTTGATTGCAGGCAGAGAATGAAAGGGAGGCGGAGGAAAGGTTTAGGAAGTGGAGAGATGGTATGGGGCAAAAGGGTTTAAGGGTAAATGCAGATAAAACAAAAGTGATGATATCTATGGTTGGTGGCGGTACTGTCAAAGACAAGGGAGAGTAGCCATGTGCAGTTTGCTACAAGGGCGTGGGAAGTAATTCCATCTTGTGCGGTGTGTATGATAAATGGGTGCATAAGAGATGTAGTGGTATCAGAGGTAGAATGCGAGATAATGCTGATTTTAAGTGTACGGCGTGCTGGGGTGAGCAGGTGGAGATTGTCAGACGTGAAAGGATTGAACTTGCTGGTGAATCTCTTGAGTGTGTGGAAGAGTTTTGTTATTTGGGAGACATGGTGTGTGCTGGAGGTGGGGCTGGAGCTAGTTCTGTGGCTAGGGTGAGAAGTGGTTGGAAGAAGTTCAGGGAGCTCTTGCCTCTCCTGACATTGAGAGGGCTATCCCTACATGCTAAGGGGTCTTTGTATGCAGCATGTGTTAGGAGTGTAATGCTGTATGGCAGTGAGACCTGGGCAGTGAAGGAGGAAGATATTCGCCGGCTCAGACGTACAGAAATGACAATGATTAGATGGATGTGCAGTGCGTCCCTGCGTCCAAGGCCTGGAGGGGCTGGGTTTACAATGGAAGAGTTGAGAGGTAGGATGGGACTGGAGTGTATTGGTGTTGTGATGAGGAGAGGTAGATTGAGGTGGTTTGGACATTTGGAGAGGATGGGGGATGATAATTGGGTGAGGAAGGTGAGAAGTTTTAATATTGGGGGTGGGGTTATGAGGGGTAGACCAAGAAAGACATGGGACGAGGTCATTAAGTGTGACCTTAGGGTTAAGGGACTGAACAGGGAGGCTGCAATGGATCGTGCAGCGTGGAGAGCCGCCATTAGGTGACCAAGGCCGACACATGCAAGCATGTTTGAGCCTTTAAAAACGAAACGAATGCCTCGACTGTTTCAGAGAGGTATGTGTGATAAGATGGCCGATACTTTTTTGGTTGACTGCACTTACAAATGTACAGTATCAACATGAGACAGACGAGTGCTGGGGTCCTTCCATTGGTAGATTAGATGATTACTCCATAATTTCTTTTGGCTTTCTTCTTCTTCTCCTCTATTGACTTTGGCCTGCAACTCCAAGGCTGCCATCTACAGTACATCTGATGCCCTCATTTAATCCCCTAACACAAAGGCATTTGACCTCCCAAGGCCTCAGAGTCTGGACAGCCTCCATGGGAGGGCTCACCTTAGGAAGATCCGCTGTTGATGTCTATTTTCTCATTTCCTGTGATGAATTTATATAGCATAATCATGTCTTCTCTTTTATATCTCTTTTGTAATGTTGATAGGTTTAATTTTCTATTCATTTAGGAAGGGAAAAGGTTGTGTAGATCAGATTTTCATTCATAGGTCTTTATTTGAAATATTTCTAGAGAAGGGAAAGAAGTTATATGTAGTCTTCATGGATCTGGAGGACACTTATGACAGAGTGGATAGACAAGGAATGTCGAAGAAACTAAGAATATATGGAGTAAACTGGAAGTTGTTGAATGCTGTGCATAGCATGTATGAAGGTGTTTAGGCTGCAGTTCATTTTGATAGTGAACTGATTGAATTTTTCTCTCTGAATGTTAGATTGAACTCGGGCTGTGTCATTTTTCCATGGTTGTTCAATCTGTATATGGATGGGGTTATAAAAGATATACAAGGTAGAGCAGTGGATGTTGGTGCGGCCCTAATGAGAGAGGGCAGCTTTTGGAAACTCCGTGTTTTGTTGTATGCAGGTGATACTGTACTGTTAAGTGAAGATAATGGGAAACTGCAAGGCTTGGTGAATAAGTATGGGAGGGTGTGTAGAAAATGGAATCTAAAGGTAAATGTAGGGAAGATTAAAGTTATAGGAAATGATGTCACTGAATTTGCAGTGAGGTTGGATGGTGAGGAAATGGAAAATGTGAATGCATTTTAGTATTTGGGTAGTGTGATGAGCAAGGATGGAATTTGGAGGATGAAGCACTTGAAAGGGTACAACATGGTGGCTGGTTCTTTGAAAGCAGTGATAAGAAATATAGAAGTGAGCATGGAAGTAAAAAAGTCGCTGCATGATACTGTTGTGATACTAACTCTAACGTATGGGAGCGAAGCTTGGACCTTGTTGGAAGGGCACAAGTCAAGAATGAGAGCAGTAGATATGAGTTATTTGAGAGGAGCATGTGGAGTTACATAGAGAGACAGACTGACGAATGAGAAAGTGAAGAAGTGTTGTGGTGTGGATGTGGATGTGATGGAAAGCATTATGAGAAATACACTGAGGTGGTTTGGCCATGTGGAGAGGATATAGAGCGAGAGACTAATGAGGAGAATATAATTATGTGAGTGCTGGGGAGGATGAGGCCGAGCATGAGATGGGGGGATGGAGTGGAGAGGTATATGAGGGAGGAGGGTGTGAGCTCAGGAGGAGGGTAGTGATATGGTGGGGGACGGAACGACACGGTGATTTGTTTGTAGCCACTCCTTATGGGATTAAGGCATCTGGCAATAGATAGACAGATAGATAGATAGAAAGGACTGATGGTGGTGGTGAGTCTCTTGAGTATGTGGAAGAGTGTTGTTGCTTGAGAGATGTGTTATTTGCTGGAGATAGGGCTGTGACTAGATTGAGGAGTGGTCGCAGGAAGTTCTGGGAGCTGTTATTACCCTGGAGGTTGGGCCATGGTCAGAATGAACAGTGGTTGGAGGAAGTTCAGGGAGCTTTGCCTCTCTTGACATTGGGAGTCCTTTCCCTCCGCACTAAGTTATTTTGTATGCGGCATGTGTTTACAGGTACAGTGTGGTGCTCTATTGTAATAAAACCTGGGCAGTAAAGGAGGAGGATATTCGTAAGCTCAGACATGCAAAAATGACAAAAATTAGTGGATGTGTAGTGCATCCTTGAATGTGAGACCTGGGGGGGATGGGTTTATGATTGAAAAGTTGAGGCGAGGGGTTGGACTGAAATGTGTTCATGTGATGGGGAGAGGTAGTTTGGGGTGATTAGGGCATGTAGAGAGGGTGGGATGTGTCATTTGGGTGCATAAGATGAGAATTGTGATTGTTGGGGGTGGGATTGCAAGGGACTTAATGAAAAAGACTTGGGATGTGGTCATGGAGTGTGACCTGAGGGATAGGAGACTGAATAGGGTCACTGCCAGAGATCGAGCAGCATGAAAAGCTGTCATTAGATGACCAAAGCTGGGACAAGCAAGCATGTTGCAGCATTTATATACTAAACTCTTCATTACTGATGTTAAAATTGCAATTTTTTGTGATTTTAATGCCCATAAAGTAGAACCGTTACTGCATTCTGCCAGGACTGACGATACTGGTTTAGAATGTGAGCTGTTTGCAGACTCGTTTAATCTTGTGCAATTGCAAAAACAGCAACCAGAATACCAGATAACCCTGACCATAATACCTATCTCATGGGCCTATTTATCCATCCATCATCCAATCCTATGTTGCCCCATAAGGAGCATAGGAACCTGGGGCTAGGCAAGTTGGTCCTGACATTTAAGATGAGAGTGACCAGCCTTACTCATCCCTGAGTGGCATTACGTGAGCAATAAACCCCAGTCGCCCCTTGGATATAAATCAATACAGGCTCAGTCCAACTGGAGCACCGGAACCCGCCCCATCCCGACTTTTTTGGACCTTTTTTTTTTTTTTGGCTCAAACATCCGCTTTTGGTGAGAAACATCGAAAATTCATAGAGAAATCGCTCACCTGAGGTTTAAAATACCCGATTTAGGTACGAGTACTTCCTTACCTGACTGGGTTTTCTAACAGGCTGGCACCAAAGAAAATGAGTTTTATGGGAGGGTAATTATTTTATGTGAGAGGAGTGAATGATGAAGTGAAAGAGAGAGAGATTGTTCAGGTGCTTGAGGATGCAAAAGTGGATATATGTGGATTGACTGAAACTAAATGGAAAGGTGAAAGGGTGAGAGAATGGGAATATGGTGTAGGTATATGTGCGGGAGTCAGTGAGAATGAGAGGGCAAAAGAGGGAGTATGTCTGATGATAAGCAAGAAGTGGAAGGAGAATATAAGAGAGTATGGAACAGTGGGTGCAAGGATTGTATGGGTGAGAATGAAAGTAGGTATACAAGCGTGGGCAATTGTATGTGTGTATGCTCCAACAGAGGATCGAGTGGCAAGAGTGAAAGATGAATTTTGGGTGAGAGTAGAAGCATGTATGGACAAGTTTGAGAGGAGCGAGAGAGTGCTGTTGATTGGAGACATGAATGGCAAAGTTGGGAATGTATGAGTGGACGGAGTGGTTGGTCAGTGGGGTGTGCCAGCTGAAGTAGATGGGAATGGTAGTGCTTTGGTGGACATCTGTGCTGGTAAGGGGTTGGCAATAGCCAACACCTACTTTCGTCATAAGATGATCCACCGGTATACATGGAGAGTAATGAGGAGGATGGATGGTGAACTTGTTGAACGAAAGGCAATGATAGACTACGTGTGTGTGGATGAGCGAATGAGAAGACAAGTGTTGGATGCAAGAGTGTGGAGAAGGTGGGGGAATGGAGTCTCGGACCATCACTTAGTGATGGCCAAGGTAGAGCTGCAAAGAAAGTGGTTGAGGAGACGAAGGGGAAGACAGGAGGAAGCAGCTCCTGTGAGAAGAGTGGAGAAACTGCAAGATAGTGAGAAAATGACAGAGTATAAGAGCATAGTGGAAGAAAGATTGGGAAGGTATGAGCTAGAGCAGATGGAAGGGGTGGAAGACGTATGTAAGATATTCACGGAAGAGATAGGCGCAGCGTGTGAGGCGGTTTGTGGAGTGAGGAGGAGATGCAAGGGTGTGCAAGGGACAGCATGGTGGAATGATGAGGTGAAACGAGCTGTGGAACAAAAGAAGAAGGCATATGGTGAATGGTTGGCGAGCAGAGGTAGGGGAGAAGATGAGAGAGAGAAGAGAGAGGTATATGTGAGCAGGAGAAGGGAGGTTAAGAGACTGGTGAAGGAGAGTAAGAAGAAAGTGGATGAAGAGTTTGGGAGGAATCTGAGTGTGAAGTGGAGGGAGAGTAAGAAATTGTTTTGGAAGGAGGTAAAGAAAGTAAGGCAGTGTGAAAGGGGAAATAGTAGGGGAGTGAAAGATAGGAATAATAGATTGTTGGTGGAGAAGAGAGAGAAATTGAGGAGATGGAAGGAGCACTTTGAGGATTTGTTGAATGTAGAGAGTGAGAGCAGTGTGAGTATAAGTGGTTGGGGAATGGCTGGGAGAAGAAGAGATGAGAGGAGGGAGGAAGAGATCAGTAGGTCGGAAGTAGAGGAAGCGATGAAGAAGATTAAGCTGGGAAAGGCCCCAGGAATTGATGGAGTGTGTGGTGAAATGCTTAGGTATGGGGGTGAGATTGTTGTGGAGTGGATATGGAAGTTGTGTAGATTGGCTTGGGAAGAGGGAAGGGTTCCAGAGGACTGGAAATCAGGTATAATTGTTCCTCTGTACAAAGGAAAAGGGGAGAGAGAAGTATGTGGTAACCATAGGGGTATTTGCCTTCTTAGTGTGACTGGTAAAATATATGGTAGAATACTCATTGATAGGGTTAGGCATATGACAGAGGAGCTAGTTGGAGAAGAACAAGGGGGATTTAGGAAGGGAAAAGGGTGTGTAGATCAGATATTTGTTCTAAGATGTTTAGTGGAGAAGTATCTAGAGAAGGGAAAGAAAGTGTATGCTGCCTTCATGGACTTGGAGAAAGCTTATGACAGAATAGATAGGCAAGGTATGTGGAAGGTATTAAGAATATATGGAGTGGAGGGGAAATTGTTCAGTGCTGTGAAGAGTATGTACGAAGGAGCTAGGGCTACAGTGCGAGTGGATGGTGAGCTGAGTGAGTTCTTTGATCTCAATGTGGGACTGAAACAGGGGTGTGTGATGTCTCCATGGCTGTTTAATATATATGTGGATGGGGTTGTAAAGGAGGTGCAAGGTAGGGCAGTGGATGTGGGGCTGGCCCTAATGAATGAGGGTGAGATTTGGAAGCTTCCGGTGTTGCTGTTTGCTGATGATACAGTATTGTTGAGTGAAGATGAATGGGAGTTGCAAGGTTTGGTGAATGAATTTGGGACAGTGTGTAGGAGGAGGAAGCTGAAAGTTAATGTAAACAAAAGTAAAGTTATAGTGTTTGAGAGGAATGAAGTCACAGAGTGTGCAGTGAGGCTGGATGGTGAGGATATGGAGAATGTGAGTGCATTCAAGTACTTGGGTAGTGTGATGAGTAAGGATGGAACTTTGGGGGATGAAGTACGTGAAAGGGTACAGCAGGGAAGAAAGGTTGTTGGTACACTGAAAGCAGTGATGAGAAATAGGGAGGTGAGTATGGAAGTTAAGAAGTCACTGCAAGATGGTATTGTGATCCCTACCCTGACGTATGGAAGCGAGGCATGGACCTTGCAAGAGGGGAACAAGTCAAGAGTGAGAGCAGTGGAAATGAGTTACTTGAGAGGAGCATGTGGAGTGACGTGAAGGGACAGGTTGACGAATGAAGAAGTGAAGGAACGTTGTGGGGTAGATGTGGATGTGGTTGAAAAGATTAGGAGAAATACACTGAGGTGGTTTGGACATGTGGAGAGAATGGAGAATGAAAGACTGACTAAGAGGGTGTATGTACAGTAGGTGAGGTGGAGGGAGGGAGAGGGAGGGGTAGACCGAGGATGAGGTGGAGGGATGGAGGTGAGAGGTATATGAGGGAGGGGGGGGTAAGTTGGGGGGAGGGTAGTCAATTGGTGGGTGACAGAGTGACTTGGAGGCGTTTTGTCTGCGGCCACCCTTTGCGGGATTAGAGCGTCGGGCTATAGATAGATAGATAGAACAATTTTATCCACTCATAAACAGTATTTATTTATTTACTTGGTACGAATTTATATGTAGTACAAGAGTATATTGGTTTTCAAACAGTAATATAGGCATTATAAGCATTGTTTCACTCACTAACTCATCACCATTCATGACCTTTTTTTCCCACATTACCTGATCATCATTTTTTACTGTTTCATCCTCTAATGCTATGTAAACTTTGTCCTCCACATTGTCATCGATTGGGGAATCACTCTGGCCCTGAATGTCTTTATTGGCCAGGTCACTGGTAACAGGTGAATTGCCAAGACAATGGCATGCAGGGGGGGGGGGAGAGGTTATGCAGTGTAAGGCATTGTTCCTGCTTGGCATCTTGTAGAGGAATAGAGGAAGGTGTCCCGTGTATACGTGCCAAAAAATCACTCGCGAAATCACTCGCGAAAATTGAAAATTGTGCAAATTAGGGACCTTGCAATGTTGCCACCTTAATTCACGTCGCCGGGACAGCGCGGGTTAATTATCCACTAAACCACCAGGGACCATAATTTGGTAATATGGTTACCAACCAGCATAGTAAATGGTTTCCTGGTGTACAGGAAACCATTTGGCTCATCACTCAGTGAAGAGTCACCCATAGGCAGAAGGAAGAAGAAAGAATGAAGGAAGATCAGTACAGAGTAGAGGTACTGTACTGTCACCACTTGGATCTTCCAATCACAGTCTCATCAAAGCCTCATTAGTTAGTTGCCCCAAACTTCCACATTCTGAATGTCAGAATGACCAGATGGCACTTTGATTGGGCAGACAGGAATGGATTTGAAATTATCTTGGTGATATTCCATGGCAGCCTTTCTTCTCCACTGACATCAGTTCTACCCAGTCCCACATTAATGACTAATACAAGCTGGTGTCAAATTGTTCATTCCAAGTTAGCTGTTTACCACAAGATCGGACTCCTCATAATGGTTTGACAGAAGTTGTTCCAGAGCAACAACCCAAAAGTCCTTAGCACATAACTTTGCGTAAAATAAAAAACATCTGCATCCCTCAGTCAATTAAAAATTGTGAGAACCCATGCAAAAGCAGTCATAAATCTTGCTAAGTCAAACTTTCTTGACAACCAGGCTTGCACACTATTAAATAATCCTAATTACAATAGAATATTCTGAACAGCTTTCAACTGTTTCAGTAAGAATTTTAACAAGTCATCACCCATTCCTCCACTAAAATCTTCAGATGGAAGCATTATAAATGACCCACATCGATAATCGAACATCCTTGCTAGTATGCATGCCTCAGATTTTACCTTTGAAGAAGTTAGTCAGAACATCCCTGTACTAGAACTTGACTCTCCTAAAACAGCACCACTTATACAAACTAGATGTAAAATTCATCCTAGACAATATACCGAACGACAGAGCTTCAGGTCCAGATGGAATTCTTCCAATCATTTTGAGAAACTGTGTAGGCATAATACTCGTATGTTATGACACACTACTATACGTAACTACGGTTTGTAACTATATAGCTATAGGTAACACTGTGTAAAACAGGCAGTTATGTTTGAAGTTCTCCAGGAAGAGACAGCTACACATCCCCTAGCCTAGACTAATCAAGAATGCCAAACTCCTTTGATCATGTGCCTCCTCTGATCATGTGCCAGAAGCATGACTGACACATACACACATGCATGCACACACACTTTAGCCGGAAGCCAGAGGGGGATATAACTCCGATATCACATGTAGGAAGGTTATAGAGACAGAGTTATAGCACCAGAGATGGAGAGAGAGAACCAGAGAGAGATGGCCCGGAGAGAAGGAGAGACAAGGAGAGGGAACCAGAGAGAGCTGGAGAGAGAACCAGAGGGAGAAGGAGAGAGACCCAGAGATGGCCAGGAGAGAAGGAGAGAGATTCCCAGAGAACATTAGGGAGTAGGAGAGTGAGAGTGAAGTAGGAGGACTACAGCTAGCACAAAATGCTACTAACCATACACGGGTCATGCCAAGCTCTTAACATTTATTCAAGTAACTGTCTCACAATAAACTCCATCGACCCCAATCTGCCGATTTCATCACCCTGCTTAAAATACGAAGAGGAACAGAGAAGGCCTACACTGACATCTACAGCGCCTCACCGTTATTCTCTCCTGGTGTCACTCCCATGGGCGATACAACCAGATAACCTTTTTTTTTTATCTAATTTAAACTCCTTTGGCAATGTTCAATGATAACTGTTCCCCAGAACTTGCTCCTGTTCAAGCTGAATTATTCACTCAATGCACCCATACTTTTTCATTCCCTGATTCTTGGAAAGAAGCCAGTATCTACCCAAGCCCAAAGAAAGGAAGTTCTCAGACCCCTGTGATTTCATACGAGTAGTTATCACATCTTCTCGTGGTAAACTATTTGAGATCATAATTAACCCATCCCGTGCCATTGACGTATATGTATGTTGGCCCCTATATGTGCGGACAGTGCCTTTGACATACAGTACATGTACGTTGGCAATTTGATATATTTGCCAAAATTCAAAAATTCAAATTAGGCGCCAAAAAATTGGCTGGGATATTCCTGCGCCTCTCTGGGCCTCTCTAGGCTTCCTATGTCATCAGTATACCCAACAAGAGTGTTTTTGGCTCGAATAGCGTAGTTACTGATGAAGAAAATTAAGATCCGCCTCAACTCAGTTGGTGTCAGATGCAGCTAATAAAGTCTGTAGGCATTACTCTGAAGTTTTTAGCCGCTTGGTCAGGGAGAATTGACCTCAGCATCAACCTAAATGGCTTCTGTGAGTAATTTTATGGTTGTTGTTCATGTTTTCTCATCATTTCTAACTTATCTAGCAAAAAAAAAAAAAAAAAAGTTGAAAATTGGCTGGCACCACTGCTCCATGAGGGTCCAAAGTCAGCTGGCACTCGGAGGGTTAAAAAGTAACTTGTTAAACATCTTGAATCCAACAACTTAATTAGTGACAGACAGCATGGTTTCCATCACGAAAGATCCATGGTTGATATACTTAGTCTCTTGACTCATATCTTCCATCAGTCTGTCGGCCAGAATTGAGAAACCTATGCAAGTGTCCTTTGATATTTGTAAAGCGTTTGACAGAGTGTGGCACCATTTCCTGCTTTCCAAACTCCCTTGCTATGGCTTATCGTCTTTTGTTCCACTGAATTCCTCATATCTCAGCGACTGAAAGACAAGAATAAGAGCAAATGATGTACAGTATATTTTAACTTTCAATTGATTAATGCTGGCATACTACAAGGATCAGTCCTGGCTCCAACCATATTCATCTACCTATCTATAGCCCACCGCCCTAATCCCGCAAAGGGTCGCCACAGACAAAACGCCTTCAAGTCGCTCTGTCACCCACCATTTGACTACCCTCCCCCCAACTTACCCCCCCCTCCTTCATATACCTCTCAACTCCATCCCTCCACCTCATCCTTGGCCTACCCCTCCCTCTCCCTCCCTCCACCTCACCTACATACACCCTCCTAGTCAATCTTTCATTCTCCATTCTCTCCACATGTCGAAACCACCTCAGTGTATTTCTCCTAATTTTCTCAACCACATCCACATCTACCCCACGTTCCTTCACTTCTTCATTGGTCAACCTGTCCCTCCATGTCACTCCACATGCTCCTATCAAGTAACTCCTTTCCACTGCTCTCACTCTTGACTTGTTCCCCTCTTGCAAGGTCCACGCCTCGCTTCCATACGTCACAATACTATCACAATACTGTCATGCGGTGACTTCTTAACTTCCATACTCACCTCCCTATTTCTCATCACTGCTTTCAGTGAACCAACAACCTTCCTTCCCTGCTGTACCCTTTCACGCACTTCATCCCCCAAAGTTCATAATTCATGTTAATGATTTCTTATCTATCACCCATAATCCCATTGACTCACATGCAGATGAGCCAACACTTCACAGTTCCTTCACGCTTAACTTGTGGATTGTGCAATTGCCTTTTTTTATTCCACCCTGTAGTGTGCAAAAAATGAAGGATTTTTTTTTTTTTTTTTTTAGTTTTTGTTTATTATAAGCTTGAAGATAAACATCCAGGGCATCAACTGGTGAAAAGAAAAAAAATTGCTCTCTGTGTTTATGTAGGGCCATGCGTAAGTTTACGTATGGGAGTAGTGAAAAAATGAAAAAGAAAATATATATATATATATATATATATATATATATTTTGTTTATTATAAACTTGAAGATAAACATCCAGGGCATCATCTGGTGAAAAGGAAAAAAATCTCTCTCTCTCTCTGTCTTTGCGTAGCGCCATGCATAAGTTTGCGTAGGGGTCGAGTTGTTTACAGTGATTAATGGCCAGCACAGCCTGAGCTGCGGCTTGCAGCGCAACGTTACCCAACCTGAGCTGTGGCTCGCAGTCCACAGGTTAAACACCCACTCACAAAGTTGAATATCTCAAACTCACAACTAAATAGAGAAATCTCCATAAATCAAGACTTATCACTGAATGGGGACAAAGTAACTGTTTTGTTTAATGCTAGGAAAACCAAAAGTAACCCCTCCAATATCCGGATCAATAGAGCCATCGGTAGGTTCGGATATTGGTTTTGTCCGGATATTGGGCCCCAGCTTATGGACTTGTACTTACGGACCCTAACACAGAGAAACACCTATACAACTCCCTCCGGACATGCATAGCACCTATTTAACACCCAAATCACACCAATAAGGCACATAAATGACTGAAATAAATGCAATAGAAACATAAAATGTGGGTTTAGAAGTATGTTCATACATTAATAAACATTCTGGTACTTATGGACTCTAACCGAACCTAACCTAACCGAACCTAACCGAACTCTGAAAAACACATTCCTACTGCACATGCATGAGGTAAGTTTAGTATGGAAAGAAGTACAGTATGACACTTTCTGGTAAGTATAGTATGGGAAAAAATACAATATGAAACATTCTGGTAAATATAGTATGGGAAATAGTACAACATGAAACATTTTGGCTACTTACAGCAAGTCCCTGGCCACCTCGATGAATAACCGCCTCCTCTCGGACTCTGACAGTAAGAACGATTTCCTGAAGCACTTGCACTACACTCTTCCTGAAGTCTTGCACTGAACTTAGTCAATAACACACAGAAGTCCGTTCTTTTCACAGTGTTCACTTTAGTCCAAATAATGTTCCATTAAATTTAAGTGTTGCACATTAACTTTTCCCAAGTTTTTTAAGTTTCCAAAGCCAAAACAAAGAAGGTTAGTTACGTTAAATTTCTTTTCTACTTAGTCTTTTCTCCCAACTTGAAAACCTTAACACAACACACCGTTTTTTTCACTGCACAACACTCAGAATTCCCGTGTGGTCTAGTGGAGAAGTTCTTGCTGTTTATTCACTGTCAGAGCCCGAGAGTATCACTGGCAGGCGTCCAAGGGGTGCATCGGTGGGTAGTGGTGATGGCGTACCGACTACAGAAGACTCTGAAGACAGCCGCAAACTCACGTCGAGCGGTGACTCCACTGTAGCTGATGTGCTGGGCTGTGGCTCGGAGCATGAGGGCCTGTCTTGGGGAGGCAACGGAGTGGAACCAGGGCTTGGCACAGCGGGGGTCACGGGCCTGAAAAAACTATCAATCGTTGACTGACGCAAGGACCGACGATTCTGGCGATTGATGATGCGCTGCCGGAAAGCACGCACTTCCTCCACAAGTCCCAAGGGCCCCATCTCCCTGTCGCAGTCCGGGTGTTCCAGGTAGTCTAGGACGAACTCTAGATGTTCCCGGAGTGCGCTCAGCTTGGGGATGGCTGGAGTAGTGTCCTGCTGGGCGGAGTCTGCATCATCATCGCCTTCGTCGTCGGAATCTTCAAGTTCGGGACTGACACCAGCAACCGAAGACGCGATCTCGATATCAGACAACGTCTGATACCCAGGATCGCCCTCGTCGTCGTCCAACCACTCACGAACATCGTCCACATCAACATCGTCGCCGTGCGTACGTAGCCGTGCATGGAAGTCATCCACGTCAAACCCTAGGAAATTGTACTCCACATCTGTTCCGAGAAGCAGACGAGACCAACCATTTTCAAGAGTTTTCACAGGGACTTCCTTCCATGCACTAGCCCAGTTGTACAGCGCAGACTTGATGTTGTAGCGGCGAAGGTTTTCCAAAGTCCACTTGCCTCGAGTGTCACGTCCTTCCCTGCGCTCGTCCTCGTCCTCGAGAACCACCATCACCTCGTCCAGGAACTTCCGACGGTACAGGCGCTTTGTTGCCACGATGACTCCTTGGTCCATTGGTTGAATGAGAGCAGTCGTATTAGGTGGCAGAAACATGCACCTAATACGGCCATTCTCAGCAACCAAGTCCTTGTCGCACGGGTGGGCAGGTGCATTGTTGAGGAGAAGGAGAGCCTTTACCTGGTCGCGAGGAATTCCCAGTGTCTTCGTCTGGTAATGTATGACCTCCTTGATGAAGTGATGGTGAAACCAGTCTTTGAAAATCACAGCTGTGAACCATGCTTTCAAAGAATGGTACCATACGACAGGAAGGACATCCATCACCCCACGAAGGCACCGAGGCTGCTTTGCACGGCCAACAATAACGGGCTTAAGCCGGTGCATGCCGTTAGCATTGGCACAACACAAAGCAGATATCCGTTCCTTAGAAAGCTTGCGGCCAGGTACACGCTTCTCCGTCTCATCGGCGAGAGTGTTCGTTGGCACCGAGCGATAGAATAGGCCAGTTTCGTCAGCGTTATAGACTTGACCGAGAGTGAGGCCCTCCCTGTCGATCAAGCCTTTCACCTTGTGCCGAAACTCGTCCACTCCATCCTCGTTAGTGTCCAATGCTTCGCCATGTGCTTTACGGTTAGTAAGGCCATGTCGCAACTTGAACGCGAAGAGCCAACCCTCGGATGCCTTGAAGTCTAGGGCATCGTGAAGCCTTGCAAACTTCTCAGCAGCAGCCTTCAGCTCCGTTCCACATACCATCACACCAGCTGCACGTTGCTGTCGATACCAAATCAACGTGGAGCGGTCGATCTCTGCATACTTGGGGGTAAACAGAACCTTCCTCTCCACGTTGCGTTTGCTTCTCGACGAGAAGTCAGCCATGTACTGCATGAGCTTGTCTCAGGAACGCTTGATATCGAACAAAGTCGACCGGGCCAGGTTGAACTCGCGGAGAATGCGAGAGGAAGACCAACCCGCATCAACCTTCTCCAATATCTCCCGTTTCTTCTCCAGAGTCAACACCACTCTCTTCCTTTTCTCAGGAGGCGGGGCCATCATCACACACACTAAGAGTAGGGCAGAGAGCAGCAGGAGGCCTTGCAGCAATTACGGCACCACCACAAAAGCGAGCACGTGGGCAGCCATGGCGAAGAGCGTAGGTCTTGTCGCGGTGAGAGACAGGCGGGAAGTGGGGAGGATGCAGCGGCGCTCTATCGGACGTCGGAGGAATGACGAACCAAAACAATGCTCTCACGTGGCGCGCGCGGCAAGTTCAAATTACGGACGGCAAAAAATCGAATTTTTTTTCCAATTTTTTTGGATTTTCGGACCATTTTGGGAATGTTTGATCCCAGGACGATAAGGTTCGGTTAGTGGGGATGTTCGGATATTGGGCGTCCGGATATTAGAGTGATTACTGTATACAGTAATCCCGCATTTTTTGCGGATTTTTTGTCTACGGTTTTGCCCTCTCGCGGATTTTCTTAGCATTAATAAGTTCAACAAAAATATCCTTGAATATACAGAAAAAAAAAAAATTGAAATTCCCGCAGCTTCCAATTGTAGCGCGGTAAACTCACGCCACCCTCTGTCCCTTTCCCGTGGCCCCTCTGCCAGTGTTACCATATCTAGCATAATTTTATTCTTTTAGCATAATTTTGATCAAATTTTCGAGTCTGGAATATTTTTTAGCATATTAGAAGTTTTAGAATCATTCTAGCATAATTCAGAATGGAATGGAATATTTTTAGAATAATTTTATAAAAGCTACAAATCAGAGAGAGAGAGAGAGAGAGAGAGAGAGAGAGACGAATAAGGTAAGATGTTTGAATAGTTGGTTACTTTCAGTTTGGGCTTGGTTGGGTTGGATTAGGTTAGGTTAGGTTAGGTTGGATTAGGTTAGGTTAGGTTTTAGGTTAGGTTCGGTTAGGTTAGGATAAGTTTGAGCTTTGTACTTTACCCATGAAACCTAGGTTTTTCCGATGGATTTTGGAATGATTCATTCGATTTTCAGCTTCATTTCAGTCGGAAATGACCATTTTCTGTGTTTCCCCCCCTCCCTATAACCCCCGATTCCCCAAAGATCCCTCACTATTTCAGGGGGATGGGGGGGGGGTCATATCTCAAAATCTGGTTATTTCCGACGGAAATGATGCTCAAAATCGAACGAATCACATCAAAATCCATCAGAAAAACGTAAGTTTCGTGGGAAAAAGCAGTATGGGTAGATACCGATATTTATCCTCTTACTGTATGTAGGTTCATTTTAATATTTTCATAGTAAACAATATATAATTAATATGTTGCACGAATATGTATAGAATTTTATCATTTAGCTTCAAGTTAGCATAATTCATTTTTTACTTGGAACAAATATGCTCAATCTAGCATAATTTTTTCATTGCCCTAGCATAATTTCGTTGTTTGGATATGGCAACACTGCTCTCTGCCTCGCATTCTTCAGTCCATGCCTGACTGCCTTAAGTGGCTGTTGTGGTTGTAACCACACTATGATATGAGCCTCTTGCCTCCCACTTGCTTTCCACATGGCCCCAGGACGTAAGCCAGCCTCACCAAAGGCTAATAATACAATTAGTAAGAACTCCAAAGTGACAAAATGATCAAGTTATGACCTTAGCAGAGAAAATTGTGTTACTGGACAAGCTAAGAAACGACCGTGCGAGTGTTTGCTATCACCAGTTAATGCATCTTTTTATTTTGTATTGTTTTGTTAATAAATGTGTAGATAATTGTGTATTACAGTACGGTGTTTACGTTTTTCCTTCATAATGGAGTATGTGCTTTCAATCTTGTAAGAAGGTATTTCGGGATGAGTATGGAGGTTTCGGGACAATTCGCAGTCACAACAAACACAAAACAATTCGCCTTCATTAATGAAGATAGCTGTGGGTGACGCTAGAATATAATTCAAAGGCGACTACAGCGAGGAAGAAACAAGTTAATTATTGACTAAAGGTGCAACTAATAAATAATATCCAGAACCTACGCTACAGAACATAGACTTTGCTGGATCCCCCTGAAATATAGTTATTAAAGTATTGATTAATTAATAAGTATATTGATAAAAGTATTGATTAGTATATTTATAGAATGGCGGGGAATCGTCCAGGGTGCGAATTGTTCTGAAGGGGAATCGTCCATGTTTTGACGGGGAATTGTCTCGCAATCAGTATGGACATGGACTGTGTGATGGGCAGCATGGTGGACACAAGTGCAAGTTTTCAATTGTTAATAGAGTATTCGCGGAATTGACTTTTCGCGGGGGTTACAAGAACGTAACTACCGCGAAATATGCGGGATTACTGTATACAGTTTACTAATAGACAGATATTGCCTGATTTCTGTATTACATTCTGTACTAGTATTATTCCTATCTTTAAAAATACTGTATTGAAATTCTCGGTGTTTCACATAACAGTACCCTCAGCTGGACCTCTCATGTTATTTCACTTGCTAAAGCCACTTCAGAGAAACTTGGATTATTGTATAGAACCTGCAGTTCCTTCGCTGACAAGCAGTTGGCTCTAATTTACATCTCCTCTAAATGTTTTTTCTTAGACACACTGGGTCATTACATTATTCCTTGCTGTATTTAACATTGTACTACCCCACAAGTTTTTACTACCACCTGAGTGCCACTCCTCTCAGTTCACCTCTTTACAATTAAAATCACCCACCAGGATTATGTTGTTGCTTTCTCAGTCATTTTCTGTAGGTATCTAACAATGTTTGACATCATCTAGTGGTATTCAGCCTCATTCCATGCCCTTGTCTTGAGAGAATCGTATACTACTACAATGTCTCTCTTGCCTGTCCCTCAAGTTTCTAATTTCATGCTGTATTTATCACTTCATCCCTACCCTCTCCTAGTTGCACAGTGTTCACATTTATGTTGTTCTTCACTGCTATCATCACTCCTCCCATTTTTCTTTTCTGTCTCTTCTCCACAGTTTGTATTTTTCATCTCCCACTTGGATATCAGTATCTTCTCTTAACTTGGTCTCTACAAAGCACATAATATCTAGCTCATTTAGCTTCAAGAATCATTTATTTCTAGCCTTGCCAATATTAAACCATCTATATTAGTATACGTCACTGTCAACCATTATGTTGTTTTTTATTCCCTCCTTCTCTTTCCCGCTCTTCTTTGGTATCACTTCCTCAATTATTCTGTTTTCTCTTCCTCCATTCTTTGTTCGTTTTTTTTCCTTAGCTTCCTTTTGCTAGCTCCTGTATTTTAGCTCTTTCTTCCGCATTTGCATATCTCTTTGTCCAAACATTCTTGAACTCTTTCTTGTCTGATAGTTTCCTTGTCTTGTTACTGATTTCATTGACTGTGACCTGAGACTGAAACTTAACTTTTAGTGGCCACACCCCTCCTTCCTTTTACCTTCTCAGTCAAACACCTCTTCAGTCTTTTCTTGAGCATTGTTGTTACTGCCCATAACTATTGATACTATCTCTTTAGCCCTTCACAGTTTTCTTTCCCTTTCTGATCTTGCTATAGTAGTAGTAGTAGTTGCTCCTTAGGCAGCCTGGTCGAACAGCCTCAAGTCCCAAAGGAAGGCCACGGCCAAGACTGGGCATTCCCACAGAACTTTCAAAGAATGTATGTTGTGTTGTCCACGCAGGCGATTGTGTGCAATACAGTCTACCATTATATGCTTAATAGTATGAGGTGCTGTGTTGCATCCTGGGCAGGCATCAACGATGGAGTCATTCAGCCACTTCTGATAAGTCAAGAGGGCTGGATGATGCCGACA
Organism: Coenobita brevimanus; assembly: GCF_032717465.1. Taxonomy (NCBI): domain Eukaryota; kingdom Metazoa; phylum Arthropoda; class Malacostraca; order Decapoda; family Coenobitidae; genus Coenobita; species Coenobita brevimanus. The sequence goes on from NC_136967.1 coordinate 34,851,755, forward strand.
TCTCAGCCTGGCCAGGTGGACCCTGTTCTCACGATGGAGGTAGGGTTCAGAAGGGTGGATATCAGGAGGCTGTGCATGCAGCTGTTTGTTGTCTTTGAGTGACTGAATGGAACAGGGAGTGATTTGAGCATGGATATGCTTGTGGAAGCAGGCAAGGGGGAAGAGATGACAGGATTTGTATATGATATTGTGTGCTGGGTGTTGTTTTGATGTTCCTTGGTGTGTGTGGATGTGCTGCCATGTAGTGTATTAGATGGTGCAGGTTTGTGGAGGCTGCAGCAAGAATTTGTGTGTCTCTCATATCTAGATGATCCTTGAGGACTATGGTTTCTTGATGTAGGTGGTTTGTAGGTGTAGTAGCTGGCTGCCTGTGATTATTTTTAAGGCCTTGTTCTGTTTGGTCTGTAGGGTGTTGTAATGTGTCTTAGTGAAGTTAGAAGCCCAAGCAGGGCATGCAGATTTCATCACTGACTGTATATACTGTTTGTATACTGTGGTGATGGTTTCTTTGTTGAGTCCAAATGTTGTATGGGCAAGTGACCTCATACTTCATAGGATCAGTTCTATAGTATGACTGCAAGGTGTTCTTGCCAAGACAAGTCACCAACCACACCACAACGAGGATTCTTAGTGCGAGCCCTTGAACAGGAAGTGGCTCTGAAACTTCGTCCTGTGCATTGATGACCGTTCCATTGAGTCTTGGTGTTAATTTATCTTTAATGTTTGTGATGTTTAAATGACATTGATATATATTGTAAGTTACACCAAGGAGTTTGGGTGTGAGTGTGTGTGGTAGGGGGATGCTGTTTATGGTGAGGTGTGAAATGCGACTACGTTCTGCTGTCCAGTTTGAGAGAAGGGTCACTGTAGATTTGGCTGGGACTATTTTGCGTCTGTTTGTGGTGAACCATTCGTGCTGTGTGTTGAGGTAAGGTTTTGTGTGCGGCAGTGTTTACATTTTGGTGTGTACATGTTAGTATTATGTTGTCCGCATAGGAAGCTATGTGTATTTGTGGGGTGTGGGTATGTCGTACATGTACAGTATAGGTTAAAGAGAGTAGCGAACAAAACAGATCCTTGAGGGACGCCATTTGTGAAGTTCCTGATGTTTGATGACTGACCGGCAAATGTTACACATGCACATCTGCCTGCTAAATAGTTTGTCTGCCATCTTTTTGTGTTTTTGTGCATGTTTGTGTTGAATATTTTGTTTGTGACGTTGTGGCATGGGATGGCGTCAAAAGCTTTGCTAATGTCTAGTGTGACTAGCAGTGTTCTGTCTGGTGGCCTAGCTGAATTGATGCCATCAAAATCTCTTTGTGTAAGGTCTGTAAGAAAAGTGTTTGTGGTGTGCAGCAGTCTAAAACCATGTTGTGATGGGGCTAGGGGGATGTGAGGTGTAGTACCAGTCATTCAGTGACTTTGGTGGGGGTGCAGAAGATTGTGATGGGGCAGTGTGAGGAAGGTAACATGGGGTCTTTGTTGGGTTAGGGGATAGCGATGATAGCACCATGCCTCCAGATGCTGGGTATTATGTTGTGTGAGTAGCTGTAGTGTGATATGTTGGTGAGTACTTGTATATCTTGTGGTCCAAGGTGTTTAAGGTGTATGTTGCTTATGTTGTCTGGGCCACAGGCAGATGAGTGCTTAAGGTTACTAATGATGTGCTTCATCTGGTTGTAAGTGAAGGGTTTGAAGTCTGGGTCTGTGGGGAACTGTCTCTTGTGTCGGATGACATGTCGGTCGTCGTGATGAGGGTTTAGATGACTGATGTGTGAAAAATGAGTGATGAGAGTGTTTGCTTGTTGTTTGTTTGAGGTTATGGCATCTCTTGTTGTGATGGCAGTGTGTGATTGTGGAGTGTTGCTGTTGGTGAGTGTGATGTTGTTTAGTGTTTTGTCATACATTTTTCTTTTGATCCTGAAATTATTGCACATTCCTTCTTGTCTGCTACATCCCTGACTAGAGATTCTCTACTTTTTAGTACCATGACCACTTCCTTCTCCACCTTTTCCTGGTCTTCCATTCTTTGTTGTTCTATAAGCTCTTTTAAATTTATATTTCCTTTCCCTAGAATTTTCTTCCACCCTTGTGTTCCTCCTTGATTTCCTTAATGTGCATCTTCGATTTTGATTCAAGCTCATCTAGTTTGCTTTTCATCCTGTCCCTTTCTTCTTCCAATTTTTTATTCTCCCACTTGTGCTGTTTTATTTCATTTGAGGTAGATTTGTTACTTACTTTTAATTTTGTAACTACTCTCTTGTTCATCACTACGTGTGCAGACAATCTCTAACTTGTTCTTCTATACCTTAACCCTTACACCGCGGGCTTGTTTTGCTTTGACTTGCGGCTCCCGCGGGCATATTCACACTCCGACAGACTCTCTAAAAATATTTGCCAAAAATCAGTTATTAGTCCTAGAATATTAAAATCACATATACTTATGCCACATACCTTCAGCTTTCCCCTTGGGTGTTTGTTGAGCCTTCGTCAAGTACCATAGGACTTGTGGAGACCTCTGAAGTTGGGTAACGAAGTCTCCACTTTACACTTCCCGACAACTCGTAATATGATTACTACAGCCTGATATTATCACTAGAAATACTAATCTATGATTCTCAAATAGTTTGGAATCCATACTCCCCCCAAAAAACACTGTGAAAGCAATGAAAATTACGAGGGCGTATGACCATCTAACTTCCGATCGTTCGCCACTAATGTTGTCTATTATTCATAAAAACACTCACAGTTTATATTTCTGTAACTATATAACACTTATATATATCTACAGTCTTTATCCATAAGTTTCCTTGAGTAATAGTAGTTTATTGTCACTGTAGGCATTCAATTTCTTTCAGTAAATTACGTAGCATTCACTTTCTCGTCCTGTATACTAGCATTGAGAGTGAATGTCACTTTCACCTTCACTCTCATAACTCATAGTATTCATACATGCTAGAGTGAAACGTTCACTTTCATTACTCCTAGTATATATATACTCGTATTCTTATTATACCACTCATTTACATTTCTATTTATGTTCTCTACTTTATTTACATTATTTACATTTCTATTTTATTTACACTGTGTTATGCACTGTCACTTGAAGTAACTTATAAAACTATTTTCCACTGTTCACTTATGTTTACATTCATTGCTTTCTTGCTGTTTACACATTATTTACACTTTATTTACAATTCCACTTGCACTGTTTTACTCAGTAAAAAAATCATAGTCACTATCAATTGTCAGCTCTTTACCTCTTTCCACATGAGGTTTAGTAGGGGGTAAAGGTCACAGGGCCCTTTGCATGGGGCCAAAAAGCGGCTGAAATTAGCAGGAGCAAACAGACGTACCTTCACGTTGGAAGATGACAGTGAACTGATAGGGGTGGGCCGGGGTGGCCTACCTAGGGAAATGCATTACTGCCAACGTCAGCCTCTTGACAGCTGCTAATATATAGCAGTGAAATGATTGGCAGGAAATCTAGACAATACATTATAAATTAGGTAGTTCCAGGTGAATGTAAATATCACTTAGGCATCTCCCTTCCCTCCTTATATATATTTTTAGTACGAGAATAGATTATACGGCATATTTCAAGGGGAAATAAACAGCGAAAATTAGCGAACGAGTGCACGTGAGGTTTTGTCAGGTGATAATTAGCCAATTCCAGGTGTATGGCACTGTCACTTACCTTATTTCTTTTTTGTATATATTTTTTGGTATAAGAATAGGGCATAGGGGTTATTTCAATGGATGAAATCAGTGGAAAATTCCAGGGAAGATTTACTTAGCGTAGAATACAGTGTGGTGACCTGCAATAATTAGGTAGTTCCAGGTGAATGTAAATATCACTTAGGCTTCTCCCTTCCTTTCTTATATATATTTTTATTACGAAAATAGATTATACGGCATATTTCAAGTGGAAATAAACAGCAAAAATTAGCGAACGAGTGCACGTGAGGTGTTGTCAGATGATAATTAGCCAATTCTAGGTGTATGGCACTCTCACTTACCTTATTTCTTTCTTGTATATATTATTTAGTATAAGAATAGGGCATAGGACTTATTTCAATGGATGAAATCAGTAAAAAATTCCAGGGATGATTTACTTAGCGGAGCACGGCCAGGCAGGCGAGAGGATAGGGTAATGGAGGGGAGGTAGGGAGGGGAGTCAAGAACGGGGAGAAATGGCTAAATTGTCAACAATGGATGGGAGTACAGATGAGATTAGGAGTGCTGACTAGTGTTGGACATTGGCAGTACTGATAGATGATACAAGCCACCACTTCAAAGCTCGGGTGAATTCAAAATAACACAGAATCACAAAAGTGTCGCCCCGCAGTATGATCCCTTGCTCCCAAGCGTCATGAAAGTGACGCCCTGCGGTTAAGGGGTTAATCTCTTTGTCCTGTTCTAGGGTCCATTCGTGCAGCTCTCTAATTATTGATTATATATTTTTTAATTCCTGGACATTCCTCTCAACCATTTTCTCCACATTTGATACTCTTGTTTGGCTCAGTCTAGTACAGTAATCCTTCCAAGATCCGACGTAATAGAGCCCAAGCAATGTCCGGGACTTGGTCTTGTCTGGGACTTGGGAAAAATGCCCCTGGACGGGTACTTATGGGCCCTGACCCAGCCTAACTTTGAAAGCACTCTAAATAACTCCCTACCGGACATGCACAGCACCATTTTACACCTTATTCACACAAATTTGGGAAAGAAACCATAAAATGAATGAAAAGGAACCAGAGAATGAGAAATTAGAAGTGAGTATGGAAAATACAATATTTAGCAGTGTACAGGATACTTACGACAAGTCTGTGGCCATCGTGAAGATTAACCTGCCTCCTTTATGGCTCTGACACTGGTGAAGGTGCACATGAAGCACATACAGTAATGCAGTGTTGTGCTGCACTTAATCCTTTTCATTGTGAATTATAATTGTATAACACTGCACATTCTGTTCTTACTTGGCCCAAGCCAGTGGCATGTTTGCACTGTGCACTTAATCCTTTGCTCTCTAAATTCTAATATCTCAACATTGCACAACAATGTAAATTCCCATGTGATCTAGTGGCGAGGTATTGCAGTGTAAGAGCCAGAGAGTAGGAGGGCCTGCAGCAGGTAGGGCACCACCACAAATGCAAGCACGTGGGCAGCCATGGCGACGAGCGTGCAGTCTCGACAGTAATTAGGCAGGAAATAGGGAGGATGCAGGGACAGTCTAGCTGATGTGGCTGGAACTACGCCCCACGACACAGCTGTTTGTCACCGCGTGGCAAATTTAGAGTAGGGATGAACACACATTGTGTTCTAATGTCTGACATTTTTTTCCATATTGAAGCATGTTCAGTTGAAATAAGAACTGAATATGTTGAGAACAAGAAGCACGTAAGGAGACTAGTGAAGAGGAAAAAGAAGGAGGTAAATGAGGATCTAGGAAGAAAAATGAATGCGAACTACTCTGAAAATAGAAAGTTATTCTGGAAAGAGGTGCAGAAATGTAGAAGTGAAAGCGGTAAGAAATGGAATGGTGTGAAGGATGCAGGTGGTAGATTATTAATCCATGGAGATGAAATAAGGACCAGATGAAAAGAATATTTTGATAGCCTGATGAATGGGGATAGAGAGCAGAGCAACTGTAAACATGATTGGTTTTGGGGGTGTGCAGAGAGGGAATGCAGTGCCAGGAGACGTGACACTCGCACAGGTGAAGAGTGCTGTGAAGCGGCTGAAAAATGGGAAAGCAGCTGGGGTTGATGAGGTGTATGCAGAGATGCTTAAATGTAGTGGAGAGAATGGAATGAAGTGCATGTTGGAGATATGTAAGAAGGCATGGATGAGTGAAACTGTGCCTGCAGAGTGGAGAAAGGCTGTGATTGTACTGCTGTACAAAAATAAAGGTGAATGAAGTGAGTGTAAGAATTATCGTGGCATAAGTTTCCTGAGTGTGGTAGGGAAGGTATATGGAAGAATTATTATAAAGAAAGTAAGAGAGATATCAGAAGTCCTAGTGAGTGATGAACAGGGTGGCTTTAGGAGTGGCAGAGGATATGTGGACCAAATATTTGCAGTGAGACAGATAGTAGAGAAGGCTTGTGAGAAGGACCATAAGGTGTTTATGGCATTCATGGATCTGGAAAAAGCATATGACAAAGTGGACAGAGAAGGATTGTGGAAAGTTTTGCACATGTACAGTGTAGAGGGTAAGCTGTTAGGTGCCGTCAAGAGTTTTTATGATGGTAGTGAAGCATGTGTCAGGGTTAATGGGCATCTAAGTGAATGTTTCACAGTCATTGTGGGCATGCGACAAGGTTGTGTGATGTCCCCATGGTTGTTCAATGTATATATGGATGGGGTGATGAGAGAAGTGAAAACACGAGTAATGGAGAGAGGGATGGCATTGGTAATGAATGGCGATGGATGGAATATCTCAAATTTGTTGTATGCTGATGATGCAGTACTGCTTGCAAGTACCGGACAAGAACTTGGTAGGCTAGTGCAGAGTTTTGCTGATGTCTGTAAATGTCGTTCCTTGAGAGCAAATGTAGAAAAAGGTAAAGTGATGGTTATTGAGAGAGAAGGTGACTCCCAGTGCAATGTAACAGTGAATGGAGAGAGACTGGAATTGGTGAGAGAGTTAAAATACCTGGGTACAGTGATAGAAAAGAGAGGAAAATATGCAAAAGAAGTTGAAAGTAGAGCGACACAAGGAAGAAAAGTAGCTGGTGCAATGAAGGCCTTGATAAGAAACAGAGGCTTGAGTGTTGCAACTGCACAAGGCTTACATCAAGGAGTGTTAATGCCAACTCTGACATATGGATGTGAGACTATGATGTGGCATGAAAATGAGAAGTCAAGAGTAAGAGCAGTGGAGATGGGACTGTTGAGGAATGTATGTGGAGTACAGAGGGTGGATAGGATATGAAATATTGTGATTCGTGAAAGATGCGGAGTGAGGAAGTCAGTGGACACCAGAATTGAAGAAAGTGTACTGAGATGGTATGGTCATGTGGAGAGAATAGATAACGAGAGAGTGGTGAAGAAGGTATATCTGAGCAAATTCAAAGGAGGAAGGAGGCGAGGTAGGCCAAGGAGAAGGTGGAGAGATATGGTGGATGAATGTGTGAGGAAGAGAGGTTTGGAAGTTGGTGAGGCTAGGGAACTGACATGAGATCGAGCTGGCTGGATGAATTTTGTGAGTAGATATGCATGATCAGGGATTTTTGACACCCCTTTTTAACATGGCAGCGTCTGGATTGACTCTGTTGGATACGATATGTGAAGCTACAGAACGTGGTGAATGTTTTTAGCCTATCTGATGGAGCCAGGATTCCGAGGGCTTGAATAATGAGTGAATGGAAGCATGGTCCAAAGGATTGGGCAGTTTTGGGCTGTCTGGACATTGCTACTCCTCACCCTGCCCTTGGGTGGGAAAGGATGTCTGGATGATGATGATGATGAAGCATGTCTCTCGCTACTGTACACATTATATTATTCATATTTAGAGGAAATGTGTTGTAGCGTTGAGATAAGAGTCCAAATACCACTTTAGTGTAGTATTGTGTGGGAACAAAATGAGCACTAGATATTGCAGAGCCCAGCATTCTCTGTCATAAACAATGAGCTTAAAAGGAAGGCGATAGAGAAATATGAATTGTATATATGTTTGAAGTCTTGGGGAAAATATTTACCCTATTGGTATACATTAATGTAATCAGTACTACTTTATTGAGGTGAATAATATGCCTGGTAAAGTTGTGAAGCTTCTATTCATGTATAAATCCCAGTTGTCTGTGGGGTTTGGCACCTCTGAATATGTTAACCTCAGTGCCACTCCCAGAGGCGACGCCAGCCAGCTAGGGCAGAACGCACTTATCACTCAAACGAGAGGGATGTATATACTCTGGGCTCTCTGTGTGTTGCAGTTGTATCTTTCTGTGGCAAGTAAAGAGAGATAAATCTGCTCAATTTTCAGTTCACCTGCACATGCTACCTACCTCTACAATTCCTTCCATAGGATCTACACATATTCCCACCATCTCCAGTGCGTGAGAAAGACATTTGGTGGAGGATGTCAGCCGGAAGTGACTTCGATCAGGCGGAACATTATTAACCATGCTTGGAAGAGTGAGGTCACGTCTAAGCTGATCAGCTGTGGGGTTCCAATAAGCTGATATATTAGTGACCAGTTGAGGAATTCATACAAACCGATACATTATATTGGTGTTCAGTGCTGGGATACAAAAAGGTGCTAAGGGATTTGTGCAGTGAAAAACCCTTGCAACCGCTCATGATCCTGCAGGTGAAACAGAAAATCTTACTCTCCTGTTGCAAAAGAACTAATTGCGGAGCGAGTAAGTGGAGCAGATATATCAGAGTAATTAATCTCGTTCTCTCTCTGTCTATGCCTGAGAGAGATATCTCTACCTTCAAGCACGAACTGGCTATAATCTCGCTCTGGTTTGCGAGATATCAGCTCACCGAGGCCAGTGCGGTGGAGGGTGGTATTGTCAAGCCACGTCTGGCAACTCTGGGCGCAGAGGCTGGAGTGAGGCAGGGTGAGTGTCTGGCGTGTGGGCTGTGTGGCACGGTGTGGCATCTCACAGTTACCCGTGGACCAGCGTGTGGAGAGGATCGTCGGGTGGTTGGAGAAGAAACCTGGCGGAGTGTGTGGACTTGCAGTACAAATCTACCGGGAACTTCAGCGTCATATGACACCTAGGTAGTGTACATGCAGTGAACCTTCAGACACACTTTTTAAGCAGCACATGTTAGGTAATGTGTGAAAAAAAAATAAAGATTTCTGTTTCCCCTAAATAGATACATTTTCTGTATGTCTTGTCTGTGTCCCATTCCCTATTGCTAAAAATCATAACTAATCTATTTGTGTCAGTTTAATTTTTCCTGTGACTGGGAATGGAATAAATTCTGACAAGGTTAGATGGATACAGTGAAGAAGTGGGGACGGAAATTAAGGGGAGATTCAGACAAACCAACTACGACGGAAAGTGAAGCAGACTCAGAATTGTGTGAGTGGATTGAGACTTTGGAATGAGACTTTGCTTAAGAATATCCAAACTTTACATAGTGAAGGACATATTGGGGCTGAAGATAACCAGGACACTTCTGAGGAACTGGATAGTGGGGACTTGAACACTTACATTTGCATTCTGGTCATTCTTCTTCTACAGTTCCTGAAAGTTCAGTTAGGTCCAAAATGGCCACTGGTCTCACTGAAGAAGGTACATTCAGTATAGAAGAGACTGTGGATGTTGAACAGGCTGCAAAGGCACCCGTGGTCACTTAGGATACTCAAGGTCCAATAATCTCTGATATTAATGCAACCACTCACATACCCACTTACACCTCAGGCATGTTCAGTTCACCATTAACCTTTGGACAGCGAGGACAAGACCATTTATTTGCTAATGTTCCTTACTAATCCATGGGACATGAATACTAACAGTATTGAAATGCAAACCCAGGATCTTTGTGCTAATCCATGGGGCATGAATACTAACAGTATTGGCATGCAAACTTAGCTGAATTTTCCTTCTGCATGGCTTGAACCTAATATGGCAACCACTTATCTTAACCAGGCCAAGGCTAAAAAGCCAAAGGTACAACGATGATGTGTTATCCATGGGTGGTGTCCTCATTCTACGAACTATTGTCCAATTGTTCTTACCAGTCGGGAAAAACTGGGCAACCAGGTTAATTTGGGAAAAGCTCAGGGCCGCATGCTGAAGTAAATAAAATCATACAGTTCACCGGTGAGTGTGTGGCAGCTCTTAAAAAAGATGGATTTGTTTTGATACCTTGGATTATAAGGAAAGGCCAGGTGTCTTTGATAGTGGACACCGAGGCATGTGCAAATATTATTTCTAGTAAAGCGCTAGAGAGGCTGAAGTATGAAATGCCTCAAGCTAATTGGATGTTGTCAGCACCTGACGTGATCTTGACAGGTGTGACAGGGAGTAAAATGAAGATCGTAAGCCAGGTACTGTTGACACTGAGGGCAGATAAACGATCTCCTGTGTTACGTGCTACATTTTATGTGGTTGAGGATTTCCCTCTGCCAGCGGATGGGTTATTGGGCTTTGAATCCATGGAGGAGTATAATGTGATTATACACATTCAGAGACATTCTATTTCCTTTAATGGGAAGGAGTTTGTAGGCCTTATTCCCTCAGCAACGCAAGCTGGAACTGGCATCCAATCAGGAGCCATTCAACCAGTTGTGACCCTGACAAGTGAAGCATCAAGGGAGTCCCCGGACACACACGAAACAGACGGTATGGATTGGAAGCAGGTCAGGGCTATAGTGAGTGGGAATCACCACTTACCCAGTCGAACTGTCTGCAAAATTCTTGTCCGAGTACCTGATGTGTCGGAGGGAACTGATGTGGCATGTTTACCAGAGACTGTAAAACATAAGACATTGTTGCTGGAGTCCTCCCTGAGTAGTGTTGGACCACACCAGAAGACGCTCCTCTTCATCGCAAATATGAGTGGTGGGGCAGTTAAGTTCAGAGATGGTTGTTATATAGGCGACTTGATGTCCTATGATGCCCCTGTAAAGGAAGTCAACAACGTACCAAGATCTCTCCCATAGTCACATCACAAACGACGACTCAGTCGGAACCTACACGTCTTGGGAGAGGAAAGCTGTTAGAACAGTGCATGAAGGTAACAGATAATATTGCCCATAAAATGCGGTTGCTAGCATTTCTTAAAGAATTCACCGACGTAGTGGCACTTCCAGGAGAACCGCTGGGTAGGATGGACAAGGTGAAGCATCATACAGTGCTTGTTAGAAGTATCGAGCGCCCATGGCAGGGCGCGCAGTACTTTTGGCAGAGAGGTGAAAAGATTGGTAAGAGAGAGTAAGAAGAGAGTGGATGAGGAATTTGGAAGGAATTTGAGTGTAAAGTGGAGGGACTGTAAGAAAATGTTCTGGAAAGAGGTGAAAAGAGTAAGACAGGGTGGAAGTGAAGTTAGCAGGGGAGTGAAAGATAAAAATGGTAGATTACTAGTGGAGAAGAGAGAAAAAGTGAGCAGATGGAGAGAACACTTTAAGGAATTGTTGAACATAGAGGATGAAAGTAATGCGAGTATAAGTGGCTGGGGAATGGCTGGGAGAAGGAGGGAGGTGAGAAGACAGGAAGAAATCAGTAGGATAGAAGTTGTGGAAGCAATGAAGAAAGTTAAATCGGGGAAAGCCCCAGGAATTGATGGAGTGTGTCGTGAAATGCTGAAGCATGGGGGAGAGGTAGTAGTAGAATGGATGTGAAGATGTGCAGATTGGCCTGGGAGGAAAGTAGAGTCCCGGAGGATTGGAAGTTTGGTATAATTATTCCCTTGTACAAAGGAAAAGGGGAAAAAGAAGTGTGTGGTAATCATAGGGGCATTTTTCTTCTTAGTATAATAGGAAAAGTTTATGGTAGGATACTTATTGACAGAGTTAGAGAAAGAACAGAGGAATTAGTTGGAGAAGAACAGGGAGGCTTTAGGAAGGGAAGAGGTTGTGTAGATCAGATACTCATTCTTAGATCTTTAGTGGAAAAGTTTCTAGAGAAGGGAAAGAAGTTGTATGAGGCTTTCATGGATTTGGAGAAAGCATATAACAGGGTGGATAGACAAGGATTGTGGAAAGTGTTAAGAATATATGGAGTAGATGGGAAGTTGTTGAATGCTGTGAAGAGTATGTACGATGGTGCGAAGGCTGCAGTGCATGTGGATGGTGAACTAATTGAATTTTTCTCTTTGAAAGTTGGGTTGAAACAGGGATGTGTCATGTTTCCATGGTTGTTCAATCTGTACATTGATGGGGTAATAAAAGAGGTACAAGGTAGGGTAGTGGATGTTGGAGTGGCCCTGGTGAGAAAGGATAGTGTTTGGAAACTCCCTGTACTGTTGTTTGCAGATGATACTGTGTTGTTGAGTGAAGACGAAGAGGAGCTGCAAGGCTTGGTGGATGAGTTTGGGAGAGTGTGTAAGAAATGGAATCTATTGTTTGTATCAGTCCTCTCTCTGTCACTCATACACATAAGAACAAACAGAAGAATGAGCAGTAAATGTTCACTAACTCTAAGGAGCAGAAATAACTGTGCTCAGTCGGTCTGAAATATACTGTTAAGAGTGATACCCAGCGAAGAATGTGGGACTGAATGCTAACCTACGAGAATATGTGGGACCAGTACAGTGAAGAGTTGTTCAGGGCCAGCAGCTATGAAAGCGATAATGGAATATATTATTGTTTGTATCAGTCCTCTCTCTTTCACTCATACACATAAGAACAAACGAAAGAATGAGCAGTAAATGTACACTTAACTCTAAGGAGCAGAATTAACTGTGCTCAGTTGGCCCAAAATATATTGGGAAGAGTGATACCGAACGAAGAATGTGGAACTGAATGCTAACCTACGAGAATATGTGGGACGAAAGAGTAATTTTTTTTCTGATTTAGCAAATACTGTACTCTTTTTCCATGTCGTCTTTTCAGATTGTAAAACCCCTAATCTTTCGTGTAAGCATACAGCCTAAAGACCATGGCAACTCAGTTTATATTCCTTTAGTTTGTCTTCTATATTTTTCTGACCATTTTGAGGGTGGTAAATTATGTTCTCTTGCTGAAAGAAACTTACTCAGAATTAAGGCGCATGTAACATAAGCATTTAAACATAGGCATGGAGTGAAGAGAACACCTGACTAATGGGATGGTAGAGTAGGGTCAAGTACACACACCAGTGACCTTTGTTCCCTTCCCGTAATTGTTTGCAGTTTTTTATAATGCCCTAACTCAACGTCTTTCACAGCGAAACAGCGAAGTGTTGTTCAAGGCCGGCAACGACGAAGGGGTTAATGGAATACTGTATGAAAAATTCAGAATGGGCGCGGTGCATAGCACCTCACTCGCTTGCCAAGAGAAAACGAAGTAACCCCTCTCTTGCAAACAATTTTCGTGCACTTCTCAGTTGAGTCCATGTCCCTCCTCTCCTCAGAGCCTCGCTGTACGTGAGGATATTTTCGCAGCCCTTCACCTTTTCGTATTGTTTCGCGAAACTGCATCATCTCCAGCATTAGGAGAGCCCGCTGGAAAGCAGCAGCAGCACCGTACTCTAATTCTGAAAAGGAAATTGGAAATTATAAGACCCCATGAGGAGGAGCAGGGAGTCTTGGAGATTGGGCGTGCTTTAGGCCTTGCTGTTTCCACCATTGGAACTGTGATGAAGTAAAAGGAGATGTACAAGAATATGGCCACCTTCTCTACAATTGTATACAGGTATTGCATACATCTTAATAGTTGGGGGTGAAGTTTAGGTGGGGGACACATCCCCCCATTTATATGTGTATTTCAGTGGGGAAAATCATTCTGATATACGAAATTTTGAATTACGAAAGTTTTTTTTGGTCTCTATCCCTGTTGTATATCAAGGACTCACTGTATGTATATATATACAGTATATATACAGTAATCCCACTAATATCCGAACATCCCCACTAACCGGCCATAATCGTCCCGGGATCCAACATTCCCAAAATGGTCCGAAAACCGCAAAAAATTCGGAAAAAAAAAAAAAAAAAAAAAAAATTCCCGCCCATAATTTGAACTTGCCGCGCGCGGCGCGGAACAGCTTTGTTGTGGCGCGTCATTCCTCCGACGTCCGATAGAGCGCCGCTGCATCCTCCCCACTTTCCGCCTGTCTCTCACCGCGAGTCCACACTCGTCGTCATGGCTGCCCACGTGCTCGCTTTTGTGGTGGTTCCTTACCTGCTGCAGGCACTCCTGCTGCTCTCGGGCTTCTTATTAGTGTGTGTGATGATGGCCCCTCCGCCTGAGAAGAGGAAGAGAGTGGTGTTGACTCTGGAGAAGAAATGAGAGATATTGGAGAAAGTAGATGTGGGGTGGTCTTCTTCCCACATCCTCCGCGAGTTCAACCTGGCCCGATCTACTTTGTTCGATATCAAGAGATCCCGAGACAAACTCATGCAGTACACGGCTAACTTCTCGTCAAGAAGCAAACGCAGCGTGGAGAGGAAGGTGATGTTTACTCCCAAGTTTGCTGAAATCGACGGCTCCACATTGATTTGGTATCGACAGCAACGTGCTGCTGGTGTGATGGTACGTGGAATGGAGCTGAAGGCTGCTGCTGAGAAGTTCGCCAGGCTTCACGACGCCCTAGACTTCAAGGCATCCGAGGGTTGGCTCTTCGCGTTCAAGTTACGGCATGGCCTTACCAACCGTAAAGCTCATGGCGAAGCTTTGGACGCTGATGAGGATTGAGTTGATGAGTTTCGGCACAAGGTGAAGGGCTTAATCGACAGGGAGGGCCTCACTCTCGGTCAAGTCTACAATGCTGACGAAACTGGTTTATTCTATCGCTCTTTGCCAACGAACACTCTAGCTGAGAAGACGGAGAAGCGTGTACCTGGCCACAAGCTTTCCAAGGAACAGGTATCTGCTTTGTGTTGTGCCACTGCTAACGGCATGCACCGGCTTAAGCCCGTTATTGTTGGCCGTGCAAAGCAGCCTCAGTGTCTTCATGGGGTGATGGATGTCCTTCCTGTCGTCTGGTACCATTCTTTGAAGGCATGGTTTACAGCCCAGATCTTCAAAGACTGGTTCCTCCGCCACTTCGTCAAGGAGGTCATCAGTTACCAGACAAAGACACTGGGAATCCCGCGCGACCAGGTAAAGGCCCTCCTTCTCCTCGACAATGCACCTGCCCACCAGTGCGACAAGGACTTGGTGGCTGAGAATGGCCGGATTAGGTGCATGTTTCTGCCACCTAATACGACTGTTCTCATCCAACCAATGGACCAAGGAGTGATCGTGGCAACAAAGCGCTTATACTGCCGGAAGTTCCTGGACGAGGTGATGGTTGTTCTCGAGGACAAGGACGAATGCAGGGAGGGACAGGACACGCGAGGCCAGCGGACTTTGGAAAACCTTCACCGCTACAACATCAAGTCTGCAATCTACAACTGGGCCAGTGCATGGAAGGAAGTCCCTGTCAAGACTCTAGAAAATGGTTGGTCTCGTCTGCTTCTCGGAACGGATGTGGAGTACGATTTTCTAGGGTTTGACGTGGATGACTTCCATGCACGGCTACGTACTGGTCAGTGATACTGGTCTGTAGTTGAGTGGATTTTGTCTATTTCCTTTCTTGAATAAGGGGACAATATTTGCTTTTTTCCAAATCTCAGGTAGTTTACCTTGACTCAAGGATTTCTTGAAAATTAAAAATAATGGTTTACTTAACACCTTTGCACACTCTCGTAATACCCAACATGAAATTTCATCAGGACCACTTGCTTTTCCTCTGTCTAATCTACTTAACTCCTCCTGTATTACTTTTTCTGCTATTTGTATATCTGGTATCATGTGTGTGTGTGTGTTTGTGTGTGTGTGTGTGTGTGTGTGTGTGTGTGTGTGTGTGTGTGTGTGTGTGTGTGTGTGTGTGTGTTTGTGTGTGTGTGTGTGTGTGTGTTCTGGAATAAGAGAGACACATGGCTATTTCTTCCCACAGAAATCTCAGCTACCGAAAGTACTGGAGTTATTGATGAACGAGAGCGTTGAGGTTGGACTGCGAAAAGTGGCATGGAACCAGTTGGCTTTCTTGTTGCAGGATCCAAAATTACATCAACCCTTCCTTAACCTCTGTTCTGTTACCTACCTCACCCAGAGTTTTGTAACTATGATGAAGGTAAAGTAGCTCTTTTATTCTTTACAGTCTGTGGTATTCTTAGTTGCTCTGTGTTGCAGGATCCAGAATTGTATAACCCTGCCATAATCTCTGTTCAGTTACGTACTTCACCTTGAGTTTTGTGGCTATGATGAAAACAAAGTGCCTATATTCTTGTGGTTGTGACCACGGATTCATCTGAATGAAAGTCAAGTGACTGTAGGCTGAAGCTGCCCTTTTCATGCATTATGTAGTCCCTCTTTCAGAGTATAGGGAGGCAGCTGAAACAACTGTGTACCTGGAGTGTGTGGATACCTGGTAGTATTGGTGTAACTAACACTACAGTGTAATGCACACTACTGCTTCAGTGTTATAAAATTATCGTTGCCTGAACTAACAAGGAATTCTGATTAAATGTTGTACTAAAAAAATAAAAATAAAATCCAGGGGGGTGGGGGTCAGTGCATGGCATAAAATTGCATCATTATCATCCACTTGTTGATCCCTAGCTTTCTCATTGTCCACTACACCACCTCCCTAGGGACTATGTCCAAGGCATTTTCTGAATCAGCAAAATCAAAGGGCAGCTCTCTTTTCATTCCTATATATTTTTCTTGAAGCTTTTGAACAGTGAATATGGCATCAGTGGTTCCTTTGCCTGGCATAAACCCAAACTGCATCTCATCAATATTCACTCCTTCCCCCTTATAATACTCTTCTAAGGCTCTTCATTACCTTGATTATCTGGTCCAAAAGTTTTATGCATCTATAATTTCCTCTTTCCATCCAGGCATTACTCTTCCCCTCATACACATTTACAGTCATTGTTCAGCCACTCATCTGGGACAACACACTTATATGTACTTAAATTTATCAAATAAGTAACTAACCCCACTCCGGTATCCCCTTAGGCCATCAGCATTTTAATAGCCAGTCCAGACACACCCACTACCCTCCTGAACTGCATCCTGCTTCTTGCCTGTCTCATAGTAGCAGCAGCAATCAAAGGCCAAAGGCCAAACACTGGATCCAACCACTCCTAACTTTCCCTATCTCAGTCAAGCTCTTCATTCAGCAACCAATCATAATGCTCTCTGAAGGCATCTTTAATATCCTCACTCTCCACCATTAC
Source organism: Coenobita brevimanus (assembly GCF_032717465.1). Classification (NCBI taxonomy): domain Eukaryota; kingdom Metazoa; phylum Arthropoda; class Malacostraca; order Decapoda; family Coenobitidae; genus Coenobita; species Coenobita brevimanus. Next base: position 34,868,588 of record NC_136967.1, read on the forward strand.
TTTTCCTGCATCAGTCTTGATACACTTCGCACCAATGATGTCCTTTTTTTCCCTCTTCATTTGATTTGCCACCAGAAATATCATATTCTTACTTTCAGTGCAGTATGGGTTACTCAGTGAAAGTCTCTGAGACTCATATTTTGCCATGGATACCTTCTTTCTAGTCCAACGCCTGGCAGCTAAGTATTCCTTTCTGTTACCGCCCCTTTTCTGTTTCCAGGAAAGGTCTTATTTTCTCCTTAACTCTTGCTTCTGCACCCTTATCCCACCATCATGTTACCTTATGTCTTGAGGGACCCCTTGTTCATCCACACACTGGATCAGTATCTCTAAAGAGATTCTTCTTGAGAGTTCTGTACTTTTCATTAACACTTCTTTCAACAGCACCTTGTTCAGCCATCACTCTACTGATGTTGCTATGGAAGGTATCCTGTATTGCATGGTTTTTATCCACACACTGGATCAGTATCTCTAAAGAGATTCTTCTTGAAAGTTCTGTACTCTTCATTAACACTTCTTTCAACAGCACCCTGTTCAGCCATCACTCTGCTGGGTTGATATAGAAGGCATTCCGTATTGCATGGTTTTTGTCCACACACTGGATCAGTATCTCTAAAGAGATTCTTCTTGAAAGTTCTCTACTCTTCATTAACACTTCTTTCAACAGCACCCTGTTCAGCCATCACTCTACTGATGTTGGTATGGAAGGCATCCTGTATTGCATGGTTTTCGACCCAAATCTTTTCCTCCTGAGTGCTTAGGTTTCCTTCTTCACCACCTGCTCCTTATGCATCATGTCACATATCTATCTGTCTATCTATTGCCAGATGCCTCAATCCCATTTGGGGTGGCCACAAACAAATCTCCTCCACGTCGCCCTGTCCCCCGCCATTTCACTGCCCTGCTCCCAACTCACACTCCCCTCTCTCATATACCTCTCCACCCCATCCCTCCATCTCATCCTTGACCTCCCCCTCCCTCTTCCCTCCTCCACCTCACTCACATACACTCTCTTCGTCAGTCTCTCACCCACCATCCTCTCCACATGGCCAAACCACCTCAGTGTGTTCCTCATAACGCTTCCCTGTTTCTTATCACTGCTTTCAAAGAACCAGCAACCTTTCTTCCCTACTGTACCCTTTCAATCACTTCACCCTTCAAACCTCCATCCTTACTCATCACACTACCCAAGTACTTAAACGTACTCACATTTTCCAATTCCTCACCATCCAACCTCACTGTACATTCACTGACTTCACCCCTCTCAAAGACCATCACTTTACTCTTCCCTTCATTCACCTTTAGATTCCTTTTCTTACATACTCTCCCAAACTCATCCACCAAGCCTTGCAGCTCCTCTTCGTCTTCACTCAACAACACAGTATCATCTGCAAACAACAGTACAGGGAGTTTCCAAATACTATCCTCTCTCACCAGGGCCACTCCAACATCCATTACCCTACCTTGTACCTCTTTTATTACCCCATCCATGTACAGATTGAACAACCATGGAGACATGACACATCCCTGTTTCAACCCAACCTTCAAAGAGAAAAATTCACTTAGATCACCATCCACACGCACTGCAGCCTTAGCACCATCATACATACTCTTCACAGCATTCAACAACTTCCCATCTACTCCATATATTCTTAATACTTTCCACAATCCTTGTCTATCCACCCTGTCATATGCTTTCTCCAAATCCATGAAAGCCGCATACAACTTCTTTCCCTTCTCTAGAAACTTTTCCACTAAAGATCTAAGAATGAATATCTGATCTACACAACCTTTTCCCTTCCTAAAGCCTCCCTGTTCTTCTCCAACTAATTCCTCTGTTCTTTCTCTAACTCTGTCAATAAGTATCCTACCATACACTTTTCCTATTATACTAAGAAGACAAATGCCCCTATGATTACCACACACTTCTTTTTCCCCTTTTCCTTTGTACAAGGAAATAATTATACCTGACTTCCAGTCCTCTGGGACTCTACCTTCCTCCCAGGCCAATCTGCACATCTTCCACATCCATTCTACCACTATCTCTCCCCCATACTTCAGCATTTCACCACACACTCCATCAATTCCTGGGGCTTTCCCCAATTTAACTTTCCTCATTGCTTCCACAATTTCTATCCTACTGATTTCTTCCTGTCTTCTCGCCTCTCTCCTTCTCCCAGCCATTCCCCAGCCACTTATACTCGCATTACTTTCATCCTCTATGTTCAACAATTCCTTAAAGTGTTCTCTCCATCTGCTCACTTTTTCTCTCTTCTCCACTAGTAATCTACCATTTTTATCTTTCACACCCCTGCTAACTTCACTTCCACCCTGTCTTACTCTCTTCACCTCTTTCCAGAACATTTTCTTACATTCCCTCCACTTTACACTCAAATTCCTTCCAAATTCCTCATACTCTCTCTTACTAATCATTTCACCTCTCTCTTTCTTTCTACATATAACTCTCTCTTCCGCCTCTCAACTTCTTCCATGCCCCTATTTCTCATCCATTCATTGTATGCTTTCTTCTTTTGTGCCACAGCCTGTCTCACCTCTTCAGTCCACCACGCTGTTCCGTGCACCCCCCCTCCGTCTTCTCTTCCTCCCTCACACCACATCACTTCTCTCCTATACTCTGCCTTTTTCTCATCCTCTTGTAACCTTTCCACTCACCTTCCAACTACTCTTCCCTGTCGTCTTTCCCTTCTTCTATTCCTCCATCTTACTTGGATCCTAATTCTGGCCACCACCAAGTAGTGGTCAGAAAGTCCACTCCCCCAACCTCTATAAGCTTTTGCATCCATTACACATCTTTGCATCCTTTCATCCACACACACAAAATCAATCATTGCCTTCCTTTCATTAAGTTCACCACCCACCCTTCTCATCACTCGCCATGTATACCGGTGGATCATTTTATGCCTGAAGAGGGTATTGGCTATCACCAACCCCCTCCCAGCACAAATGTCCACTAACGCACTGCCATTTTCATCTATCTCAGCAGGCACACCCCACTCACCAACTATTCCATCCACCTTCACATTCCCTACTTTACCATTCATATCACGGATCAAAAACACTCTCTCATTCCTTCCAAACTTTTCCATGCACACTTCCACATTTGTCCAGAACTTCTCTCACTCTGCTAGCACGATCTTGCGTTGGCGCATACACACACACAATCGCCCACATTTGTATTCCAACTTTCAACTTTACCCACACAATCCTTGACCCAACTGATCCATACTGTCTTATGCTCTTCTTCCATCTTTTACTCACAACTATACATACTCCTTCCTTTGCCCTCTCATTCTCACCTACTCCTGCACATATATCCCATCCAAACTCCCATTCTCTCACACTTTCTCCTCTCCATTTTGTTTCAGTTATTCCACATACATCCACTTTCGCACCCTCAAGCAACCATGTCACATATCAATACTGTAATTTGTGTTGCTGCCCACACTCTCTGCTCTTTCTAACTTTAACCAGCCTTCCTGACTGGAAACAGTCAATCTGGCCGCTCAACCCCCAGACTCATATGTAATCAACCCACTATCTCTTTACGTAAAATGCGTGTTGCACGCATTCTTGTTCATTGCCTCCCCAAATCTGAGTATCCTTTCTCCTTCCACATTCCATTTACCATACACACATTCCCCAGGTACACTTTCATATCCGTGAACTGCTTCACCCACATGGTGATGTAAGTCCCCTTCCAAATCTACAATCTCATCATCCCCCATAACACCAACCACACATAGCATGTCATCCCAGAATCTAATGTATCTTTTTCTGTATCATCCAAGCCAGCCTGGGGAGCATTTGCTGATATACCGTAAATTCCTTTTTTTTTTTTTTTTTTTTTTTTTTTTTTTTTACAGTCCTGCCCAGCAATCATCCTTCATGATAGTCATCTTCATCTAACTTCCTGTCTACAGTAGACATCCACCTCCCATGCTGTATAAAGCCATGTGATAGTAGCACTTTAAACTACAGTATTCCTTAAGTAGTATGAGTCAGGTTTTCAGTGGCTTTAACCCCTTAACCGCGGGGCGTCACTTTCGTGATGCTTGGGAGCAAGGGATCATACCGCGGGGCGTCGATTTTGTGATTTTGTGTTATTTTGAATTCACCCGGGCTTCCAAGTGGGGACTTGTATCATCTATCAGTACTGCCAATGTCCAACACTAGTCAGCACTCCTAATCTCATCTGTACTCCCATCCATTGTTGACAATTTAGCCATTTCTCCCCGTTCTTGACTCCCCTCCCTACCCCCCCTCCATTACCCTATCCTCTCGCCTGCCCGGCCGTGCTACGCTAAGTAAATCTTCCCTGGAATTTTTCACTGATTTCATCCATTGAAATAAGCCCTATGCCCTATTCTTATACCAAATAATATATACAAGAAAGAAATAAGGTAAGTGAGAGTGCCATACACCTGGAATTGGCTAATTATCACCTGACAACACCTCACGTGCACTCATTCGCTAATTTTCGCTGTTTATTTCCCCTTGAAATATGCCGTATAATCTATTTTCGTAATAAGTATACATATAAGGAGGGAAGGGAGAAGCCTAAGTGATATTTACATTCACCTGGAAGTACCTAATTTATAATGTATTGTCTAGATTTCCTGCCAATCATTTCACTGCTATATATAGCTGTTTCAAGGGGCTAACATTGGTAGTAATGAATTTCCCTAGGTAGGCCACCACCCCAGCCCACCCTTATCAGTTCACTCTCATCTTCTAACGTGGAGGTATGTCAGTTCGCTCTTGCTAGCTTCAGGGACTTTTCACCCCCATGCAAAGGGCCCTGTGACCTTTACCCCCTACTAAACCTCGTGTGGAAAGAGGTAAAGAGCTGACAATTGATAAAAGAGTGACTACGATCTTTCTATTGAGTAAAACAGTGCAAGTGGAATTGTAAATAATGTGTAAACAGCAAGTGAAAGTAATGATTGTAAATATACATGAACAGTGGAAAATATTTTTATAAGTTACTTCAAGTGACAGTGCATAACACAGTATAAATAAAACAGAAATGTAAATAATGTAAATAAGATAGAGAACGTAAATAGAAATGTAAATGAGTAGTATTATAAGAATACGAGTATATACCCTAGGAGTAATGAAAGTGAAAGTTTCACTCTAGCATGTCTGAATACTATGAGTTATGAGAGTGAAGATGAAAGTGACATTCACTCTCAATGCTAGTATACAGGACGAGAAAGTGAATGCTACGTATTTTACTGAAAGAAATTGAATGCCTACAGTGACAATAAACTAATACTACTGAAGGAAACTTATGGATAAAGACTCTAGATATATATGTGTTATATAGTAATAGAAATATAAAGTGTGAGGGGTTTTATGAATAATAAATGACAGAGTACCAAGAGCGAACTAGCGCAAGTGCGACAGTCATACGCACTCGTAATTTTCATTGCTTTCACAGTGGGTTTTTTTTTGGGGGGGTATGGATCCCAAACTACTTGAAAATCATAGAGTAGTGTTTATAGTGTTAATATCTGGCTGTGGTAATCATATTACGGGTTGTCGGGAAGTGTAAAGTGGAGTGTTCATTGCCCAACTTCAGAGGTCTCCACAAGTCCTACAGTAACAGACGAAGGCTCAACAAACATTCCAGGAGAAAACTGAAGGTATGTGCCATAAGCATATTTACTTTTAATATTCTAGAACTAATAACTGATTTTTGGCAAATATTTTTTGAGAGTCTGTCGGAGCCCAAATAACCCCGCGGCACACGCAAAACATTGGTAAACATGCCCGCGGTGTAGGGGTTAATGATTAGGGATTAAGCGTTTCTCATTTCTTTGGGAATACAGTCAAACTCTTACTTACAAACGATTGACTTATGAAAAATCCACATATATGAAAAAAATTGTGTGTGTGTGTGTGCGTGCGTGTGCATGTGTGTATATTTACCTTCAGTGGATTATCAAATTTCGATGGGGATATGTACCAAAAAACCGCATCAAAATTGAAAACATCGAAATTTAAACTGAGCATCTTATGGGAAAAATTAGTTTGGGTTTGGGGCCTCTGAACCTAACTACCTAAAATCATGATTTTTTGCCCACACCCCCTGTAAACTTTATGAACTATAATTGTGGTTATGTAACTGTAGTTCTGCATTGTATTGCCATACTGTCAGCAAGTGTATACATGGTGTATTTCTCCCCTTTCCTGTATTGCCATTTCTCCTTTGGCTGCTAAGATTTAGAGGTGCCAGGCTGCTCTTGTCCGTTACCACTGCTACCCGAAGAACCACTCTTGCTTGCCATCTTGAAATAGGTAAGTTGCGGCGACATTACAAAGAAAATGCAACAACTAAACTGCAGTGAAATGGATGTCCACATATGGAAGGTACAGGCTGAAAGTGCAGCACTTGGCTCTAGAGGGCTGGCTGCTGGCAGGACAGTTGCAAGATGGCCGCCAACAATAGAGCATTGCTTTGCACAGGGCTTGTTGTTGTTGGTGCCTACTCCCATCCGGGAGCTCTTGTCCTTAAACAACATGACTATTTTTTTTCTCAGTCTCTATTGTTCATTTCTATGTTTGCTCCTTATATTCATAATTACCGTACTTCTCTTCGTTTCAGTATTCTGTCTACTGTACAGTATTTGCCACCACCTGTAATTCATTTTGTTTTAGTATTTCTACTATTGATTCTCTTCCTTTAATTTCTCTTGTTATATCTTTGAGTTACTGAAGTATTGGTTAATTAATAGTAAGTTCATGCCACGTGCCAACGGCCATGCCATGTTGAGTACACCGCTTCCCATCTGATCAGCGAAGTTAAGCAACGTTGGGTCTGGTTAGTACTTGGATGGTTGACCGCCTGGGAACACCAGATGATGTTGGCATCCCTACGTGTCAAGTGGGTTGGTGGAGGATTAGTGCCCCTCCCTGTAAAACAATTAACTCTAAGCCCTTGGCCACCCCATTTGGGATACATGGCATCTGGCATATTTATAGAATGACGGGGAGTTGTCCAGGGTGCGAATTTTCCTGACGGGAACTCGTCCATGTTTTGACGGGGAACTATCTGAAGGGCGAATTGACTTGATGGTGAATTGTCTCGGAACCATATCATCACATGCTTCATGTACTGCATGAATAAATGATGTTGATTTTCATTCTCTTCTTGACAGATGTCACATACGTTATTAGGTTTGGCTCATACTTTTTCTTATAGTTTTCCTTCACTTCTAGCATTTGGGTTTGCATCAAAAATATTATCTTTGCTTGTTTTGGTTGGAGTTTGGCCCTAAGAGCACATGTCACATCCGATATTAGGTTAGGTTCATTCTTTTTCTTATAATTTTCCTTCACTTCTAGCATTTTGGTTTGCATCAAAAATATTATCTTTGCTTGTTTTGGTTAAAGTCTGGCCCTGAGAGCAGCGAAATACGCGACTTTGCATCGAAAAAGTAAGGTAGGCAGACCACTCCAAAATGTTTCGAAATTTGATTCATCGAATTCTAAACTGTTGAAATCTGAGATTCCACTGTAGTTGTATTTACCTAGTTGTGATATACAGGAAATGAGCTACGCTCGTGGGGTCCCGTCTCTTTTTCTCATTAAGCCATACAGGTAACTCGCACGGAACACGATCTCACGGAACGCGCTCGCAATTATACATGGTAAGGGCTGGGATACATATAAGACAACGTAAGATTAAAAAACCATTATGAAAACTACAAATTAATGCAGGAGAGGCCTTTGAAAGATCAAATCCTCGAACGTCACCGCAGCGCGCAGTTTGTTTTGATTACGTGACGATCTAGGCGGGAAATTATTCAGTGAGTGAGACATTCCCGAGTACAGTAGCACAGTATTTGTAAGTTAAATATTTACAGTACTGTACTGTTCTGGTAAGTTTATGTGCAACTTAAAGTACTATTAAATAACGTTAAAGCAAGAAATAAAGTCTTATAACCAGTTTACCTGATAGGCTTCAGAATATTGCCTTTTTTATTTGTTCGTTTTTTCCACAATACTGTACAGTATTTGTAAGTTAAATATTTACTGTTCTCGTATGTACTGTACTTGTAAGCACTTAAATAAAGTTAAATCATTAAATAAAGCCTTGTAACCAGTTAACCCGAATTATATGATTACCCATGATTGGTGTCAGAATATTGCCTTTTTTGTTTGTTCGTTAAACTCTTACTGTACGGCTTTCTACAGTACTGTATTTGTAAGTTAAATATTTACTGTTCTGGTATGTACTTGTAAGCAATTAAAGCATTAAATAAAGCCTTGTAACCAGTTAACCTGATTTATATGATTACCTATGATCGGCGTCGGAATATTGCCTTTTTTGTTTGTTCGTTAAAGACTTATCTATCCATCTATCTACTGCCAGACGCCATAATCCCGTAAGGGGTGGCCATTTGACTTTGAGTTATTTGTTTTACAGGGAGGGACACTAACCCTCCACCAACCTACTTGTTGACACGTAGGGAATTAAAGACTTATAATAAAAGAAAAATACAGTTTTGTCTTGGTATCTTTACCTATTTGCTCAGGTTTGCTGTATTGGTTTGGATCATTTGATGCAATGCAACTTGTAGAAAACTGTGAATAAACTTTCGGGAAGTGAACGAAAATCTGGGACATGAGACTGACCTTGACTTCACCCTCTCATGTATCATCTGTCAGTTCACCACCTGCTATCGTGATGAGTGGGTGTACGATTTTTTCGCTCGTGGCCATGCCTAACTACGCATAGGTACACCCATTATCTCGACCCAGACAGAAAATACAATCTTTTTCCTCCCTTGCAAAACACAAACAACCACCCTGTTTATGAGACAGCAATATATATTGCGAAAATAACAAGGTAAAATGATGAAGATGAACGTAAAATGATAGAGAAAGATGAACATGTTATGACAGAAGAAGTACGTTTTCCCCGTCTGTAAACGTATTTATTTCTGCTTTGTATCTGTATTCGTAATAATTACTTATTGTTAGTTCTGAAACTGCATTACGATTCTATTTTTAGCCATTCTCGTGGTGTGGGAGCTGGAAGTTGTGACACAACTTCCTTATTGCTAATCGGACTGACCCTCCACTTTATTCTCCCGTGGCAGAGTCTAGCCTTGGAGGACGTGCAGTTTTCTCATTTAGGACTGAAAATTCAACTCTTTCGCTCCCTTTTCCAAGCATGGGCACAACGATAACCTAAAAAATAACTCGAAACTACCATAAATATATATCAAAAAGGTGAAAATGTATTCATAACATTTTTTTTTTTTTTTCAGCCATTCTTAACAGATTATGTACTGAAATCATTCGATATCACAGTACTGCACTTCTAAGTTAAATATGTACTGTTCTGGTATGTACTTGTAAGTTAAAGCACTGGTACCAGTTAACCTGATTTATATGATTACCTATGATTGGCGTTGGAATGTTTCCTTGTGTTTATGTACAGTATTTGTGTGTTGAAGTTTTGCTCTGGAGTACTGTATTTGTGAGTTATAACATTAAATAAACCTTCTAACCACTTAAAGTGCTTTCTAGTGATTACCAGTGACAGATAACAGCAAAACAACACATTTGGGGGGTCTAGGGAGCAAAATAAGGAGTAGTTTAAATATACGCGATTTCGCACCTAACACGGCACGGTAGGAACGAAACCCACGTGTTCCGTGCGAGTTACCTGTATTTTGCTTTGAACTCGTTTAAGTTTTTAGACTGGACGATCTCTTTGTCCAGGCTTTTCCACAGGTCTTTGCATCTATATGGAAAGCCATATATCTTGATATCCTTCAAACAACTTTGCTTTTTCAATTTCATTCCATGTCCTCTTGTTGCTCTCCCATCCCATACAAACAGATAATTTTTATCGATTTTATCTAGTCCCATAATGGCCCTGAACACAGCAATCATGTTGCCCCTCTCTTTTCTTTCTTCTAGGGAAGGCAGGTCTAGCTTTTCCAGCCTCTCCCCGTAAGACAGATCTGCCAGGATGGGGACCATTCTCTCGATCTTATTTATATCTTTCTTCTTGTATGGGGACCACACTACTGCCGCATATTCCAACCTGGAGCGGATCATGGCCACTATCAGTTTTTTCATCATTTCCTCATCCACGTAATGGAATGCCACTCGTATGTTAGTCAAGAGATTGTACGTCTCTAAGTATCTTGTTAATGTGTTTTTCCGGTGACAGACTATCCTGGACCAGCACCCCCAAGTCCCTCTCTTCTCTCACTCTTTTGATTGGTTCATTACCCATCATGTAATGCAGTGATGGCCTCTTGGCACTCTTACCCGTGTCCAATATTTTACATTTTTTTGCGTTAAATTTCATTTCCCATGTGTAGCTCCAATCATGGATCCTATTCAGGTCTTCCTGCAGCATTTTACAGTCTTCCTCGACTTCTACTGTCCTCAGGATCTTTGCATCATCAGCAAACAGACTTACATAACTGTTCATTCCATCTACCAAATCATTTACGTAAATCAGGAACGTTACTGGCACTAACACTGAGCCCTGTGGTACTCCACTTGTTACTTCCTTCCATCTGGACATCTTGTCCTTTATTACTGTTCTCATTTGTCTGTCTCTCAAGAAGTCTCTCATCCACTCCAGGACGTTTCCCTTCAGTCCTCCTATGTGTTCCGATTTCCACATTAGTCGCTTGTGGGGTACCTTGTCAAAGGCTTTCTCCAAATCTAGATACACACAATCCACCCAGCTGTCTCTCTTCTGTAGCACGTCAACCGCTCTTGAGTAAAAGCTCAACAAGTTGGAAACACATGACGTTCTACTTCTGAATCCAAACTGCCTCTCAGCCAATATGTTCATCTCCTCCAGTTATTTTATCCATCTGTCTTTCAGGATTCTCTCACACAATTTTGCAACTATGCTGGTCAGGGAAACTGGTCTATAATTCAGGGGTTCTTCCTTGTTTCCTCCCTTATATATTGGTACCACATTGGCCCTTTTCCATTCCTGAGGCACTTTCCCTTCTTTTAGAGAACACACAATGAAATCGTGAATTTTATCCGCCAGTTGTTCTCTGCATTCTTTCAGTACCCAGGTAGAGATTCCATCTGGTCCTGGGGCTTTACTTACATCTTGAGTTTCCAGTAATTTATACACTTCCTGCACTTCCACTTTTTTGTCTTGTATCACTATATTTCTAGTCACACCCTCCCCCTCCACAAAATCCCTTTCTTTAGCGAAAACCAATTGGAAACATTTGTTCATTACAGTATTTCAGTTTGCATTGCCACATCTTTGTAGACCTCTCCATCTACTTTCAGTTGGGTGATACCTTCCTTTGTTTCAATTTGCCATTAACAAATCTATAAAACAATTTGGGTTCTTCCTTACATTTGTCAATTATATCTTTTTCAAAGTTCCTTTCTTCCTCTCTTCATATTCTTGTATATTCATCCTTTGATTTATTATTACCTCTCTTTCTCCATTTGTTCCATGCCATGTCCCTTTCTTTTTTTTTGCTATCATGCACCTTCTTTTAAACCAATCCTTATTCCTGTTTTCTTTCGCACTTACTCTTGGAATATGTTTCTCCACTCCCAAATTATAGAGGTCTAAAAAGATATCCCATTTCCTCTGCATCTCTCATGTTTGTCTGTATTTTCTCCACTTTGCATTTTCGAAAAATTTCCTCAATCCTGTAAAGTTTGCTTTCCCATAGTTGTATCTTCCCTGCCCATAAAGCTCATCTCTTGGCACCATGTTTCCTTTTATCATCTGGAGGAGTAGACTGCAGCATCAGTCGAGCAGGGCAGTACTCCCGAGGTGGATGGAAAGCTGATGACAGGGAGTGCTGGAGCTCCCGTGTCATCAGCCCTCAGGACTAGTTCCTGACCATCCCCCTTTGCTGAACTTTTTCAGTGTCTCAGTTACACAGAGAGTAGGCCAGCGTGCTCTCCAGTACAAATTTCTCTAACTATCTACACCAAACTACATCTACAGTACACACTACACTTAAAAAAAAAAAAAAAAAATGGCGTCTCTTCACCAAGCCTCGGAGTCCCCAGGGGGGGGGACCATAAATGCCCCCACCATCCGCCCCTCTCCCGGTGACAACTCGAGGTGCCTGGAACCACTGTCTGACTCTCTTCTTCTTCATTTCTGCAACATTCACAGCCTTTCCTCTAACTTTCGCTCTGTTGAGCACCACCTCTCCTCCTCTAAACCTCACCTTCTTTTTCTAACGGAGACTCAGCTGTCTGAGGCAACTGACACAAACCCTTTTCTGTATCCTCCTACTTTCTCTATACTCATTTCAAAGCCAAAGGTGGCTGTTGTGTATATATTCACAATGACTTATCTTGCTCTCGTGTTCCTGAACTCGATTCTTCTGAGTTCTCTACACTCTGGCTTCGGCTTTCCTGTCATTCTCTGACTAAATATATCTGTGCTGTTTACTTATCCCCTAATTCTACTGACTATCAAAAATTCTTCGACTATCTTACTTCTACGATGGAACACATTCTATCCATTTCTCCTTTCTCTGAAATCTCCATTCTAGGAGATTTCAATGTTCACCACCACCTTTGGCTCTCCTCTCCTTTCACGGATCCACCTGGTGAACAAGCCTACATCTTTTCTATCCTTAATGACCTAGAGCAGCTTGTACAGCACCCTACCCGTATCCCTGACCGCCTTGGAGAGAGCTCCAACATACTTGACCTCTTCCTCACAACTAATCCTTCTGCTTACTCTGTTAATCTTTTCTTTCCGTTGGGCTCCTCCGATCACAACCTTATTACCTTAACCTGTCCTGTCACTCCGGTACGGCCTGTGGACCCTCCAGGGAAACATTGTCTGTGGCATTTTGGAGCCGCGGACTGGGAGGCCCTCAGGCAGTACTTCTTTGATTTTCTCTGGAATGATTATTGCTTCCATGGCCGGGAGCCATCTGAGTGTGCATTGCACATTACGGAGGTTATTCTCTCAGGCATGGAAGCATACATTCCTTTCTCATATCCTTTGACTAACGCAAGAAAGCCTTGGTTTAATCACGCTTGTTCTAATGCTGTCCGCAACAAGGAGAGGGCCTACAAAAGGTACCGGAGCCAACCCACCCCTGAATCACATCATCTTTACGTTTCTGCCCGGAATCGTGCTAAGTCTGTTCTTCGCTCTACAAAAAATAATTTCATCCATACTAAATGCTCTCAACTCTCCAACTCGAATTCTTCCCGCTCCTTCTGGCACCTTGGCAAAAATCTTTCTAACAACTTTACCTCATCATCCTTCCCTCCTCTTTTCTACTCTGATGGTTCTGTAGCTATTTCTTCTACTGATAAAGCAGATCTCTTCGCACAGACTTTCTCCTCCAATTCCACCTTAGACGATTCCGGTGCTGTTCCTCCATCACTTCCCCCCTCTGACTTCCTCTTGGCTGACATTAAAATTTCTTCAGTTGATGTATTTTCTGCCATCACTGGCCTCAGTACTAACAAGGCATATGGGCCTGATGGAGTCCCTCCTGTTGTTCTCAAGAACTGTGCTTCTGTGCTTACACCCTGCCTAGGCAAACTCTTTTGCCTTTGTCTGTCAACTTGTACCTTTCCTTCTTGCTGGAAGTTTGCTCTCATTCAGCCAGTCCCAAAGAAGGGTGACCACTCCCAACCTTCCAACTATCGTCCAATTGCTTTAACGTCCTGTATTTCAAAAGTTTTCAAGTCAGTTCTCAATAGAAAAATTTTAAGGCATCTTTCCTATCACAACCTTCTTTCCGATCGTCAATACGGGTTCCGTCAGGGACGCTCCACTGGCGATCTTCTCACCTACCTTTCAGACTCCTGGTCATCCTCCTTTCGGGACTTTGGCGAAAGCTTTGCCATTGCACTTGACATCTCAAAGGCTTTTGATCGAGTCTGGCATAAATCTTTAATTTCCAAACTGCCCTCCTACGGTTTCTATCCTTCTATCTGTGCCTTCATCGCTAGCTTCCTTTCTGGTCATTCTATAGCCGCTGTTGTAGACGGCCATCGTTCTTCTCCTAGATCTATCAACAGTTGTGTTCCTCAGGGCTGTGTCCTATCACGAACTCTCTTCCTTTTATTCATCAATGTTCTTTAAGCTGTACATCTAACCCTATCCACTCATACACTGATGACTCTACCCTTCACCTTTCCATTCGGTTCCCGCAATGCCCATCTCAACAGTTACTTCAACAAATAAGGGATGAGGCTATGGCACACCTAATGTCTGACTTGGCTCGTATCTCTGACTGGGGTAAAAATAATATGGTTGTTTTTAATGCATCTAAGACTCAGTTCTTACACCTATCAACCCGACAAAATCTTCCACAGGTATACCCACTAATGTTTAATAATATTCAGCTTAATCCTGCATCATCCTTGAACATGCTTGGGGTTTCATTTACTCGGGACTTATCTTGGAAAGATCATATTACATTTCTTGTAAAATCTGCTTCCAAGAGATTGGGTGTGCTAAGCCGACTCTGCTCTTTCTTTACCCCTGCACAATTGTTGACTCTATACAGGGGTTTTATCTGCCCCTGTGTGGAGTACAACTCTCATGTGTGGGGAGGCTCCCCACATACAGCTCTTCTCAATAGGGTGGAGTCAAAGGCTTTTCATCTCATTAACTCTCCTCCTCTTACTGACTCCCTTCAACCTCTGTCTCTTCACCGCACTGTTGCATCTTTATCTCTTTTCTATCGCTACGTTAATGGTCACTGCTCCTCTGAACTGTCTGCTTGCATTCCTCCACCTCTACGACGGGCGCGTAGCACCCGTCTGGCAGCAAACTCTCATCCCTTTTCTGTCCAACTCTCTAATGCAAGAGTTAACCGTTCCTCCCAGTCTTTCATTTATGCAACAGGTCAGCTCTGGAACTGTCTCCCTCTGTCTGTATTTCCTGCTGCCTATGATCTCCAGTCTTTCAAACGCATTGTGTCCAGGCATCTCAAAATGATCGGATCTTGAATTTTGCCCTCTATTGTATTTTGTTTTTCTCTTGGAGGGAACTGTTACTGCGGGCTCATGGCCTTTGGTTCCTTTTTCCTCACATAAAAAAAAGAAGAAAAAAAAAAACATTGAGCATGTTTTCTATTGGGAATTGATAATTTAAATTTTTAACTACGTCAGGTTCTTTAGTTAGTAGTAAATCTAATCTTGCTCGCATGTCATCTCCTCTGAATGTAGTCTCTTCTTTGACCCATTGGGTCATAACATTATTCATAGCAATATGTAACAGTATAGTGCCCCAGGAATCTTTATTGCTTCCCGTGTCCCATTCCTCCCAGTTCACCTCTTTACAGTTAAAATCCCCCATCATAATTATGTTATTGCTTTTTTCAGTCACTTTCTTGAGATAGCTAACCATGTCTGATAACATCTGATAATCGTCGTCCTTCCATGCCTTGTCCTAGGGGGAACGTATACCACTGTAATGTCTCTTTTGCCGTTCTCTCTGGTTTCTAGTTTCATATTTATCGTTTCAGCCTTGCCCTTTCCTAGTTCCACATTTTCCACACTGATGTTATTCTTCACTGCTATCATCACTCCTCCTCCCATTTTTTCTTTTATGTCTCTTGTCCACAGTTTGTATTTGCCATCTCCCATATGGATTTCAATATCCTCTCTTAACTTGGTCTCTATAAAGCACATAATATCTGGTTCATGTGTCCTCAAGTAATCGTTGATTTCTAACCTTGCCGATATTAAACCATCAACATTAGTATATGCCACTTTCCAACTTTTTTCACTGTCTTTTATTCCGTCTTCTTACCCTTTCTCCGCCAGTACCACTTCCTCAGTTTCTGATCCATAACTCTCCAATAGAACATTGTCTTCTCTTTCTCCGTTCTCTGTTCGTTTTTTGCCTATGCTTCCGTTAATAGCTCCTTTATCTTAGCTTATTCGTCCTCATTTGTGTGTCTCCTTATCTAAACATTCTTGAGCTCTTCCTTTTCTGATAATTTCCATGTTCTGTTGATAATTTCATTTACCATTGCTTGAGACAAACTTTACTTTAAGTGGCCTCGCCCCTCCTTCCTTGTACTTTCCCAGCCTAAACACTTCTTCAATCTCTTCTTGAGCGTCATTGGTACCTTCCATAACTATTGATACTATCTCTTTTGCCTAATTAAGTTCTTCTTTTTCCCTTTCTGACCTTACTGTCATCCGTTTTTCTTTTAATCCTGAAATTATCACGCATTTTTTCTTGTCTGCTACATCCCTGACTGAAGATTCTCTACATCTTAGTACCCTAACCACTTCCTTTTTCATCTTCCCTGCTTTGTTGTTCTATAATCTCCTTCAGATTTATATTTCCTTCCTCCTGGTTTTTACTCCACCCTTTGTGCTGCTCCATGATTTCCTTAATATGTTCATCATGCATCCTTGACTTTGATTCATGCTTATCTAGTTTACTCTTCACCCTGTCCCTTTCTTCTTCCAACCTCTTATTTTCTCACTTGAGCCGTTTTATTTCGTTTGAGGCAGATTCATTACTCAATTTTAATTCTGTAACTTGTCTTTCTTGTTCAGTACTGCATGTACAGACGTTATCCAACGTGTTCCGAAGTATCTTAATCTCTCTATCCTGCTCTAAGGTCTGTTCCTGTAACTCTAATTATTGACCATTCCTTCCTTAATTCCTGGACATTCCTCACTGCCATTTTCTCCACTCCTGGAACTCTTGTTTGATTCAGTTTAACACTACTTCACCCTTATCCTTGTTGGTAAAGCCCTCAAACTCGCCTCCATCAGGTGTAAACAAAGAGCTACCTCCTTCCTCCATGATGCAACCTACGAAAACTTTACACTTTCACTGTATTTTGTATTCTTGTTGGACCAAAATCTGCATTTTTTTCATTACTATGATATGGGACCACCATTCAGGTATTCATTTACATAATCACAATAGGCTGGGTTCCATTTTGCTGCTGGTTCAGCAATTAATTCCCCACAATCCACAAGGAGCTCCGTTTCCGTTGGCAACCTGTGTGTGTGTGTGTGTGTGTGTGTGTGTGTGTGTGTGTGTGTGTGTGAGGTCAGTCATAGCAAGGAAAGATGAAGTCAGGTGAAGACACTGACTAGGAGGTGAGGTGATAATTGCAGTTCAAGGAAGGGTAGGGGATAGTTGGAGGACTGGAGACAATAATGGGCTTTAATCTGCGAGAGAGAGAGAGAGAGAGAGAGAGAGAGGATAGCACAGAAGTAGGTATGGAGTAGAATGGTGATGGGGTAGAGGGAAAGAACTTTGTGACCTCAGTAATTATGGGATTACGGTTGGGTTGGAGAGGCGAGAGAGAGAGAGAGAGAGGATAGCATAGAAGTAGGTATGGTGCAGAAAGGTGATGGGGTAGAGGGAAAGAACTTTTGTTACCTCAGTAATTATGGGATTAGGGTTGAGTTGGAGAGGAGAGAGAGAGAGAGAGAGAGAGAGAGAGAGGATAGCATAGAAGTAGGTATGGAGTATAAAAGTGATGGGATAGAGGGAAAGAACTTTGTGTTCTTAGTAATTGTGGGATTAAGGTTGGGTTGGAGAGACAGACAGACTGACACAGACGGACAGACAGACAGACGTATGTATGGAGTATAAAGGCTAAGGAGAAGAGAGAAGAACTTTGTGACCTCAGTAATTATGGGATTGGAGTTGGGTTGGAAAGAGAGAGTAAGAAAGAGAGATGGACTCATGAAAATAACAATTTACAAAAGACCTTTAAGAACCAATTACAGTAATCCCTATAATACCCTGACGCCCAATTCCCGGACACCCTAATTCCTCGACATTTTGGGCCCGGGCCTTCGGAACCCAAAAATGGGCAAAAAAAAGTAAAAAAGAAAAAAAAAATCCTATATTTTTTTCAACCCTACTTTGAACTTGGTGCGCGGTGCCGAACAGCTGTGTTTTCACATATGGTGGAGCTGCCCCCTGCTTTCTCCCCTCCACAGTTCCCGCCTAACTACCATCATGACTAAATGCTTGTTGCAATGGCTGCTGCACGTGCTTGTTTTTGTGAGTAAACATTGAATAAACTGCAATACCTTACCACTAGCCCACATGAGAATTTACAGTGGTGTGCTGTGTTAAGAAATTAGAATTCGGAGTGCAAAGGATTAAATGCAGAGTGCAAACTGTCATGTTGCAACTGGTGTGGCACAATTAAGAACAGAATGTAGTGTTAAACAGTTAAAATTCACAGTGCAAAGGATTAAGTGCAGTACAACACTGGATTACTGTACATGCTTCAAGAGCATTTTCACCACTGCCAGAGCCTTAGTGAAGGTGGGTTAATTTTCATGACAGCCATGGACATGTTGTAAGTACCCTGTACACTGGTAACTATTTTCCTTACTCATTTCTGATTCCTCATTCTCGGGTTCCTTTTCATTTATTTCTTGCATTCTGTCCCTTATTTATGTGAATAGGGTCTTAAATAGATGCTGTACATGTCCAGTAGGGAGTTATGTAGGTGGTTTTCGAGTTAGGTTGGGTTAGGGTCCATAAATACCTGTCCAGGAGGCATTTTCCCGATTTCTGGACAAACCCAATTTCCAGACATGCCCTGGGCTCTATTCCGTCGGTTATTGGAAGGATTATTGTACTTTTGTAAGTTGCGGACTGCCTGTACTTTTAATTTTCATACCTCATTCCCTCCCTTCCAATAACCATGTTCCTTAATTGGCATTATCTTATAACAGGTAATCAGTATGAATATTTCAATGATAGATCATGTGCAATGGAGGGAGAATAAGAAAGTGTTTTGGAGGGAGGTAAAGAAAGTAAGACAGTGTGAAAAAAGAAATAGTACAAGAGTGAAAGATGAGAATACTGTAATAGATTGTTGGTGGAGAAGAGAGAGAAAATGAGATGGAAGGAGCACTCTGAGGCTTTGTTGAATGTAGAGAGTGACAGCAGTGCGAGTATAAATGGTTGGGAATGGCTAGGGGAAGAGATGAGAGGAAAGAGGAAGAGATCAGTAGGGCAGAAGTAGTTGAAGCATTGAAGAGGATCAAGATGGGAAAGGCCCCAGGAATTGATGGAGTGCGTGGTGAAATGCTGAACTATGGGGGTGAGATTGTTGTAGAGTGGATATGGAAGTTTTGTAGATTGGCTTGGGAAGAGGGAGGGGCTCCAGAGGACTGGAAATCAGATATAATTGTTCCTTTATACAATGGAAAAGGGGAGAGAGGAGTATGTGGTAACCATAGGGGTATTTGCCTTCTTAGTGTGATTGGAAAAATGTATGATAGAATACTCATTGATAGAGTTACGGATATAACAGAGGAGCTAGTTGGCAAAGAACAAGGGGGATTCAGGAAGGGAAAAGAGTGTGTAGATCAGATATTTGTTCTAAGATGTTTAGTGGAGAAGTATCTAGAGAAGGGAAGGAAAGTGTATGCTGCCTTCAAGGACTTGGAGAAAGCTTATGACAGAATAGATAGGCAAGGTATGTGGAAGGTATTAAGAGTACATGGAGTGGAGGGGAAATTGCTGAGTGCTGTGAAGAGTATGTATGAGGGAGCTATGGCTACGGTGCGAGTGGATGGTGAGCTGAGTGAGTTCTTTGACCTAAATGTGGGGCCGGAACAGGGATGTGTGATGTCTCCATGGCTGTTTAATATATACTTGGATGGGGTTGTAAAGTAGGTGCAAGGTAAGGCAATGGATGTGGGGGAGGCTCCAATGAATGAGGGTAAGGTGTGGAAGATTCTAGTGTTGCTGTTTGCTGATGATACAACATTGTTGCATGAAGATGAATGGGAGTTGCAAGGTTTGGTGAATGAATTTGGGACAGTGTGTAGGAAGAGGAATCTGAAAGTTAATGAAAACAAGAGTAAAGTTGTGGTGTTTGAGAGGAATGAAGTCACAGAATGCACAGTGAGGTTGGATGGTGAGGATATGGAGAGTGGGGATGAAGTGCTTTTTTTTTTTTTTTTTTTTTTATGCGAGGAAGAAGGAACCAAAGGCCATGCACCCATTATTATTGTTCCTTCCAAGAGGAAAAACAAAATACAAGAGAGCCAAATTCAAGATCCGGACATTTTGAGATGTGTTGACACACTGCGTTTGAAAGATTGGAGATCATAGGAAGCAAGAATTACAGACAGAGGGAGACAGTTCCAGAGTTAACATGTTGCATAAATGAAGGACTGGGAGTAATGGTTAACTCTTGCATTAGAGAGTTGGACAGAAAAGGGATGAGAGTTTGCTGCTATACAGGTGCTACGCGCCCGTCGTAGAGGTGGAGGAATGCAAGCAGACAGTTCAGAGGAGCAGTGACCATTGAAGTAGCGATAGAAAAAAGATAAAGATGCAACAGTGAGGCGAAAAGACAGAGGTTGAAGGGAGTCAGTAAGAGGAGGAGAGTTAATGAGACGAAAAGCCTTTGACTCCACCCTATTGAGAAGAGTTGTATGTGGGGAGCCTTCCACCACATGAGAGTTGTACTCGACACAGAAGCACAAAAAAAACCTGTATAGAGTCAGCCTGTGCAGGGGTAAAGAAGGAATGGAGTCGGCTTAGCACACCTGATCTCTTGGAAGCAGATTTTACAAGAGTTGTAATATGATCTTTCCAAGATAAGTCCCAAGGAAATGAAACCCCAAGCATGTTCAAGGATGATGTTGGATTAAGCTGAATATTATTAAATGTTATTCGGTATACCTGTGGAAGATTTTGTCGGGTTGATAGGTGCATTCCTCCACTTCTACGACGGGCGCGTGGCACCCGTCTAGCAGCAAACTCTCACCCCTTTTCTGTCCAACTCTCTAATTCAAGAGTTAACCGTTACTCCCAGTCCTTCAGTTATGCAACAGGTCAACTCTGGAACTGTCTCCCTCTGTCTGTATTTCCTGCTTCCTATGATCTCCAGTCTTTCAAACGCAGTGTGTCCAGGCATCTCGAAATGAATGGAACTTGAATTTGGCTCTCTCTTATATTTTGTTTTTCTCTTGGAAGGAACAGTTTTGCAGGCTCATGGCCTTTGGTTCCTTCTTCTTCACATAAAAAAAAAAAAAAAAAAAAAAAAAACAGTCTTTGATGCATTAAAAACAACCAGATTATTTTTACTCCGGTCAGAGATACAAGCCAAGTCAGACATTAGGTGTGCCATAGTCTCATCCCTTGTTTGTTGAAGTAAATGCTGAGATGGACGTTGCAGGAACCTAATGGAAAGGTGAAGGGTGGAGCCATCAGCGTATGAGTGGATTAGGTTAGATGTACAGCTCAGAAGGTCATTGATGAATTAAAGGAAGAGAGTTGGTGATAGGACACAGCCCTGAGGAACAACACTGTTTATAGATCTAGGAGAATAACGATGGCCGTCTACAACAACGGCTATAGAATGACCAGAAAGGAAGCTAGACATGAAGACAAAGATTGAAGGATAGAAACCGTAAGAGGGCAGTTCGGAAATTAAAGATTTATGTCAGACTCAGTTGAAAGCCTTAGAGATGTCAAGTGCAATGGCAAAGCTTTCGCCAAAGTCCCGAAAGGAGGATGACCAGGAGTCTGAAAGGTAGATGATAAGATCGCCAGTGGAGCGTCCCTGACGGAACCCATACTGACAATCAGAAAGAAGGTTGTGATAGGAAAGATGCTTTAAAATTTTTCTGTTAAGAATTGACTAAAAAACTTTTGAGGTACAGGATGTTAAAGCAGTTGGACGATACGTAGAGGGTTGGGAATGGTTAC
This sequence comes from Coenobita brevimanus, assembly GCF_032717465.1. Classification (NCBI taxonomy): domain Eukaryota; kingdom Metazoa; phylum Arthropoda; class Malacostraca; order Decapoda; family Coenobitidae; genus Coenobita; species Coenobita brevimanus. The sequence goes on from NC_136967.1 coordinate 34,890,291, forward strand.
CCTTCTTTGGAACTGGCTGAATGAGAGCAAACTTCCAGCAAGAAGGAAAGGTACAAGTTGATAGACAAAGACGAAAGAGTTTACCTAGGCAGGGTGTAAGCACAGAAGCACAGTTCTTGAAAACAACAGGAGGGACTCCATCAGGCCCATATGCCTTATTAGTACTGAGGCCAGTGATGGCAGGAAATACATCAGCTGAAGAAATTTTAATGTCAGCCATGAGGAAGTCAGAGGGGGGAAGTGATGGAGGAACAGCACCTGAATCGTCTAAGGTGGAATTGGAGGAGAAAGTCTGAGCGAAGAGATCTGCTTTATCTGTAGAAGAAATAGCTACAGAACCATCAGAGTAGTGAAGAGGAGGGAAGGATGATGAGGTAAAGTTGTTAGAAAGGTTTTTGGCAAGGTTCCAGAAGGAACGGGAAGAATTTGAGTTGGAGTTGAGAGCATTTAGTACGAATGAAATCATTTTTAGCAGAATGAAGAATACCCCTGGGGGTAAGGTTTTTTTTCAAGAATACTCCCCCAGTATCCCTGCTTGTCATAAAAGGCAACTAAAAGGGTTGGTGGAGGGTTAGTGCCCCTCCCCGGAAAACAGCTAACTAAAAAGACAAACAATAAGCCTCGGACAAGGACTGACCAAAAGATGATGACTAAGGACCGGACGAAGGACATGGTAATTGGAACGTTGAATGTAAGGGGAGTGAATGATGAGGTGAAAGAGAGAGAGATTGTCCAGGTGCTTGATGGTGCGAAAGTTGATGTATGCGGAATAACTGAAACGAAATGGAGAGGTGAGAGTGTGAGAGAATGGGAGTTTGGATGGGGTATATGTGCAGGAGTAGGTGAGAATGAGAGGGGAAAAGAAGGAGTATGTATAGTTGTGAGTAAAAGATTGAAGAAGTGCATAAGAGAGTATAGATCATTTGGGTCAAAGATTGTGTGGGTAAGAATGAAAGTTGGAATACAAATGTGGGCGATTGTGTGTATGCGCCATCGCAAGATCGTGCAAGCAGAGTGAGAGAAGACTTCTGGACAAATGTGGAAGTGTGCATGGAAAAGTTTGGAAGGAATGAGAGAGTGTTTTTGATCAGTGATATGAATGGTAAAGTAGGGAATGTGAAGGTGGATGGAATAGTTTGTGAGTGGGGTGTGCCTGCTGAGATAGATGAGAATGGCAGTGCGTTAGTGGACATTTGTGCTGGGAGGGGGTTGGTGATAGCCAATACCCTCTTCAGGCAAAAAATGATCCACAGGTATACATGGCGAGTGATGAGAAGGGTGGGTGGTGAACTGAATGAAAGGAAGGCTATGATTGATTATGTGTGTGTGGATGAAAGGATGCGAAAATGTGTAATGGATGCAAGAGCTTATAGAGGTTGGGGGAGTTGACTTTCTGACCACTACTTGGTGGTGGCCAGAATGAAGATCCAATTAGAATGGAGAAATAGAAGAAGGGAAGGATGGGTAGAAGGAGTATTTGTAAGAAGAGTGGAAAGGTTACAAGTGGATGAGAAAAAGGCAGAGTATAAGAGAGAAGTGGAGGAACGATGGGGCAAATATGAATTGGAGCAGATGGGGGGCGTGGAAGGTGTGTGCAGGATATTTACAGAAGAAATATGTGCAGCATGTGATGTGGTGTGTGGGAGGAAGAGAAGATGAAGGGGTGTGCAAGGAACAGCATGGTGGACTGAAGAGGTGAGACAGGCTGTGGCACAAAAGAAGAAAGCATACAATGAATGGATGAGAAATAGGGGCATGGAAGAAGTAGAGAGGTGAAAGAGAGAGTTATATGTAGAAAGAAAGAGAGAGGTGAAATGATTAGTAAGAGAGAGTAAGAAGAGAGCGAATGAGGAATTTGGAAGGAACTTGAGTGTAAAGTGAAGGGACTGTAAGAATATGTTCTGGAAAGAGGTGAAAAGAGTATTACAGGGTGGAAGTGAAGTTAGCAAGGGTGTGAAAGATAAAAATGATAGATTACTAGTGGAGAAGGGAGAAAATGTGGACAGATGGAGAGAACACTTTAAGGAATAGTTGAACATAGAGGATGGAAGTAATTCGAGTATAAGTGGCTGGGGAATGGCTGGGAGAAGGAGGGAGGCGAGAAGACAGGAAGAAATCAGTAGGATAGAAGTTGTGGAAGCAATGAAGAAAGTTAAATTGGGGAAAGCCCCAGGAATTGATGGAGTGTGTGGTGAAATGCTGAAGTTTGGGGGAGAGATAGTAGTAGAATGGATGTGGAAAATGTGCAGATTGGCCTGGGAGGAAGGCAGAGTCCCGGAGAATAGGAAGTCTGGTTTAATTATTCCCTTGTACAAAGGGAAAGGGGAAAAAGAAGTGTATGGCACTCATAGGCGCATCTGTCTTCTTAGTATAATAGGAAAAGTGTATGGTAGGATACTTATTGACAGAGTTAGAGAAAGAACAGAGGAATTAGTTGGAGAAGAACAGGGAGGCTTAAGGAATGGAAGAGGTTGTGTAGATCATATATTCATTCTTAGATCTTTAGTGACATGAATGGCAAAGTTGGGAATGTACGAGTGGATGGAGTGGTTGGTCAGTGGGGTGTGCCAGCTGAAGTAGATGGGAATGGTAGTGCTTTGGTGGACATCTGTGCTGGTAAGGGGTTGGCAATAGCCAACACCTACCTCTGTCATAAGATGATCCACCGGTATACATGGAGAGTAATGAGGAGGATGGATGGTGAACTTGTTGAACGAAAGGCAATGATAGACTACGTGTGTGTGGATGAGGGAATAAGAAGACAAGTGTTGGATGCAAGGGTGTGGAGAGGGTGGGGGAATGGAGTCTCGGACCATCTTTTAGTGATGGCTAAGGTAGAGCTGCAAAGAAAGTGGTTGAGGAGACGAAGGGGAAGACAGGAGGAAACAGCTCCTGTGAGAAGAGTGGAGAAATTGCAAGACAGTGAGAAAATGACAGAGTATAAGAGCATAGTGGAAGAAAGATTGGGAAGGTATGAGCTAGAGCAGATGGAAGGGGTGGAAGACGTATGTAAGATATTCACGGAAGAGATAGGCGCAGCGTGTGAGGCGGTTTGTGGAGTGAGGAGGAGATGCAAGGGTGTGCAAGGGACAGCATGGTGGAATGATGAGGTGAAACGAGCTGTGGTACAAAAGAAGAAGGCATTTGGTGAATGGTTGGCGAGTAGAGGTAGGGGAGAAGATGAGAGAGAGAAGAGAGAGGTATATGTGAGCAGGAGAAGGGAGGTTAAGAGACTGGTGAAGGAGAGTAAGAAGAAAGTGGATGAAGGGTTTGGGAGTAATCTGAGTGTGAAATGGAGGGAGAGTAAGAAATTGTTTTAGAAGGAGGTAAAGAAAGTAAGGCAGTGTGAAAGGGGAAATAGTAGGGGAGTGAAAGATAGGAATAATAGATTGTTGGTGGAGAAGAGAGAGAAATTGAGGAGATGGAAGGAGCACTTTGAGGATTTGTTGAATGTAGAGAGTGAGAGCAGAGTGAGTATAAGTGGTTGGGGAATGGCTGGGAGAAGAAGAGATGAGAGGAGGGAAGAAGAGATCAGTAGATCGGAAGTAGTGGAAGCGATGAAGAAGATTAAGCTGGGAAAGGCCCCAGGAATTGATGGAGTGTGTGGTGAAATGCTTAGGTATCGGGGTGAGATTGTTGTGGAGTGGATATGGAAGTTGTGTAGATTGGCTTGGGAAGAGGGAAGGGTTCCAGAGGACTGGAAATCAGGTATAATTGTTACTCTGTACAAAGGAAAAAGGGAGAGAGAAGTATGTGGTAACCATAGGGGTATTTGCCTTCTTAGTGTGACTGGTAAAATATATGATAGAATACTCATTGATAGGGTTAGGCATATGACAGAGGAGCTAGTTGGAGAAGAACAAGGGGGATTTAGGAAGGGAAAAGGATGTGTAGATCAGATATTTGTTCTAAGATGTTTAGTGGAGAAGTATCTAGAGATGGGAAGTGTATGTTGCCTTCATGGACTTGGAGAAAGCTTATGACAGAATAGATAGGCAAGGTATGTGGAAGGTATTAAGAATATATGGAGTGGAGGGGAAATTGTTGAGTGCTGTGAAGAGTATGTACGAGGGAGCTAGGGCTACGGTGCGAGTGGATGGTGAGCTGAGTGAGTTCTTTGATCTCAATGTGGGACTGAAACAGGGGTGTGTGATGTCTCCATGGCTGTTTAATATATATATGGATGGGGTTGTAAAGGAGGTGCAAGGTAGGGCAGTGGATGTGGGGGTGGCCCTAATGAGTGAGGGTGAGATTTGGAAGCTTCCGGTGTTGCTGTTTGCTGATGATACAGTATTGTTGAGTGAAGATGAATGGGAGTTGCAAGGTTTGGTGAATGAATTTGGGACAGTGTGTAGGAGGAGGAAGCTGAAAGATAATGTAAACAAAAGTAAAGTTATGGTGTTTGAGAGGAATGAAGTCACAGAGTGTGCAGTGAGGTTGGATGGTGGGGATATGGAGAATGTGAGTGCATTCAAGTACTTGGGTAGTGTGATGAGTAAGGATGGAACTTTGGGGGATGAAGTACGTGAAAGGGTACAGCAGGGAAGAAAGGTTGTTGGTACACTGAAAGCAGTGATGAGAAATAGGGAGGTGAGTATGGAAGTTAAGAAATCACTGCATGATGGTATTGTGATCCCTACCCTGACGTATGGAAGCGAGGCGTGGACCTTGCAAGAGGGGAACAAGTCAAGAGTGAGAGCAGTGGAAATGAGTTATTTGAGAGGTGCATGTGGAGTGACGTGGAGGGACAGGTTGACGAATGAAGAAGTGAAGGAACGTTGTGGGGTAGATTTGGATGTGGTTGAAAAGATTAGGAGAAATACACTGAGGTGGTTTGGACATGTGGAGAGAATGGAGAATGAAAGACTGACTAAGAGGGTGTATGTACAGTGCTCGTCGGAAGTATGGGGCGCCCTGCGTCCCTCCTGAGAAACAAACCTTTCAACATTGAAAAAACATATAAATAATGCATTTTATTTATCTTTAGTGCTTCGTAGGGTAGCCTTTACGTTTCTTCACGGACCTGAGACGTCTTGGAAGTGAAAGGGCGAGGCTCCTGAGGTGCTGGAGGGGTATTTTGTCCCAGGAGTCACGAATGATGGCTTCCAGCTTAGGCAGAGAGCTCACGTCCTTCCCTTGGAGACTCTTCTTTACGAGGTACCAGAGGTTTTCAATCGGGTTGAGGTCTGGGCTATTTCCTGGCCAGTCTGTCATGAATGATACCTCTCAGTCACGAAGCCAATTGGTGACCGATTTGGCCTTGTGAGCAGGTGCACCGTCCTGCTGAAACACTCGTGCACCTGTTAGCTCGAAGGAGTCTGGTAAATGATCACACAGAAGCTTCAGGTAAACATCCTGATTCACTCTGAGGTTCTTGGGAAGTACAACAAGCTTCCCCAAACCCTTCCCTGAGAAACAACCCCATACCATGAGTGAATCAGGATGTTTAACTGTGCTTTCTACATACCGTGGGTCAAGTGGGTCACTACCTTTGCGTGCTCCTCTGTTACAGGTAACACTAAACGTTGCCTCATTAGACCACAACACTGACAACCATTGCTCCTCACCCCAATTTAGATATTTATTAGCAAAGGCAAGCCTACGAATTCTCTGGCTGCTAGAGAGAAGAGGCTTTTTCACGGGCCTGTGACTTGTGTAACCAAGCTCATGCACCCTACGAGACACTGTTCTCACTGACACCTCACCAAACACTTCCGGGTTGCTCTCCTTAATTTTCCTTGCACTCACACAAGGATTAAACTCCACTGCACGTTTTAAAACATTAACAGACCTTGGGGAAGTTTTCCTAGGCCTACCAGACCTCGGTTTCTTTGTGGGAACTTCACCACTGTTTTCCTCCCGAAACCGCGCACACCAACGACGCACTGTCGATCGTGCCACACCAACCAGTTCACTAATTTCCTTTGTCTGGTGGCCTGCCTCCTTTAGAGCAATGATCTGGGATATGATTTCACTCGATAGTTCACGGGTAGGTGCCATAACAAAGTTTTGAAGGCCTAAACACTGCGGGACACTCGGTAAAAAATGGCGCAATTTGAGAGGGACACTCGGCGGAGTTCCTCTCTCTCAGGCAGCCCGTGGGCGACTGAGGCGGGAACCAACCAGCGCGTCAGAAGGCCTCAGGCTACCGTGACGTCATGCTCGGAGCTCAAACTTGTGGCTCAATTCTTACCCCCAAAAATGGGTGATTCTTTTTGAGCCATAAGTATTGCGCGCCCGGCGGACAACGCTGAATACTTCTGACGAGCACTGTAGGTGAGGTGGAGGGAGGGAGAGGGAGGGGTAGACCGAGGATGAGGTGGAGGGATGGAGTTGAGAGGTATATGAGGGAGGGGGGGGTGAGTTGGGGGGAGGGGAGTCAAATGGTGGGTGACAGAGTGACTTGGAGACGTTTTGTCTGCGGCCACCCTTTGCGGGATTAGGGCGTCGGGCTATAGATAGATAGATAGATAGATCTTTAGTGAAAAAGTTTCTAGAGAAGGGAAAGAAATTGTATGCAGCTTTCATGGATTTGGAGAAAGCATATAACAGGGTGGATAGACAAGGATTGTGGAAAGTATTAGGAATATATGGAGTAGATGGGAAGTTGTTGAATGCTGTGAAGAGTATGTATGATGGTGCTAAGGCTGCAGTGCGTGTGGATGGTGAACTGAGTGAATTTTTCTCTTTGAAGGTTAGGTTGAAACAGGGATGTGTCATGTCTCCATGGTTGTTCAATCTGTACATGGATGGGGTAATAAAAGAGGTACAAGGTAGGGTAGTGGATGTTGGAGTGGCCCTGGTGAGAGAGGGTAGTGTTTGGAAATTCCCTATACTGTTGTTTGCAGATGATACTGTGTTGTAACGTGAAGACAAAGGAGAGCTGCAAGGCTTTGTGGATGAGTTTCGGAGAGTGTATAAGTAACAGAATCTAAAGGTGAATGTAGTGATGAGTAAAGTGATGGTCTTTGAGAGAGGTGAAGTCAGTGAATGTACAGTGAGGTTGGATGGTGAGGAATTGGAAAGTGTGAATACTTTTAACCCCTTAAACGCGGCCGTGAACAGTCGACCTCCCCCGAGTGGCGGGGTTGTATCGCGGTCTGAGTACCTATAGGAAAATATTAGCCAAAAATCAGAGATTAACCCTAGAACATTATACTTGGTATGGCAGATAGTACTTACATTCAGCTTTCTCCAGAGACAGGTGTTGAGCCTTCGTGGACTACCCAAGGACTTCTGGAGATTTGCAAAGTTGGGTAACCAAATCTTCACTTTCACACCTCCAGCAACCCAGTTTCCCCTCTACCACAGCCTCATTCTGTCACAGCATACCTTATACTACAACGTAAAGGTAGTTTGGAATCCGTATTTGTACAATAAGCACTGAAAGTAAGGCTAAAATCAACGGAGCATACGGCCGACATGCACCGCGGCGGCGGTCTTCCCGTCACTCAACAAACATTTCCATTTTCACAACTAAAAACATGTATACTACATTATTTTCAATCATATTACTTCCCAAAAGATCACCACGGTACGCTTTTTATTCTGCCTTATGCCCGCCACTTTATTCTTGTTCCTGTCGGCCGCTTGCACTGACTCGGAAGAGCTAGAACTCGCCATAATGTCACTGAAAGCCTGCGGTAAACTGACGCTAAACAGGGGCAAACCGTGAGGAAAAAAGCTAGTGTTACAACTGGGGAAACAAGCGTTTCCTATTAGCATAAACTGCTTGTGAGAGGAGAGCGCAGATTTACAGTTCTGAGCAGTCAGAGCGCTGCCATGTATCACAGCCAGGCTGGCCGGTCCGTGGTGAGGGAGGGACGGGGGAAAAACGCGATACTTGGCAACAACTGAGGTCAGTAGTACAAAGGTAAAGTATGCTAATTGTAGCTAAAGGGTGGTGGTACTGATAGACAATACCAGCTGGAGCCTGCTTGCCCGCGGTTATTCAAAATTTACTAGAATCGCAAATGCGACGATCCGCCGTTATGTCCTTTTTGCCGAGCGTCGCAAACGAGATGATCCGCATTTAAGGGGTTAAGCACTTCAGTAGTGTGATGAGTAAAGATGGAGGTTTGGAGGGTGAAGTGCTTGAAAGGGTACAGCAGGGAAGAAAGGTTGCTTGTTCCTTGAAAGTAATGATAAGAAGCAGGGAAGTGAGCATGGAAGTGAAATAGTTACTACATGACTGTATTGTGATACCAACTCTAACGTATGGAAGTGAAGCTTGGACGTTGCTGGAAGGACATAAGTCAAGAGTGAGAGCAGTGGAAATGAGTTATTTAAGAGGAGCCTGTGGAGTCACATGGAAAGACAGGCTGACAAATGAGGATATAAAGGAGCGTTGTGGTGTGGATGTGGATGTGATAGGAAGTGTTATGAGGAACACACTGAGGTAGTTTGGCCATGTGGAGAGGATGGAGGGTGAAAGACTGACGAAGAGAGTGTATGTGAGTGAGGTGGAGGGGGGAAGAGGGAGGGGGAAGCCAAGGATGAGATGGAGGGATTGGATGGAGAGGTATATTAGAGAGGAGGGTGTGAGTGTGGAGCGGGGCAGTGAAATGGCAGGGGACAGAGCGACATGGAGGCGATTTGTTTGTGGCCACCCCGAATGGGATTGAGGCGTCTGGCAATAGATAGATAGAGAGATAGAAGAATAGACTTAGCACGATTCTGGGTAGAAACGTATAAAAGATGTGATTCAGAGGTGGGTTGGCTCCGCTACCGTTTATAGGCCCTCTCCTTGTTGTGGACTGCATTAGAACAAGCATGATTAAACCAAGGCTTTCTTGCATTAGTCAGAGGAAATGAGAAATTAATGTATGCTTCCATGCCCGAGGGAATAACCTCTGTAATGTGGAAGGCACACTCAGATGCCTCCTGGCCATGGAAGCAATAATTATTCCATGGAAAATCAAAGAAGTAATGCCTGAGGGCCTCCCAATCTGCAGCTCCAAAGTGCCACAGATGACATTTCTTTGGAGGGTCCACAGGCCGTACCGGAGCGATGGGACCGGTTAGGGAGATAAGGTTTTGATTGGAGGAGCCCAGTGGAGAGAAAAGATTAACATTGTAAGCAGAAGGATTAGAGGTAAGGAAGAGGTCAAGTATGTTGGAGCTCTCTTCAAGGCTTTCAGGGATATGGGTAGGGTGCTGTACAAGCTGCAGGTCATTAAGGATAGAAAAGGTGTAGGCTTGTTCACCAGGTGGATCAGTGAAATGAGAGGAGAGCCAAAGGTGATGGTGAACATTGAAATCTAGAATGGAGATTTCAGAGAAAGGAGAAATGGATAGAATGTGTTCGATTGTAGAAGTAAGATAGTCAAAGAATTTTTGATAGTCAGTAGAATTAGGAGATAAGTAAACAGCGCAGATATATTTAGTCAGAGAATGACAGGAAAGCCGAAGCCAGAGTGTAGGGAATTCAGAAAAATCGAGTTCAGGAACACGAGAATGGGTATAGCAGGGAAGGAAGGTTGTTGGTTCACTGAAAGCGGTGATGAGAAATAGAGAGGTGAGTATGGAAGTTAAGAAGCCACTGCATGATCATATTGTGATCCCTACCGTGACGTTTGGAAGCAAGGCGTGGTCCTTGCGAGAGGGGAACAAGTCAAGAGTGAAAGCAGTGGAAATGAGTTACCCGAGAGGAGCATCTGGAGTGACAGTGAGGGACAGGTTGATGAATGAAGAAGTGAAAGAGCATTTTGGGGTGGATGTGGATGTGATTAAGAAAATTAGGAGAACTACACTGAGGTGGTTTGGACATGTGGAGAGAATGGAGTATGAAAGACTGACTAAGAGGGTGTATGTAGGTGAAGTGGAGGGAGGGAGAGGGAGGGGGAGACTGAGGATGGGGTGGAGAGATGGAGTTGGGAGGTATATGAGGGAAGGGTGAGTGAGCTGGGGGAAGGGCAGTCAAATGGTGGGTGATAGAGCGACTTGGAGGAATTTTGTCTGCGGCCACCCTTTGTGGGATTAGGGCTTTGAGCTATAGGTAGATAGATAGATCATGACTCATAAACTTGCTTGAATTTTTTACGGACATATACAATAACTGGGAAGCAGAAATACCATTTGATGTCATCTATGTAGATTTCTATGAAACGTTTGATATGGTCCCTCATCGTAGGCTCTTAGAAAAACTAAAAGCCCACGGCCTGTGTAACAAATTTTGTTCATGGACTGGTGATTGGTTGGTTAATGAACTGGAATGATAAATGGCAAATCGTCAGATTGGCTAGATAACAAGTGGAGTTCCTCAAGGGTGAGTTCTGAGACCAGTTCTTTTCAGTATTTATGGCAATTATATAGACAATGAATGCGCTATTATGGTAGCAAAATTTGCAGATGACATGAAAACTGGAGGTGTAATAAATAGGAAAGTGGACTGTGAGCATACACAAACAACCTGGAAATGATAATAAATCGGAGTGAAAGATGGCAGATGAAATTTCATGTAGATAAATGTAAGGTAATGCACTTTGGCGATAAAAACATGAAATATGAGTATTGCATGCTCAGTACCCTATTGATGGAAGTAAAGGACGAGAAGGATTTAGGGGTTGTTATCAGTAACGACCTCAAAAACTCGGGGCAGTGTATTCTAGCTAGTAACAAGACAAACAAAATGCTCGGCTTCATCGCAAGGAACTTGATTATGATATGTCTGATGTAATTTCTAAGCTTTACACATCATTAGTTAGACAACACCTAGAATACTGTATACCATACAACAGTGGTCCCTGAATCTTAATGGATGAAGATTGTCTCAGGAGAGTGCAATGCACAATCTGCAGAACCACAAAATTGATAAGTAATTTTTCTCTGAAAAAGCAATGACTCAGAGGACATCTAATACAAGTACTGTACAGGTACTGTATACCTTGATATACGATACCCCTAGATGCGATACCTCTGCTTAGCGATGGGGGTAGAAATACCACCATACCCCACCAAATGATGGCCAGACGCCAGTTTAACAGTGGGTTTAGTATTTTTTTTTTACCAATTCTGATGATATCTTAAACTTAAATTTTGTGTTTAGGTTCATTTATAAGTTGATTTATAAACTGTTTTTAGGCTTATATTAATGTATTTTAGTCACAGGTGGTGTGAACATTGTCTTTTTGGGATACAGTTTGGTAAGTTTGATTTTTCCAGACTTATATTTGACGATTTTCAGATCTTATTTTTGGATTTAGGGGAATTATAAATTGCTTTTAAGCCCAGTTTCTCTTGTTTCAAAGCTGTCTGGAGGTTTAGGTGACCTGGAAGCTTGTTTTTGGATTCATTTAGGTGGGTTTATGACTTTAGGGAGTCAAATGGTGGGTGACAGAGTGACTTGGAGGCGTTTTGTCTGCGGCCAGCCTTTGCGGGATTAGGGCGTCGGGCTATAGATAGAATAGATGACTTGGTTGGGGGAGAAACCCAAGGCTTAAAAATGCATCCCTATACTTTACATATTGAATCTACTCCGATATAAGATACCCTGCCTAACGATGAGTTTTTACATAACCAGTTTCATCGGTAAACCCGGGTATGCCTGTACACCCATACCTTTTAACTGGCACATTGATAACTGGCACTTCGCTAGACTGAACTCAAGAAATAGGGTAACATTCCAACAATCCAGTCAATTTAAATGTCCAATGCCTCACTAGTCCAACACTCTGCCTCTCCAGTCCGACAGCTCGCCTCTCCCTAGGTTTGAAACGAGGCTCTCTCTGTCTTCCCTTCCTCCCACCGTCCCCTGTCTTCTCTCCTCCCCCATGTCTCTCCTTCATCCCCCACCACACTCAGCATTGCCAGGCATGTCTTACCTGTCCCTCTGTCTTCCCCAACCCCTGGTTATCTCCCTCTCCATCCTTCTACTCTCCCCCACCTCTGCTTCTCTCCTATTTGTATGCGTGTGTGTGTGTGTATTTACCTATTTGTATTTACCTATTTGTAGTATACAGGAATTGAGCAATGCTCGTGTTGTCCTGTCTCCATATCCACATTTATCAAGTCTACCTTTACACACATGAATGTTTTTCTCATGCACCACCTCTTTGTCTAAGTCGTTCCAAATATTTAAGAATATACCTAATTGTGATATACAAGGAAAGTACTATGCTCGTGGGTTTCCGTCGCTGTTTCTCAATAAGTCGAATTTAACTTTAAACTCGTTTAAGTTTTTAGACTGGATGATCTCTTTGTCCAGGCTATTCCATAAGTCTATACTTCTGTAAGGAAAGCTATATTTCTTGATATCCTTCAAGCAGCTTGACTTTTTCAATTTCATTCCATGTCCTCTTGTTGCTCTCTTATCCCATACAAACAGATCTTCTTTGTCAATTTTATCTACTCCCACCATGGTCCTGAACACCGCAATCATGTCTCCCCTCTTTCTCCTTTCCTCTAACGAAGGCAAATCCAGTTTTTCCAGCCTCTCTCTGTATGTCAGGTCTGTCAGACTGGGGACCATCTTGGTTGCTGTTCTTTGTATTCTCTCAATCTTGTTTATATCTTTCTTTTTGTGTGGGCACCACACTACCGCTGCATATTCTAACCTGGGGCGGATCATGGCCACTATCAATTTTTTCATCATTTCCTCATCCATATAATGAAATGCTACTCTTATGTTAGTCAAGAGCTTATAAGTCTCTCCAACTATCTTGTTAATGTGCTTTTCTGGTGACAAACTATCTTGGACCAGCACTCCCAAATCTTTCTCTTCTCTCCTTTTTGTGATTAATTCATTACCCAAAAAATAATTCAGTGATGGTCTCCTGGTACTTTTACCCATTTCCAATATTTTACATTTCTTTACATTAAATTTCATTTCCCACGTCCGGCTCCAATTGTGTATCCTATCCAAATCCTCCTGCAGTATTTTACAATCCTCCTCAACCTCTATCTTCCTCAAGATCTTTACATCATCAGCAAACAGACTTGCATAACTGTTCACTCCATCTACCATATCATTTACGTAAATCAGGAACATTACTGGCGCCAACACCGAGCCTTGAGGGACTCCACTTGTTACTTCCCTCCATCCAGACATCTTTTCCTTTATTACTGTCCTCATTTGTCTGTCTCTCAAAAGTGTGTGTGTGTGTTAGTGAGTGAGTGAAAGTAGTGAGTGAGTGAGTGAATGGTGAGTGAGTGAGTGAGTGAGTGAAACGGGAGTGGGGTAGTAGGACTGTTTGGTTTGGCTTTCTTGCCTCCTTCCCTGTCCCCCCACCCTCCCCCACCCCCACTTGTCTCCCTCCTCATCCCCTCACTCTCCCCCACCCCTGCTTGGTGCACTGCCAGCAATGTGCCTCACTGTTCAGTTGCCTTGACCTGGTGTTGAACACCGAATATCCCACTACCCCACCCTCCTGCATGTGATGTTTGATATGCCATATTTTAGCAGTGGTATTGTTTATAAGGATGATAACATTACCTATGGTGTTTCTGTGTCAATTTCTTTTGATTGGGTAAGGTGTATGAGAGTTTGGGTTTGGGTCTGGAATGCATCTCTGGCTTTTCTTAACCCGCTGCATGCCAGTTCCATTTTAAAATGGTCTGACATAATTATGCGGCCAATGCCAGTGTCGTTTTAAAACGGTTTAAAATAAGTAACTTCACTGTGACTGCATTTTTCAAGATTCGCGGGTAAAAATCGGCAGGCATGTAAGGTAACTGTTCTTCTACCATCCCCCAGGCTGTCAAGGCCATACACTCAATACCCTTCTCATGCTCGCTCTGCCTCACTCTGCCTATGTGCCTCACAAGTGCTGTACATAGTGAAGGGATTTTGTAAATATTTTCATGTAAGTGTAAGTTGTAAATATTTTCTTGTAAGTGTAAGGACTATATAGTGAAGTCAAGTTGTAAATACCTTCTTGTAAGTGCCAGGACTGTATGTAATGAAGTCAGGTTGTACCTATCTTCAAGTAAGTGTAAGATAATGCATTCACAGTGAGAAAGACACGCAAATTGTGATAGATGCTGAAGTAATAAGTAATCAGAAAAGTGTACTGAACATTGCTATACCTTTCCAGCATAAATACCTGAGTATACCTTACATAGAAAACGGCTTTCTGTCACGTACGTGGTGAACGTGAGAGAGTGGCTATACCTGTACACAAGTATGCAGAACTCAATAAAACTCATTTGCGAGCCTCAGTGAGCATTTTAATGGCGAAATTCATTGTTTCCACATCAAAATCTATCATTTTAGCCAAAAAGAAAAAGGTTGAAAAATGGCCGGCATTGGGGTGACCCATAGGGCTAAAAATAGCTGGCATGCTTCGGGTTAAGTATCTCATGGAGAGAAATGTTTCGATATCCGACACACTCGCTGACTGAACACTCCCACTGGTACACAACACTGCCAGATACTGGGGTATGGGTGTATTTAAAATTTTATTCTGATAATGTTCTAGAAATATTGGAATGAAACTCCAAAGCAAGGGATATGACACTAATATAGTAATCTCTTAATTATCCATTGTAATTCAGCCAACTTCCGCCAGATATTGCAAAAATGCTGGATGTTGCATCGGTACTCCCAGTTGGCTGTCCATTTGGCATTGAGCCAGATAATATGTCACCACCCTAAGCTATCTGTCTTGACCCCTCTATCCTGAAGACTTTCCTACAATATTACCCATGAGTAAAAGGTTAAAATCAAGCATAAAATAATACAGTATTGATACCGTACATATAGTACTGTAAAACAGTACATAATACAGTAATTCCTCATTTATCTGGACATAATAGAGCCAAAGGCATATCCGGGTTGTGGCAGCATCTGGATAATGAACATTTTACCCCTACCATACACTGACCCTACCTATACCTAACCTAATTGTACAGTACCTCTGCTTAATTTGACAGTGTTTCCCAGTCATATTTAGACATCAAAAGACACAAAGGAATATCCAAAGTACAGTAATGCTAAACACCAAGAAAACCATGCAGAAAACCGCTGAATACCAAAAAACACCCTGCATAAACACTACTATGCGTACAGTACCCCTCCTTATATTGGCAGTGTTTTCCAGTCATTCTGTCATATTTTGACATCAAAACATACATAGGATTATCCAAAATAATTAAAAAAAAAAAAAAAAAAAACCCTACCTATACACAACTGTATGTACACCATCCCACCTAATTTTGGCACTGTTTTCAGGTCAGTCTGCCATATTTAGACATCAAAACACACATAGGAATATCAAAAGTAATGCTAAACACCATGAAAACCATGAAAAAAAAAAAAAACACTGAAAACCACAAAACACCCTAGATCTATTCTACTGTATGTACAGTACCCCTTCTAATTTTAGCACTGTTTTCTGGTCATTCTGCCATATTGAGACATCAAGACACACATAGGATTATTCATATAAATGCTAAACACCAAGAAAACCATAAAAAAATAACACTGGAAACCAAAAACAAACGACCTTTACACTACTGTATATACGGTACCCCTTCTAATTTTGACACAGTTTTTCAGTTGCTTTGTCATATTGAGACATCAAAACACACATAGGGTTATCCATATTAATGCTAAACATCAAGGAAACAGTGCATAACCAACAAAAATCCACAAAAAAACTGACATTGGTTTGAAAATCTGTTGTTTGTGATGAGTGATTGTTCCTGGGGCTCAAAAAAATTCCACAGCCAAATATCTATCTATCTATCTATCTATAGCCTGACATTCTAATCCCGCAAAGGGTGGCCGCAGACAAAACACCTCCAAGTCACTCTGTCACCCACCATTTCACTACCCTCCCCCCAACCCACTCCCCCCTCCCTCATATACCTCTCAACTCCATCCCTCCACCTCATCCTCGGTCTTCCCTTCCCTCTCCCTCCCTCCACCTCACCTACATACACCCTCTTAGTCAGTCTGTCATTCTCCATTCTCTCCATATGTCCAAACCACCTCAGTGTCTTTCTCCTAATCTTCTCAACCACATCCACCCCACATCGTTCCAATACTTCTTCATTCGTCAACCTGTCCCTTCATGTCACTCCACATGCTCCTCTCAGGTAGTTTATTTCCATTGCTCTCACTCTTGACTTGATCCCCTCTTGCAAGGTCCATGCCTCGCTTCCATATGTCAGGGTAGGGATCATAATACTATCATGCAGTGACTTCTTAACTTCCATACTCACCTCCCTATTTCTCATCACTGCTTTCAGTGTGAACCAACAACCTTCCTTCCCAGCTGTACCCTTTCATGCACTTCATCCCCCAAGGTTCCATCCCTACTTATCACACTACCCAAGTACTTGAATGCACTCACATTCTCCATATCCTCGCCATCCAACCTCACCATGCATTCTGTGACTTCATTCCTCTCAAACACCATAACTTTACTCTTGTTTACATTAACTTTCAGATTCCTCTTCCTACACACTGTCCCAAATTCATTCACCAAACCTTGCAACTCCCATTCATCTTCACTCAACAATACTATCATCAGCAAACAACAACACTGGAATCTTCCAAATCTCACCCTCATTCATTAGAGCCAGCCCCACATCCACTGCCCTACCTTGCATCTCCATTACAACCCGATCCATGTATATATTAAACAGCCATGGAGACATCACACAACCATGTTTCAGTCCCACATTGAGATCAAAGAACTCACTCAGCTCACCATCCACTCACACCGTAGCCCTAGCTCCTTCGTACATACTCTTCACAGCACTCAGCAATTTCCCCTCCACTCCATATATTCTCAATACCTTCCACATACCTCATCTATCTATTCTGTCATAAGCTTTCTCCAAGTCCATGAAGGCAGCATACACTTTCTTTCCCTTCTCCAGGTACTTCTCCACTAAACATCTTAGAACAGATATCTGATCTACACACCCTTTTCCCTTCCTAAATCCCCCTTGTTCTTCTCCAACTAGCTCCTCTGATATATGCCTAACCCTATCAATGAGTATTCTACCATATATATTTCCAGTCACACTAAGAAGGCAAATACCCCTATGTTTACCACATACTTCTCTTTCCCCTTTTCCATTGTATAAAGGAACAATTATACCTGATTTCCAGTCCTCTGGAACCCTTCCTTCTTCCCAAGCCAGTCTACATAACTTTCATAACCACTCCACTACAATCTCACCCCCATACCTCAGCATTTCACCACACACTCCATCAATTCTTGGGGCCTTTCCCATCTTGATCTTCTTCATTGCTTCCACTGTTTCCGCCCTACTGATCTCTTCCTCCCTCCTCTCATCTCTCCTTTTCCCAGCCATTCCCCAACCACTTATACTCGCACTGCTCTCACTCTCTACATTCAACAAATCCTCAAAATGCTCCTTCCATCTCCTCTGTTTCTCTTTCTTCTCCACCAGCAATCTATTATTCCTATCTTTCACTCTCCTACTATTTCCCCTTTCACACTGCCTTACTTTCTTTACCTCCTTCCAAAATAATTTCTTAATGTCCCTCCATTTCACACTCAGATTCCTCCCAAATTCTTCATCCACTTTCTTCTTATACTCTCCTCCACCAATCTCCTCACCTCCCTTCTCCTGCTCACATATACCTCTCTCTTCTCTCTCTCATCTTTTCCCCTACCTCTGCTAGCTAGCCATTCACTGTATGACTTCTTCTTTTGTACCACAGCTCGTTTCACCTCATCATTCCACCATGCTGTCCCTTGCACACCCTTGCATCTCCTCCTCACTCCACAGACCAACTCACACGCTGGACCTATCTCTTCCGTGAATTATCTTACATACGTCCTCCACCCCATCCATCTGCTCTAACTCATACCTTCCCAATGTTTCTTCCACTATGCTCTTATACTCAGCCATTCTCTCACTGTCTTGCAATTTCTCCACTCTCCTCACAGGAGTTGTTTCGTCCTGTCTTCCCCTTCGTTTCTTCAACCATTTTCTTTGCAGCCTTACCTTGGCCATCACTAAGTGATGGTCCGAGCCATTTATGCCACTGGAAAATGGTTATTTTAGTATAATTGTTGTACCATCATCTCTCGTGTTTATACCATAAGATAAGCTAATAAAAAAACATGAAACTGATAAGTAATAGTACAGAAATGCATTGAGAATAAAATGTTCTGGAGTAAAACTTACCTTCATATAACTTCCCACCATCCTAATGCAAAATTTTGCCAGCACCTTCCAAGAGATAAACATATGTCTATATGCAGAATTTCATGAGCTTTCTTGTGGATTTTGCAGAATTTTGTTATGACCAATAGTAGAGTAAATCGCAGAGAACTTTGAAAACTCATGAGTCAATGTTATCTCAATGGAGGAGGGTAGGGAATGAGAGAGTGAGGGGGAGCTGGGAGGGTATGGAGGAAGGATGGGAGGGGGGGGAGAAACGAGGCTGTCAGCAGGATTCTCCCCCTTTTGTCAACAGAAAGATGGGCACTTTTACCATACATTTACTTGTGGCTTACAGTTTGTTAGACGCCGAGCGGCCATGTGGAAACACAACTCATCATGACCGGGGAACTTTTGACGTTCGATAGAGAGGCGGACGGCTGCTGCTGCCAAACATGTACTCGTGGCTTGTGGTCTGTGTTTGATGGTTGTGGCGGTTGGGAAAGACCTTGCCCAGTGGCCGCACGATATTGGACATTCAGTAGGGATGCGTACAGACGTTTTGACTCCGCTTGCGGGCTACAGTCGTATTACTCGGGTGCTGGAGGTTTGTTGGGAGTGATCGGAAAAGCACACAGCTTTAACCAATCAGTACAGGGGTGGACGGAGATTTTAGCTCTGGTTGTGGGTTACAGACTACAGTACATTCCCAGCTATCCAGTATCCAGACCAACGGAATACTCAGAAAAACGGGAAAATTCAAGGACTGGTAAAAATGTCAGTAATTTATAACTGTGCGCCATTTTGAATGGACTGCCAAACCGCCATTTTATCGTGTCACGCAAGGCTGGGTGAAGTCGAAGTAAGCGAGGTGAAGGCATTTCTGGCTATTGTAAATCCCTAGTAAATCCTCTTAACCAGCCCTCCTCCTCCCTCTTTCCCCTACTTGAATTCAGTCATCCTCCACACCCTCCACAATTTCCACAAATCACCAGTCTGCTTTTTACCACCAGACAGTAAACAAGCTCTCTTGCTGTTGTGTTGCTCTGATGGACGGTAATTTCAACATTCCAAAATGCCTAAAGAGCAAACTAAACGTAAGCGTGTCGTGCCTACCTTGAAACAGAAGCTGGACATATGCAATAGACTTCAAAAAGGCAAACATTATAAAACACTGATGACCGAATATAATGTAGGAAATCCAACGATTTATATCAAGACCCAAGCATCCAAGCTCAATGAATTTTTCATGAAAAGCGAGACAAGTAAGTCCATTGAAAAAAGGCATACTCTTCATCGTTCGAGTGGATTTGCTTAGAAAGATCTAGAGGAGCACCTATTTCTGGTCCTCTTATCCAAGAAAAAGCAAGAGAGTTTCACAATAAAATGAACGCAGAAGTCGAATGTGATTTCAGTGTTGGATGGTTAAATCGTTTCAAAGACAGGCATGGAATTTGTAAGCCAGACATCTCGGGAGAGAGCAAATCAGCAAATGCCGGTGTTTTTCTTCCTAACGGACCGACTCTAACTTGCTCCTAATAAATTCATCTTAGAACGCAGGTGTATTGGGAGAGATGAAAAAAAAAAATGTTTATAGGAATGAAGGTTTACTTTGTTGGAAGAAAAAAAAAATATATATGCTTGCACTTCATAAGTACATCATGTATTTTATTTTGTGCAAAACAGCTGATTGGCGGCAGGTGCAGGGTGGAATGATGGAGGTCAGTCAGGGCCGGGACCTTAAACAAAGCTTGTGTGGGGGCACAGGTGTGATAATTCTACAGTGCAGTCTTAACATCAGTTCACCAATAAATGTTCAAGATTTTATTTCTTTATTTTTCCACTTTTATGAGTACAGTACATACAACGAATACTTCGGTAGTTAACAGAATGGTGCAAAACAGTGGCGGAATGGTGGCGGTCAGTTGGGGCCGGGATCGTAAACAAAGCTGATGTGGGGGCACACGTGTCGTGATAATTTACCAATAAATATTCAGGATTTTATTTCTTTAGTTTTCCACATGAGTACAGTACATACAAGAAATTATCCGGTAATTAACAGATTGGACTTAAGCATTTTGCAGTACCGGTACTGCAAGGCATTGCATGCACACGTGCTTTATGACCATGGTGTGTGTTTACGAGGCAATTTTTCAGGTGGAATCTCTTAGTGTGCCCCCTGATGTGAGTGGTGAGTACCTGAATTGTATTTACTGCTGTGATAATGATCGCCTTTGCATAGATTTGAATATTAGAACTACGGGAAAAATCTGTAACCGGGAAGGTGAATTCCCCAAGCCGCCCGGTTAAGTGGGATTGTACTGTACTTCCCGCTCACGGCTCGAGCCCAGTGGCCACAATACCAAATGTTTGAACATGTCGGCTGGCTGACCAAAGTTCTCAGGGACTTTTATGTCCAGGTAATAGCAAGTAAATTTAGGTAATGGTTTAATACAGCCAAGGTCCAGCATCCAGATAACAAACATGTCTAAATACTGAGCATCCGGATAAATGAGGGATTACTATATAATGATAGACATACTCACATAGTGTTGGCACCATCACAAAAATCACAAACTAAGCCTTCATGCAGAACTAGGATACAATAGTCAGAGCATTAGAGCATGGAGCACTGAGGGCCCACAAGGGAAGTTACAGCACTGCAGCAGTGAGCGAGGCATGGGTAGCCACCGCCTGTCACAGCACTGGGGAGTAGCCCCTCTGTGGGTCACAAATGCAAAAGGTACAGATATGTCCTCATTATACAGCATCCAGTGGAGAGAATGAGAGGGCGACGGTTGGCTTGGCATTTTGGGTGGGCTGCTCCTACAAAGCATTGTGATTGGCTGGCGTGTACTGCCGTGTTGCTGGGTCTGCCTGTGTGCCGATTGGGTCCTGTGTCTGAGCCGGATGATACACATTACCGCAGAAAAATGCATAGTACTGTGCCCCTGACTGCCTCCCATTTCTGAGCCAGATATTGCCTAATTTTGCCAGATGTTTTAATAGAGCTGATCAGAAAGCGCTGGTTATTGTGATGGGCCAGATATTGTGACAACAGATAATTGAGAGATTATTTTCTAGGGAAAAAATACTTTATTATTTTGCATAGTGGAACAATGAAATTGGCTACCAACAACAGTAGTTTGTGCAAAAACCATTGATGCAGTTATAATTCAGATAGTCAAATATTTTCAGTTTATAGGGTATAACCAACTTAGTACTGTTTATTTCCAGGTTGAACGATGCAGACAACTGGGAGAGGTTTCTTTAATAACAAGAACATTTAGTGATTCTGTGGAAGTTTGCATGGAAAAGTTTGGAAGGAATGAGAGAATGTCTTTGATTGGTGATATGAATGGTAAAGTAGGGAATGTGAAGGTGGATGGAATATTTGGTGAGTGGGGTGTGACTGTTGAAATAGATGAAAATGGCAGTGCGTTAGTGGACATTTGTGCCGGGAGGGGGTTGGTGATAGCCAATACCCTCTTCAGGCACAAAATGACCCACAGGTATACATGGCGAGTGATGAGAAGGGTGGGTGGTGAACTGAATGAAAGGAAGGCAATGATTGATTATGTGTATGTGGATGAAAGGATGTGAAGATGTGTAATGGATGCAAGCACTTATAGAGGTTGGGGGAGTGGACTTTCTGACCACTACTTCGTGGTTGCCAGAATCAAGATCCAAATGAAATGAAGAAATAAAAGAAGGGAAGGACGGGAAGAAGGAATAGTTGCAAGGAGAGTGGAAAGGTTACAAGAGGATGAGAAAAAGACAAAATATAAAAGAGAAGTGGAGGAATGATTGGGTAAACATGAATTGGAGCAGATGGGGGATGTAGAAGGTGTGTGCAAGATATTCACAGAAGAAATATGTGCAGCATGTGATGTGGTGTGTGGGGTGAAGAGAAGACAGAGGGGGGTGCAAAGAACAGCATGGTAGAATGAAGAGGTGAGACAGGCTGACACAAAAGAAGAAAGCATACAATGAATGGATGAGAAATAGGGCCGTGGAGGAAGTTGAGAGGTGGAAGAGAGAGAGATACGTAGAAAGGAAGAGAGAGGTGAAAAGATTAGTAAGAGAGAGTAAGAAGAGAGTGGATGAGGAATTTGGAAGGAATTTGAGTGTAAAGTGGAGAGACTGTAAGAAAATATTCTGGAAAGAGGTGAAGAGAGTAAGACAGGGTGGCAGTGAAGTTAGCAGGGGAATGAAAGATAAAAATGGTAGATTACTAGTGGAGAAGAGAAAAAAAGTGAGCAGATGGAGAGAATACTTTAAGGAATTGTTGAACATAGAGAATGGAAGTAATGCGAGTATAAGTGGCGGGGAGAAGGAGGGAGGTGAGAAGACAGGAAGAAATCAGTAGGATAGAAGTTGTGGAAGGAATGAAGAAAGTCAAAATGGGGAAAGCCCCAGGAATTGATGGAGTGTGTGGTGAAATGCTGAAGCATGGGGGAGAGATAGTAGTAGAATGAATGTGGAAGATGTGCAGGTTGGCCTGGGAGGAAGGCAGAGTCCCGGAGAATTGGAAGTCTGGTTTAATTATTCCCTTGTACAGTACAAAGGGAAAGGGGAAAAAGAAGTATGTGATAATCATAGGGGCATTTGTCTTCTTAGTGTAATAGGAAAAGTGTATGGTAGGATACATATTGACAGAGTTTGAGAAAGAACAGAGGAATTAGTTGTAGAAGAACAGGGAGGCTTTAGGAAGGGAAGAGGTTGTGTAGATCAGATATTCATTCTTAGATCTTTAGTGTTAAGAATATATGGAGTAGATGGGAAGTTGTTGAATGCTGTGAAGAGTATGTACGATGGTGCGAAGGGTGCAGTGCGTGTGGATGGTGAACTAAGTGAATTTTTCTCTTTGAAAGTCGGGTTGAAACAGGGATGTGTCATGTCTCCAAGGTTGTTCAATCTGTACATGGATGGGGTAATAAAAGAGGTATAAGGTAGGGTAGTTGATGTTGGAGTGGCCCTGGTGAGAGAGGATAGTGTTTGGAAACTCCCTGTACTGTTGTTTGCAGATGATACTGTGTTGTTAAGTGAAGATGAAGGGGAGCTGCAAGGCTTGGTGGATGAGTTTGGGAGAGTGTGTAAGAAACGGAATCTAAAGGTGAATGTTGGGAAGATTAAAGTGATGGTCTTTGAGAGAGGTGAAGTCAGTGAATGTACAGCGAGGTCGGATGGTGAGGAATTGGAAAATGTGAGTACGTTTAAGTACTTGGGTAGTGTGATGAGTAAGGATGGAGGTTTGGAGGGTGAAGTGCTTGAAAGGGTACAGCAGGGAAGAAAGGTTGCTGGTTCTTTGAAAGCAGTGACAAGAAACAGGGAAGTGAGCATGGAAGTGAAAAAGTTACTATATGACAGTATTGTGATACCAACTCTAATGTACAGATGTGAAGCTTGGATGTTGTTGGAAGGACACAAGTCAAGAGTGAGAGCAGTGGAAATGAGTTATTTAAGAGGAGCCTGTGGAGTCACATGGAGAGACAGGCTGACGAATGAGGATATGAAGGAGCGTTGTGGTGTTGTTGTGGATGTGATAGGAAGCGTTATGAGGAACACACTGAGGTGGTTTGGCCATGTGGAGAGGATGGAGGGTGAAAGACTGACGAAGAGAGTGTATGTGAGTGAGGTGAAGGGGGGAAGAGGGAGGGGGAGGCCGAGGATGAGATGGAGGGATGGGGTGGAGAGGTATATGAGAGAGGGGGGTGTGAGTTGGGAGCAGGGCAGTGAAATGGCGGGGGACAGGGCGACTTGGAGGCGATTTGTTTGTGGCCACCCCAAGCGGAATTGAGGCGTCTGGCAATAGATAGATAGATAGATAGATCTTTAGTGGAAAAGTTTCTAGAGAAGGGAAAGAAGTTGTATGCGGCTTTCATGGATTTGGAGAAAGCATAATGACAGGGTGGATAGACAAGGATTGTGGAAAGTATTAAGAATATATGGAGTAGATGGGAAGTTGTTGAATGCTGTGAAGAGTATGTATGATGGTGCTACAGCTGCAGTGCGTGTGGATGGCGAACTGAGTGAATTTTTCTCTTTGAAGGTTTGGTTGAAACAGGGATGTGTCATGTCTCCATGGTTGTTCAATCTGTACATGGATGGGGTAATAAAAGAGGTACATGGTAGGGCAATGGATGTTGAAGTGGCCTTGGTGAGAGAGGGTAGTGTTTGGAAACTTCCTGTACTGTTGTTTGCAGATGATACTGTGTCGTTGAGTGAAGATGAAGGGGAGCTGCAAGGCTTGGTGGATGAGTTTGGGAGAGTGTGTAAGAAACGGAATCTAAAGGTGAATGTAGGGAAGAGTAAAGTGATGGTCTTTGAGAGAGGTGAAATCAGTGAATGTACTGTGAGGTTGGATGGTGAGGAAATTGAAAATGTGAGTACGTTTAAGTACTTGGATAGTGTGATGAGTAAGGATGGAAGTTTGGAGGTTGAAGTGCTTGTGGGGATGCAACAAGGAAGAAAGGTTGCTGGTTCCTTGAATGCAGTGATAAGAAACAGGGAAATGAGCATGGAAGTGAAAAAGTTACTACATGACAGTATTGTGATACCAACTCTAATGTATGGAAGTGAAGCTTGGACATTGTTGGAAGGACACAAGTCAAGAGTGAGAGCAGTGGAAATTAGTTATTTAAGAGGAGCCTATGGAGTCACATGGAAAGACAGCTGACAAATGAGGATATAAAGGAGCGTTGTGGTATGGATGTGGATGTGATAGGAAGCGTTATGAGGAATACACTGAGGTGGTTTAGCCATGTGGAGAGGATGGAGGGTGAGAGACTGATGAGGAGAGTTTATGTGAGTGAGGTGGAGGGGGGGGGAGAGGGAGGGGGAGACCCAGGATGAGATGGCAGGATGGGGTGGAGAGGTATATGAGAGGGGGGTGTGAGTTAGGAGCAGGGTAGTCAAATGGCGGGGGATAGGGCGACGTGGAGGCAGTTAGTTTGTGGCCAACCCGTATGGGATTGAGGCGTTTAGCAATAGATAGATAGATAGTGTACTTTTTATTTACAGATCTGTAGAATGCATATTACATACTGCATAGTTTCTGCCTCTCCTATAAAATTTCCATGCTGGTTCTTTCTAACAAGCATGGTGTTTTTTTTTCTATCTTTTTCCTTCCAGTTTTACCAGATGATGCAGAGGTTTGGAAAGAGCCTTCCTCTTTTCTATCTTTTTCTCCTACAGGTTGGTTAGATCTTAGTAGAATTAGCCCTTTTTTGCAGCAGATAGTCTCGTCATGGGCCAACAGGCCTCCTGTTGTCTGTACTTCCTATGTATGTCCCCCCCCCCTGCACCTCTCTCCCTCTCTCTCTCTCTCTCCTTAGATTTTGGACACTAGCTCACTCCATCTTTTGAAGGAGGAAAACGAGGTTTGAGGTCAGGATAGTGATGATGCTAATTTTTTTTTTCTTCCATCAGACCGAAGGCAGTGGAATGTTGACAACTGACATGATTCCTGGAGCAGTTGAAACACTGCGACAATTAGCTACACACTCATTGGACATCACTGCAGTTTTACAAGACAATGCTGAGTTTCTTCTATGTGTGGTTCGAGGTAAGAATTATTGGAAATGCTCTTTATCAGAAGAGAGTATGTCAAGTAAAGTCTATTTGGATATTGATCTTTTGGATAGCAGCTGTGATAAAATGGGTCCTTTGAGGGTTATGTCAAGTGACCATTGAGAGCTGCTCTTATGTAACAATGATCAACCCTCCAAGTACATATCCTTTCATAATATCTGTAGAAGAAAACCCCATTATCCAGACAAGTTATCCATAAATTCACCCATGTAAATTTAACAATTGAACACCCTTTCTTACCAAACATAACAGTTTCATGATATTAAGAAATACTCATGCCTTAAGCTGCCCACACACGTAGAGGACTGGCATCACAATTTTGTGAGGATTGGCGTCAAGAGGCCAGTCCTCACAAAATCGTCACCATGTGTGGGCTCTTGATTCCAATCGTCAGATGGAATTATTCGGCCTCATGGAATTACGTCTGTTTATAAATCCATGTGAGGCCGGGAAAGGATTGGCGTCATTGACACCAATCGTCTGCGTGTAGGGGACGGCTCGCGCCAGTCGCTTGAGGCCACGTGAAGCCAATCGTCTGCATGTAGGGAGGGAGATCAAACCGATAGCAGACATCAAGGAGCCAGTCGTTTGCGTGTGTGGAGGCATGAGAGCAGACATCAAGGCGACAGTCGTCTGGTGCACACAGAGGCGTGTCGACACCTGCTCATCTTCAGTTGCACATCATGGCTTTAAGTAAAAGACAGAAGAGTGCTCTTCTGATAGTGCTAATAAGTGACTAATCTGAAGAAGAACATTGTCATAAAAAACGTCGACTATGGACAAAACTGTGGCTAAAAAAGAGAGACAAGCTTTCTTAAATGGTGTTGCTGGATGAACTGAGAGAAAAGAACCCTGATGATTTTAAAAACTACTTAAGGATGACTGATGATTCATTCAGATATTTGTTAACCCTGGTTTCCCCGGTGATAACGAAGAAAGATACAGTAATGAGGAAATCCATATCAGTAGAGGAGAGGCTAGCTGCAACCCTGAGGTTTCTTGCAACGGGACGGTCACTGGAAGATCTGAAGGTTTCAACAGGTATCTCCCCACAAGCTCTTGGACTAATAATCCCAGAGACATGCCAACCAATTTACGATGCCCTGAATATCAACTTTATGAAGGTAGGTAAATTATGGTAACGTCTTTGTATCATGTTTTTATTGGAAAACCAATGAAAGGATACAAATTATACTTCTGAACGTACTGTAGTCATCTTCTTAGTACAAAAAATCGCCACTTTCAGGTTGTATAGTTTCTAATTGAAATCCAGCGAAAAAAATAAAAATAATGCTTGCCAAAGTCCTATAATTCTGTTAGTAAAAAAACAAAAAAATCGTTGTTTACAAGAATTACTTTGTAAGTGCAGACACATCAGTGGTATTAATTATACCCAATCCTTAATGACAATCGTCAGCGTGTGTGGAGTTTTGTCTGTGATGCCAAGCCTTAAGGCTAGTCCACAAATGATTAACCTCACAGAATCGTGATGCCAGTCCTTTGCATGTGTGGGCAGCTTTAGAGCATTCTTGCTTATATTAAGTGCTAGTTACCCAACTCCATACAAAACTGCTAACCCATTCAGCAGCATGTTGACTGCAAGGTGTGCATCATTATCATAAGTTTTCAGGCCAGTGTGGTGGATGACTACAAGCGAATCCGCTCCTATCCCGGTGACGACCCAGCAAGAAACCACTGTCTCTCTCACGTCTTCATCATTTCTGCAACATTCCCAGCCTTTCCTAAAACTTTCTCTCTGTTGAGCATCACCTCTCCTCCTCCAAACCTCACTTTCTCTTCCTAGCTGAGAGTCAGCCATCTAAGGCGACTGATAGCAAGCCCTTCTCTGTATTGTCCTACTTTATCTATACTCATTTCAAAGCCAAAGGTGGCTGTTGTGTATATGCAAACAACGACTTCTCTTGCTATCGTGTTACTGAACTTGATTCTTCTGAAATCCCTACTCTCTGGCTTTGGCTTTCCTGTCATCCTCTGACTAAATATTTAATGTCTGTGCTGCTTACTTATCCCCTAATTCTACTGACTATGAAAAATTCTTCAACTATCCTACTTCTGAGATGGAACTCATCCTATCCATTTTTCTTTTTGCTGAAATCTCCATTCTTGGAGATTTCAGTGTTCACTACCACCACCTTTGGCCCTGCTCTCCTTTCACTGATCCTTCTGGTGAACAAGCCTACATATTTTCTGTCCTTAATGACTTAGAGCAGCTTGTAAAGCATCCTACCCTCAGTGGCAATATTGTAACCAATGAGATCTTGTGTAAGTGACGTATTTGTTGCTGCTATAGAGCTCAAATTGGGAAAAGTTGTAAAATACCATCTCAGCGTTTTTACGGCACCTCGGTTTGGGTTACCTTTCCTAGAAGTGTAGTCATGTCCTACCCCACCTGCTTGTGGTGACCTCTCAGACACCCTGTTTTTTAATTTCTATTCTTTGTGTCCCCCTTCCCCCTCTAAATTAGGGTGACACAGACGGGGACGGCGCTACCTGAGTTTATCCCAGGTAGTATTGTATATAGTCATTAACTCATTTTACGATGATTCGGTTTACGATAATTCGCTACAACGATACTAGAAAAGTTCCACCCCAAAATTCGATTTACAATAAATTTCTGCTATAACAATTTTGCCATCAGAAAGCGCCAGGCACATGCAAGGTGACTGTCGCATGTCTCAGGCAAGATGGCAGCCCTGGCGTGCAGGCATTGTTATGGTTCAGGTCCCGCCACCCCTTCAAAGCCGTCTTTTAAACTTGTTCATGTGTGCCCCCCTGTTATCGTCACCTCTCAGCCAAACATCGTGCCACAGTACAGTGCTGTGGATTTGTGTGCCCAGTGGTAAGGTCAGTGCCAGTCCAGGCCCCAGTGCTATGGTTGGTGCAGGTATGGGCCGGATTCCCCTCCCCCTAACCTATTCCTGTCTGACTCAGAAGCTGACCACTAGTGCCTGTAAGCACAGGCTGTCCCCTCAGCCTCGGGGGGGACGACTTGGACCAAGACAGGAAGGAATGAAGATGGGTTGTCATTTTTGTTTCAGTCTTGGGTAGGTGACTTTAGGAAGTTGAGTTGATGTAACCCCCCTTTCATAATGGGTTTCAATCTCCCAATTTACGATAAAATCGGTATACAGTAAGGTATGACCTGACATAACCCCATCATAAAATGAGTAATGACTGTGCTTTTTGCTGTTGTTGTTGTCATTTCATTTTTGTTTTGTTCTTTTCTTTGTTTTTGCCAATCATGAGCAAACAACAACAGTGCTCTCGCTGCAGTAAGTCTGTGGCAAAAAGTGCATAAACACTGAAGAGCACCTGCTGCAGCGAGTGGGTTCATTTGGCATGTGAAAATATGAATGAAAACGACTATCCATTTATGAAGAAGAGCCACCAGCTGGGCTTTCGCTGGCTGTATAGCCAATGTGTTGCACCATGGATGAGGTTTTGGCTGGTGGAGGAAGTAATGTCACTAAGAATTAGCTAGAAGATGAAGTTATTGGGCCAATCATTCAGGCCATCAGAGATGATGTTTCAAACAGACTGGAGGCACTAGAGACCAAGGTCTCATCACCTGTGACCATCACCGAAGACCAGGCCAAGTCATTTACAGATGCTGTCTTTGGGTTTCGTGGGGGGAGGGAAGGATCTGCCTGGGGGCGTGGTTGAGATCAGTGGTCATGGCCAGAAAAATGCCATCCATAGTAAACTGGTGCTGATCGTAAAACCAAAGAATGGTGCTGTGCGTCAAATGGGACCAGGAGACATCACATGTGTACTTAACTCGGTACCGGTTGATAGCTGCCTTAACCCCTAGGATATGCAACTCGATCGACCAAACTTCCCTGAAAACCTTTATGTGGAGCCAATTTTTCAACTCACAGAAGTAAAAAGCTTTATGCTCAAGGTTTAGAGCTTGAATTTACATACATTATGCTGCAAACCAGAGCATGTTAGACCAACTGGTTCATGAGCTATAGCCTGTCAAAGTTGAAAAAAGTTACCCTTCCAGGTGGGGAAATTCCAGTTTTTTATGCACTTCCACCCTATCCCACCTTCATTCCTCCCCTCCCATTACCTTCCTCACCTACTCCCATCACCCCCCCCTCTCTTCCTTCCCTCCCCCCTCCCCCTCCCCCTTCCCCCCTCCCCCCCACCTGACCCTTCAGAATTTTCCAGCTCAATTTTTTTTTATTTTCAACCAGTAACATACAAAATAATGATGTCTGTGTTCCTCACTCACTCCCAGCACCCTTCCTCCCCCAACACTTCTCCCTGCCCCACCTTCCCTCCCCAAGTCCCCTTCCCTCATAGCTGTGTAGCTATCAAAATAAAAAAGAAACTGAGCCAAAGCATACAAAATGTTTTTGTGATGTTACTCACACACTCCACCATCCCCTCTCGCCTCTCCCTTTCCCTCCTCTCCCCTCCCCTCAGAGCTGTCATATCAAGTAGCTGTAAGAATTTCAAGGGGGAAAAAAAAGCTAAAGCATGCAAAATAATGATAATGGTGTAAGAGAAAGACAAACACACAAATACACACTTTATTATTATAAAAAACAAACATTACTAACATTTACATGAAACATTACCATATATTCACGGAGGTGAAGGAGGTAGGAGGGCTGATAGGAGGTTAGTGAGGGATGTTAAAGTTACAGGAAGTGAGGAGTGTGTGCAGCAGCACAAACTATTGATTTGTGATATGGTGCTTAAAGAACGAGTGATGAAAAAGAGGACATATGTACCTAGGAGGAAAATATGGAAGCTGGAAAAGCAAATAGTAAGGGATACCTTCTATAGCGAGATGAGAAGAGTGGTGGCTGAACAGGGAGCTGTAGACAGAGGCATTAATGAACAGTACAGAGCCCTCAAGAACAATTTCTTGAGAGTTACTGATGTACTATGCGGTTGGACAAGAGGCCCACCAAGACATAAAGTTACTTGGTGGTGGGATGAGTAGAAGCTGCAGTTAAGGAGAAAAGAAGGATTTTTCGAGAATGGAAGAAGGGTGGTAGCAAGGAGGAATACTTGGCTGCCGAGCGTAGCGCTAGAAGAGAGGTATACAGGGCGAAGTTTGAGTCACAGAGACTTATTTGATAACCTAAATCATGGGGAAAGGAAAAATATGATATTTAAGGTGGCAGGTAAAGTGAAGAGGGATAATCGGGATATTATAGGTGAGCAGTGTGTGAAGAATGATGAAGGAAGGGTAGTGGTGAACAGTGAGAATATTAAAGATGCATGGAGAGAGCATTATATCCAGTTGTTGAATGAGGAGTTTGACTGGGACAGAGAAGGTTTGGAGCCAGCAGATCCAGTGTTTGGCCCTTTGCCTTTGATTGATGCTGCAACTGTGAGTGAGGCAATAGGCAGGATGAAGGTGGGGAAGGCGGCAGGTGTGTCAGGGTTGACTGCCGAAATGTTGAAGGCCTCAGGCGATATAGGAGTGACGTTAGTCGCTGACCTGATAAATATGATTATTTCTGAGTGTGTTGTCACAGATGATTGGTTGCAGAGTGTAATTGTAAATGTGTATAAAAGGACAGGTGATGCTTTGGAAAGAGGAAATTATAGAGGTATAAAGCTTTTAGATTAGATAATGAAGGTAATGGAGAGAGTTTTAGAAGGTATTATTATAGAAAGAGTGAATATTTACAGTATGAGATGCAGTTTGGGGTTATGCCAGGTAGAGGGGACCACTGATGCCATATTCATTGTTCAACAGCTTCAGGAAAAATATATTGGTAGGAGAAGGGATCTGTATTTTGTTTTTGTTGATTTGGAAAAGGCCTTTGAGAGAGTCCCTAGAGAGGTGGTGAAATGGGCAATGAGAAACGTTGGCTTGGAGGAGTGGCTGGTTAGGGTGGTTATGGCTATGTATGTGGGTGCTTGCACCCAGGTAAGAGTGAATGGAGATTTGAGTGATGAGTTTTCCGTGAATGTTGGTGTGCATCGGGGGTCAGTCTTGAGTCCCATGTTGTTTATGATGGTACTTGAAGCCCTTTCACGTGACTTCAGAAACGGACTCCTGTGGGAGATGTTGTATGCTGATGATTTCATGTTGATTGCAGAGAATGAAAGAGAGGCAGAGGAAAGATTTAGGATGTGGAGAGATGGTATGGGGCACAAGGGCTTAAGGGTAAATGCAGATAAAACAAAAGTGATGATATTTAGGGTTGGTGGCGATACTGTCAAAGACGAGGGAGAGTTACCATGTGCAGTTTGCCACAAGGGTGTGGGAAGTAATTCCATCTTGTGTGGTGTTTGTGATAAATGGGTGCACAAGAGAGTTACTGGTATCGGAGGTAGACTGCGAGATAATCTGGATTTTATTTGTATGGCGCATCGGGGAGAGCAGATGGAGATTGTCAGGCATGAAAGGATTGAACTTGCTGACGAGTCTCTCAAGTGTGTGGAAGAGTTGTGTTGTTTGGGAGACATGTTGTGTGCTGGTGGTGGGGCTGGAGCTAGCTCTGTGGCTAGGGTGAGAAGTGGTTGGAAGAAATTCAGGGAGCTATTGCCTCTCCTGACTTTGAGAGGACTCACCCTATGTGCTAAGAGGTCTTTGTATGCAGCATGTGTCAGGAGTGTAATGCTGTATGGTAGTGAGACTTGGGCAGTAAAGGAGGAGGATATTCGCAGGCTAAGACGTACAGAAATGACAATGATTAAGTGGATGTGTAGTGTGTCCCTCTGTGCAAGGTCTCGGGGGGCTGGGTTTACGATGGAAGAGTTGAAAGGTAGGATGGGATTGGAGTGTATTGGTGTTGTGATGAGAAGAGGTAGATTGAGATGGTTTGGGCATGTGGAGAGGATGGGGGATGATAATTGGGTGAGGAAGTTGAGAAGTGTTAATATTGGTGGTGGGGTTATGAGGGGTAGACCGAGAAAGACATGGGACGAGGTCATTAAGTGCGACCTCAGGGTTAAGGGACTGAACAGGGAGGCTATCATGCAGCATGGAGAGCTGCCATTAGGTGACCAAGGCCGATGCATGCAAGCAAGTTGGAGTCTTTAAAAATGAAACAAATAGAAACAAAACGAGTGAGGTTAGAAGCCCAAGCAGGGCTTGCATAATTCATCACTGAACATATATATTGTTTGTATGCTGTAGTGGTGGTTTCTTTGTTGTGTTCAAATGTTGTATAGGCAAGTGACCTTAAGGCATTGAATCTTGGTGTTAATTTATCTTTAATGTCAGTGATGTGTTGTTTAAATTACATTGATGTATGTTACACCAAGGATTTTGTGTGTGTGTGTGTATTTACCTATTTGTATTTACCTATTTGTAGTATACAGGAATTGAGCAATGCTCGTGTTGTCCTGTCTCCATATCCACATTTATCAAGTCTACCTTTACACACATGAATGTTTTTCTAATGCACCACCTCTATGTCTAAGTCGTTTCAAATATTTAAGAATATACCTAATTGTGATATACACGGAATGTACTATGCTCGTGGGTTTCCGTCGCTGTTTCTCAATAAGTCGAATTTAACTTTAAACTCGTTTAAGTTTTTAGACTGAATGATCTCTTTGTCCAGCTATTCCATAAGTCTATACTTCTGTAAGAGGAAAGCTATTTCTTGATATCCTTCAAGCAGCTTGACTTTTTCAATTTCATTCCATGTCCTCTTGTTGCTCTCTTATCCCATACAAACAGATCTTCTTTGTCAATTTTATCTACTCCCACCATGGTCCTGAACACTGCAATCATGTCTCCCCTCTTTCTCCTTTCCTCTAACGAAGGCAAATCCAGTTTTTCCAGCCTCTCTCTGTATGACAGGTCTGTCAGACTGGGGACCATCTTGGTTGCTGTTCTTTGTATTCTCTCAATCTTGTTTATATCTTTCTTTTTGTGTGGGCACCACCACTACCGCTGCATATTCTAACCTCGGGCGGATCATGGCCACTATCAATTTTTTCATCATTTCCTCATCCATATAATGAAATGCTACTCTTATGTTAGTCAAGAGCTTATAAGTCTCTCCAACTATCTTGTTAATGTGCTTTTCTGGTGACAAACTATCTTGGACCAGCACTCCCAAATCTTTCTCTTCTCTCCTTTTTGTGATTAATTCATTACCCAAAAAATAATTCAGTGATGGTCTCCTGGTACTTTTACCCATTTCCAATATTTTACATTTCTTTACATTAAATTTCATTTCCCACGTCCGGCTCCAATTGTGTATCCTATCCAAATCCTCCTGCAGTATTTTACAATCCTCCTCAATCTCTATCTTCCTCAAGATCTTTACATCATCAGCAAACAGACTCGCATAACTGTTCACTCCATCTACCATATCATTTACGTAAATCAGGAACATTACTGGCGCCAACACTGAGCCTTGAGGGACTCCACTTGTTACTTCCCTCCATCCAGACATCTTTTCCTTTATTACTGTCCTCATTTGTCTGTCTCTCAAAAAGTCTCTCATCCATTCCAGAAGTTTCCCCTCCTATATATTCTAGTTTCCACATTAGTCTCTTATGAGGTACCTTGTCAAAGGCCTTCTCTAAGTCTAAGTACACACAATCCACCCAACCATCTCTCTCCTGTACCACATCAATCGCTCTTGAGTAAAAGCTCAATAAGTTTGAAACACATGACCTTCCACTTCTGAATCCAAACTGACATTCAGCCAAAATATTCATCTCTTCTAGATATCTTATCCATCTGTCTTTCAGGATTCTCTCACACAATTTTGCGACCATGCTGGTTAGAGACACTGGTCTATAATTCAGGGGTTCTTCCCTGTTTCCTCCCTTGTAAATTGGTACCACATTTGCCCTCTTCCATTCTTTTGGCACTTTCCCCTCTTCCAGTGAGCATACAATTAAGCCGTGAATTTTATCCGCCAGTTGTTCTCTGCATTCCTTCAGTACCCAATTAGAAATTCCATCAGGTCCTGGGGCTTTCCTTACATCTTGAGTTTCCAGTAATTTATACACTTCCTGCACCTCCACTTTTATATCTTTCATCACCGGAACATTTCTAATCACTCCCTCCCCTTCCACAAGCTCCTTTTCTTTAGTGAAAACTGACTGGAAACGTTTGTTCATTATTTCTGCTTGCATTGCCGCATCCTTAAAGACCTCTCCATCTACTTTCAGCTTGGTGATTCCTTCCTTTTGTTTCAGTTTGCCATTAACAAATCTATATAAAACAGTTTGGGTTCATCCTTGCATTTGTCAATTATACCTTTTTCAAAATTCCTTTCTTCTTCCCTACGTATTCTTGTGTATTCGTTTCTTGTTCTTTTATATTCTTCCTTTGTTCTGTCATTACCTCTCTTTCTCCAATTGTTCCACGCCTTATCTCTCTCTTTTTTGGCTATCATACACCTTCTATTAAACCACTCCTTTTTCCTGTTTTCTTTCCCTCTTACTCTTGGTACAAATTTTTCCACTCCCAAATTATAGAGGTCTAGAAAGATATCCCACTTCCTCTGTATCTCTCTTGTTTCTCTGAATTTTCTCCAATCCGCATTTTCAAAAAAGTTTCTCAATCCTGTAAAATTTGCTTTGCCAAAGTTGTATCTTCCCTGTCTATGAAGCTCGTCTCTTGGCTCGACGTTTCCTATTAACATCTGGAACTCAATGACCACGTGATCACTTTTTCCCAAAGGACAGAGATATTCCAATGATTCTATTACATCGGGTTCTTTGGTGAACAGTAAATCTAACCTTGCTGGTGTGTCCTCACCTCGAAACCGTGTCTCTTCTTTGACCCACTGCGTCATCACATTATTCATTATTATATTTAATAACATAGTACCCCCCACGAATCCTCCGCCTCCCGAGTACCATTCCTCCCAGTTCACCTCTTTACAATTAAAGTCACCCACCAAATTTATATTATTGATTTCTCAACTATTTTTTGCAAGTAGCTAGCCATATCTGACAACATCTCATGGTATTCGTCATCCTTCCATGCTCTCGTCTTTGGGGGAACATACACTACCGCCATATCTCTCTTAACATTCTCTCCAGTTTCTAATTTCATATATATCACTTCAGCCCTGCCTTCTCCCATTTCCACAGTATCTACATTTATGTTGTTCTTCACTGCTATCATCACTCCTCCTCCTTTTTTCTTTCCTGTCTTTTCTCCACAGTTTGTATTTACCATCTCCCAAATGAACATCAATATCTTCTCTTAATTTGGTCTCTACAAGGCACATGACATCAGGTTCATGTTCTCTCAAGAAATCATTAATTTGATCCTTTGTCGATATGAAACCATCAACATTAGTATATATCACCTTCAAATTATTTTTGACATTATTAATACCCTCTTCTCTCCTACTCTCTGTCCGTACCACTTCTTCAACTTCTGATCTTTCACAACCATCCCCCTAGTTTCCTTCACTTCTATTTCCTTAAATACCATTTCCTTACTTTCATATCCAATACTCTCCAAAAAAAGTATTACGTTCTTCCTCTGTCCTCTTATCATTTTTTTCCTTTACTTCTTCCTTTAATGATTTTAAAACTTCTCTTTCTTCTTCATTCAGATCTTTTCTTATTATAATATTTTTCCATCCCCCTCTTTGCTTAATTTCCAGGTCACTTTAAGTATCTCATTTATTACACTTTCTGATGTAAACTTGACTCTCATTGGTCTTGTTTCCCTTTCTTATAAGGCCCTATCCTCCTTACTTCCTCAATTTCTTTTACCCACTTGTCTCCTTCGGGGTCAATCTTGCCTAATATTCCTCTCACCATGTTAGTGTCTTTCTGAGTCTTGCGAACCTAACCTTTTCTTCCTCTTCCCTGTTTCCAAATACTACCACACATCTGTTCCTTTCTACAGTTTCTCTCACTATTTTCTCTTTTTTCTTCAGTATTTTCACTACATTTTCTTCCATTTCTTTCTTGTTCATTTCCCTTTCTTCCTGGATGATCTCTCTTAAGCTGACCACTTCTTTCTGTTCTTCTTCTACGTGTGCCCACTTTGCCTTGTGTTCTTCTAGTACATTACTCACCTTCTCCGTTTTATTAGTACTCTCTTCAAGTTTCCTCCTCAGTTCAACATTCTCCCTCTTCAAATTCTTAATCTCTTCATTGGCTGTTTCGTTGGACTGGATTAGACTCTGTATGGTGGTTTCCGTATTTCCTGGCATATCCTTTATCACTAGATTCTCTACTTTTTTTTCGAGTTCACTAATCCTCATAATTAATGTTTTCACCAGGTCCATGACATTAGTATTAGCATCAAATCCTTGAAATTCCATTCCCTCATTGTTTACATTTAAATGCATCTTTAACGTACCGGTAAAGTACCTAAACAGCTGTTACCGAATAAGCCACAAACATTCATGTATACTATTGCCAACAAATCTTTACATTTTTGGTAGTCTACCAACTTTCATTATTTTAAATTTAAAGAAAGACCCTAGGAGACAGGACAGACAAAATTCCTGAAACTACTCAAGGTTAGGAGCGATGCCTGGGACGACCTCTCTCTCCGGCTGCTCGTGTGTGTGTGTGTGTGTGTGTGTGTGTGTGGTAGGGGAGTGTCGTTTATGTTGAGATGTGGAATGTGACTGCGTTCTGCTGCCCAGTTTGTGAGAAGGGTCACTGTAGATTTGGTTGGGACTATTTTGAACCTGTTTGTGGTGAACCATTCATGTAGTGTGTTGAGGTAAGATTGGAGGATGTGTGCAGCTGTGTTTGCACTTTTGTGTGTACATGAAAGTGTTATGTCATTCGCATAGGAAGCAACGTGTATTTGTAGCGTGTGGGGTTGTGCATGTACACTCAACCCTCAGCTATCACGGGTTCCACTATAGCGTATCTCGCTATCACGCTTATATAAAAAACTACCCAAATACCTTTATCACGCACTAAATGCCTGCTATCACGCACAGCAAATGTTCGAAAATTTCAAAAAGGCCAGGCTCCAGTGCTCCACCTAGCCAATAAACGCTTCACTCCGTGATTGATCGTGTGACATCAGCGCCAGCCGAGCACTGATTGGCCGCCTGACCGAGTCTCCTGCCCGCCAAACCATTCAAGTGCGCACCCTCAGACCGTGAACGGTGATAGCAAGAATAATAACCTTTTTTATGATATGACCATGGCCAACGTACCTCCTCCCCGTCCCCCTACCATCACCCAACATAATGCTGCGGCACCTGGCAGGGAAATAAAGAAGAGGAAGAACCTGTGTTATGCAGATAAACTGGAAATATGAAACTTAGAGAGAATGGTGAGACCAAGCGAAGTGTGGGGAAGAAACATAACATCAATGAATCAACTGTGAGGGATATTTATAAGAATAGTGATCACATCATAAAACATGCTCATTTTTAGACTATTATATATTAATATGTGGTACAAAAAAGGTATCTTAGGGGTAAATATTGAGGTCATGGCACCAAATAGAATTATTACCATAAGTTCTTCAATTCTGCTATCATGGTTTCGGCTATAGCGCAGCCATAGCGGGACCAATGGGAGTGATAGCCGAGGGTTGAGTGTATAGGTTAAAGAGAGTAGGGGACAGAACAGATCAATGGGGGACACCGTTTGTGATGTTTCTGATGTTTGCTGAGTGACTGGCAAGTGTTACATGTGCATATCTGCCTGCTAAATAGTTTGCCTGCCATCTTTTTGTGTTATTGTGCATGTTTCTGTTGAATATTTTGTTTGTGAGGTTGTGGTGGGGAATGGCATCAAAAGCATTGCTAATGTCTAGTTTGACTAGGAGTGTTCTGTGTGGTGGCCTAGCTGAATTCATGCCATCAAAAACTCTCTGTGTAAGGTCTGTAAGAAGAGTGTATGTTTTATTTTTTTTATTTTATTTTTTTATTTATTTATTTTTTTACGTGGGGAAGAAGGAACCAAAGGCAATGAGCCCGCAAAACTGTTCCTTCCAAGAGAAGAACAAAATACAAGAGATGCCTTGACACACTCTGTTTGAAAGACTGGAGATCATAGGAAGCAGGAAATACAGACAGAGGGAGACAGTTCCAGAGTTGACCTGTTGCATAAATGAAGGACTGGGAGTAACAGTTAACTCTTGCATTAGAGAGTTGGACAGAACAGGGATGAGAGTTTGCTGCTAGACGGGTGCTACGTGCCCGTCGTAGAAGTGGAGGAATGCATGCAGACAGTTCAGAGGAACAGTGACCATTGAAGTAGCGGTAGAAAAGAGATAAAGATGCAACATTGCGGCAAAGAGACAGAGGTTGAAGGGAGTCAGTAAGAGGCGGAGAGTTAATGAGACAAAAAGCCTTTGACTCCACCCTATTGAGAAGAGCTGTATGTGGGGAGCCTCCCTACACATGAGAGTTGTACTCCACACAGGGGCGGATAAAACCCCTGTATAGAGTCAACGCTTGTGCAGGGGCAAAGAAGGAACGGAGTCAGCTTAGCACACCCAATCTTTTGGAAGCAGATTTTACAAGAGATGTAATATGATCTTTCCAGGACAAGTCCCGAGCAAATGAAACCCCAAGCATGTTCAACGATGATGCAGGATTAAGTTGAGTATTATTAAACATAAGTGGGTATACGTGTGGAAGATTTTGTCGGGTTGATAGGTGCAAAAACTGAGTCTTTGATGCATTAAAAACAACCAGATTATTTTTACCCCAGTCAGAGATACGAACCAAGTCAGACATTAGGTGTGCCATAGCCTCATCCCTTGCCTGTTGAAGTAACTGCTGAGATGGACGTTGTGGGAATCGAATGGAAAGGTGAAGGGTGGAGTCATCAGCGTATGAGTGGATAGGGTTAGATGTACAGCTTAGAAGGTCATTGATGAATAAAAGGAAGAGAGTTGGTGATACGACAGAGCCCTGAGGAACACCACTGTTAATAGATCTAGGAGAAGAACGATAGCCGTCTACAACAGCTGCTATAGAACAACCAGAAAGGAAGCTAGAGATGAAGGCACAGATAGAAGGATAGAAACCGTAAGAGGGCAGTTTGGAAATTAAAGATTTATGCCAGACTCGATCCAAAGCCTTAGAGATGTCAAGTGCAATGGCAAAGCTTTCGCCAAAGTCCTGAAAGGAGAATGACCAGGTGTCTGAAAGGTTGGTGAAATGATTGCCTGAATGAGAGCAAACTTCCAGCAAGAAGGAAAGGTACAAGTTGACAGACAAAGGCAAAAGAGTTTGCCTAGGCAGGGTGTAAGCACAGAAGCACAGTTCTTGAGAACAACGGGAGGGACTCCATCAGGCCCATATGCCTTATTAGTACTGAGGCCATCAATGGCAGAAAATACATCAGCTGAAGAAATTTTAATGTTAGCCATGAGGAAGTCAGAGGGGGGAAGTGATGGAGGAACAGCACCGGAATCGTCTAAGTTGGAATTGGAGGAGAAAGTCTGAGCGAAGAGATCAGCTTTATCAGTAGAAGAAATAGCTACAGAGCCATCAGAGTAGAAAAGAGGAGGGAAGGATGATGAGGTAAAGTTGTTAGAAAGGTTTTTGGCAAGGTGCCAGAAGGAGCGAGAAGAGTTCGAGTTAGAGAGTTGAGAGCATTTTGTACGGATGAAATTATTTTTAGCAGAGCGAAGAACAGACTTAGCACGATTCCAGGCAGAAATGTATAAAAGATGTGATTCAGGAGTGGATTGGCTCCGGTACTTTTTGTAAGCCCTCTCCTTGTTGCGGACAGCATTAGAACAAGCGTGATTAAACCAAGGCTTTCGTACATTAGTCAAAGGATATGAGAAAGGAATGTATGCTTCCATGCCCGAGAGAATAACCTCCGTAATGCGCAAGGCACACCCAGATGGCTCCCGGCCATGGAAGCAATAATCATTCCAGGGAAAATCAAAGTAGTACTGCCTGAGGGCCTCCCAATCTGCAGCTCCAAAATGCCACAGACGATGTTTATCTGGAGGGTCCGCAGGCCGCACTGGAGCAATAGGACAGGTTAAGGTGATAAGGTTGTGATCAGAGGAGCCCAGCGGAGAGAAAAGATTTAACAGTGTAAGCAGAAGGATTAGTTGTATGGAAGAGATAAAGTATGTTGGAGCTCTCTCCAAGGCGGTCAGGGATACTGGTAGGGTGCTGTACAAGTGTAGTAGCCTAAAACCATATTGTGATGGGGCTAGGGGGATGTGAAGTGTAACTAGTTGTAATACCAGTCATTCAGTGACTTTGGAGGGAGTGCAGAGGAATGTGATGGGGCAGTGTGAGGAAGGTTACATGGGGTCTTTGTTGGGTTAGGGGATAGCAATGATAGTGCCATGCTTCCATATGTTGGGTATTATGTTATGTGAGTAGCTGTAGTTTGATATGTTGGTGAGTGCTTGTATGTCTTGTGGTCCAAGGTGTTTATGGTGTATGTTGCGTATGTCGACCTGTCGCACTATGCTGAGCGTGTTAGAAAAAAAAATGGTACTTAACTGCTTGTTACTTAAGGATTGTGTGTACAGTATTGTCACGAATCAATTCGCGACATTTCCTTTTTGTGAGAAGCCACGAACTATTAGTGGAAAACTCACTGTGTATCGCTCAGTTAACCGTTTCTCTCTCCATTTCGGGGTATACTTTTCAAATCATTCGTCACCGTTTTCAGGGGTGACCGATTTGATGCACGTCACTAAGTGCGCTACTGAGCGATACTATTGTTTCTTTATCGTTCGCCTCTGCTCTCCTCAACCGTTAGCCACGCCTTGCGTCCTGCCCATACAATGTATTTGAATTCAGTCTTGTGTTTGCTGTGACGGAGAAAGGTTCTGTGCTCAGAAGTGGAGAGGTCAGCTAGCACCTCAAGCTCCACTAGTACAGTTAATCCCAGTACTCCCACCCCCCCACTCCTCGGGTGATACATAGTATTCATCGACTGGTATTTCCTTTGTGTATTTCCTAGTTTTAAGAGTTTAGTTAAGGTGTTTTTCCTAGGCGTAAGTATTTAGCTATTGCGTGAGTGAGTGAGTGCGTCTCATTTAATTGATTTGAATTGTAACGTTAAATTTATTATTTGTGATTAATAAATTTAACAGTTCCTTTCTTGAGCTTAATGTAAGTAAACTCTTGTTTCATTTCTCCATAATTAAGCTTATTTTCCATATAGCTCCTAGCTTGCATAAACGTTTGCTTTCATAACTGGTACTTAGACCAGTCTTGTATTAACTTAAAATCCGTTGTGCCAGGAGTTAATGCATCAGCAAGAACCTGATGTTATTATTATTAGTATTAGTTATTTATTGTCAGGGGTGATGTAACTTTCTCCAGAGGCTAACAGTACAGTAATTCAGCAATTGTGAGTAATTAGTCTCTGCTGTGTACTGTTGAGAAAGTTTATAAATTCTCGTTCTCAGAGAATCGTGCTAAGCCAGCGTATAGTAATCGTTGCTTGATGTAGCAAGGCAATCATTGTCTCTGCTCTTCAATATTATTGAATATTATTATCAATTTAAATAATATTTAAGCATTTATTTCAAAATTACCGTGATATTATAAAAAACTCCGTGACAAGTATTACGGTAGCCTGTTTTTATAACTCGACAGTCACAGTGGGGAGGAAGCAATTTCAGGCCAGGTTGGAGTAAAAAGGGTGGGAAACATATATTGTGCCCTATTTAATAACAGTCATTCGTTACAGCCAGTTAAAGTTTGATGAGCTTCGTGGCATTCGTTAAATCTGAAATTCTCTACATGGTAATCTCTAAACTATCCAGCATAATTCAGCCAGCTCCCCCACCAGATATTGCAAAACACTGGCTCTTGCATTGGTGTCCCAAATCGAGTATCCATTCGATGTTATGACAGATAATGTGTCACTGCCTTAAGCAATCTGTCATTACCCTTTATCCTAAAGACTTTCCTACAATATTACTCATGATTAAAAGATTAAAATCAAGCATATAATACAACACTGTATTGATACAGTACACTCATGGACGCAGATTTCTGCTCAAGGATGCCACCTTCCTACCATTGTATACCCAGGGAAAACGGGAGGGAGGGACAAATGAGCTCCATCCGCCTCTACTCCAGCTCCCAACCCTCCCCGATACCCCTGCTCCCCCCACCTGTCATTTTTAACTGGCAGTTACATCCCAAGCTGACCTCATATTTAACCCTTTCGTGTACGGATAACAATAAGTTTTGTGGGACATGATGCGCCAGCTTTTCTCCTCTCCTCTCCCGCCTGACGTGCGCTCCAAAAATGTGTATTCTCGGCTTATTTTCACCACCCTAACATATTTATTTTGCCACAAAACTCACATATTCCTATTCATCGATGTTTGTTCTACACGATAAGCAAAAAAACACACTATACATATGTTAGGGCCATGTGAATAAACATTGAAGAGCATACATCACACTTCCTAACATCATAAGTCGAATGTTTACTAATCAATCTCAATATGTTATACCATCATTGGAAAGAGAATTTTATTAGCTTTCGAATGCCAGAGGTCCCAGTTTGATATGAGGTATGGTGTTCGAGTAATAAGCGAAAAAGTAAAACCCATTTCCGACAGACAACAGATTTTTTTTATTCGGGGAGCTCTAGTGAAAAACTTTTCTTGCCACTGTTGTGTTTTTATCATCCTATGCAGAATTTAATTGGCTTTCATTTGAGCCCAAAATGGTGATCCTAGGCCTCATAGTTTTCAAGAAAAATGCAAAAAACTACAGTGTACTCACGCCATTTTGTGACTGTAGGACAGTTTCCTGCCTTCCTCTAAGCTACTGTATGTATTTCACCAATTCTTTGTATGCTAGATATGCACACTATATTCACATGATTCACTGTCACTATTATTATAGCTGAATACTCACATTTGATGCAGGGTAGAGGCAGTGTAGTTGATTAGAAACAGTAGCACAATCTTCGTTGTCCAACGGCTGATAATGACCAGGAATGCTTCACAAACACCAAATTTCCTATTGCAAACACCAAGTCTAATCACAACAGTGCTCAAACACTAAACACAAGTACTACTGGTATAGTGAAATGTGTTGCACGGCCAGGATGGGGATAAGAGTGGAAATTTAAAGGGACAGAACCATGCATTACCTTCCCTACTCACAGCTCATTTGGTACTGAATAACCTGTCCACTCTCTTGCTGGTGTCCGGACCCACAGTTGCCATCTCATTACTTTTGACAAGGAGCAGGGAAGCTATGACGCCTCCAAAAATGATGCCGATCTGCTGAAAACTTTTCCTTGACGAAAGTTTTTATGCTTTAATGACGCCAAAAGCGTCAACTAGTATAGTCGCAGCCACACCCATATGACAACAAATGCGTCATCGTGCACGGAGGGGCTAACACTGTAGGTCATACTACTATTAAACAAACATAAAACACCAGGATACAGTGCCCCCACACAGTGAACGTATTCAGAGTAAACGATTCGCCTAGTGAACAAGCAGGGGGTAATCAGGTCCACAAAACCATAATGAACGAGTTGAACCCCGAGTGAACGAAATTGGGGAGAAGAGTAGGCCATAACCGCTGTCTCTAATATTGAACGACCCTCCCCCCCTTCCCTAGTAGATGCTGCACAAGAGGCCAGATCTGACCAACCTCTTGAACAGAATCCAACGGAGGACGAAGATTTGCATACAGTATGTCGAAGATCAGTAAAATTC
Organism: Coenobita brevimanus; assembly: GCF_032717465.1. Lineage (NCBI taxonomy): Eukaryota > Metazoa > Arthropoda > Malacostraca > Decapoda > Coenobitidae > Coenobita > Coenobita brevimanus. The sequence continues at coordinate 34,934,563 of NC_136967.1, forward strand.
TTGTGGCAGTAGATGTTCTGAGAGAAGAGGTCAAGGCAAATGAAACCAGCTAACTTAGGACACAGGAAGTGCTCAGTGGAGTAAAAACCACTTTTCGTTATTACACTGATAGTCACAATATGGAAGTCAACATAAAAAAACATTCATCACACGCTACTACCGAACTCAAGAACAAAAGGAGCCAGTTACCTCTACATTGTCTGCTACACTTTCTGGTGAAGACAGTGATGATGTGATGTCGGTGGTGTCATCTTTGGACTTTGAAGGTTTTATGGGAGAGGTGAATGAGGTAGAGGCACGTGGGGAAGTGGTTCAGTAAAGTAATGAGGGTGGGACTGGTGACAGGAACGAGGAAGTGGAAGTTGATGTGGAGGGGTCACCCTAAGTGTATCTCCCTGCCCAGGAACCACCTGTATTCAAGCCACTCAGGACTGTCATCTGCTCTATCTAGCTATCTATCTATCTATTGCCAGACGCCTCAATCCTGTTTGGGGTGGCCACAAACAAATCACCTCCAAGTCGCCCTGTCCCCCGCCATTTCACTGCCCTGCTCCCAACTCACACCCCCCTCTCTCATATACCTCTCCACCCCATCCCTCCATCTCATCCTCGGCCTCCCTCTCCCTCTTCCCCCCTCCACCTCATTCACATACACTCTCTTCATCAGACTTTCACCCTCCATCCTCTCCACATGGCCAAACCACCTCAGTGTGTTCCTCATAATGCTTCCTATCACATCCACATCAACACCACAACGTTCCTTTATATCCTCATTCGTCAGCCTATCTCTCCATGTGACTCCACAGGCTCCTCTTAAATAACTCATTTCCACTGCTCTCACTCATGACTTGTGTCCTTCCAACAACGTCCAAGCTTCACTTCCGTACGTTAGAGTTGGTATCACAATACTGTTATGTTGTAACTTTTTCACTTCCATGCTCACTTCCCTGTTTCTTACCACTGCTTTCAAAGAACCAGCAACCTTTCTTCCCTGCTGTACCCTTTCAAGCACTTCACCCTCCAAACCTCCATCCTTACTCATCACACTACCCAAGTACTTAAACGTACTCACATTTTCCAATTCCTTACCATCCAACCTCGCTGTACATTCACTGACTTCACCTCTCTCAAAGACCATCACTTTACTCTTCCCTACATTCACCTTCAGATTCCGTTTCTGACACACTCTCCCAAACTCATCCACCAAGCCTTGCAGCTCCCCTTCGTCTTCACTCAACAACACAGTATCATCTGCAAACAACAGTACAGGGAGTTTCCAAACACTATCCTCTCTCACCAGGGCCACTCCAACATCCACTACCCTACCTTGTACCTCTTTTATTACCCCATCCATGTACAGATTGAACAACCATGGAGACATGACACATCCCTGTTTCAACCCAACTTTCAGAGAGAAAAATTTCACTTAGTTCACCATCCACACGCACTGCAGCCTTCGCACCATTGTACATACTCTTCACAGCATTCAACAACTTCCCATCTACTCCATATATTCTTAACACTTTCCACAATCCTTGTCTATCCACCCTGTCATATGCTTTCTCCAAATCCATGAAAGCCGCATATAACTTCTTTCCCTTCTCTAGAAACTTTTCCACTAAAGATCTAAGAATGAATATCTGATCTACACAACCTCTTCCCTTCCTAAAGTCTCCCTGTTCTTCTCCAACTAATTTCTCTGTTCTTTCTCTAACTCTGTCAATAGGTATCCTACCATACACTTTTCCTATTATACTAAGAAGACAAATGCCCCTATGATTACCACACACTTCTTTTTCCCCTTTTCCTTTGTACAAGGGAATAATTATACCTGACTTCCAATCCTCTGGGACTCTACCTTCTTCCCAGACTAATCTGCACATCTTCCACATCCATTCTACTACTATCTCTCCCCCATGCTTCAGCATTTCACCACACACTCCATCAATTCCTGGGGCTTTCCCAGATTTAACATTCTTCATTGCTTCCGCAACTTCTATCCTACTGATTTCTTCCTGTCTTCTCACCTCCCTCCTTCTCCCAGCCATTCCCCAGCCACTTATACTCACGTTACTTCCATCCTATACGTTCAACAATTCCTTAAAGTGTTCTCTCCATCTGCTCACTTTTTCTCCCTTCTCCACTAGTAATCTACCATTTTTATCTTTCACTCCCCTGCTAACTTCACTTCCACCCTGTCTTACTCTTTTCACCTCTTTCCAGAACATTTTCTTACAGTCCCTCCACTTTACACTCAAATTCCTTCCAAATTCCTCATCCACTCTCTTCTTACTCTTTCTTACTAATCTTTTCACCTCTCTCTTTCTTTCTACATATAACTCTCTCTTCCACCTCTCAACTTCTTCCATGCCCTTATTTCTCATCCATTCATTGTATGCTTTCTTCTTTTGTGCCACAGCCTCTTTCACCTCTTCAGTCCACCACGCTGTTCCTTGCACCCCCCTCCGTCTTCTCTTCCTTCCACACACCACATCACATGCTGCACATATTTCTTCTGTAAATATGCTACACCCACCTTCCACGTCTCCCATCTGCTCCAATTCATATTTGCCCAATCGTTCCTCCACTTCTCTCTTATACTATGCCTTTTTCTCATCCTCTTGTAACCTTTCCACTCACCTTGCAACTACTCTTTCCTCTCGTCTTTCCCTTCTTCTATTTCTCCATTCTAATTGGACCTTGATTCTGGCCACCACCAAGTAGTGGTCAGAAAGTCCACTCCCCCAACCTCTATAAACTCTTGCATCCATTACACATCTTCGCATCCTTTCATCCACACACACATAATCAATCATTGCCTTCCTTTCATTCAGTTCACCACCCACCCTTCTCATCACTCGCCATGTATACCTGTGGATCATTTTATGCCTGAAGAGGGTATTGCCTACCACCAACCCCCTCCCAGCACAAATGTCCACTAATGCACTCCCATTCTCATCTATCTCAGCAGGCACACCCCACTCACCAACTATTCCATCCACCTTCGCATTCCCAACTTTACCATTCATATCACCAATCAAACACTCTCTCATTCCTTCCAAACTTTTCCATGCATACCTCTACATTTGTCCAGAACTCTTCTCTCACTCTTCTAGCACGATCTTGCGTTGGCGCATACACACACACAGTCGCCCACATTTGTATTCCAACTTTCAACTTTACCCACACAATCCTTGACCCAACTGATCCATACTGTCTTATGCTCTTCTTCCATCTTTTACTCACAACTATACATACTCCTTCCTTCGCCCTCTCATTCTGCTCCACTTACGGTAATAACCATGTGTTTTATGTTTTATATATCTTTACTGTATATGTTTAAAATATGCCATGTAGTACATATCTGTGGCTCAAAATGTGGACTTTGAGAAAGTGTTTCCACCCATATGCTCTCTTTCCCATAAGATATGATATTCAAAGTGAACAAATTAGCAGCAAACGAGCTCGTCTGTTGCCCATAAACTCGTTCACTGTGCGAGGGCATTGTATATAAAAAGAGTATAATATAACTATCACACTGCAGCAAGAAATTAATGCATTATAACATTGACAGTAAAACAAAATCTTTAACAACGACCATCCCAGGCCCCATATTTTGGGTGCACTGCTTTGTGCACACACACACACACACACACACACACACACACACACACACACACACACACACACACACACACACACACACACACACACACACACACACACACACACACACACACACACACACACACACACACACACACACACACACACACACACACACACACACACACACACACACACACACACACACACACACACACACACACACACACACACACACACACACACACACACACACACACACACACACACACACACACACACACACACACACACACACACACACACACACACACACACACACACACACACACACACACACACACACACACACACACACACACACACACACACACACACACACACACACACACACACACACACACTGGGAGGAATGGGACTCAGGAGGCAGCGAGGACTCGTGGGGCACTATATTATTAAATATAGTAATGAATAATGTGATGACCCAATAGGTCAGAGAAGAGACACGGTTCTGAGGTGAGGACACACCTGCAAGGTTAGATTTACTGTTTACCAAAGAACCCGATGGAATAGAATCATTGAAGTATTTCTGTCCTATAGGAAAAAGTGATCATGTGGTCATTGAGTTCCAGATGATAATAGGGAACGTCGATCCAAGAGACGAGCTTCATAGACAGGAAAGATACAACTTTTGGAAAGCTAATTTCACAGGACTGAGAAACTTTTTTGAAAATGTGGATTGGAGAAAATTCAGAGATACAAGAGAGATACAAAGGAAGTGGGATATCTTTCTAGACCTCTACAATTTGGGAATGGAAAAATTTGTACCAAGAGTAAGAGGGAAAGAAAACAGGAAAAAGAAGTGGTTTAATAGAAGGTGTATGATAGCCATAAAAGAAAGAGATAAGGCATGGAACAACTGAAGAAAGAGGGGCAACACCAGAACAAAGGAAGAATATAAAAGAACTAGAAATGATTACACAAGAATACGTAGAGAAGAAGAAAGGAATTTTGAAAAAGGTATAATAGACAAATGCAAGGATGAACCAAAACTGTTCTGTAGATTTGTTAATGGCAGATTGAAACAAAGGGAAGGAATCACTAAACTGAAAGTAGAAGGGGAGGTCTATAAAGATGCAGCAATGGAAGCTGAAATAATGAACAAATGTTTCCAATCAGTTTTCACTAATGAAAAAGAGTTTGTGGAAGGGGAGGGAGTGACTAGAAATGTACCAGTGATAAAAGATATAAAAGTGGAGGTACAGGAAGTGTATAAATTATTGGAAACTCAAGATATAAGGAAAGCCCCAGGACCTGATGGAATTTCTAATTGGGTACTGAAGGAATGCAGAGAACAACCAGCAGATAAAATTCACAGTTTAATCATGTGTCCCTGAGAGAGGGGAAAGTGCCACAAGAATGGAAGAGGGCAAATGTGGTAACAATTTATAATGGAGGAAACAGGGAAGAACCCCTGAATTATAGACCAGTGTCTCTAACCAGCATGGTCGCAAAATTGTGCGAGAGAATCCTGAAAGACAGATGGCTAAAATATCTAGAAGAGATGAATATTTTGGCTGAATGTTAGTTTGGATTCAGAAGTGGAAGGTCATGTGTTTCTAACTTGTTGAGCTTTTACTCAAGAGCGATTGACATGGTACAGGAGAGAGATGGTTGGGTGGATTATGTGTACTTAGACTTAGAGAAGGCCTTTGACAAGGTACCTCATAGGAGACTAATATGGAAACTAGAATATATAGGAGGACTGAAGGGGAAACTCCTGGAATGGATGAGAGACTTTTTGAGAGACAGACAAATGAGGACAGTAATAAAGGATAGGATGTCTGGATGGAGGGAAGTAACAAGTGGAGTCCCCCAGGGCTCGGTGTTGGCGCCAGTAATGTTCCTGATTTACGTAAATAATATGGTAGATAGAGTGAACAGTTATGCAAGTCTGTTTGCTGATGATGTAAAGATCTTGAGGAAGGTGGAGGTTGAGGAGGATTGTAAAATGCTGCAAGAGGATCTGGATAGGATACATGATTGGAGCCGAAAGTGGGAAATGAAATTTAATGTAAAGAAATGTAAAATATTGCAAATGGGTAAAAGTACCAGGAGGCCATCGGTGAATTATTTTTTGGGTAATGAATTAATCACTAAAATGAGAGAAGAGAAAGATTTGGGAGTGCTGGTCCAAGATAGTTTGTCACCTGAAAAGCACATTAATAAGATAGTTAGAGAGACTTATAAACTCTTGACTAACATAAGAGTAGCATTTCATTATATGGATGAGGAGATGATGAAAAAATTGATAGTGGCCATGATCCGCCCCAGGTTAGAATATGCAGTGGTAATGTGGTCCCCACACAAAAAGAAAGATATAAACAAGATTGAGAGTATACAAAGAGCAACAACAAAATGGTCCCCAGTCTGGTAGACCTGTCATACAGAGAGAGGCTGGAAAAGCTGGATTTGCCTTCCTTAGAGGAAAGGAGAAAGAGGGGAGACATGATTGGAGTGTTCAGGACCATGGTGGGAGTAGATAAAATTGACCGAGAAGATCTGTTTTTATGGGATAAGAGAGCAACAAGAGGACACAGAATGAAATTTAAATAGTCAAGCTGCTTGAAGGATATCAAGAAATATAGCTTTCCTTACAGAAGTATATATATATGGAATAGCCTGGACAAAGAGATCATCCAGTCTAAAAACTTAAACGAGTTTAAAGCTAAATTTGACTTACTGAGAAACAGCAATGGGAACCCACGAACATAGCATATTTCGTGTGTATCTCAATTAGGTATATTGGGTAAATACATAAGTATTTGGAACGACTTAGACAAAAAGGTGGTGCAGGAGAAAAACATTCATGTGTGTAACTAGATAAATGTGGATATGGAGACAGGACAACACGAGCATCGCTCAATTCCTGTATACTACAAATAGGTAAATACACACACACACACACACACACCCTATACACATCAGAAAGAGAGAAAGACCTAGGTGTGATTATCAGTAACAGACTATCTCCGGCTGACCACATCAGCGAGAATGTACGGAACATGTATACACTGCTTGCAAATATGAGAATAGCATTCACATACATAAATGAAGACATGCTAAGAAGGATAATAACAGCATTCATTAGACCAACCCTGGAATATGCATCAGTAGTCTGGAGTCCTCATCTCAAAAAGCACATAGACACGATTGAAAAAGTTCAAAGGGCCGCTACAAGATGGATACCAAGCTTAAGGGACTTAAGCTACGAAGAAAGACTAAATAAACTGAATCTACCAACACTACAGGAGAGAAGGAAAAGAGGTGACATGGTAATGCTATATAAGTGCATATCAGGGAAGGAGAAAATAGACATAAATAATTACTTAACATATGGAGAAGCATCAGCAAGAGGACACTGCAAAAAACTGCATAAGAAGAGAGATGATAAAGACGTAAGGAAATTCAGTTTCCCAAACAGAGCAATTGATCAATGGAATGCACTACCGAATGAAATAGTGTGTGCCAAAACAATTCACAAATTTAAGGATATGTACGATAAATATGGTTTAAGACACGGGACAGTACGAGCTTGACTCATTCCTGTAAAGATACAATTAGGTAAGAACAATTAGGTAGGTAAGAACACACACACACACACACACACACACACACACACACACACACACACACACACACACACACACACCGACAGGTTGCCGACAGAGACGGAGCTCTTCCAGGATCGTGGAGAAATAATCGCAAAACCAGCGACGAAAAGAAGACCAACGTATTTGTGATCATGTTATTGAGTGTGTGAGTGATCGTCCCGTCGGACAGTAGTAGTAGTAAAAAAAAAAAAAAAAAAAAAAAAAACGCAGTTTCGCTCACAAAAAGAACAAGATATAATGAAAATAGTCTCAATATGGCTGAATCATGGCGGACGGGGCAATGTTTACAAGTGGCGAGAGAGAATTCGAGGGCTTCTGTGAAGAGGATGTGGGAAATGGAAGTATTAAATTGTACCAAACAAGAATAGCAGGTGTAGAGAAAACAGCGGAGAGGAATGTCCAGGAGATAAAAAGGTATGGGCAGTAATTAAAGAGTTACAGGAATGGACCTTAGTGCAGGATACCGAGATAAAAAGTTTAAGGAATACTATCTATCTATCTATCTATTGCCAGACGCCTCAATCCCGTTTGGGGTGGCCACAAACAAATTGCCTCCACGTCGTCCTGTCCCCCTCCATTTCACTGCCCTGTTCCCAACTCACACCCCCCTCTCTCATATACCTCTCCACCCCATCCCTCCATCTCATCCTCGGCCTCCCCCTTCCTCTTCCCCCCTCTGCCTCACTCATATACACTTCCTTCGTCAGTCTTTCACCCTCCATCCTCTGCACGTGGCCAAACCACCTCAGTGTGTTCCTCATAACACTTCCTATCACATCCACATCCACACCACAATGCTTCTTTATATCCTCATTCGTCAGCCTGTCTCTCCATATGACTCCACAGGCTCCTCTTAAATAACTCATTTCCACTGCCCTCACTCTTGACTTGTGTCCTTCCAGCAACGTCCAATCTTCACTACCATACGTTGGAGTTGGTATCACAATACTGTCATGTAGTAACTTTTTCACATCCATGCTCACTTCCCTGTTTCTTATCACTGCTTTCAAAGAACCAGCAACCTTTCTTCCCTGCTGTACCCTTTCAAGCACTTCACCCTCCAAACCTCCATCCTTACTCATCACACTGCCCAAGTACTTAAACGTACTCACATTTTCCAATTCCTCACCATCCGACCTTGCTGTACATTCACTGACTTCACCTCTCTCAAAGACCATCACTTTCCTCTTCCCTACATTCACCTTTAGATTCCGCTTAACCCCTACACCGCGGGCATGTTTACCGATGTTTTGCGTGTGCCGCGGGTTTATTCGGGCTCCGACAGACTCTCAAAAAATATTTGCCAAAAATCAGTTATTAGTCCTAGAATATTAAAATTATATATGCATATGGCACATACCTTCAGCTTTCTCCTGGAATGTTTGTTGAGCCTTCGTCAGTTACCGTAGGACTTGTGGAGACCTCTGAAGTTGGGTAACGAAGTCTCCACTTTACACTTCCCGACAACCCGTAATATGATTACCACAGCCAGATATTAACACTATAAACACTACTCTATGATTTTCAAGTAGTTTGGGATCCATACTCCAAAAAAAAACCCACTGTGAAAGCAATGAAAATTATGAGCGCATCTGACCGCCGCACTTGCACTAGTTCGCTCTTGGTACTCTGTCATTTATTATTCATAAAACCCCTCACACTTTATATTTCTATTACTATATAACACTTATATATATCTACAGTCTTTATCCATAAGTTTCCTTCAGTAGTATTAGTTTATTGTCACTGTAGGGATTCAATTTCTTTCAGTAAAATACGTAGCATTCACTTTCTCGTCCTGTATACTAGCATTGAGAGTGAATGTCACTTTCATCTTCACCCTCATAACTCATAGTATTCAGACATGCTAGAGTGAAACTTTCACTTTCATTACTCCTAGGGTATATACTCATATTCTTATAATACTACTCATTTACATTTCTATTTACGTTCTCTATTTTATTTACGTTATTTACATTTCTATTTTATTTACACTGTGTTATGCACTGTCACTTTAAGTAACTTATAAAACTATTTTCCATTGTTCACGTATATTTACATTCATTACTTTCACTTGCTGTTTACACATTATTTACACATTATTTACGATTCCACTTGCACTGTTTTACTCAATAGAATGATCGTAGTCACTCTTTTATCAATTATCAGCCCTTTACCTCTTTCCACACGAGGTTTAGTAGGGGGTAAAGGTCATAGGGCCCTTTGCATGAGGGTGAAAAAGGCCCTGAAGTCAGCAAGAGGAACAGACGTACCTCCTCTTCGGAAGATGAGAGAGAACTGATAAGGGAGGACCGGGGTAGAGGCCTACTTAGGGGATATTCAGTACTACCAACGTAGCTGTTGAAACAGCTATGTATTTCACTGAAATGATTGGCAGGAAATCTAGACAATACATTATAAATTAGGTAGTTCCAGATGAATGTAAATATCACTTAGGCTTCTCCCTTCCCTCCTTATATGTATACTTATTACGAAAATAGATTATACGGCATATTTCAAGGGGAAAAAAAACGCGAAAATTAGCGAACAAGTGCACGTGAGGTGTTGTCAGGTGATAATTAGCCAATTCCAGGTGTATGGCACTCTCACTTACCTTATTTCTTTCTTGTATATATTATTTGGTATAAGAATAGGGCATAGGGCTTATTTCAATGGATGAAATCAGTGAAAAATTCCAGGGAAGATTTACTTAGCGTAGCACGGCCGGGCAGGCGAGAGGATAGGGTAATGGAGGGGGTGTAGGGAGGGGAGTCAAGAACGGGGAGAAATGGCTAAATTGTCAACAATGGATGGGAGTGCAGATGAGATTAGGAGTGCTGACTAGTGTTGGACATTGGCAGTACTGATAGATGATACAAGCCCCCACTTGGAAGCCTGGGTGATTTCAAAATAACACAGAATCACAAAAGCGACGCCCCGCGGTATGATCCCTTGCTCCCAAGCGTCACGAAAGTGGCGCCCCGCGGTTAAGGGGTTAAGGAATACACTGGAAAAAATTCACACACATAGTGACGAACAAGAAGGAGAAGTTACCGAATTAAAAGTTAGCAATGAATCAGCCTCTAATGAAATAAATCAGCTTAAAAGGGAGAATAAGAGGTTAGAAGAAGAAAGGGACAGGATGAAAAACAAACTAGATGAGTATGAATCTAAATCAAGAATACAGGACGAGCACATTAAAGAAATCAAGGAGCAACATAAGGGGTGCAAGAAAAGTCAGGAAGAAGGAAATGTAAATTTGAAAGAGATTATAGAACAACAAAGTAAGGAAAAAGTGGGGAGGGAAGTGGTTAGGGTACTGAGAAGTAGAGAATCTTTAGTTAGAGATGTAGCAGATAAGAAAAAATGTATAATTATTTCAGGAGTTAAAGAAAAACATATGACAATAAGATCAGAAAGAGAAAGGGAAGAAATGAAGAAGGTTAAAAAAATAATATCACTAGTCATGGAGGAAGACCACGATGCTCAAGAAGAGATTGAAGAGGTGTTTAGGTTAGGAAAGTACGAGGAAGGAGGGGCAAAGCCATTGAAGATAAAGTTTAAGTCCCAAGCAACATGAAATGAAATTATCAGTATAACATGGAAATTATGAGACAAGGAAGGGTTAAAAAATGTTTGGATAAGGAGAGATGCAAATGAGGAAGAAAGAGCTAAGATAAAGGAGTTAGTACAGGAAGCAAAGGTATCAAAGCAAACAGAGAGCGGAGGAAGAGAAGACATGTTTTATTGAAGAGTCATGGATCAGAAATTAAGGAAGTGGTACCGGCGGAGGGAAGGAGAAAAGAAGGTATAAAAAACATCAAAAAGAACTGGAAGGTGGCATACACTAATGTTGATGGTTTATTATATTATCAGCAAGGCTAGCAATCAACGATTTTTTGAGGGTTCATGAACCTGATGTTATGTGCTTTGTAGAGACCAAATTAAGAAAAGATATTGATGTTCATATGGGAGATGGTAAATACAAACTGTGGAGAGGAGACAGAAGAGAAAAAAACGGGAGGAGGAATGATGATAGCAGTGGAAAACATCATCAATGTAGACACCGTGGAAATGGGAGAAGGCACGGCTGAAGTGATAAATATGAAATTAGAAACAGGAGAGAATAGGAAGTGAGATATGGCAGTAGTGTATGTTCCCCCTAAGACAAGAGCATGGAGTGATGATGAATACCAGGAAATGTTGTCAGACATGGCTAGCTATTTACAGAAAATGATTGAGAAAAGTAACAATATAATTTTAATGGGTGACTTCAATTGTAAAGAGGTGAATTGGGAGGAATGGGACTCAGGAGGCAGCAAAGATTCATGAGGCACTACATTATTAAATATTACAATGAACAATGTGGTGGCGCAATGGGTCAAAGAAGAGACACGGTTCCGAGGTGAGGACATACCAGCAAGACTAGACTTATTGTTTACCAAAGAACCCGATGTAATAGAATCCTTGGAATATCTGTGTCCTATTGGAAAAAGTGATCATGTGGTCATTGAGTTCCAGATGATAACAAGGAACGTGGAGCCAAGAGACGAGCTTTATAGGCAAGGAAGATACAACTTTGGGAAAGCAAACTTTACAGGATTGAGAAAATTTTTTGAAAATGCAGATTGGAGAAAATTCAGAGAAACAAGTGAGATACAGAGGAAGTGGGATATTTTTCTAGGCTTCTATAATTCAGGAGTGGAAAAATTTGTGCCAAGAGTAAGGGGGAAAGAAAACAGAAAAAAGGAGTGGTTTAATAGAAGGTGTATAATAGCAAAAAAAGAGAGATTAGGCGTGGAACAATTGGAGAAGGAGAGGTAACAACAGAACAAAGGAAGAATATAAAAGAACTAGAAATGATTACACAAGAATATCTAGAGAGGAAGAAAGGAATTTTGAAAAAGGTATAATAGACAAATGCAAGGATGAACCAAAACTGTTCTGTAGATTTGTTAATGGCAAATTGAAACAAAGGGAAGAAACTTTGAAAATTCTGAGAGAAATTGCTCACCTGACCTTAGAATTGGTCTGAACAGGTGACCTTCCTCTTACCTGGTACCATCTTTTATCGAGCACGGCTTCATAGAAGACGTTCAATATGGGAGGGTTAACTATTCCAAACCAATCAGAATAGGTAGATATTTATTTGGTATGAATTTATTTGCAGTAGAAGAGTACTGTATATTGGTTTTCACATAGTAATATAGGCGATATAAGTGTTGTTTCATTCACCAAATAACACATCAATATACCACACCTTCCTTGGCGACATTACCTCCTCGTCACTTCAGCTCGTTTCTTCCTCTGGAGCCATGTAAACTTTGTCCTTCACATTGTCAGAGATTGGGGAATCACTCTTGCCCTGAATTTTGTACCGTGGCACGACATGTCTTTACTGGCCAGGTCACTGGTAACAGGTGAGTTGCCAGGACAATGGCGTGAAGGGAGGGTGGGGGGGGAGGTTACGCGGGGTAAGGCATTGTCTCTGCCTGGCCTTCGGCAGAGGAAGGTGTCCCACGTATACATATCAAAAATCACTCGTGATATTTGAAAATGTGCAAATGACAGACCTCACAATCTCAAAATGTATGGGTATGTCACTGGGTGTCACCATGATAAAACATGGAGACATACCCACACGTCAGCGGGACGCGGCAGTTTAATACATCTGAAGGGATATTAATTGTGTCAGATTTGTACATGCCACCCAAAACAAACACTTGGGAAAGAGACGAATATGATGACCTGACAGAAAGTACAATTCATAGTTTAAGAACATTACTACATAGAATGGAAATCAGAAAGAATTATATTAACTGGAGATTTCAGTACAAATATAAATTGGAAATCTCTAGATGTACGAATCCAGCAAAGCTGTTGGGATCAAAAACTACTGGATCTTGTGCAGGAGTTTTTCCTAACACAGCATGTAAAGGAAAACACTAGATAAAGAGGACTTGATGATCCATAAGTACTAGATCTTATATTTACTAGGCAAGGAAATGATATTGACAATATAATGTATCACCCTCCATTTGGCAAAAGTGACCATGCAGTATTAAATTGCAACTTCAGAATTGTATATGACATAGTTACCAGTAATGAGAATTACAAACAGAGTCAAAATTACAAAAAGGGCAACCCTATCATGACCTGACGAAGTACTTCTTAGAAACAGATTGGGAAAAGGAGCTTAGAGGACAAGATTTAAATGCTATATACAGAAAAATCTGTGATTTTTATGAAATAGGAGTCCAGAATTACATCCCTCAGCACAAAGAAACAGAAATGAAAATAAAGAAATGGTTTGATACAGAATGTAAAAAATCAAAAGAAAAAGATACTTACTGCTGAACAGGTACAGAAGACAGAATAGTGAGAGGACATTCTGTCTATCTATCTATCTATAGCCCGACGCCCTAATCCCGCAAAGGGTGGCCGCAGACAAAATGCCTCCAGGTCGCTCTGTCACCCACCATTTGACTACCCTCCCCCCAGCTCACCCCCCCCTCCCTCATATACCTCTATACTCCATCCCTCCACCTCATCCTCGGTCTACCCCTCCCTCTTCCTCCCTCCACCTCACCTACATACACCCTCTTAGTCAATCTTTCATTCTCCATTCTCTTCACATGTCCAAACCACCTCAGTGTATTTCTCCTAATCTTCTCAACCACATCCACATCCACCCCACAACGTTCCTTCACATCTTCATTGGTCAACCTGTCCCTCCATGTCACTCCACATGCTCCTCTCAAGTAACTCATTTCCACTGCTCTCACTCTTGACTTGTTCCCCTCTTGCAAGGTCCATGCCTCGCTTCCATACGTCAGGGTAGGGATCACAATACTATCACGCAGTGACTTCTTAATTTCCATACTCACCTCCCTATTTCTCATCACTGCTTTCAGTGTACCAACAACCTTCCTTCCCTGCTGTACCCTTTCACGCACTTCATCCCCCAAAGGGCTTATAACAACCATAAAAAGGCAAGAAATCATTATAGAATGATAAGGAGGGAGGCTCTGAGACAGTTTGAGGAGGACATTTTGGGAGGCTCAGAGACAGTTTGAAGAAGATGTTATAAATAAAATTAGTGATCAGATGACATTATAAATAAAAGTAGTTATCAGCCTAAGCTACTTTACAGCAAAGCAAAACCAAAGTTAGAGATAAAATACAGTCCATTACGGATGAGGGGATCATACATGCATGCCCACACTTAAAAATATCGGAAAAGAAGTACAGGTAGAGTTAAGTATATTAGGAAAAGCATATGGTCCTGACAAAATTTCAAGTTGGGTGCCACATGAATGTGCACAAGAGTTAAGCAGATCGTTATATGCAATATTCAACAAATCCTTAAGTCAAGGTAAACTACCTGATATTTGGAAGAAAGCAAACCTTGTTCCCCTATTCAAGAAATTGAATAGACAGAATCCACTCAACTACCTACCAGCATCACTGACCGTTGTTGTAAGTAAGATACTAGAAATGCTGATCAGAAAAGTTTGGGTGAACCATCTAGAGGAATGCAGTCTGATGACAGAAAGGCAGTTCAGTTTTAGATAGGGAAAATCATATGTTACTAATCTGTAAAAGTACTGTGACAGAGTTACAGAAACATTACAGAAAAGAGAAGGATGGGTGGACAGTATCTGCTTAAATTTCAAGAAAGCATATGTGCTCCCTACATGTCAACAAGTGGGTTGGTGGAGGGTTAGTGCCCCTCCCCGTAAAACAAATAACTCAAAGTCCAATGGCCACCCCCTACGGGATTATGGTATCTGGCAATAGATAGATAGATAGATTGTATAGAGTACTATACTAAAGACTTTTATGGAAACTGTACCATCCAGGAGGAATCCAAGGCAACGTGTACTGTTGGATGCAGGATTTTCTCAGAGAAAGGAATATGAGAACATTACTAAGGGGGAAATTACTCATCATGGAGGGAAGTGACTGGTGGAGTTCCACAGGGTTCAGTGCTGGCACCAATTATGTTTTTTGTTTACATAAATGCCATAGACATTAACATTGAAATGGATGCTATCTAAATATGTTTGCGGATGATTCAGAAATACAAAGGAAAATTACTAACACAGATTCTTGCAAACAGCTTCATGAATGGAGCAATAAATGGAAAATGGAATTTAATGCGAACAAGTGTCATGCAATTAACCCGAGATGTCCCGACGACGTATGGGTACGTTGCAACATTTTGCATTAGCCAGTCCTGACGGTGTACTGGTACGTCGTGCAATTGCAAGGCCCCTAATTTGCACAATTTTCAATTTTCGCATGTGATTTTTCGTACGTATACACGGGAAATCTTCCTCTATTCCTCTACAAGATGCCAAGCAGGGACAATGCCTTACACCGCATAACCTCCCCCTCTCCCCCCGCACGCCAATGCCTCCTCAGCACCCTGCATCATCTCCAGCATCCGGGGAACCACGTGCAAAGAAGAAACAGCATCGTACTGTCACTCTCGAGAGGAAATTAGAAATACAGTAGTTAGATTGATTTATTTACCGGTAAATGTACAGTAGGTTCACACAGTGCGTGTCATCACAGTGCGCGATTCGCACTGTGCACGAGTGACCAAAAATCATAACCAAAAACCCTTGAATGCGCGAGTTTACCGCATAGAACGCGAGGCAGAGGCAAGGAGTGGCTCAAAAATGCCATTTTCTATTAGTGCGCAACCACCCCTCACACAGCGCGTCACGTGTCATCATGTTGATGCGCAGAAATTCCCGAGCATTCTACTGCAGACGCAGAGCCTGACGCCAAGGAGAATCAAGTTGAGCAGCCTAGCGTGATGGAAGGCAGGACTGAGCTGTGTATGTCAAACATTAGCAAGATCCTTGCTGCCGTGGATAAGCTCAAGGAAGAGGTGAAGGAACAGGAAGTGAGCAACGTAAGAACGGAGGAACTTCTGGTTGGTATCAACAAACTCTTCCGTTTCTACACAGACAGGCACAGGGAAGAAATAAACAGGAGAAGACAGATGCTCATAACAAGCTACACACAGCAGGCTCAAGTTGGTGAAATTGCGGAACTAGCGACATTGTCTGCTCCTGTTCCTGTTGAGGATGAAGAGGATGCAATGTCAGAAGTGTCAGCATTGGACTTTGAAGGGTTTATGGCCGAAGTGAGTGACTTTGATGCTCCTGGGGAAGGTGCTCAAGATGAGTCTGTGGAGGGAAGTGTTGGTGCGATGGGAGGTGCGGTGGGGAGTGCGGCGCTGTAAGTGTTGCCGCGCCTCGGAACCCCTGTTATTTAAGGTCATCAGGCCTGTTGTCTACTGTTGTTAAGGTGACTACCCATTTTTTTGTTATTGTAACTATAGCTTTAGTACAATGTCTGAAAAATATGACCTTTATTATGTCCCTAAAGGCCAAAAAATGTCCAAGTATGAGAGGGTACCGCCTATATGTAATTATTCCCATAAGATTATGTATTCCCAGTGTGCGAGGTCGTGGACTGCCCAATCTCTCGCGCACTGTGCGAGCGTACTGTACAATGAAAGACACAACTATCTTCCCAGTTCAGTCTGAAGAAAATTTACACCAGGCGAAATACAATGAAAACCCTGTTTCTACTAGTGCGTGTTTCAAATGGTTTGATTTTTCCACGCTATATTCGTCAGACTTTGGGAAGATACCTGTGTCTTTCATTGTACACTTGAAGCAGCAGAAAGTCCTTATCAATTCAATGCATAATCCTCCAGCTTGTTTCTGTAATTTTCTGACAGCTTTCAGTTTGGCAAATTACTTTTTCTTGCTGAAAAATTTCCTCCCCGTTATTATCGTCACTTTCCCCTACAATTGTTTCCAGCACAGTGGAAAAAACTCAATGTGCTCAAAGGTGGATATCGTTTCCCAATTTCCCAACTGGAGGTTAGGTTAGGTTAAAATTATTTGGTACAGATAAGCTCGGTTAGGCCAGGTTTAGTTAAACACTTAGGGAAGAACAGTCCTTTCCGCCATTATGTTAACGAAATAAACAAGAGTTGTCACACCAGAACCGCTAAAAATGACAGGGAAACAGATTTAATAAGAAACGTTCACTGTATTTACCAACGCAGAAATAATCTGAAAAATATAACAGACTATCAGGAAGAACTGATTTGGTAAGATACATTTACTGCTTAAAGTAAAATGTATGTCTAGCCCCCACAGTGTCTGTTGGTTCAGATATTCGGCCTTGGGACCATTTTTTCAAAGTTCTAAAATCAATTTCTTTTTCTTACCTATGTGAAAAGACTCATCTGGCACACCTGGCTTTTTATTTTTAATTATTTTTTCCTTAAAACCCATCCTGTGATTTGCTATGATTCGTGTCAGAATTAATAAAATTAGGATGAGTGTTACATCAGCATGTATACATTGGCTGAAAACATCTGGGACGAAGTGAACTGTGAACGCCAGCCTGCTTGAGGTGGTAGAATATGGTCGCGTAAACACACCAGTGACCCTCATTCCCTTCCCATAATTGCTCGCAGTTTTTTTCCAGCTCATCCTAACTCATTCTCACTGACACCAGTACAGTAAGGCGCTGTTCAGGGCCAGCAATTATGAAAGCGATAATGGAGTACATTATTGCTTGTATCAGTCCTCTCTCTGTCACTCATACACAAGAACAAACGAAAGAATGAGCAGTAAATGTACACTTAACTCTAAGGAGCAGAATTAACTGTGCTCAGTTGGCCCAAAATATATTGGGAAGAGTGATACCGAACGAAGAATGTGGAACTGAATGCTAACCTATGAGAATACGTGAGACGAAAGAGTAATTTTTTTTCTGATTACCAAATACTTTTGTTCCATGTCGTCTCTTCAAATTGTAAAACCCATAATCTTTCGTGTAAGCATACAGCCTAAAGACCATGGCAATTCAGCTTATATTCCTCTAGTTTGTCTTCTACATTTTTCTGACTATTTTGAGGGTGGTAAATTATGTTCTCTTGCTGAAAGAAACTTACTCAAAATTAGGGCGTATGTAATGTAACATAAGCATGTAAACATAGGCATGGAGTGAAGAGAACACCTGACTAATGGGATGGTAGAGTAGGGTCAAGTACACACACCAGTGACCTTCGTTCCCTTCCCATAATTGTTCGCAGTTTTTTATAATGCCCTAACTCAACGTCATTCACACCGAAACAGTGAAGTGTTGTTCAAGGCTGGCAACGATGAAGGGGTTAATGGAATACTGTACAAAAAATTTAAAATGGGCGCAGTGCATAGCGCCTCACTCGCTTGCCGAGAGAAAACGAACTAATCCCTTTCTGGTAAACAAATTTTCGCGCTTCTCAGTTGAGTCCACGTCCCTCCTCTCCTCACAGCCTCGCTGTACATGAGGATATTTTCGCAGCCCTTCACCTTTTCGTATTGTTTCGCCATGCCTCCCAAGCGCCCTGCATCATCTCCAGCATTGGGGGAGCCCGCTGCAAAGCAGCAGCAGCACCGTACTCTAATTCTGGAAAGGAAATTGGAAATTATAAGACCCCATGAGGAGGGGCAGGGAGTCTTGGAGATTGGGCGTGCTTTAGGCCTTGCTGTTTCCACCACTGGAAGTGTGATGAAGTAAAAGGAGATGTACAAGAATATGGCCACCTTCTCTACAATTGTATACAGGTATTGCTTACTTCTTAATGGGGGGGGGGGTGAAGTTTAGGTGGGGGTCCGAGGGGGTCCTGGGATGTATGCCCCCATTTATATGTGTATTTCAATGGGGAAAATCGTTCCAATATACGAAATTTCGAAATATACGAAAGTTTTTTTTGGTCCCTATCCCTTTCATATATCAAGGACTCACTGTATCTGTGCACACTTGACTCAAAGCAGTTTGAGACACTGGATGATGGCTGCTGGAAACTGAACAACGATTTTTTTCCCCTTGCTGATAAACTTACTCTCTCAAGTATTCTGTATATGGCTTGTTTGTTACATTTTCTGGTCCGTGTTGCTATTATATTTATAGCAAAGTGGTTACAATTAAATCTTACTGAGATTTCGTGAGCTATAATGATCATTTCGGATATCATCGTGCCCTACCTGCCTTATAGTTTTTGGGGTGACTGTACATACAGTAGTGTATAGGTTGGGTGTTTTTTGGTTTTCAGTGTTTTTTCATGGTTTTCTTGGTGTTTAGCATTACTTTGGATATACCTATGTGTGTTTTGATGTTTAAATATGGCAGATTGACCTGAAAATAGTTCCAAAATTAGGTGGGGTACTGTTCATGTAGGTAGGGTGTTTTATTTTATTTTTTTATTTTTTATTTATTTTTTTTTTCATGGTTTTCTTGGTGTTGAAAATTATTTTAGATAAGCCTATGTATGTTTTGATGTCAAAATATTTCAGAATGACTGGAAAACACTGCCAAAAAAAGGACGAGTACTGTACATACAGTAGTGTTTAGGTAGGGTGTTTTTTGGTTTTCATTGTTTTTTCTGCATGGTTTTCTTGGTTTTAAGCATTATTTTGGATATTCCTTTGTGTGCTTGGATGTCTAAATATGCCTGAATGACCGGAAAACACTGCCAAATTAAGCATAGGTACTGTACAAATAGGTCAGGTATAGGTTGGTGGTTGGGTATAGGTACGGTCTGGGTATGGTTGGGGAATAATATTCATTATCCAGATGTTGCCACTACCCTGACATGCTCTATTATGTCCAGATAAATGAGGGATTACTGTACCATACCCTGCCTTAGTGATGTAAAATAATTAACACTCTTCTCTGCCTATTGATGGCCAGTCGCCAGTTATCCAGTGGGTTTTGTTTTTTAAACCAATTTTGATTATATTTTTGTGTTAAATTTTTTTTAGGTTGATTTATAAAGTGTTTCTAGACATACAATAATCTGTTTTAGTCATAGATGGGGTTAACACTCATTTTTAGTACAGTTTGCAAAGTTTGATATTTTACCAGATTTATTTTTGATTTTCAGATTTTGTTATTGGGTTTAGGCAAGTTACAACCTTTGGGGGTTTAGGTGAGCTAGAAGCTTGTTTTTTGACTCATTTGGTTGGGTTTTGGACTTGGTTGGGGGGGGGTAATCCCAATGCTTCCAAACTCATCCCTGTACTTTCAATGCTATAATGTCCCCGTTTAACGATACCCTGGCTCTAAGATTGGTTTTCCCAAATGCACCCCATCGTTATAGTGGGGATGACCTGTATAACCCACACAATAGCCTCTTACCCTAAGACCTGTGAAGGGAAGGCTTAGTTGACTTAAAGAGATGGGATTCCGAGGAAGGGTAACCCAGTTATGGTGCTCCGGCCCCAGCACCCTCCACAGCACCTTACTTCATCATACCACCGCCATCATCAACACGCTACGTCACACAGTGTGCTAATGTCATGACCCGTGTCACTTCCCCGCATGCTCTACATGGGTAGGTCACGCTCTGTGATGCGGCACCGGGTTTGACTCACTTTGTCGCCCTGATTTCACATTTTCAGAACCAACTGATGCACTGCCAATTATTGAATTTTTCCACCTTCGTCGCACACTAGGTGAATGGATTGTACCTCGATGACTAAGTATAGTGACATGATGCGGATAGTGTTAGGCTAAATCTCAAAGTTGCCACTATACAGTGCTCTCATTGCAGTTGCGCTGTGCTAGCTAGTTGGTGCCCTATTTGAAAAGTTTGGTTTCTTGTTGGACAGACCTTGTACAGTACTCAGTATCCAAAAATTAATTAGGTGAGAAGACTTTGGATATTGAGGATATCGTGTATATGCGGTACAGTATTGTTGTGTTGATCTACTGGATAATATGCTCAAGTCAGAGTGACGGGCATGCATAGGTTCAATCCCCAAAAGGTGACTGTAGGTTTGCAAAGTCATATCATGTTGTCAAGGGAAGTTGGCAAGTTGTCTGCCCTTAAATGTACTAGACTGTGGAAAACTAGTCTTGGGCCCCAACGCGTCAGAAGACGTAAATATGTGGTTGGCTGTTACGGTATTACTATTACTGATAGCAAGAGAATTCGGGAGGCATGAGTGATTGTGTGAGTAATTTTACTGGTTACTCTTTATATATCTCATGCTTTGTGCTTTTATTTTTCTTCATTGTGTTCCCTCTTACTCCATTTTCATTGTGAAACAGGATGATGATGACAGCTAAATAATGATGATTATGGTGGTGATGATAAGGAATGTTGGTGTTGGTAATGATGATGATGATGATGATGTTAGCTAGAGAATTTCAAAGGCTTGTATAGAGAGTGAATGATTGTGTTGGCTGTTTCACTGGGCACTCTGTTGATAGTTATCCTGCCATGATTTCCCCTGGAATCTAACTATAACAGTTTTCATTATGCTTCTTCCAGCTGCTTTGATGTTCTACCATGATGAACGAACGAGAACTCAGTGCTGTTGCCTGCTTGCCATTCTTGTCTTCAGTGACATCATAAAATACAACACAGTAGATCAGAATAAAGAACAATGTCAAGCTTATGGAAGGCCATTCATCTCTGTCCCCGAATTAGTAATAAAAAACATTCACCTTCCATTTATATGTGAGTCTCGGCTTTGGGTAGAGGAACTCACGCTTTGTTCTGAGATGAAGACAGTACATGAGCTACTCCGAGATGGCAGTGGGAGAACTTTGAGTTTCCTGCGCTCTGTCTGGCTGTATGTGAAGTATGATGGAACTGAGAGACTAGATACCAGCCAGGACCCCATTTTCTCAAGGTATGTTGAAAATAAACTATTTACCTCTACTGTTATCATATTGTTGTCTTACCAATTGCAGGACAAAGGCGTCTTCCATCTTTTTCCACTCAGATCTGTTGGCTGTTTGCCTGGTCCATCCAGTCCCAGCAGATCTTCATTCTCATCTCGCAATCTTCTCTTTCAGTCTCCTCTTTCCCTTCTGTCTGGAATACCTCTCAGTTACCCTAGGTATCCATCTGTTATCTGTTATATGAAGGACATGATTTGCCCACATCCATTTATTTTTTTTTATTTTTTTTTTTATTTATTTTTTTTTTTTAATGACCATACCACCAACTGAAGTTATAAAAAGCACTTTTGAGAAGAAAAAAATTAATAAATAAAATAACATTTAACTTTCTTGATTGCTTCCACAACTTCTATCCTAGGAAGAAATTGGTAGGATAGAAGTTGTGGAAGCAATCAAGAAGGTTAAATTGGGGAAAGCCCCAGGAATTGATGGAGTGTGTGGTGAAATGCTGAAGCATGGGGGAGAGATAGTAGTAGAATGGATGTGGAAGATGTGCAGATTGGCCTGGAAGGAAGGTAGAGTCCCGGAGGATTGGAAGTCAGGTATAATTATTCCTTTGTACAAAGGAAAAGGGGAAAAAGAAGTGTGTGGTAATCATAGGGGCATTTGTCTTCTTAGTATAATAGGAAAAATGTATGGTAGGATACTTATTGACAAAGTTAGGGAAAGAACAGAGGAATTAGTTGGAGAAGAACAGGGAGGCTTTAGGAAGGGAAGAGGTTGTGTAGATCAGATATTCATTCTTAGATCTTTAGTGGAAAAGTTTCTAGAGAAGGGAAAGAAGTTGTATGTGGCTTTCATGGATTTGGAGAAAGCATATGACAGGGTGGATAGACAAGGATTGTGGAAAATATTAAGAATATATGGAGTAGATGGAAAGTTGTTGAATGCTGTGAAGAGTATGTATGATGGTGCTAAGGCTGCAGTGCGTGTGGATGGTGAACTAAGTGAATTTTTCTCTTTGGAGGTTGGGTTGAAACAGGGATGTGTCATGTCTCCATGGTTGTTCAATCTGTTCATGGATGGGGTAATAAAAGAGGTACAAGGTAGGGTAGTGGATGTTGGAGTGGCCCTGGTGAGAGAGGATAGTGTTTGGAAACTCCCTGTACTGTTGTTTGCAGATGATACTGTGTTGTTGAGTGACGACGAAGGAGAGCTGCAAGGCTTGGTGGATGAGTTTGGGAGAGTGTGCAAGAAACGGAATCTAAAGGTGAATGTAGGGAAGAGTAAAGTGATGGTCTTTGAGAGAGTTGAAGCCAGTGAATGTACAGCGAGGTTGGATGGTGAGGAATTGGAAAATGTGAGTACGTTTAAGTACTTGGGTAGTGTGATGAGTAAGGATGGAGGTTTGGAGGGTGAAGTGCTTGAAAGGGTACAGCAGGGAAGAAAGGTTGCTGGTTCTTTGAAAGCAGTGATAAGAAACAGGGAAGTGAGCATGGAAGTGAAAAAGTTACTACATGACAGTATTGTGATACCAACTCTAATGTATGGAAGTGAAGCTTGGACATTGTTGGAGGGACAGAAGTCAAGAGTGAGAGCAGTGGAAATGAGTTATTTAAGAGGAGCCTGTGGAGTCACATGGAGAGACAGGTTGACGAATGAGGATATAAAGGAGCTTTGTGGTGTGGATGTGATAGGAAGTGTTATGAGGAACACACTGATGTAGTTTGGCCATGTGGAGAGGATGGAGGGTGAAAGACTTATGAAGAGAGTGTATGTGAGTGAGGTGGAGGGGGGAAGAGGGAGGGGGAGGCCGAGAATGAGATGGAGGGATGGGGTGGAGAGGTTTATGATAGAGGGGGGTGTGAGTTGGGAGCAGGGCAGTGAAATGGCGGGGGACAGGATGACGTGGAGGCGATTTGTTTGTGGCCACCCCAAACGGGATTGAGGCATCTGGCAATAGATAGATAATAAGAACGTACAAGATGTCCAAGTCAGTCACTTTAGATTTTTTAGTTCTAGTGAAATTTTAAAATATGGTCCTTGAAAAAGATTTCCAAACCTAAAAAGTTTGTTTTTTTATGTATGCAGAAAATTAAAATATCGTTACAAAATCCATGATATTTTCATCATCATTATCATCATCATCATTGTCATAGTCCTCCTCCTCCTCCTTGTACCACCGCTGCCATTGCCATCACCGCCACTGCTGCCACCACCATCGCCACTGCCACCTCTGCCACCACCACCACCACCACCGCTGCTGCCGCCGCCATGCCTGCTACCACCACCACCACCACTACCCAGGCACATGCAGAGGGGGGGATGCTGGGGGTGCCCGAGCACCTGCTGCTTTTGCTCCGTGTGTTATGAGTGCCCCTTTGCCTGGACTGTATCATCCTGCACTATCTGATGATGTCAAGTGAGAACCTGTGATGTAAAAATAAGAAAATGGTGCTTTTGGTAGAGAAACTGTGTGCTTTTGTTACCAACTCATCGAAACGTCATGCTGTATTTGTGGAAATTCAGAGAGCAGTGTGTCCACTTGAGCTTCAGAATCTGTGAGACATAAGATGGGCTTGCTGGGAATCAGCCTTTAGGACTCTGAGGAAGGATATCCCAGCAGTGAGGTAGTGTAGAAGAAATGACAGAGAAAGATTCTCCTGATGCATCAGCAGCGGATGCTTTAATGTTACTGAAGAGCATTAGCTTTGAATTTTTTCTGCATGGGCTTGCAGGGAATCAGCCCTTAGAACTCTGAGGAAGGGTATCGCAGCTGTGAGGCAGTTTAGAAGAAATGACAGAGAAAGATTCTCCTGATGCATCAGCAGGGGATACTGTAATGTTACTGAAGAACATTAGCTTTGAATTTTTTCTTTGTCTTGAGATTGCCACTCCAGTTTCAAAAATGCTTATGCATCTGATGCATTACAGCAGATAGACATCGATTTGGCAGTACCCTACACAATTGCAGGTGGAGTGCTACAGAACTTAAGAACTTTAAGAAATGAAGAGAAGTTCCAAGAGGTTTTTAGAAGTGCCAAAGAAACTTCTGAATCCTTGGGGCATAGACTTCCCATCTGTGATTCTTTGATGAGGTAAGAAATGGAAAATCCCTGAACAGTACAAGTATAGTCCCACTTATGCCACAGTAGACCAGCATTGTCAAAGTGATAATTACTACTTCCATGTAAAAATGTTCTCAGACACAGTTACTCAGAAGCTAGGAAGGAGGTTTAAAGATGGAAAAAACACAACTTGGGATATTCTTAATGCCTTTCACTTCCTGACAGAACAAGATAACTGGAAAGAAACCGTGATAGAACAGACGCTCAAGTAATTGTCAGTTCTACGAGATGGAAAAGCTAGACAAGTTACAGTCAGACCTGAAAGATCTTGTATTTGTCATTCTCTTGCCCTCCTAAAAACACTGTAGCTATGATGCTCAACACACCAAAGGAAAAAAATGTTCAGGAGATATTCCCAGATTTGTTCGAGCTGTTGAAACCTTACGCCACACTGTCTGCCACAACTGCAACTGTGGAAAGGTCTTTCTCCAAACTCTGACTGGTGAAGACAAAGATGTGCAATCTGTGCAGTGAAGAGAGGTTGTCTGACCTCTTACTGTTGGCAGTTAAAAAAGACATCAAAGTCAGCCATAGTGAGGTTGCTGATGTATTCAAAGAAATTGCTCATAGAATGCATCTCCTGTGAAATGTCATCCATTTACACTGTTAACATAATAATGTTTGTGTTGAAGTCATTGAGTCATTATTTTCTGTAGTCTATATATGCTATAATTTTTTGTTCAACAAAATTTACCTATCTTTGATTTAACACTTTATTGATGTATGTTTGTTTGATGCCAGTCATATATAGAAAAATTTCTCAATTGAATTATTGTTGCATAGTTTGAATAAATTTGAAAGAATTTTAACTTAATAAATTTGAAAGAATTTTAACAGCGTGTAAATTTAAATCGTTCAGTAGCAGCTAGGTGCCCTTTTTAACTTTGAGCACCTGCCCCAAACTGGTCCTCCACACTGCCGTGCCACCACCACCACTGCTGCCGCTGCTGCTGCTACTGCTTCTGCTGCCACTACCACCATCACCACCGCTGCTGTTGCTGCTTCCACCACCGTTGCTGCCGCTGCCACACCACCACCACTGCCACTGTCACCCCAGTTGCTGCTGCTATGACCACCACCACCACCACCACCACTGCTACTACCATCACTGCCACCGCCGCTGCCACCACTGCTGCTGTCCCACCACCACCACCATTGCTGCTGCCACCTCTACCTCCACCATTGTTGCTGCCACCACCACCACCATTGCTGCTGCCACCTCTACCACCACCGCTGCTACCTCCACCACCACCACCACCACCACCACCGCTGCTGCTGCTGCACACTCAAAATCAGTGGTAATCCCTAAATGGGGGAGGCAGTGGCTCAGTTGGTAGAGAGGTGGCCTGCGGTCCTGCCGGACCCTGGTTCAAATCCCTGCTGGGGCAGGGAACAGTTTAAATGATCTGAATTTCATGTAAAGCAGATTTTACCGATCCACCAGAAGACCCGCCGACATGTCGTAAAAATACCCCCGCTAATGCCAATACACCTATCCTGTATGAGACAGCCCTAGCATGTATTCAATATGGATGGTGGGTGTTAGTGCCAAAGTCGTGTCATGTAGACGTGTATGATATGTAGTAGGACTGCTGGGCCTTGGGAACAGGCTGTGAAGCTTTTGCCCAGAGTCAAACACATTAAAAAAAAAAAAGTTACCCAGACGTCAGTTACCTGTATTATCGAGATGCTGTGATCTGGCTGTTCAGAACCATTATTCGCACATTTTTCCATTTTATGTGGACAAAATGCTTCCATCTGGGTAGAAATTATTGCCGCGCAAACATTTTCTTCCCTCTGGGCTAGTTTTTTCATGTTTTTTTATGGCCGTGGTGATTGCCTGCCTGTGGTTGATGGGTCAGGTTGAACATGGTTATTGCTTTGCTGTGGTTTATAGGTCTGCTTGATAGAGTAGTGTGAAACACCAGGAATAAATGTTGTACGATGTTCTGTAGTGGCCTCTTACAATGGCTTTCAGAGTTAGGGTATGTATGAAGGGGGGCCAGGGGAGAAGTCCATTATCCAAAGAGATCCACTATCCAGATATGCCTTTGGCCCTATTATGTCGGATAATCAAGGGATTACTATGTATTGTGGACTACCATTAACACCATTACATCTCATATGCACCCACTTATCACAGCCAGTACACAAAATGGAGTAACTTGCTTCATCCTCATAGCAAAGGCTATATTACTGCTATACTGCCTGCTCTAGCCCATCACTTGTTTTATCCAGGTTTACTTCAGAACATCGTTGTACTAGAACTTAATTCTCCCGAAACTGCTGCACATAAGATGCTGACTAGACATGTAAAATCCATCCTAGACAATTTACCATCCAACAAAGTTCCAGGTCCAGATGAAATTCCTCCAGTAGTTTTGAAAAAGTGTTCCCCAGAACTTGCTCCTGTTCCAGCTAAATTATTCAGATTATGCATACATACCCCTTCAGTCCCCAATTCTTAGAAGGAAGCCAATATCCACCCAGTCACAAAGAAATGAAGTTCATCTGACCCTTCTGATTACTGACCAATTGCTATCACATCTGTGAGTAAAGTATTTGAGATCGTAATTAATAAGTACATAGTTAAACATCTTGAATCCAACAACTTAATTAGTGACAGACAGTATGGTTTTCACCACGAAAGGTCCACTGTTGATATACTCAGTCTTCTGACTGATACCATCCATCAGTCAGTTGACCAACATGAAGAAACTCATGCAGTAGCCCTTGATATTTCTAAAGCTTTTGACAGTGTGTGGTACCATTTCTTGCTATCCAAACTCCCATGCTATGTCCTATCGTATTTTGTTCCTCTGATTTCCTCATATCTCAGGGGCAGAAAGATAAAAGTAGATGATGTACAGTACATGCTCGATTTGGTGGACTAATTCAGCCAGGCATAGTTCCGTTATATTGAGGTTCCACTAAATACAGAGAATAATATAAAAATAGCTTATAAGTAAACTCCTAGACATAGATTTCAAATTACTGTTAATTAACACATGAAATACTGTAAGAACTTTGGCTTACCTCCACAAATAGGGGTTCTGGAGTTATTGCAGAAATATGCCTGACACACATAGCCATACTTGATGATCTGAATGGCCCCCCAAACCTGTGTCAGGCCCGAGGGGGTTTATTCGTTGTCTGAGTCACCCTCCATCAGGACTAGAGGTGGCTGAGGGGTGACAGAGGAGCTGGGGAGTGACAGGGGTGGTGATGGGGATGGAATGGAGATGGTGTTGTCCCAGAGGTGGAGGGGTGAGAGACATCAGAGAAGGAGGCTGTACAGGGTAGAGAGGTGTCTGAGGTGGCACTGTCTTGCCTTTCCCTTCTTCGAGGTGGTGGTGGTGGGATGAAGAAGTCTGAGATCTTGGTTTGCTTTGGCACATACAGCTCCCTTTGAAGCCTCCTCACTCTTGTTCTCAGTTCATTCAGGTTAATGTAGAATGGTTTCAAGTCCTCATGATCCACATCAACAATGAAGTCAATCAGCTCATCAACCTGCTGTCTGGCCTCAGAGAATTTCTGCTTGGGTGGACGCTGATCCTGCACCTCCTCCTCTTCCTACCCTTGTGGAGTGGATGTGGAGAGGTTGCACAAAAACATCTGGACAAAATTAAGAACAAAGTTGTTAGAATTATTAATAACCTCACCATTACAAATGAACTACTTCCCCTACAAGTAAGAATGAATGTTGCCTCCATCGACATTATTTTATGGATACTTTTATAGCAAATGCTCAGACGAAGTTGCATCCATTGTGCCACCTCTTCATGCCCTCCCCACGCTACACGGGCATCTGGTAGTGCTCGTGACTGGACTGTCACACTGTCATATTGCAGAAGTTCTGCCTATCAAAAAATCATTTATTCCCTCAACTTCATCATTTTGGAACTTGCTTCTCCAGAGTAGTTACCCCCCAATCTTCAACCTACATCTGTTTTTTTTTATTGATTTGTTTTCCTTCCTCTGTTCTGTTATTAAAAAAAAAAAAAAAAAAAAATGAATCCTTATTCTCCACAGTCAGCATCAGTCATCAACATACATCTCCCATGGTAGTCCAGTTCTGGAGTCATGTGAGAGAGCTTCAGGCACCATAATAAATAATAAAGGGCTTAAAACTGAGCCTTGATACACACCAACATTCATGGAAAATTGATTACTCAGACCTTTGCTCTGTTCACTCCAATGTGGGTAGTATCAGCCTTTGGTAATAAACTGTAGATTTAATTACAAAAAAAATGTATTAAAGAAGAAACCATGTTGAACTTACTGTATAACCAAGACTCCACTCAGGATATTGTGAAAATGAGCAGGTCACCTTTAAGATGGTCCCCCATTTCTCCCCACGTATGAGAGTTATGTAGAAACTGGAAATGTTACTCCATTACAGACACACTCAGAACCCCACAAGACTGCTTAAACAAGATAGTGGTATGCGAGGGCACTCAATATCCACTCACTACATGTAGTGCTGCCTAATTCTTCCTTTAGGTTTGTCACTTTTTCTGTGTCTGTCCTCGTTTCATTTTGTTTTGTTTCGTTTGTGATGGCTCCAACATGCTTGCATGTGTCAGTTTTGGTCACCTAATGGTGGCTGTCCATGCTGCTTGATCTCTGGCAGCCTCCCTATTTAGTCACTGATCCTTGAGTTCACACTCCATGACCTCATAACAGGTCTTTTTCGGTCTGCCTCCTGCAGCCCCACCCCCAGCATCTAACACTTCTCACTTGCTGCACCCAATCGTATTCTCCTATCCTCTCCACACACCCAAACCATCTCAATCAACCTCTCCTCATTACAACACCAACACATTCCAGTCCCATGATTTAACTCTTCCATCATAAACTTATCTCCCCAGGCCTCACATTCAAGGACGCACTGCACGTGCATGTAGCCATTGTCATTTTTGTGTGTTTTAATTTGCACATATCCTCTTCCTTTACTTCCCAGATCTCACTACCATACAGTATTACACTCCTAACACATGCCTCATACAAAGATCCCTTAGCACAGAGGGAGAGCCCTCTCATTGTCAGGAGAGGTAACAGCTCCTTGAACTACTTCCAGCCACTTCTCACTCAACCTATAGACCTGGTTGCAGCCCCACTTCCAGCACAAAACACATTACCCAAGTATCAGACTTCTTCCACACACTGAAGAGCCTCACCAGCAGGAACAATCTTATCGTGCCTGACAATCTCCACATGCTCTCCCTGACACACCCAAGCATGCAGTTAGCATTATATCGCAGTCTTTCTCTAATACTACTACATCTCATATGCACCCACTTATCACAGGCACTGCACAAAATGAGATTACTTCCCACATCCTTGTGTGTAAACCACACATGGCCACTCTCCCTCTTCTTTGACATTACTGCCACCAGCCGTAGATACCATCACCTTTGTGTTATCTGCATTTACTCCTAAGCCCTTGTACCCCATATTATCATTACACTTTCTAAATGTTTCCTTTGTCTCCGTTTCATTCTCTGCAATCAACACCAAATCATCAACACACAACATCTCCCACGAGTCCATTTCTGAAGTCACGTGAGACTGCTTCAAGCTCCATGATAAACAACAAGGGGCTCAAGACTGACCCCTGATGCACACCAACATTCATGGAAAACTCATAATTCAAATCTCCATTCACTCTTACCTGGGTGCGAGCACTCGTATACATAGCCATAACCACTCTAACCAGCCACTTCTCGATCCCAAGCTTTCTCATTGCCCACTCCACCACCTCCCTAGGGACTCTGTCAAAGGCTTTCTCCAAATCAACAAAAACAAGTACAGATTGCTTTTCTTTCCTATATATTTTTTCTGAAGCTGTCAGACAATGAATATGGCATCAGTGGTCCCTTTTCATGACATAAACCCAAACTACATCTCATCAGTATTCAGTCTTTCTCTAATCATACCTTCTAGAACTGTCTCTTTTACCTTCATTATCTGGTCCAAAAGTTTTATGTCTCCCTAATTTCCTCTTTCTAGTGCATCACCCTTCCCCTTATAAACATTTACAGTCACACTTCTCTGCCAGTCATCCAGGATTACACACTCATATTTAATCTTATTTATCAAATCAGTAACTAACCCCACTCCTGTATCTCCTGAGGCCTTCAGCAGCCAGCTCAACACACCTGCTTCCTTCCTCACCTGCATCCAACCTATTCTCATGCTTACAGTAGCAGCATCAATCAAAGGCCTAGAGTGAAACACTGGATCTGCAAACTCCTAACCTTCCCCGTTCCAGTCAGACTTGTCATTTAGCAGCTGGTTTAAATGCACTTTCCAGCTGTCTGTAATATCCTCACTTTTCACCACTATTTTTCCTTCAACATTCTTCATACATTGCTCACCTATTATATCCCTGTAATTCCTCTTCATCTGATTTGCCACCTTAAATATCATATTCTTCCTTTCAGCACTATTTAGGTTGTCCAGTAAAAGTTTGTGAGACTCACAAATTTCCCTGTGTACCCCTTTTCTAGCCCTACACATGGCAGCCAAGTGTTCTTCTTTGTTACCACTCTTTTTCCATTCCCAGAAAAGACTTCTTTTCTCAACTGCAGCTTTTGCACCCTCATTCCACCACCATGTTCCTTTATGTTTTGGGAGCATTCACACAATGAATCAGTAACACTCAAGAGTTTGTTCTTGTGAGCTCTGTACTGTTCATTAACACTTCTGTTAACAGCTCCCTGTTCAGCCACCACTTTACTCCTCTGTCTTTAGACTGTGTTCCTTATTCCATGGTTTTTCAGCTTACATATTTTCTTCCTAGGTGCATAAGTCCTCTTCTTCATCACCCGCATCTTAAGCACCTTGTCACATATCAGTAATTTGTGTTGTTACACACACTCTTCACCCCCTATAACTTTGTCATCCCTCACTAACCTCCTCTCAGCCCTCCTGACCAGGAAATAGTCTATCTGGTTACTATTCCTCCAGATAAGTATGTAATCAACCTATTCTCTCGTTTCCCAATAGGCTTGTTGCACAGCATCATGTTCATTGCCTCCCCAGACTCGAGTATCTTTTCCCCTTTCTAACTCGAGTATCTTTTCCCCTTCCTCATGTCTACTACCATGTGTGCATCCCTCATGTACTCATTCGAATCTTTGAGCTGCTTCATCTTCATGTCCATTTAAGTTTCCTGCCAAAGCTACAGTCTCATAGATGGAGGGTGAAGTGCATGAAAGGGTACAGCAGGGAAGAAAGGTTGCTGGTTCCTTGAAAGCAGTGATAAGAAGCAGGGAAGTGAGCATGGAAGCGAAAAAGTTACTACGTGACAGTATTGTGATACCAACTCTAACGTATGGAAGTGAATCTTGGATGATGCTGGAAGGACACAAGTCAAGAGTGAGGGCAGTGGAAATGAGTTATTTAAGAGGAGCCTGTGGAGATACATGGAGAGACAGGCTGACAAATGAGGATATAAAGGAGCTTTGTGGTGTGGATGTGGATGTGATAGGAAGCGTTATGAGGAATACACTGAGGTGGTTTGGCCATGTGGAGAGGATGGAGGGTGAAAGACTGACGAAGAGAGTGTATGTGAGTGAGGTGGAGGGGGGAAGAGGGAGAGGGAGGCCGAGGATGAGATGGAGGGATGGGGTGGAGAGGTATTTGAGAGAGGAGGGTGTGAGTTGGGAGCGGGGCAGTGAAATGGTGGGGGACAGGTCGACGTGGAGGCTATTTAACTGTGGCCACCCAGAACGGGATTGAGGCGTCTGGCAATAGATAGGTAGATAGAGAGATTAAGCCATCCCAGAATCTGTCTCTTTCTGCATCATCCAAGCCAGCCTTTGGAGCGTTCATTGATATAAATGAAAATGTGAGTCTGCCGAACAAAATTTTCACTGCTAAAATGCTTTCATTCACTCACATTACATTCATGACATATTCTACTCATTTTTTCTTAATTAGCACACTCTCACCACTGTATCCATCTGCCCTTCCCTGCCGAATTATCCCATACTGACAACTGGCAATCATTCTGGCTGATCCTCCCCTATATCTAACCTCCTGTACACTATCACCTCCTACTTATTGCATTGAACACTCCCTCTGCTCTACCCTTCAAACTAATCACATTCCAAGATACCACTCTGATCCTCTTTTGATTTAGTATCATCAGGCATCTTCATTTTCTCATTTTTTTGTCATACCATTAAAAATAAATACAGTTAGACCTCACTATAACGGACTAATTGGGTCCCAGACCATTCCAAAAAATACGAAATTCCGATAAAAGTGACATCCAGACTTCCCTCTGTTAATCCGGATTTTTCCCGATATAGCATACATTGGTTTGGATAGCATGAACGGTTTTTAAACTGTTCTGACTACCATTGCGGTACTGTACTGTGTTATAACTTCACTACATTAATGAAATGGTATAACATATATAATAATACTGTACTGCACACTGATAAACATGTCTTTTATTTACCTTATTGTGGTGAACATAATTGAAGTGGTCAGGCAGTCCGATATATAGGAATTTAGTCTGGTAGCTCGAGTCCGCTAAAAGCGAATTCCGGTCTATTGAAGTCCATTATATTGAGGTTTTACTGTATAGCAAGAGACAGTCCATGGGCCCCGCCCACCCCCACAGTCCCAACTCCAGGCATGCAACCTGGGACCCATACCCCACCAGACATGGCAGTGGCTATGGCAGGGCCTCAGGGCACCCTGCTAGGACAGCTACAAGGACAACCTCCAAGAGCATCTTGGCACTGTAACATTCCCACCACAGTACATCCACTGGTAGGGTAGCCTTCTGGGGCGCTACTCCCGGGTTCGGGCCCCTCCCTGTTGGGTGGAAGCAGCAGCCTGAGAACAGCAGTGCCTGCTACCCTCTAGTACAGATCCGAGCCCCATCCCATCCCAGTCCCCAAAACTGCTGTTGGAGCCTGCATGACGCCTCCCTTCACTAGGTCCACCACTATGTAGCAGGGGCAAAGTTTTGTGGCCACATGCTCATGCTGGCATCAACGTGTGACATAATGGGGTAAATTGTGTGATACTTAAAGCGCAGGTAGGGTAGTGCATGAGATAGAGAAACGTGTTTGGGAGAGTATGTTGGTCAACTGTACAGTGGTCCCTCGCATTTAGCAATTTAATTAGTCTGGCGAAACCATCATTACTTGCGAAATCGCTAAATGTGATGTTTACTTTATATGGAAAAAATATCAATTAGTCTGTGCCCATCCTCCAAGTCACCCCTTTGACCCCCTGTTTCCTACTTTAAGTGCTGAAAATGAAACACAGTGTATAAGCAATACATTATACAGATATAGTACTGGCTGGTTATACATCTACTCACCAGTGAAAAATGTCAAATGCTCGGCACTGTGAGAGAGAAAAAAAAAAGCCCTCAGGGTTGCCAGACGCTCACAACAATGATAACAATGGCAGTCTGGTGGCGGACAGGCAAGGCATTTCACGCCCCACATCTCTAAACACATAAGAAAATTGCTAAGTGCGTGGGATTGGTACCTTTTCTAACCTATTGCCAAATGCAAAAATCACTAACTTGAACACGCTAAACACGAGGGACCACTGTACATGTTAATGTTTCGTTTCGTTTCGTTTCGTTTTTAAAGGCTCCAACATGCTTGCACGTGTCGGCCTTGGTCACCTAATGGCGGCTCTCCATGCTGAACGATTCATTGCAGCCTCCCTGTTCAGTCCCTTAACCCTGAGGTCACACTTAATGACCTCGTCCCATGTCTTTCTCGGTCTACCCCTCATAACCCCACCCCCAATATTAACACTTCTCACCTTCCTCACCCAATGATCATCCCCCATCCTCTCCACATGTCCAAACCACCTCAATCTACCTCTCCTCATCACAACACCAATACACTCCAGTCCCATCCTACCTCTCAACTCTTCCATCGTGAACCCAGCCCCCCCAGACCTTGGACGCAGGGACACACTACACATCCACCAAATCATTGTCATTTCTGTACATCTTAGCCGGCGGATATCCTCCTCCTTTACTGCCCAAGTCTCACTACCATACAACATTACACTCCTGACACATGCTGCATACAAAGACCCCTTAGCACATAGGGAGAGTCCTCTCAATGTCAGGAGAGGCAAGAACTCCCTGAACTTCTTCCAACCACTTCTCACCCTAGCCACAGAGCTAGCTCCAGCCCCACCTCCAGCACACAACATGTCTCCCAAATAACAAAACTCTTCCACACACTCAAGAGATTCACCAGCAAGTTCAATTCTTTCACATCTGACAATCTCCACCTGCTCTCCCCGAGATGCCGTACACATAAAATCAGTTAATGTCGCAGTGAAAATGTCAGCAAAGATGGGTCAGGATATTTTGATGGCTGGTGAAGCAGGAGCTCCAGCTCTCCTTACCATCTGCATTCGCATTCCCCTTGGGCGTACCACTCTGATCAGCTGATGCTACAGCCAACTTCCATAAAGGTGTTGGAGGTTAATATTTACAGTGATTACTTTGTACTTAACTCAAATGTCATTTGCATAGTACTTTAACAAAGACACTTACTGTATCTTGTAAAGAAATATGTTAGGAGACTGCTGCCTACAAACAAAGTTACCTCTGTTAAATATGAGTAAATATTCTCAGCTAATGATGTCTGAGAAGTGCTGGTGTGTGTGTGTGTGTTTTTTAATGCAAGGAAGAAGGAACCAAAGGCCATGAGCCCACAATTATTGTTCCTTCCAAGAGAAAAGCAAAATACAAGCGAGTGCCAAATTCAAGATCCAATCATTTTGAGATGCCTGGACACACTGCGTTTGAAAGACCGGAGATCATAGGAAGCAGGAAACACAGACAAAGGGAGACAGTTCCAGAGTTGACCTGTTGCATAAATGAAGGACTGGGAGTGACGGTTAACTCTTGCATTAGAGAGTTGGACAGAACAGGGATGAGAGTTTGCCACTAGACGGGTGCTGTGTGCCCATCGTAGAGGTGGAGGAATGCATACAGACAGTTCAGAGGAGCAGTGACCATTGAAGCAGTGATAGAAAAGAGATAAAGATGTAACAGTGCGGTGAAGAGACAGAGGTTGAAGGGAGTCAGTAAGAGGAGGAGAGTTAATGAGATAAAACGCCTTTGACTCCACCCTATTGAGAAGAGCTGTATGTGTGGAGCCTCCCCACACATGAGAGATGTACTCCACACAGGGATGGATAAAACCCATGCATAGAGTCAACAATTGTGCAGGGATAAAGAAGGAACGGAGTCGGCTTAGCACACCTAATCTATTGGAAGCAGATTTTACAAGAGATGTAATATGATCTTTCCAAGATAAGACCCGAGTAAATGAAATCTTAAGCATGTTCAAGGATGATGCAGAATTAAGCTGATTATTATTAAACATTAGTGAGTATACCTATCGAAGATTTTGTCAGGTTGATAGGTGTAAGAACTGAGTCTTTGGTGCATTAAAAACAACAAGATTATTTTTACCCCAGTCAGAGATACGAGCCAAGTCAGAGATTAGGCGTGCCATAGCCCCATCCTTTGTTTGTTGAAGTAACTGCTGAGATGGGCGTTGTGGGAACCGTATGGAAAGGTGAAGGTTGGAGTCATCAGCGTATGATTGGATAGAGTTATATGTACAGCTTAGAAGGTCATTGATGAATAAAAGGAAGAGAGCTGGTGATAGGACAGAGCCCTGAGGAACACCACTGTTGTTAGATCTAGGAGAAGAACGATGGCCGTCTACAACAGCGGCTCTAGAACGACCAGAAAGGAAGCTAGCATTGAAGGCACAGATAGAAGGATAGAAACCGTAAGAGGGTAGTTTGGAAATTAAAGATTGGTGCCAGACCCGATCGAAGGCCTTAGAGATGTCAAGTGCAATGGCAAAGCACTCGCCAAAGTCCTGAAAGGAGGATGACCAGGAGTCTGAAAGGTAGGTGAGAAGATGGGACCCTTACTGATGATCAGAAAGAAGGTTGTGATAGGAAAGATGCTATAAAATTTTTCTAATAAGAATTGACCCGAAAACTTTTGAGATACAGGATGTTCAAGCAATTGGACGATAGTTAGATGGTTGGGAATGGTCACCCTTCTTTGGGACTGGCTGAATGAGAGCAAACTTCCAGCAAGAAGGAAAGGTACAAGTTGATAGATAAAGATGAAAGAGTTTGCCTAGGTTATGGGATATTTACTGTATTTTCACTAATCATAGAACTTCGGAATCATATCACATTGCTTTGTAAAGTCATACTGTCAAATTATCATCACAATGACTTTTTGAGAACTCATGAGTCTGGGGGAAATAGCAGTCAGATAGATTATTTTCTGGTTAGGAGGGCCGATAGGAGGTTATTGAGGGATGTTAAAGTTATAGGAAGTGAGGAGTGTGTGCAGCAGCACAAACTATTGATTTGTGATATAGTGCTTAAAGAACAAGTGATGAAAAAGAGGACTTATGTACCTAGGAGGAAAATTTGGAAGCTGAAAAGCCAAGTAGTAAGGGATGCCTTCTATAGCGAGTTGAGGAGAGTGGTGGCTGAACAGGGAGCTGTAGACAGAGGCGTTAATGAACAGTACAGAGCCCTCAAGAACAATTTCTTGAGAGTTACTGATGTAACATGCGGTTGGACAAGAGGACCACTAAGACATAATTAACTTGGTGGTGGGATGAGGGTGTAGAAGCTGCAGTTAAGGAGAAAAGAAGGCTTTTCCGGGAGTGGAAGGAGGGTGGTAGCAAAGAGGAATACAGTAATCCCTCCAATATCCAATGTAATAGGGCCATAGGCAGGTCCGGATAGTGGTCCTGTCCGGATATTGGGCCCCAGCTTATGAACTTGTACTTATCGACCCTAACTCAGAGAAACACCTATACAACTCCCTCTGGACATGCATAGCACCTATTTAAGACCCAAATCACACCAATAAGGGACATAAAAGACTGAAATGAATGCAAAAGAACCATAAAATGAGGTTTTAGAGGTGAGTTTATACAATATTAAACATTCTGGGTGCTTACAAGTCCTGGCTCCTGAACTGGTTTGAACCACCAGTTTGCAGTCCACAGTTTATCCTCTGCACTCTAAATTCTAATTTCTTAACACTGCACAACACTGTAAATTCCTGTGTGTTCTAGTGGCGAGGTATTGCAG
The DNA here is from genome assembly GCF_032717465.1 of Coenobita brevimanus. Classification (NCBI taxonomy): domain Eukaryota; kingdom Metazoa; phylum Arthropoda; class Malacostraca; order Decapoda; family Coenobitidae; genus Coenobita; species Coenobita brevimanus. The sequence continues at coordinate 34,972,835 of NC_136967.1, forward strand.
TTTATTCACTGTTTATTCACAAAAAACAAGCACCTGTGGCTTGCACTGCTATAAGCATCTGCTCTCGATCGGAGTTAACCTGTGACTGTTGATGATGGCGGGGTAATAGAGATGCCAGATCGCAACGGCCACATTACCAATCTCCTCAATTTTCATTACCAAATTTAACTTTTCATTACCAAATTCGTAAAGCTAGCATTTATTCTTCACTAATTATATATACAAGTGGAAATACATGTAATCACTCTCCTTATAATTAACACCATGTTGATTATTTTCACGCTATGTAGGGTAGCAGATTAATCAGAGAGAGCAAACAATCCACCATCTCCATCCTGTGTATCCTCATACATGTGAGAAATCCATTTGGTAATGCATTATTCTGATTCATTACCAAACGAATTTTTCAAATCCAAATTGGCCCACACTTGGTAATGAAAAATACCAAATGGCAACCCTGATAGGGGAGGGGGGAGGGGGGTTTAAGGAAGGGGTGAAGGGACCATGGTGTAACAGCTGTTCGGCGCCAGGCAACAATTTCAAATTACGGAAGGGAAAAAAGTCAGATTTTTTTCAAATTTTTTGCGGTTTTTGGCCCATTTTGGGAATATTGGATCCCAGGATGATTATGTCCAGTTAGTGGGGACGTTCGGATATTGGGCGTTCGGATATTAGAGGGATTACTTTTGGCTGCCAAGCGTAGGGCTAGAAGAGAGGTATACAGGGCAAAGTCTCAGTCACAGAGACTATTACTTGATAACCTAAATCACGGGGAAAGGAAAAATATGATATTTAGGGTGGCAGGTCAAGTGAAGAGGGATAATCGGGATATTATAGGTGAGCAGTGTGTGAAGAATGATGAAAGAAGGGTAGTGGTGAACAGTGAGGATATTAAAGATGTATGGAGAGAGCATTATAACCGGTTGTTGAATGAGGAGTTTGACTGGGACAGGGAGGGTTTGGAACCAGCAGATCCAGTGTCTGGCCCTTGGCCTTTAATTGATACTGCTACTGTGAGTGAGGCAATAAGCAGTATGAGGGTGGGGAAGGCAGCAGGTGTGTCTGGGTTGACTGCCGAAATGTTGAAGGCCTAAGGTGATATAGGGGTGAGTTTAGTCACTGACCTGATAAATAGGATTATTTATGAGTGTGTTGTCTCAGATGATTGGCTGAAGAGTGTAATTGTAAATGTGTATAAAGGGAAGGGTGATGCCCTGGAAAGAGGAAATTATAGAGGTATAAAGCTTTTAGATCAGATAATGAAGGTAATGGAGAGAGTTTTAGAAGGTATGATTAGAGAAAGAGTGAATATTGATGAGATGCAGGTTGGGTTTATGCCAGGTAGGGGGACCACTGATGCTATATTCATTGTTCGACAGCTTCAGGAAAAATATATTGGTAGGAGAAGGGATCTTTATTTTGTTTTTGTTGATTTGGAGAAGGCCTTTGACAGAGTCCCTAGAGAGGTGGTGAAGTGGGCAATGAGAAAGCTTGGCTTGGAGGAGTGGCTGGTTAGGGTGGTTATGGCTATGTATGTGGGTGCTCACACCCAGGTAAGAGTGAATGGAGATTTGAGTGATGAGTTTTCCATGAATGTTGGTGTGCATCAGGGGTCAGTCTTGAGTCCCATGTTGTTCATCATGGTACTTGAAGCCCTTTCACGTGACTTTAGAAACGGACTCCCATGGGAGTTGTTGTATGCTGATGATTTGGTGTTGATTGCAGAGAACGAAAGGGAGGCGGAGGAAAGGTTTAGGAAGTGGAGGGATGGTATGGGGCAAAAGGGTTAAAGGGTAATTGCAGATAAAACAAAAGTGATGATATCTAGGGTTGGTGGCGGTACTGTCAAAGACAAGGGAGAGAGGCCATGTGCAGTTTGCCACAAGGGCGTGGGAAGTATTTCCATCTTGTACAGTGTGTGTGATAAATTGGTGCAAAAGAGATATAGTGGTATCAGAGGTAGACTGCGAGATAATGCTGATTTTTTGTGTACGGCGTGTCGGGGTGAGCAGGTGGAGATTGTCAGACGTGAAAGGATTGAACTTGCTGGTGAATCTCTTGAGTGTGTGGAAGAGTTTTGTCATTTGGGAGACATGTTGTGTGCTGGAGGTGGGGCTAGAGCTAGCTCTGTGGCTAGGGTGAGAAGTGGTTGGAAAAAGTTCATGGAGCTCTTGCCTCTCCTGACATTGAGAGGACTCTCCCTACGTGCTAAGGGTTCTTTGTATGCAGCATGTGTTAGGAGTGTAATGCTGTATGGTAGTGAGACCTGGGCAGTGAAGGAGGAAGATATTTGCCGGCTCAGACGTACAGAAATGACAATGATTAGGTGGATGTACAGTGCATCCCTGCGTCCAAGGCCTGGAGGGGCTGGGTTTACGATGGAAGAGTTGAGAGGTAGGATGGGACTGGAGTGTATTGGTGTTGTGATGAGGAGAGGTAGATTGAGATGGTAGTAGTAGTAGTAGTTGTTCCCTAGGCAGTCTGGCCGAACAGCCTCAAGTTCCTTAGGAAGGCCATGGCCGAGACCTGGCTTTCCCACAAATCTCTCAAAGAGTGTATGTTGTGTTGTTGGCGTAGGTGATTGTGTGCAATGCAGTTTTCCATAATTTGCTTATTAGTATGGGGTGTTGTGTTGCATCCTGGACAGGCATCAGGGACGGAGTCATCCAGCCTCTTCTGGTAGCTTAAGAGGGCTGGATGGTGCCCACATCTCAGCCTGGCCAGGTCGACCCTGTCCTCACGAGGAAGATAGGATTCAGAAGGGTGGATGTCAGGAGGCTGTGCATGCAGCTGTGTGTTGTCTTTAAGTGACTGAATGGAGTGGCGAGTGATCTGAGTGTGGATATGCTTCTGGAAGCTGGTCTGAGGTGGGTGAGGGGGGAGAGATGACAGTATTTGTGTATGGTATCGTGTGCTGGGTGTTGTTTTGATGTTCCTTGGTGTGGGTGGATGTTGTGGGTTTGTGGAGGCTGCAGCAAGAAACTGGGTGCCTCTCATGTCTAGGAGATCCTTGACTTTGAGGACTTTGGTTTCTTGATGTAGGTGGTCTGTGGGTGTAGTAGCTGTGCAGCCTGTGATTATTTTTAGGGCCTTGTTCTGTATGGCCTGTAGAGTGTTGTTGTGTGTTTTGGTGAGGTTAGAAGCCCAGGCAGGGCTTGCATAATTCATCACTGAACGTATGTATTGTTTGTATACTGTGGTGGTGGTTTCTTTGTTGTGTCCGAATGTTGTATGGACAAGTGACCTCAAAGCATTGAGTCTTGGTGTTATTTTATTTTTAATGTTTGTGATGTGTTGTTTAAATGATATTGATGTATTGTATGTTACACCAAGGTTTTTGGGTGTGTGTGTGTGTGTGGTAGGTGAGTGTTGTTTATGGTGAGGTGTGGGACGTGACTATGTTCTGCTGTCCAGTTTGTGAGAAGAGTCACTGTAGATTTGGCTGGGGCTATTTTGAGCCTGTTTGTGGTGAACCATTTGTATGGTGTGTTGAGGTAAGGTCGAATGATGTGTGCAGCTGTGTTTGCATTTTGGTGTGTACATGTAAGTGTTATATCATCTGCATAGGAAGCTATGTGTATCTGTGGTGTGTAGGGTGTGGGTATGTCGTGGATGTATAGATTAAAGAGTAGGGAACAAAACAGATCCTTGGGGGACGCCGTTTGTGAAGTTTTTGATGTTAGATGACTGACCGGCAAATGTTACTTGTGCACATCTGCCTGCTAAGTAGTTTGCCAGCCATCTTTTTGTGTTATTGTGCATGTTTGTGTTGAGTATTTTGATTGTGAGGTTGTGGCGGGGGATGGCATCAAAAGCTTTGCTAATGTCTAGTGTGATTAGGAGTGATCTGTGTGGTGGCCTAGCTGAATTTTTGCCATCGAAAACTCTCTGTGTAAGGTCTGTATGAAGGGTGTTTGTGGAGTGTAGTGGCCTAAAGCCATGTTGTGACTGTTCTGGGGAATGTGAGTTGTGACTAGTTGTAGTATCAGTCGTTCAGTGACTTTAGAGGGGATGCAGAGGAGTGTGGTGGGACGATGTGAGGAGGGTAACGTGGGGTTTTTGTTGGGTTTAGGGATAGTGATGATATTGCCATGCTTCCAGATGTTGGGTATTATGTTGTGTGAGTAGCTTTAGTTTGATATGTTGGTGAGTGCTTGTATGCCTTGTGGTCCTAGGTGTTTAAGGTGAATGTTGCTTATGTTGTCTGGTCCACAGGCAGATGAGTGCTTGAGGTTGTTAATGATGTGCTTCGTCTGGTTGTAAGTGAAAGGTGTGTAGTCTGGGTCTGTGGGGAACTGTCTCATACGTCTGATGATACGTTGGTCTTCCGGATGGGGGGTTAGATGGCTGACTTGTGAAAAGTGATTGATGAGAGTGTTTGCTTGTTGCTTGTTTGAGGGTATGGTTTCTGTTGTTGTGATGGCAGCGTGTGATTGTGTGGTGTTGCTGTTGGAAAGTGTGATTCTGTTTCGTGTTTTGTAGAGTTTACTGATGTTTGTTTTATGGTCAAGTGTTTGGAGGTAATTTTTCCAGTTTAATGTTTGCTGTTCTGATATTTTACTGTTTATCTGAGTGTTGAGTTCTTGTATTTGTTGTATGGTGTCTTGTGTATGGGGTGTTGGGGAGTGTCGCAGTGTGTCCCGTTGTCTGATGAGGCCTTGAATTTCTGGTGTGAAATTGGGGTTGTGTCTCTTTCTGTTGGCTCTAGGGATGTGTCTTTTGTCTGCGTTTTGTATGATTGTATTGAAAGTGTGCACAGCGGTGTTGATGTTTGTGATGGGTGTACTGTTTAGTGTTTCAAAATGTTGTTCTGTTTCCGTTACAAAGGCCTCCCAGTTGGCTCTCTTATAATTAGTGTATGTGTGTTTGTGGCCAGCTGGGGTGATTCTGGTTTTGGTAGTGATGATGATTGAGAGGTGATCAGAATCTAGGGTTTTGACCACTCTCCATGATGTAGTGGGAGCGAGGTTTGAGGAGCAGAAGGTGATGTCTGGAGATGATGGGAGGAAGAGGGCTTGGTGTGGGATATGGGTATGTTGGTCTAGACTGTTTAGTATGAAAAGGTGATCTGTCTGGGATTGTAGTACCAGCCCTCTGTCTGTGTCAGGGTTGTTGACATGCCAGACGGACGACTTGGTGTTGAAATCACCACCCAGGATGATGTTGGGTATGTAAGTGATGTGGTGTATCTGTGGAGAGTAATTGTGTGGTACTGTGGGGAACGATTGGGGGGGATGTATGTGTTAGCGATTGTCATGTGTTATTTGTTACCAGTGTGTATTTTAATTGATTGTATTTCTGTTGTGGGGTCATGTGGGGGGAGAAGTGACTTTGTGTGTGCACTGGTATCTGCAAAGTAGATGGATTTGTGTACCGGGGTGATGAGTCCACCGCCACCACCGTCGGCCCGGTCTTGATATGGTTTGGGCATGTGGAGAGGATGGGGGATGATAATTGGGTGAGGAAGGTGAGAAGTGTTAATATTGGGGGTGGGGTTATGAGGGGTAGACCGAGAAAGACATGGGACGAGGTCATTAAGTGTGACTTCAGGGTTAAGGGACTGAACAGGGAGGCTGCAATGGATTGTGCAGCGTGGAGAGCCGCCATTAGGTGACCAAGGCCGACACATACAGCATGTTGGATCCTTTAAAAACGAAAACGTAACATGCAGTGACTGTTATTAGCTCGTATCAGACGGTAACTTACAGAACTTCTGAATGTTATAAGAGTTTTATGTTGCACGTGGTCGTGATTGCATCACCACAATCGTTTCATATCACCTACATGCACTATGTTCCAGGGGCTGTTTTTTCACAACAGTGCAGGTTTCTGCAGTCATTTAATTGCAGTTAATGTGGGTAAATGAAAATGGCAGTTTTTTTATGAAATATGGTATGGTGTAATGTGGTGCTGCTCTCAGATGACGGTCCTTTTGTCTCTTCCTTCCTTCTTTCCTTCCTTCCTCTTTTGTCGTTCTTTCCCTCTTTCTTTCCTCTTTTGTCTGTGGGTGACTCTACACTGAGTGACATGCCAATTAGTTTCCTGTACACCAGGAAACCATTTACTCTGCTGGGTGGTAACTACTGGATATAACTAAACTACGGCACATTGTGGTTTAGTGGGTAATTAAGGCACTTCTGCCGGATTGAGCCTGTGTTGGTTTATATCCAAGGGATGGCTGGGGTTTATTGCTTACATAATGCAACTCAGGGATGAATGAGGCTGGTCACTCTCATCTTTATGTCAAGACCAACTTACCTAGCCCTGGGCTTCTATGCTTCTCATGAGACAACACAGGATTAGATGATGGTGATGATGATAATTTAGGGAAATGAAAATGGTAGTTATTTTTTTAATTATGGTATGGTATAATTTTATTAGTTATAGTATATGATGAATACTTTCATATGAATCAGCTAGAGTCGCAACTAGATAATATGTAAAATTGTGAGATTTGATCATAGATATAAATAAGCCTTGATGCCGCATGACACTACCTTAGATGTGTCTCTGCAGCCACCATCTCGGAACAGTCGAGGCATATGTTGTCGTGATCCTGAAAATGGGCAGAGTTGACCACTATTTACCTAGAAATGCAGCAGCTCTGTGCTGCTTCAGGGTGTAGAAAGCATGGGAATATATCTATGGTGGCACCGATAGCACAAGCGGCTCAACTGTCTGGTTATGCAAACGTCCCTCAGCTGCTTCCCTATCCCCTGAAAGGAGGATGGTGGATTGCAGAAGGGAGTCCGCCGAGTTTGGATTTCAGATGAACCAGAAACGACAACCATTACTACTACAATAACAGCCACCACCACAACAACCACCACCACAAAATAACCACCACCACCATGAAACAACTACCACCACCACCACCAGAATAACAATCACCACCGCCACCACAACAACCACCACCACCACCACCACCACAACAACAACAACAACAACAACAACAACAACAAGCACATTCACCTCCACAATCACCACCACCACCACCACAACAGCAACAGTAACCACAAGTCACCACCACAACAACCACCACCACCACCACAACAATCACCACCACAACAATCACCACCACCACAGTGACAATCACCACCACAACAACAATCACCACCACAACAACAACCACCACCATCACAGCAACATCCACCACCATCACCACAACCACCACCATCACCACAACCACCACCATCACCACAACCACCACCACATCAACCACCACAAAAACAACCACCACAATCACAACAACCACCACCACCACAACAACCACCACCACATCAACCATCACCACCACCACAACAACAACCACCATCACCACAACCACCACCATCACAGCTACAATCACCACCATCACAACAGCAACCACCACAGCAACAGCCACATCATCAGCCACCATCACCACAACAATAACCCCCCACCACAACTGCCACACAACAACCATCACCACATCTGCAACAACCACCAACACAGCAACCACCACCACCATAACAGCAACAACAACCAATACAACCACCACCACCACAAGCACCACAATAGCAACAACCACTACTACCACCACAACAATCACCACCACAACAGTAACCACCACCACCACCACAACAACAACTGCAACCAATACCACAACCACCACCACCACAACAATAACAACCACAACCACCACCACAACAGCCACCACTATAACCACATCACAGGACCTGGAGCGGTGGCGTCTTCACCATGGGTCTACCTCCCAGAGGCTGTTGAAGCAGAAGAGGACACCATGGGGGCCAAACCACCGCAAACCCCCCCTGGCCCCTCATGGGGCCCCAGAACCTGGGAGTGGCTTCGGTTGCCCGGGCAAGTGCCACATCTCTCAACACAACACACACAACAACATCATTTTCTCTACACCAAGAAATGACTCCCCCGGTGGTCATTTCTTGACAACTTCTAGCCGGGGACATTGAGAGCTATCCAGGACCCACTAACAAACACATATGTCCAACATGCTCAAAACCTATCACTTCGAGCTGACAGGCGAAGGGCTCAGTTCAGTGCAATTCCTGCAAGAACTGGACCCATTACACCTGCACAACACTTGCATCCAGAAAACATTACACAAACACCTGGACCTGCTCCTTATGCTCCTTCCTCCCACCCACTAACCCCCCCCACCCACTAACCCCCCTACCAACCCTATTCCTACTTCCTTCACACCTCCTCAGCCTAACCCACTGATCCTTCCCACACCATCCAATCCCCCAGCCCCTCCCATTCCATCCCAGCCTAATCCACCCCAACCCTTACCTCCATCACAACTTTCTCCTACTCCTCCTCCTCCACCCACACCAGCACCTCCCCCCTGTGCTGCAGCACAGCACCCAACACACATCGTACACACAACATAAACATCCATCAATTATACATAGATGGCACAAACACCAAAAAACAAGAACTCACACAATTCATTAAACAACAAAACATACACATTGCCATCTTACAAGAAACAAAACTACACAGAAAACAAAACACACCTACTTTTCATAATTTCACCACCATTAGACAAGACCGTGCCGACGTCGGTGGTGGTGGACTCATCACCCTGATACACAAATCCATCAACTTTTCAGATACCAGTGCACACACAAAGTCACTTCTTCCCCCACATGACACCACAACAGAAATACAATCAATTAAAATTTGCATTGGTAGTAAATCACATATAACAATCACCAACACATATCATATATAACAATCGCCAACACATACATTCCCCCCCAGTCGTCTCCCACAGTACCACACAATTACTCTCCACATGTACACCACATAGCTGACATACCCAGCATCATCCTGGGTGATGATTTCAGTGCCAAGATGTCAGCCTGGCATGTCAACAACTCTGACACAGACAGAGGTCTGGTACTACAATCCCAAACAGATAATCTTTTCATCATCATCATCCGGACCTCCTTTCCCACCCTAGGGCAGGGTGTGGAGTAGCAGTGTCCAGACAGCACAAATTTGCCCAGTCCAGTGGGCCACACTTCCATTCACTCATCATTCAAGCCCCCAGAATCCTGACTCTATTGGATATGCCAAAAACATTCGCCACGTTCTGTAGCTTCACATAACCATATCCGGTTGAGTCATTCCGGACGCTGCCATGTTAAAAAGGAGTCCCAAGTCCCTGATAATGCACTTCTCCTCACAACATTCATCCAGCCAGCTCAATCTCTTGTCATTTCCCTAGCCTCACCGACTTCCAAATCATTCTTCCTCACACACTCATCCACCATATCTCTTCACCTTCTCCTTCTCCTTGGGGGCGCGGTAGCACAGTGGTAGCGCGCTGGACTTGTGATCGAGGGATTGCAAGTTCGAGCCTTGCCCGGGCTGCCGTGCCGGGAAGGGTAGCTCCCTCCTGTAACCCTAGCGGGGCTATATAGTCCAATACAGGGCTTAGCTCGGGGGAACTCCATTTCTCCCCATTTTTTTTCACCTTCTCCTTGGCCTACCTCGCCTCCATCCTCCTTCAAATTCGTTCAGATATACCTCTTTCAGCCATCACAACAGCAGACACTTACCTTCAAACAAACAACAAGCAAACACTCTCATCAATCACTTTTCACATTTTAGCCGTCTAAACCCCCAGTGCGACGACCAACGTATCATCTGATGTAAGAGGCAGTTCCCCACAGACCCAGACTTCGGACCTTTCACATAAAACCAGACAAAGCACATCATTAGCAACCTTAAGCACTCATCTGCCTGTGGACCAGACAACATAAGCAATATACACCTTAAACACCTTGGACCACAAGGCATACAAGCACTCACCAACATATCAAATTACAGCTACTCACAAAATGTAATACCCATCATCTGGAAGCATGGCATTATCATCACTATCCCCAGACCCAACAAAGACCCCACATTACCTTCCTCACTCTGCCTCATCACACTCCTCTGCATCCCCTCTAAAGTCACTGAATGACTGGTACTACGACTAGTTACACCTCACACCCCCTTAGCCCCGTTGCAACGTGGTTTTAGGGCACTACACTCCACGAACACTCTTCTTACAGACCATACACAGAGAGTTTTTGATGGCATGAATTCAGCTAGCCCACCACACAGAACACTCCTAGTCACACTAGACACTAGCAAAGCTTTTGATCCCATCCCCCTGCACAACCTGACAAACAAAATATTCAACACAAACATGCACAATAACACAAAAGATGGCAGGCATACTACTTAGCAGGGAGATGTGCACATGTAACATTTGCCGGTCAGTCTTCGAACATCAGAAACTTCACAACTGGTGTCCCCCAAGGGCCTTTTTTGTCCCTTACACTCTTTAACCCACCCTGTCCCGATTGATTTTCCACCACTGACTCCCCCCAATCCCGACCAGTTTTGGAAAACAAAAAATTTGGCTCAAACCTCCGCTTTTGGTGAGAAACATCGAAAATTCATAGAGAAATCACTCACCTGTGGTTTAAAATACTAGATACAGGTAGAAGTACCCCTTACCTTACTGGGTTTTCTATCAGGCTGGCTCCAAAGAAAACAAGTTCTGTGGGAGGGTAACTATTCCACACCGCTCATAAACAGTATTTATTTATTTATTTGGTTCGAATTTATGTGTAGTATGAGAGTATATTGGTTTTCACACAGTCATATAGGCAATATAAATATTGTTTCACTCACCAAACACATCAACATACCAGACCTTTTTTGGCAACATTACCTGATCATCATTTCTGACTCTTTCTTCCTCTAATACTACGAAAACTTTGTGCTCCACATTGTCATTGATTGGGGAATCACTCTGGCCTTGAATTTCGTACCGTGGCACAACATGTCCTTACTGGCCAGGTCACCGGTAACAGGTGAATTGCCGAGACAGTGGGGTGCAGGGGGGAGGGGAGGTCATGTGGGGTAAGGCATTGTCCCTCCCAGGCATCTTGTAGAGGAAGGTGTCTCATGTATATGTACCAAAAATCACGCACAAAATTTGAAAAATGTTCAAATGACAGACCTTGCAATTGCAGCGCATTTATACAGTACGTCAACGGGAGTCACAGTGACAAAACGTGTGGACTTTTTTATACGTCAGCGGGAGTCAGCGGGTTAACCTATACATGCACGACATATCCACACCCCACACACCACAGATACACATAGCATCCTATGCAAACGACATAACACATGTACAGTACACACCAAAATGCATACACAGCTGCACACATCCTCCAACCATACCTCAACATACTACATGAATGGTTCACCACAAACAGGCTCAAAATACCCCCAGCAAATCTACAGTGACCCTTCTCACAAACTGGACAGCAGAGCATAGTTACATTCCACACCTCACCATAAACAACACTCTCCTACTACACATACACACACACAAAATCCTTGGTGTAACATACAATACATCAGTGTCATTTAAACAACACATCTCAAACATTAAAGATAAATTAACACAAAGACTCAGTGCCCTGAGGTCATTTGCATGTACAACATTTGGACACAACAAGAAACCACCACCTCAGTATGCAAACTATATATACGTTCAGTGATGAATTATGCAAGCCCTGTTTGAGCTGCTAACGTCACCAGAACATACTACAACACTCTACAGACCATACAGAACAAGGCCCTAAAAATAATCACAGGCTGTACACCTACTACACCCACAGACCACCTACATCAAAAAACCAAAGTCCTCAAAGTCAAGGATCATCTAGACGTGAGAGGCACACAAATTCATGCTGCATCCTCCAGAAATCCACAGCATCCACTACACTACTTGGCAGCACATCCACACACCAAGGAACATCAAAACAACACCCAGCACACGATATCATAAACAAATAATGTACTGTCATCTTTCCCCCTTTGCCTGCCTCAGACCACTTTCCAGATGCATATCCATACTCAAATCTCATGCTGCCCCATTCAGTCACTTAAAGACAACACACAGCTACATGCACAGTCTCCTGATATCCACCCTTCTAAATCCTATTTCTCTCATGAGGACAGTGTCTGCCTGGCCAGGCTGAGATGTGGGGATCATCCAGCCCTCTTAAGTTATCAGCGACTCCATCGCTGATGCCTGTTCAGGATGTAATACAGCACCCTATACTATTAAGCACATTTTGGAAGACTACATTGGACACAATCACCTATGCCAGCAACACATCATACACTCCTTGAGAGCTCTGTGGGAACCCCGGTCATCCGTGGCCTTCCTTAGGGACTGGGGACTGTTTGGTCAGACTGCCTAGCGAACAGCTACTACCACTACCACCATCACAACAATGACCACCACCTCAACAACAACCACCACCGTAACAACAACAGCCACCACCAACACAATAACCACCTCCAGTACCACAACAGAAACCACCATCACCACCACCACCAACAGCAACAACCACCACTACCTCTACAATAACCACCATCACCACCACCACCACCGCTGCCACCACCACCACCACATTTCTTAGTCTGAATTCACTGTAAAACAAACCAACAAACCCCACTAATACATGCTTGACTGTTCCAAGATGACCGCCGCACAGAGACATCGCCGCTGTACTGAGGAATGGGTGATGCGGCATCTAGTCTTATTTATATCTGTGGATTTAATGACTTTTCCATGAAACTGGAAACAATGGAACAGCCTGAGTGGGACAAATACGAGGAGCTGGAGTGCTGGCCACATGATAAAGTGCAGGGAGTGTTTTGTAAACAGGAACAATGCTTCATGTGGAATCCCATTAGCAGATGTTTTTGAAAAATAACCATCTGCAGTCCTTTCATAACCAAACCTGGCAAGACCGTATCCCATAGAGAAGGAGGGACTACTATATTAGTTTTAATATTAGCTTTTACATCGAATATTGAAGATAATGGTGAGAGTTCTTGAAGGTATGATTAGAGAAAGAGTGAATATTGATGGGATGCAGTTTGGGTTAATGCTAGGCAGGTGGACCACTGATGCCATAATCATTGTTCGACAGCTTCAGGAAAAATATATTGAAAGTAAGAGGGAACTGTACGTTGTTGATTTGGAGATGGCCTGTGACAGAGTCCCTGAAGAGGTGGTGAAGTGGGCAGTGGGAAAGCTTGGGATGGAGGAATGACTGGTTAGGGTGGTTATGGCCATGTACAGTATGTGGGTGCTTGCACCCAGGTAAGAGTGAATGGAGATTGGAGTGATGAGTTTTCTGTGAATGCTGGTGTACATTAGGGGTCAGTTTTGAGTCCCTTGTTGTTTATCGTGATACTTGAAGCCCTCTCACGTGACTTTAGAAATGGACTGCCATGGGAGATGTATGCTGATGATTTGGTGCTGATTGCAGAGAATGAAAGGGAGGCAGAGGAAAGATTTAGGAGGTGGAGAGATGGTATGGGGCACAAGGGCTTAAGAGTAAATGCAGATAAAACAAAAGTGATGATATCTAGGGTTGGTTGTGGTACTGTCAAAGAAGAATGTGCAATTTGCCACAATGGCGTGGAAAGCAATTCCATCTTGTGCAGTGTTTGTGATTAGTGGGTGCACAAGAGATGTAGTTGTATCAGAGACAGACTGCACAATAATGCTGAAAATATGTATGCGGCGTGTCGGGGAGAGCCGGTGGAGATTGACAGGCCTGAAACGATTGAACTTGCTGGTGAGTCTCTTGAGTGTGTGGAAGAGTTTTGTTATTTGGGAGACATGTTATGTACTGGAAGTGGGGCTGGAGCTAGCTCTGTGGCTAGGGTGAGAAATGGTTGGGAGAAGTTTAGGGAGCTGTTGCCTCTCCTGACATTGAGAGGACTCTCCCTACGTGCTAAGGGGTCTTTGTATGCAGCATATGTTAGGAGTGTAATACTGTATGATAGTGAGACCTAGGTAGTAAAGGAGGAGGATATGTGCAGGCTCAAACGTACAGAAATGACAATGATTAGGTGGATATGCAGTGCATCCCTGTGTTCAAGGCCTGGGGGGGCTGGGTTTACAATGGAAGAGTTGAGAGGTAGGATGGAACTCGAGTGTATTGGTGTTGTGATGAGGGGAGGTAGATTGGGATGGTTTGGGCATGTGGAGAGGATGGGGGATGATAATTGGGTGCAGAGCGTGAGAAGCGTTAATACTGTATTGGGGGTGGGGTTGCGAGGGGTAGTCCGAGACAGACATGGGACGAGGTCATTAAGCGTGACCTCAGGGTTAAGGGTCTGAACAGGGAGGCTGCCATAGATTGAGCAGCATGGACAGCCGCCATTAGGTGACCAAGACCAACACATGCAAGCATGTTGGAGCCTTCAAAAATGAAGTGAAACGATTATTATTGGTGGTAGGTGGTGGCAACTATCATCCATTCCCTTGATGTAGTTTTACCTACTTCATCCTTCGCCTTTATCATTCTATTTTTGTGTTTGTCCTCTCTCTTGCTTTTTCTTCCATCTTTCCTGTCACTCTTTATTACTGTACTCTGCTTTCCTTTTCAGGTGGCTTTACAATGAGTGACAAGCCAAATGGTTTCCTCTAAGCCAGAAAACCATTTACAGTGCTGGATATTAACCTTATAACCAACCCAAACATGTTACCTACATGTCCACAATGGGGATGGCAGAGGATTAGTGCCTTTCCCTGGAGAACAGCCAACTCAAAAACGGATGACCACCCCTTCTGGGATTATGTTGTCTGACTATAGATAGATTATTACAGTAATCCCCGTACTTTCCGGACCCCCACTTTCTGGACATCCCCACTTACCGGATATTTTGGTCCCGGGATCCAATATTTCCAAAATGGGCCAAAAATCGCAAGAAATTCGAAAAAAATCCGACTTTTTTCCCCCACCCATTATTTGAAATTGCCGCCCAGCACCGAACAGCTGTTACACCATGGTCCCTTCACCCCTTCCTTCCTCTCCCTCCCCCCTCCCCTGTCAGGGTTGCCATTTGGTATTTTTCATTACCAAATGTGGGCCAATTTGGTAATGAAAAATTCGTTTGGTAATGAATGAGAATAATACAATACCAAATGGATTTTTCACATGTATGAGGATACACAGGATGGAGATGGTGGATTGTTTGCTCTCTCTGATTAATTTGGTAGCCTATATAGCGTGATAATAATCAACATGCTGCTAATTATAAGAAGAGTGATTTCATGTATTTCCACTTGTATATATATTAGTGAAGAATAGATACTAGCTTTATGAATTTGGTAATGAAAAGTTAAAAATGGTAATGAAAATTGAGGAGTTTGGTAATGTGGCCGTTGCGATCTGGCAACTGTGTTGCCCCATCATCAACAGTCACAGCCTAACTCCGATCAAGAGCAGATGCTTATCACAATGCAAGCCACATGTGCTCATTTTTTGTGAATAAACAGTGAATAAACTGCAATACCTCGCCACTAGAACACACGGGAATTTACAGTGTTGTGCAATGTTAAGAAATTAGAATTTAGAGTGCAAATGATTAACTGTGGACTGCAAACTGGTGGTTCAAACCAGTCCAGGAGCCAGGGACTTGTTGTAAGTACCCAGAATGTTTAATATTGTATAAACTTACCTCTAAAACCTCATTCTCTGGTTCTTTTGCATTTATTTCAGTCTTGTATGTCCTTTATTGGTGTGATTTGGGTCTTAAATAGGTGCTATGCATGTCCAGAGGGAGTTGTATAGGTGTTTTTCTGAGTTAGGGTCCATAAGTACAAGTCCGGGAGGCTGGGGCCCACTATCCGGACGGGACCACTTTCCGGACATGGCTTTGGCTCTATTCCATCGGATAGTGGGGGGATTACTGTATTATTATTTTATTATTATTATTAAGTTAAATTGGGGAAAGCCTCAGGAGTTGATGGAGTGTGTGGTGAAATGCTGAAGCATGGGGGAGAGATAGTAGTAGAATGGATGTGGAAAATGTACAGATTGGCCTGGGAGGAAGGTAGAGTCCCGGAGGATTGGAAGTCAGGTAAAATTATTCCCTTGTACAATGGAAAAGGGGAAAAAGAAGTGTGTGGTAGTCATAGGGGCATTTGTCTTCTTAGTATACAGGTAATAGGAAAAGTGTATGGTAGGATACTTATTGACAGACTTAGAGAAAGAACAGAGAAATTAGTTGGAGAAGAACAGGGAGGCTTTAGGAAGGGAAGAGGTTGTGTAGATCAGATATTCATTCTTAGATCTTTAGTGGAAAAGTTTCTAGAGAAGGGAAAGAAGTTGTATGCAGCTTTCATGGATTTGGAGAAAGCATATGACGGTGGATAGACAAGGATTGTGGAAAGTGTTAAGAATATATGGAGTAGATGGGAAGTTGTTGAATGCTGTGAAGAGTATGTACGATGGTGCGAAGGCTGCAGTGCATGTGGATGGTGAACTAAGTGAATTTTTCTCTTTGAAAGTTGGGTTGAAACAGGGATGTGTTATGTCTCCATGCTTGTTCAATCTGTACATGGATGGGGTAATAAAAGAGGTACAAGGTAGGGTAGTGGATGTTGGAGTGGCCCTGGTGAGAGAGGATAGTGTTTGGAAACTCCCTGTACTGTTGTTTGCAGATGATACTGTGTTGTTGAGTGAAGACGAAGGGGAGCTGCAAGGCTTGGTGGATGAGTTTGGAAGAGTGAGTAAGAATCGGAATCAAAAGGTGAATATAGGGAAGAGTAAAGTGATGGTCTTTGAGAGAGGTGAAGTCAGTGAATGTACAGTGAGGATGGATGGTGAGGAATTGGAAAATGTGAGTGCGTTTAAGTACTTGGGTAGTGTGATGAGTAAGGATGGAGGTTTGGAGGGTGAAGTGCTTGAAAGGGTACAGCAGGGAAGAAAGGTTGCTGGTTCTTTGAAAGCAGTGATAAGAAACAGGGAAGTGAGCATGGAAGTGAAAAAGCTACTACATGACAGTATTGTGATACCAACTCTTAACGTATGGAAGTGAAACTTGGATGTTGTTGGAAGGACACAAGTCAAGAGCGAGAGCAGTGGAAATGAGTTATTTAAGAGGAGCCTGTGGAGTCACATGGAGAGACAGGCTGACGAATGAGGATATAAAGGAGCGTTGTGGTGTGAATGTGGATGTGATAGGAAGCGTTATGAGGAACACGCTGAGGTGGTTTGGCCATGTGGAGAGGATGGAGGGTGAAAGACTGACGAAGAGAGTGTATGTGAGTGAGGTGGAGGGGGGAAGAGGGAGGGGGTGGCCGAGGACGAGATGGAGGGAGGGGTGGAGAGGTATATGAGAGAGGGGGGTGTGAGTTGGGAGCAAGGCAGTGAAATGGTGGGGGACGGCGACTTGGAGGCGATTTGTTTGTGGCCACCCCAAACGGGATTGAGGCATCTGGCAATAGATCGATAGATTATTATTATTATTATAATTATTATTATTGTTGCCTCGGTATCGCAGTTGGCAGCGCATGAGAATGATCTCAAGGTTGCGAGTTCGACTATCACCCGACGGCATTACCTTTAGCCAATGGCCATACCACGTTGAGTACACCGCTTCCCGTCCGATCAGCGAAGTTAAGCAACGTTGGGTCTGGTTAGTACTTGGATGGGTGACCGCCTGGGAACACCAGATGCTGTTGGCATCCCTACGTGTCAAGTGGGGTTGGTGGAGGATTAGTGCCCCTCCCTGTAAAACAATTAACTCTAAGCCATTGGCCACCCCGTCTGGGATACATGGCGTCTGGCAATGGATGATGAATGAATGAAAAATTATTATTAGTAGTAGTAATCCCTCTAATATCCGAACGCCCAAAATCCGAACATCCCCACTAATCGGACATAATCGTCCCGGGATCCAGTATTCCCAAAATGGGCCAAAAACCGCAAAAAATTTGAAAAAATCTGACTTTTTTCCCTTCCGTAATTTGAAATTGGCGCGTGGCGCCGAACAGCTGTTACACCATGGTCCCTTCACCCCTTCCTTCCTCCCCCTCCCCCCTTCCCTGTCAGGGTTGCCATTTGGTATTTTTCATTACCAAGTGTGGGCCAATTTGGTAATAATAATAATAATCTGGCCTTTTTTTTCTCAAAAGCGCCAGTTCTTCCTTTTGGGAATTCACTAGCGCTCGACACACATACATTATTTTTACAATTACAAGAATTGTGACATTTCTGGTATATAATACAAGCTACATCATATATACATGAAAGTGGCAAAAATTAAACCCTATAATCATCCGTCATAGTACCTCTCTCCAGGTCGTAGCATTTTGAAAAAAGAAAGGCTTTCAGCTGTCTCTTAAAGGATTCAACAGTAGAGAGTTGTCTTATGGACAATGGCAATCTGTTATATAATCTAGGGGCTCTATATGCAAAAGAACGATCAGAGAAAGATGACTGGTGAATGGCTCCTGGCTCATCAAGACGCAAGGAATCATCTTCACTGCGTAACATCACACCCAGGCGTGTCGATGGGAGTTTTAACAATTCAGCAAGATACTTCGGTTCACCAAACTTAAGAACCTTGAATGTAATAAGACACAGTTTAAATTCAATTCTAGCCTTTACTGGTAACCAATGCAACTCAATCAGAAACGGGGTAGTTGAGGTTCTCGGGGGGAGACCAAAGATAAGCCGTGCCGCCCTGTTCAACACAGACTGAACTTTTGTTAGTATATTATTTGGAAGACCAACCCACAGTGAATTACAATAATCAACAAGAGACAAGACCACTGCATGGACCAATGTTAAGAGGTACTGTCTATTCAGGAATCTTCTCACAGAGTACAGATTTCTGATATGCAAGTTACACCCTCTTACAACCTGATTAATGTGTTCTTTGTAATTTAACTTAGAATTAAAATAAACACCCAAATTTCGAACAGAACTGACTGGATGCAGCTGTGACACGCCAATGTTCAAAGCCAGGGCATTGTCAGTGTCATCACCCCTTCTGTTTCCTCTAATGATGATGATCTCAGTTTTACCATCATTCAGCTTAAGTTTCCTCTTAGCCATCCAAATCTTAATATCAGACATTAGAGATTCAAACTTTATCTTAGTATCGTTGATATCTGACATCTTAACATAGAGCTGGGTATCATCAGCATAAAAATGATAGGACACATCATGAGCATCAAGTAGAGACGATAAAGACGATAAACTACTTATGTAGATAGTAAATAGAATTGGACCCAAAACTGATCCTTGAGGGACTCCAAATAGAAGAGGAGCAGAATCAGAGCTAGCGTAATCAACAACCACTCTCTGAGATCTGTCCAACAGATACGACTTAAGGAGCAAAAGGGCACTATCACGAATGCCATAAAAATACAGATCATCCAACATTAGTTTATGATCTACTGTATCAAAAGCTGCAGACAGATCCAAAAGAACTAGGAGAGAGGACATCCCACTACAAGTGTTTGCCACCAAGTCACTCTGAATCCTTGTTAGTGCAGTTTCAGTCGAATAGTATTTTCTGTATGCTGATTGAATAACAGGAACAACTTTGTTGTGTTCCAGTAGTGGTAAGAGTTGGTCGAGTATGGCCCGCTCAATAATCTTGGATAAAAAAGACAGGTTAGAGACAGGACGATAATTTGTCATGCTCTCGACATCAAGGCCAGGTTTCTTAATTAGGGGCCTAAGCAAAGCACGTTTCTCAGACTGCACAAAATTACTTTCTAAGAAGCATCTATTTATTATGTTGCAGATAAAGTCTGCAGCATGCTCATACACATCAGGCAGTTGTGACATGTTACATGGATCGAGTGAGCAAAATGTTTGATTAAGTTCTCTGATGTAACATTTGACTTTGTTTACATCCAGTGGATGAAATGTTGAAAGCAAATGATCCCCGGTGCACCGTGGCTGGAAGTCAACTGAGTACGCTTCACTAGGAGGACTGCTATCTAAATCACTTCTTATGCGAGATATCTTACTTGTAAAAAATGAAGCAAAATCAGAAGCCAATTGGGCATCAGATAAAGAAGTTGGTTTAACAATTACATTCCTCCGACCAACCAAATTGTTCACAACTGCAGACAATTTTTTTTGATCATCACCACATGAATCAACTTTATTTTGATAATACCTAGCCTTTTGGGCTTTTACAGTGTGAACGACTGCTCTTCTCGCAAAAACATAACGCAAACGAATTACTTCAGTCCGCTGCAAGCGCCACTCATGCTCTGCCCTTCTACGTTGTCTACGCAAAGAATTAATGGATGGACCATACCACGGAGAATTATCACGTACAGTGATTGTTTTTACTACCTCAGGACAATAATGGTCAAAAATTGACCTGAGCTCGTTGTTGTAAATATCAACCAATTCACCAGAAGAAAGACTTGAAGAATCAATGCAGTTTAAACGTTGATCATTTTCAAAACACATCAACTGGCGGTCAACATTGTTGTAATTTTTGAACCTGATGACCTTTTTATATGAAGGGGATTTCGGGACACCAAAACTAAGAGTGATCAGAGCATGATCAGAGATGAGGGGGTCAAATGAGTCAATCTCCACATCTGATACGCGTCTGCAACCAACAGGGGACAAGATCAAGTCAAGGACGTGTCCTGAGACATGAGTTGGATTACTCACATGATTGAAAAAATTGTTCTGGGTGATCAACTCAAGGAATTCAGAAGAAAATGGTTTTGACTCTGGACTGTCAACCCAATAATTGAAATCACCACAAACAAGAAGTCCTCTAGGTTTAAGAGAAAACCCTTCAAGAAACTGCCCAAACTCCTCCATAAAACCTCGATCTCTGCCTGGATGACCTGGTTGATAGACAATTGCAATTCTAATGGTATTCTGATGGAAATTTATTAATACTTCCATAAATTCAAATGATGATGGGGTCAGGTCTGAGTCAATGAGAGAAACGTTTGCAAGTGCTGCCAAATAGATGAATGCTACACCTCCTTCCGGATAGTCAGCAGCAGGCCTGGGAATACTAATAATAGAATGTGTTTTAGGCAAAGCATTACGAATAATATCGATATCAGACTCATACAACCAGGTTTCAGTCAAGCACAATATGTCAAGCTCGTGCTGATTTAGGGTTTCATTAATATAGTCTATCTTATTACGGATGGAACGAATATTTAAAAGACCCATCCTTAACTGGTTCAAGAGGGATGTAGTCAGTTTTTTGAATGGTCAAAATTGGTGTTCTCAATCAATCTATTCCTATGAGAAATCATAATTGGACATTCTCTACTTGAAGCAAAATGGGCAACCACCTGTGACTTTGAATTAGCATCTTGTTGTCTTAAAGAGGAGCAGTTGATGCATTTGGGAGAATTTCTCTTACTACAGTCCTTAGATTTATGGGCTCCAGCACAAAAGACACATTTAGGTTCATCACTTTTCCTAGAACATCTCTCAAATGTATGACCAAAGCCTTGACAGTGATGACACTGTGTAACCCAGAATCTATCGAAAGCGCGGCATCTTGTAAGATCCACATAGATGTAATTGCCCTGTTCTACAATGGAGGATCTCACCTCTGGCGACATCTTCAAGACAGCAGTTTCGGTGTCATTCCTTGTCCTTGTGAAGAGAAGGTTGAGGGTACAACCTCGATCAACGAGCATCTTAATTTTATTGTTTTTTCTCAGAATATTTGGGATGATGTCAGAGTCATCCAAGGAAGAGGAAAGGCCTGTCACGGTCATTATAGGTAACATTTTCTTTGGCTCTGATATGCAAAAAAAGCCCTCCGAGCCAAAATGATCAGTCAGCACCCCAGTTGCTTCTCTCTTGGCCTCAGCTGATGGAAACTTCATTACCAGCCCACCAGCCTTGGTCTTAAGGCAGCTGTCAACCGGTACCGAGTTATGTACGCCTCTGATGTCTTCTGGTCCCATCTGATTTGTCAGGGCACTAGCGCCACTCTCTGGTTTCACAATCAGTACATGCTGACTATGAATGGCTTTTTTCTGGCCATGAGCACTGATCTCAATCACGCCCCCAGGCAGATCCTTCCCTCCCCCCACGAGAGACCCACGAACAGCATCCACAAATGACTTGGCCTGATCTTGTGTGACCGCCATAGGTGATGAGACCTTGGTCTCTAGTGCCTCCAGTCTATTTGATACGTCTCTGATTGCTTGAAAGATTGGCCCAATAACTTTATCTTCATACTCCTTCTTGGTACTACTTCCTCCACCAGCCAAGACCTCGTCTGCTGGTGCAACACACTGGCTACACAGCCAGCGAAAGCCCAGCTGGTGGCTCCTCTTCATGAATGAATAGTCGCCTGCATCCAAATTTTCACAAGCTATATGAATCCACTCGCTACAGTAGGCGCACTTCAGTACTTGTGCACTTTTTGCTACAGACCTACTGCAGTGAGGGCACTGGTGTTGTTTACTCATGATAAAGGAGAACAAAAAAAACAAAATGACAACAACAGCAAAACGTATATACAATACTACCCGGGAAAAACCCGGGTAGCGCCGCCCCCGTTTGTGTCACCCTAATTTAGGAGGAAAAAAGAAAACCGAAGGAAAAAAAAGCACAAAAAACAGAAATGGAAAAAAAAACAATAAAACAGCGTGTCTGCGAGGTCACCACGAGCAGGTGGGGTACGACTTGACTACCCTTCTAGGAAAGGTAACCCAAACCAAGGTGCCGCAGAAGTGCTGAGATGGTATTGAAACTTTTCCCAATTCGAGCTTTACAGCAGCAACAAATACGTCACTTAGGCAAGACCTCATTGGTTACGATACTGCCACTGCGTAATGAAAAATTCGTTTGGTAATGCATTACCAAATGGATTTTTCACATGTATGAGGATACACAGGATGGAGATGGTGGATTGTTTGCTCTCTCTGATTAATCTGCTACCCTACATAGCATGAAAATAATCAACATGGTGTTAATTATAAGGAGAGTGATTACATGTATTTCCAGTTGTATATATAATTAGTGAAGAATAAATGCTAGCTTTACGAATTTGGTAATGAAAAGTTAAATTTGGTAATGAAAGTTGAGGAGATTGGTAATGTTGCCATTGCAATCTGGCAACTCTTACCCCGCCATCATCAACAGTCACAGCTTAACTCCGATCGAGAGCAGATGCTTATAGCAGTGCAAGTCACAGGTGCTTGTTTTTTGTGAATGAACAGTGAATAAATTGCAATACCTCGCCACTAGAACACACAGGAATTTACAGTGTTGTGCAATGTTAAGAAATTAGAATTTAGAGTGCAGAGGATTAACTGTTGACAGCAAACTGGCGGTTTAAACCACTCCAGGAGCCAGGACTTGTAAGTACCCAGAATGTTTAATATTGTATAAACTCACCTCTAAAACCTCATTTTATGGTTCTTTTGCATTTATTTCAGTCTTTTATGTCCCTTATTGGTGTGATTTGGGTCTTAAATAGGTGCAATGCACATCCAGAGGGAGTTGTATAGGTGTTTTTCTGAGTTAGGGTCCATACGTACAAGTCCAGGAGGCTGGGACCCAATATCCGGACAGGATCACTATCCGGACATGCCTTTGGCTCTATTACATTGGATATCGGAAGGATTACTTATTATTTCACTCTCATCTTAAATGCCGGGACCAACTGCTTAGCCCCAGGCTTCTGTGCTCCTCATGGGGCAATGTAGGATTGGATGATGGATGGATGGATTATTATTATTATTATTATTATTGTTATTTTATTATTATTATTACAGTATTGTGTTATTATTATGGTCAAACTGCAGGAGAGCTTCCATTTATAAATGATAAAAATTTTATGATAGGGATTATCATTCATAATTGTAAATTGATTTATTACACCCAAAGCCTGGAGAAATATCATTTTTGTTACTAAAGTTTGTACAATTCATCATGATACCCAAATTCTGCAAATATGGCAAGTTACTTAAGGAAACGAACTTATGTTTGTTGACGTCAGTGGTGTCTTCCTATGGAGGGCAGTGGGTTGATTCGGACCCGACACTCATTAGTCCCCAAATTATTCAGGTTAGTAGGTTAAGTTAGGTGTGTTTGATTTAGGTTGTGTTAGGTTAGGTTAGGTTAGATTAGTAGGGACGAATGATTACACGGTAGTGATGGATTGACTCTGGAGCCGAATCAACCCAAAATTCTGAAATGGCAGATGCCTTCTTACCACAGTTTGCATGTAAAACATGAGGTTGTATACTTGACGTCTTCAGTATTACGTTTTTCCGCAACTTTTAAAATCCTTCTCAGTCATAATTACATAAAAGATTTTTTAGAAAATTTTGAGAAAATAGAAACTGTAAATTGTATGCATGGAGGTGCTCCGGCTGGAAGGACACAAGTCGAGAGTGAGAGCAGTGGAAATGAGTTATTTGAGAGGATCCTGTGGAGTCACATGGAGAGACAGGCTGACAAATGAAGATGTAAAGGAGCATTGTGGTGTGGATGTGGATGTGATAGGAAGCGTTAGGAGGAATACACTGAGGTGGTTTGGCCATGTGGAGAGGATGGAGGGTGAAAGACTGACTAAGAGAGTGTATGTGAGTGAGGTGGAGGGGGGAAGAGGGAGGGGGAGGCCGAGGATGAGATGGAGGGATGGGGTGGAGAGGTATATGAGAGAGGGGGGTGTGAGTTGGGAGCGGGGCAGTGAAATGGTGGGGGACAGGGCGACGTGGAGGCGATTTGTTTGTGGCCACCCCGAATGGGATTGAGGCGTCTGGCAATAAATAGATAGATTATTATTATTATTATTATTATTATTATTATTATTATTATTATTATTACTACTACTACTACTATTATTAGTGGACATTGCTACTCCTCACCCTGCCCTAGGGTGGGAAAGGAGGTCCAGATGATGATGATGATGATGATGATGATGACGATTATTATTTATTGCTATTATTAGTCTTTATGCTCCCTCTTGTGTCTTTCTTTCCTTCATTCTTTCCTCTTCCTTTTACCTGTGGGTGACTCTGCACTGAGTGACAAGCCAAATGGTTTCCTGTACACCAGGAAACCATTTATTACGCTGGGTGGTAACCATTTAACTGTGTTATGGCACCCGATGGTTTAGTGGGCACTTAAGGCGCTCCAATCGGATTGACCCTGTGCATGCTTATATCCAAGGGATGGTTGGGGTTTATTGCTCACGTAATGCCACTCAGGTATGAGTGAAGCTGGTCACTCTCATTTTAAATGTCAGGACCAACTAGGCTTCTATGCTCCTCATGGGGCAACACAGGATTGGATGATGGATGGATGGATGGATGGATTATTCCTTGCAATGGAAATGAATGAGCCACCCCATACAAGGTCCCAGTTTCTCTCCACTTTAACGAATGAAAGACTGATGTGGACAGCCAAATGTCAAAACTCCAAGCTTCCATCTTCTGTACTCCATCCAACACCCAGTCCTTTTTTCCCTCATCAGAAGTATAGAAGCCCTGGGACAGGTTACTTAATCCTGATATTCATAACAAAGGTGACCAGACTCACTCATCCCTTGAGTTGCATCATATGAGCAGGAAACTCCAGCCATCTCTCAGATATAGACCCATGCCAATTCAGTCTGATTGGAGAACCTTAACCCATTAAACCACGTGGAGCTATTTGGTTATGTGGTTACCACCAGCGCAGTGTATAGTTTCCTGGTTTAAAAGAAACTGGCTTTTCACTCAGTGTAGATTCACCTGAAGGCAGCACTGTAAAAATGAATATGATACCCTAGTAAATACAGTGGAATCTCCTAAATTGCACGATCCGAAATAATGGATTCATAATACGCAGCAACATCATGCAACAGTTTGCAGTATCAGTAACTCACGGAAATTACATGAAATTCGCTAATGCAGCCTCAAAAGTGACGCTTTTCCGATGCCTCATGTAATATGTGCCACCATTACCTCAAGCCCGGGTGTCTAGCCAGGCGTAAAGCAATCGCAGTCAAGCATGCCAGTTAGTAAACCAATCATATTCAAACACAATGCTACAAGCCAGTCACAGCACTTCCCTCCCATGCCAAGCATGAAGGACACACTCACTTGATGTCCCAGTGCCCGACTCAGTGCATTGTTTCCTCTCTGTTGTTAGCGTGTGGTTCCGGTGTGGTTTATGAGAGGAATTTTTTTTTCCCATGTGCTTCCTATGCCTGTCAAGTGTTACCAAGGCTGATCGTAACCCTCCTAAGCCTAGAACTTCTTCGAGGAAGGGGAAGAAGAATAAGCCAGTGTAAACTTACACTCAAAAGTTAGATGTAATAAGGAAGATTGACAGTGGTGAGAAGAAAGCCAGAGTTGCCCACCATTATGGACTTAACGAGGTATTTCTTTACAAAACAGGCATGGTGATTCCACCTATATTATAACAAACTCTTGATCTCAAGCTAAGTAATTTTGACACAAATACATCACAGATAGTTAACTGCTGAATTCTGACTTCAAGAAGTGAGTAGAGAAAACTAAATATACCTGTTTTGGGGCATTTAAGGAAGCGGGCAGGTTGCCTGCGGCAGTGTTTACTGACGATCTCTCCAGATGGCCTCATTGTTTATCAACCGTCGCTTTGACTGGACACATTAGTGTATCAAACATTCTGAATCCTACCTTAATCCCGTAAGGGGTGGCCACAACCAAATCGCCTCCTTGTCACCCTGTCCCCAGCCATTTCACTGCCATGCTCCCAGCTCATGCCCCCCTCTCTCATATACCTCACCACTCCATCCCTCCATCTCATCTTGGCCCCCCCCTACCTCTCCCCCCCTTCACCTCACTCACATTCACTCTCCTAGTCAGTCTTTCATTCTCCATCCTCTCCATATGGCCAAACCACCTCAATGGTTTCTCCTAACGCTTCCTATCACACCCACATCCACACCACAACACTCCTTCACTTTCTTATTTGTCAGTCTGTCTCTCCATGTGACCCCACATGCTCCTGTCAGATAACTCATTTCCACTGCTCTCACTCTTGACTTGTGTCCCACCAACAAGGTCCAAGCTTCACTTCCATATGTTAGAGTTAGTATCACAATACTGTTGTGTAGTAACTTTGTCACTTCCATGCTCACTTCCCTGTTTCTTATCACAACTTTCAAGGAACCAGCAAACTTTCTTCCTTGTTGTACCCTTTCAAGCACTTCACCCTTTAAATTTCCATCCTTACTCATCACAGTACCCTAGTACTTAAATGCAGTCACATTTTCCATATTTTCCTCATCCGTCCTCATTGTACATTCACTTTCTTCACACCTCTCAAAGACCATAGCTTTACTCTTCCCTACATTCACCTTTAGATTCCATTTCTTACACTCACTCCCAAACTCATCCACCAGGCCTTGCAGTCCCCCATCGTCTTCACTTAACAACACAGTATCATCTGCAAACAACAGTACAGGGAGTTTCCAAACACTGCCTCTCTCATTAGAGTCACTCCAAAATCCACTGCCCTACCTTGTATCTCTTTTATAACCCCATCCATATACAGATTGAACAACCATGGAGACATGACACATCCCTGTTTCAATCCAACTCTCAAATAGAAAAATTAACTCAGTTCACTACCTACACGCACTGCAGCCTTAGCACCCTCATACATACTCTTCATGGCATTCAGCAGCTTCCCATCTACTCGATATATTCTTAATAGTTTCCACAATCCTTGTCTGTCCATCCTGTCATATGCTTTCTCCAAATCCATGAAGGACACATATATACAACTTCTTTCCCTTCTGTAGAAACTTTTCCACTAAAGATCTAAGAATGAATATGTGATCTACACAACCTCTTCCTTTCCTAAAACCTCCCTGTTCTGCCCGAACTAATTCCTCTGTTTTTTCCCTAACTCTGTCAATATGTATCCTACCATACACTTTTCCCATTACACTAAGAAGACAAATGCCCCTATGATTACCACACACTTCTTTTTTCCTTTTTCCTTTGTACAGAGGAATAATTATACCAGACTTCCAATCATCCGGGACTCTACCTTCCTCCCACACTAATCTGCACATCTTCCACATCCATTCTACCACTATCTCTCTCTGATGCTTCAGCATTTCACCACACACTCCATCAATTTCTGGGGCTTTCCCCATTTTAACTTTATTGCTTCCACAACTTCCATCCTCCCGATTTCTTTCTCTCTTCTTACATCCCTCCATCTCCCAGCCATTCTCCAGCCACTTTCACTCACATTACTTTCATTCTCTATGTTCAACAATTCCTTAAAGTGTTCTCTCCATCTGATCACTTTTTCACCCTTCTCCACTAGTAATCTACCATTTTTATCTTTCATTTCCCAACTATCTTCTTTGGCACCCTGTCTGACTGTCTTTGCCTTTTTCCAGAACATTTATTACATTCCCTCCACTTGACACTTAAATTCCTTCCAAATTCCTCATCCACTCTCTTCTTACTCTCTCTTACTAATCTTTTCACTTCTCTCTTCCTCTCTACATATAACTCTCTCTTCCATCTCTCAACTGCTTCCACACCCTTGTTTTCCATCCATACTTTCTTCTTTTGTGCCAAAGCCTCTCTCACCTTGTCATTCCACCATGCTGTTCCTTGCACCCCCTTTCGTTTTCTCATCACCCCACACACTACCTCACATGCTGCACAAATTTCTTCATTGAATATCTTGCACACACCTTTCACATCCCCCATCTGCTGCAATCCATATTTACCCAGTTGCTTCTCCACTTTCCTCTTATATTCTACCTTTTTTCCATCATCTTGTAACCTTTCCACCCTCCTTGGATGAACTGCTTCTTCCTGTCCTTTGCATCTTCTATTTCTCCATTTCATTTGGACCTTGATTCTGACCACCACTTGGTGATGGTCAGAAGGTCCACTCCCTCAACCTCTATATACTCCTGCATCCATTACACACCTTCTCATTCTGTCATCCACACACACATAATCAGTCACCACCCACCATTCTCATAACTCGAAATCCTCATTGATAGTTTTCAGAGGTAAATCTATAGAAATGCCCAGTATCTGTGGTAATCCAGGAATTATAACAAGTAACCTATGAAAGAGTCATTTCAATAGAAAATATGGAAAGACCACATCTGTTTGGTAAAGAATTGATCTATGCGAATCGATGACTTATGACAACACGGAGGCAGCTGAGGGTGATGATGACACCGCTTCTCTTGTCTCCACATTGGACTTTGAGGGGTTCCTGAGGGAGATTGATGAGGAGGAAATGGCACAGAGTTGGCAGCATGAGGCAGCAGCAAACTCACCTTGTGCTTAGAAACTGTAGCCCACCTCAAACCTTGGAACCCCTACCCCCTCCGCCCTCCCCAGTCCAGTCAAGCAGTGTCATCAGTCAGAGTCAGGTAAAAATCTTACAATATTGTTCATTCCCATTCAGGATGCTTTACTGATTACTCATCCAGGTTGTTAGTGTTAACTGATGGCCATTTTGATGTAAGTTTGGGAGTAAGGGGGCAACTTTTCCAAGATGACAGAACCAAAAGTAATTTTCCCCACAAGATTAGTTACTTCTGACTTGTGGAATTCTGAATTTGCGGCGTGTGCTTGGTCCCATAAAGCCGCGATTTAGGAGATTCCACTGTAGTTTAAAAAAATATATATATACTGTACATCCAAAATTTAAAAAACACATAACCAAGGTTCTGTGTTCTCTTCTTCCAGTGAAATTGAAAAAGTCATATATATAGAAACTTCAAAACATTTCAGAGTTTTACTTTTTAAGCTGAAAAAGCCATTCATATAGAAACTTTTAAAATGGTCCAAAACATCAAGGTCCTGTATTTCTTAACAAAAGCTTGTTTTTCTCTAGATATGGTGAAAATGAGCAAGCCACTCCTAATGAGGTCCCTGCCTTCTCACCACTGCTGCAAATGAAAGATGAAGATATAGAAATATTAAGGTCATCCTTCCACAAACATGTTGGGGTGTCAGTCCTCAAGAACATAGAAAATGGGACATCCCACCAAGAGGTCAAAGTGAACACAGAACTTCTGAGGTTCTTCATTCTTCATGTTGGCTTGTGTTCTTGTGCAAAGAGTGAATTGTTCTCCAAAGATCATTGGAGTCGGACATTTCAGCGTTTCTTGACTTCTTCTCCCAATTCAACTGTAGATGAGCAACTACTGATCCATATATTGAAGTGTCTTTCAGTGTATTTCCAGGTTAGAATGTTGTTATCCTTCTTATATTTTTTATTTATTATATACTGTATATTTTACTGTGGAAGTTGGGGGTGCCCATCATCCACCCACTCAGTGTAGTGCTGCCTTATGGTCTCTAAACTGAGTGACAAGCCAGATGATTTCTTGTACACCAGGAAACCATTTACTCTGCTGGATGGTAACCTTATAACCAAATTATGGCACCTGGTAGTTTAGTGGGTAATTAAGGCACTCCAATCGAATTGAGCCTGTGCAGATTTGTATCCAAGGGGTGGTTGGGGTTTATTGCTCACGTAATGCCACTCGGGGATGAGTGAGGTTGGTCACTCTCATCTTAAATGTCAGGACCAACTTGCCTAGCGCCGGGCTCCTATGCTCCTCATGGGGCAACACTGGATTAGATGATGGATAGATGGATGGATCTTACCATTACCACCAGATTATTACATTTGAGTTTAGGAATACAGTAATCTCAACTTTTTCATCCATTTTAATTAATAATACATGAACATTATTGATCCATTTATTAAAGTCACTTGTTGTATGATCAGGTATGAATTGTTGTTATCCTTTTGACAGCAGTGATCTTGATGACAATGACAACATTAGCTTACCCATTTAAGGTGTAGGGGCCCTAGGGTAGGCCACTAGAATCCAGTACAGTCAAGGGTAGATGACTAATAAAATTTTCTGGGTGACATTATGTGAATGATAACCATCTAGTCACCTTCAAGGAATGAGGTATATAAGGCATCCTGTGGAACAGAGACATAATCAGCCCAAATGACAAAATTGAGCTACGGGCACCAACGGGTTTCCTCTTTTTTTTTTTTTTTTTTTTTCTCCCAAAGAAATGCATATAAGGCCTTAGAGTACATTGAAGTTCCTGTGTTCAACCCCCTCAACACTTGGCATTATAGTAAACTCTCAGTTATTCAAAGTAATTCAGATGGGGATGCCCATCATCCACTCATTCATTGTAGGGATGCCTTATGGTCTCCACACTGAGTAACAAGCCAAATAGTTTCCTGTACCAAGGAAACCATTTACTACATTGTGTGGTAACTTTGTAACCGGGGTTTTTGTCCAGGATAAGTGTCCCCCAGATTCCCCATCTAAAATCACTTAATCATGGCAAGTGTTTCAGAGAGCCTCAGAGGGCCCAATATCTGCCCAGGGCCCCAACCAAATGGGCAGATTCGCATGACGATGTGGAATGTGAAAGGTGTGAATGAGGAGAGCAAGAGGGTGGAAGTGGTCAATGTGTTCAAGAGTGCGAGTTATGCAACGATGGCATTGTGTGAAACAAATATGAAGGGTGTGAAGTGGAGGAGTGGGAGAGTATGAAATGTTTAAGATCGGACATGAATTGGCGAGAAAGATGCAAGGAAGGAGTTGCCTTGATGAATGAGGTGTGGCAGAGTGAAATAAGAGATTACAAATGTGTCAGCTCGAGACGTATGTATGTTAAGTTCAAGTTTGAGAAGGTGAAAGTGGCAGTGTGTGTAGCATATGCACCGTGTGATGACAGGACTGAGAGAGGGAAAGACAGGTTTTGGGATGAGCTGGATGAAACAGTGGGAGAAATGTCCAGGAGATATAAAGTGATCGTAATGGACAATATGAATGGAAGATTAGGCACTGGTCCTGAGGATGACATAATGGTTTGTAATGGAATACCAGGAGAAGATGATAATGGGAAGTGACTGAAGGATGTGTGTCAGGATGAGATGTTGTGCATTTGTAATTCATATTTCAGACACAAAGATTCACTTAAATATACATGGTATAGAGGAAACAGGGGTCGTGTTGAAAAGAGCATGATTGGTTACATGCTTGTAGAGAGGTCAATGTTGGGAATGGTTGCTGATACGAGGGCCATGAGAGGACAATGTGAAGGTCTGTCAGTTCGTATGATTGTCGTATGCAAGATCAGGCTGAGAGGAGTGAAGTGGACTAGGAGAGAGAGGAGCAGTCAGGGAAAAAGACTGTAAGTTGAAAAGCTGAGGATCAAAGAAATGGCAGATGAATACAGGATCATAGTAGAGGAGGAGTTAGAATCAGTGAATTGGAATGAAATAGATCTGGATAGTCTGTGGAATGCATATAGGGAGTGCTTAGTTAGGAATTCTAAAGTGGTGTGTGGTGTGGCAAGAGTAACAACAAAGAAGAAAGGTACGGCATGGTGGGATGAAGAGGTTAAGAGAGCAGTGGAGGACAAGAGGAAGAAGTGGCAAGAATAGTTACAGGACAGGGGTTCAATTGAAATAAGAACTGAATATATTGAGAGCAAGAAGTACATAAAGAGACTAGTGAAGAGGAAAAAGGAGGAGGTAAATGATGATTTAGGAAGAAAAATGAATGCAAATTGCACTGAAAATAGGAAGTTATTCTGGAAAGAGGTGTGGAAATGTAGAAGTGACAGTGGAAAGATACAGTATATGAAAGTGTGAAGGATGTAAGTGGAAGATTAGTACGGTAACCCATGGGGATGAGGTAAGGATCAGATGGAAAGAATATTTTGAAAGCCTGATGGATTGGAAAAGAAAGAGCAGAGCCACAGTAAACATGACTGGTTTGGGGGGTGTACAGAGAAGGAATGCAGTGCCAGGAAATGTGAAACTCGCACAAGTGAAGAACACTGTGAATCGGCTGAAAAATGGGAAAGCAGCTCGAGCTGTATGCAGAGATGATTAAGTGTAGTGGAGAGAGTGCAATGAATTCCTTGTTGTAGATATGTAAGAAGGCATGGATGAGTGAAACTGTGCCTGCAGAGTGGAGAAAGGCTGTGAGTGTACCCCGTCCGAAAATGAAGATAAGCGAAGTGAGTGCAATAATTATCGTGACATAAGTTTATTGAGTGTGGTAGGGAAGGCATATGTAATAATCATTATAAAGAGAGTAAGAGAGATATCAGAAATCCTAGTGAGTGATGAGCAGGGTGGCATCAAAATTGGCAGCAGATGTTTGGATCAAATATTTGCAGTAAAACATAGTGGAGAAGGCTTGTGAGAAGGACTGTGAGGTGTTTATGGTGTTCATGGATCTTGAAAAAGCATAAGAAAGTAGACAGAGAAGAATTGTGGAAGGTTTTGCCCATGTACTATGTAGATGGTAAGCTGCTAGGTGCTGTCAAGAGTTTTTATGATGGTAATGAAGCATGTGTAATGGGCAGTGTGAGCGTGCAACAAGGTTGTGTGATGTCCCCATGGTTGTTCAGTATATTTATGGGTGGGGTGATGAGAAAATTAAGAACATGAGTAATGGAGAGGGGGATGGTGTTGGTAATGAATGGTGATGGATGGAATATCTCAAATTTGTTGTATGCTGATGATGCGGTATTACTTGCATATACCCGACAAGGACTTGGTAGACTAGTGCTGAGTTCTGCTGATGTCTGTGATCATTGTGCCTTAAGCTCACCGTAAATGTAGAAAAGAGTAAAGTGATGGTTATTGAGAGAGAAGGTGACTCCCAGTGTGATGTTGCAGTAAATGGAGAGAGACTGCAATTGATGAGAGAGTTCAAATACCTGGGTACAGTGATAGAAAAGAGAGGAAAATGTGCAAAAGAAGTTGAAAGTAGAGTGACACAAGGACGGAAAGTAGCTGGTGCTATGAAGGCCTTGATAAGAAACAGAGGCTTAAGTGTTGCAGTTTCATGAGGCTTATGTGAAGGAGTGTTAGTGCCAACTTTAACATGTGGATGTGAGACTGTGGTGTACCATGAAGAAGTCAAGAGTAAGAGCAGTGGAGATGGGACTGCTAAGAAATATATGTGGAGTACAGAGAGTAGATAGGATATGAAATAATGTGATTTGTGAAAGATATGGAGTGAGGAAGTCTGTGAATATCAAAATTGAAGGGAGTGTACTGAGATGGTATGGTCATGTGGAGAGAATGGATAACAGTAGAGCGGTGAAAAAGGTATATCTGAGCGAATTTGAAGGAAGGAGGAGGCGAGATAGGCCAAGGAGAAGGTGGAGGGATGTGGTGGATGAGTGTGTGAGGAAGAGAGGTTTGGAAGTCAGTGAGGCTAGGGGACTGACAAGAGATCGAGCTGGCTGGATGAA
Source organism: Coenobita brevimanus (assembly GCF_032717465.1). Classification (NCBI taxonomy): domain Eukaryota; kingdom Metazoa; phylum Arthropoda; class Malacostraca; order Decapoda; family Coenobitidae; genus Coenobita; species Coenobita brevimanus. The sequence continues at coordinate 35,006,982 of NC_136967.1, forward strand.
TGTTGTGAGTAGTGCATGATCAGGGATTTGCACCTCTTTTTAACATTACAGCATCCAGATTGACTCTATCAGATACGTTTATGTGAAGCTTCAGAATGTGGTGAATGTTTTTGGCGTTATCAGATAGAGCCAGGATTCCAGGGACTTGAATGATGAGTGAATGGAAGTGTGGCCCATTGGACTGGGCAAACTTGGGCTGTATGGATGTTGCTACTCCTCACCCTGCCCTAGGGTGGGAAAGGAGGTCCGGATGATAATGATGATGATGATGATGAATTCAGCCAACTCCTAGGCCAAGTAAAGCAAATTGCTGGATATTGCATAGTATCTCCCATTGTCTCGACATTCATTGTTGAGCTGGGTACTGGGTTTTACTATTCTTCTTGACCCTCTGTTCTAAAAACTTTCATGCAGTGTTACCCATGAGTAAAAGATCAAAATCAAGCTTAAAATACAATACCGTATTGATGCAGTACATTCATGACCACTAATTTCTGTCCAGGGAAGAGGGGAAGGGGACGGATGGAACGAGCTCCACCAGCCTCTATCCCAGCTCTCAGCCCTCCTGCATACCCCTACCTCCCTCCACCTGTCATTCTTAACTGGCAGATACATCTCAAGCTGATTTCATACTTAAAACTCTTGGTCACACTACTGTTACACAAACATAAAACACTATGACATGTAAAAATAAATATAACTGTCAACATGCTGCAGCTAGAAATTAATTTATTATACAGTAACTTTCAGATTAAAACAATGTCATAAACAATGGCCACCCAAGGCCCCGTGCACTGAGCTCACTGTTTTTTTTGTTCGCACACATGCACGCACACAGGTTGCTGACAGAGACGGAGCTCTTTGTGGATCGAGGGGAAATAATTGCCGAATCAGCGGCGAAAAGGAAACCAGCCTATTGTGATTATATGAATGAATATGTGAGTGGTGGTCCCATCGGATATTTGTGAAAAAACCATAAGGTTTCAGTCATACAAGAGTACAAGACACGGTGGAATTAGAAAGTTTCTGTTAGGCTGCATCATGGCGGAAAGGGATAGTTCATTGTTTACATCTTGTGGTGGTGAATTTGTGGGCATCTGCAATGAAGATAAGGGTAAAGGAAGTACTAAACTGAACCAAACAAGAGTAGCAGGAGTGGAGAAAATGGCAGAGAGGAATGTCCAGGAGTTAAAAAAGGTATGGTCGATAATAAGAGAATAATAATAAGGAACAGACCTTAGAACAGGAGAAAGAAATTAACCCGCTGCGTGCCGGCTATTTTTTGGGTCACCCCAGTGCCGGCCTTTTTTTTTTTCTTTTTTTCTTTTTTTTTTTCTTTTTTGCCAAAATGATAGATTTTGATGTGGAAACAACGAATTTTGCAATTAAAATGCTCACTGAGACTCAGAAATGAGTTTTATTGAGTCCTGCATACTCGTGTACAGGTATAGCTGCTCTCTCACACTCACCACGTACGTGAGAGAAAGCCATTTTCTATGTAAGGTATACTTAGATATTTATGCTGGAAAGGTATAGCAATGTTCAGTACACTTTTCTGATTATTTATTACTTCAGCATCTATCACAATTTGCATGTCTTTCTCACTGTGAATGCATTATCTTACACTTACTTGAAGATAGGTACAACCTGACTTCATTACGTACAGTTCTAGCACTTACAAGAAAGTATTTACAACTTGACTTCACTATATAGTCCTTCACTATATATTTACAACTTACACTTACATGAAAATATTTACAAAATGCCTTCATATGTACAGCACTGGGAGAGGGACACAGGCAGAGTGAGGTAGAGCAAGCGTTAGGGGGGGAGCGAGTGAGTGTATGGCCTTGTCAGCCTGGGGGATGATAGAGGAACAGTTACCTTACATTCCTGCCAATTTTTACCCGCGAATCTTGAATAATGCGGTCACAGTGAAGTTTTTTATTTTAAACCGTTTTAAAACGACACTGGCATTGGCCGCGGAATTATGTCAGACCATTTTAAAACAGCACTGGCACGCAGTGGGTTAAGATAATACAGAGCAAATTGGAAAGCATCAGCACACTCAGTGCTGAACAAGAAAGACAAGTTACAGAATTAAAAACAAGTAAAGAATCTGCCTCAAATTAAATAAAACAGCTCAAGAGGGAAAATAAGAGGTTGGACGAAGAAAGAGACAGGATGAAAATTAGATGAGCTTGAAACAAAATCAAGGATGCAAGATGAACACATTAAGGAAATCAATGAGCAACACAAGGAGTGGAGGAAAATTCAAGAGAAAGGATGTATAAATTTGAAAGAGATTATAGAATAATGAAGCAAGGAAAAGGTGGAGAAGGAAGTGGTTAGGGTACTAAGAACTAGAGAATCTTTAATCAGGGATGTAGCAGACAAGAAAAAATGTGATAATTTCGGGAGTAAAAGAAAAGCTTATGACAATAAGATCAGAAAGGGAAAGTGAAGAACTGGGTAAGGCTAAAGAGATAGTAGTTATGGAGGGTAACAACGAAGCTCAGGAGTAAATTATAGAAGTGTTGAGGTTAGGAAAGTATGTGGAAGGAGGGGCGAGGCCAGTTAGTTTAAGACTCATGTAGGGGTAAATGGAATCATCAACAGAACATGGAAATTATCAGACAAAGAGGAGTTCAAGAATGTTTGGATAAGGAGAGATGCAAGTGAGGAAGAAAGAGCTAAGATTAGGGAGCTAGTAAAGGAAGCAAAGGCAAATAACAAACAGAGGATGAAGGAAGAGAAGACAGTGTTCTAGTGGAGAGTTATGGATCAGAAATTGAGAAAGTGGTATCGACAGAGACAGTGAGAGAAGAGGAACTAAAGAACGACGAAAAATGTTGGAAAGTGGCATATACTAATGTTGATGGTTTAATATCGGCAAGGTTAGAAATCAATGATTTCTTGAGGGTACATGAGCCAGATGTTATGTGCTTTGTAGAGACCAAGTTGAGAGAGGATATTGACATCCATAATGGGAGATGGTAAATACAAACTGTTGAGATGAGACAGTAAAGAAAAAAAATGGGAAGAGGAGTGATGATAACAGTGAAGAACAACTTAAATGTGGATACTGTGGAACTGGGAGAGAGTAGGGCTGAAGTGATAAATATGAAATTAGAAACTGGAGAGAATGGCAAGAGAGACATGGCAGTAGTATATGTCTCCCCTAAGACAAGGGCACAGAATGGCAATGAATACCGGGAGATGTTGTCAGACATTGTTACTTATCAACAGAAAGTGATTGAGAAAAGCAACAACATAATTCTGATGGGTGATTTTAATTGTAAAGAGGTAAACTGGGAGGAATGAGACTCAGGAGGCAGTGAAAATTCCTGGGGCACTACAGTATATTGTTAAATATAGCAGTGAATAGTGTAATGACCCAGTGGGTCAAAGAAGAGATAAGATTCAGAGATGATGACACACCAGCAAGTCTAGATTTATTGCTAACCAAAGAACCTGATGTAACTGAATATTTTAAATATCTGTGTCCTATAGGAAAAAGTGATCATGTGGTCATTGAGTTCTAGATAACAAATGGGAATGTGGTGCCAGGAAATGAGCTTTATAGGCAGGGAAGATACAACTTTGGAAAAGCAAACTTTACAGGATTGAGGAAATTTTTTTGAAAATGGGGATTGGAGAAAATTTAGAGAAACAACAGGGGAAGTGGGATATCTTTTTAGTCCTCTATAATTCAAGAGTGGAAAAATTCACTCCAGGAGTATGTGGGAAAGAAAACAGGAAAAAGGATAGGTTTAACAGGTGTATGATAGCAAAAAAGGAGAGTGACATTTAATACAACAACTGGAGAAAGAGAGGTAATAATAGAACAAAGGAAGAGTAAAGAGGAACTAGAAATTAATATATAAGAATGCGTAGAGAGGAAGAAGGGAACTGTAAAAGGGATACTAGACAAATGTAAGGAAGAACCCAAATTGTTTTATAGATTTGTTAATGGCAAATTGAAATAAAAGGAAGGAATAACTAAACTGAGAGTAGAAGGAGAGGTCTATAAAGATGCAGCAGTGCAAGCTGAAATAATGAACAAATGTTTCCAATTGGTTTTCACTAAAGAAAGGGATTTTGTAGAGGGGGAGGAAGTGACTAGAAATGTAGTAATAAAAGATATAAAAGTGGAAGTGCAACAAGTGTATAAATTACTGGAAACTCAGGATAGTACATTACTTCTAACTCAGGTTAGAAGTAGCAATTCAAGCAGTCTGATAAACCAAAGCAGGATATTGAAGAGAAAGATAACCCAGGTGAAAGAAATGATGAGAAATTGCAAAGATGAAGTCCAACTTTCTATGCTGAAATGATGAAATTAAGGAAACACTTAGAAACAAAAGGAAAAGAAAAAAGCATTAGAAAGGAAGTGAAAGAAATCTTTTAAAACAACCCAAAACTGGTCAGAGAATCAGCAGATATCAAGAAATCTCTTAAGTTATCACTGGTTTAGATGAAGAAGAAATAAGAAGTAGAATCTCAAGAGTAAAAAGGAGATGGTAAATATAATGAAAATATTGAAGGAATTATCAGAGGATATCTGTGATAAAGATACAGTGGAACACAGAAGGCTAGAGAAATGTGAGAGAAATAAGTCAAGGCCTTTGAAAGTAACCTTCCGAAGTGTGAACACTGTACAGTGCTCGTCAAAATTATCGAGCGCTTACCGCCGGGCGTGCAATAATTATGGCCAAAAAAGAATCACCCATTTTTGGTAGTAAAAATTGAGCCACAAGTTTGTGGCACTAGCATGATGTCACAGTAGCCTGAGGCCTTCCGATGCGCTGGTTGGTTCCCGCCACAGTTGCTCACGGGCTGCCTGAGAGAGAGGAACTCCGCTGCGTCTCCCTTTCTTTTTGCGCCCTTGTCTACCGAGTGTCCTGCAGTGTTTTGGCTTTTGCCACTTTGTTATGGCACCTACCCGTGAACTATTGAGTGAAATCATATCCCAGATCATTGCTTTAAAGGAGGCAGGCCACCAAACAAAGGAAATTAGTGAATTGGTTGGTGTGGCTCGATCGACAGTGCGTAAGTGGTGTGCGCAGTTTCGAGTGGAAAACATTGGTGAGGTTCCTACAAAGAAACCGCGGTCTGGTAGGCCTAGGAAAACCTTTCCAAGGTCTGTTAATGTTTTAAAACCTGCAGTGGAGTTTAATCCTCATGTGAATGCAAGGAAAATAAAGAAGAGCAACCCAGAAGTGTTTGGTGAGGTGTCTGTGTGCACAGTGTCTCGTAGGGTCCATGAACTTGGTTACACAAGTCACAGGCCTGTGAAAATGCCTCTTCTCTCTAGCAGCCAGCGACTTCGTAGGCTTGCCTTTGCTAACAGATACCTTAATTGGGGTGAGGAGCAATGGTTGTCAGTGTTGTGGTCTGATGAGGCAATGTTTAGTGTCACCTGTAACAGAGGAGCGTGCGTGTACCAGCGCAAAGGTAGTGACCCACTTGACCCACGATATATTGAAAGTACGGTTAAACATCCTGATTCACTCATGGTATGGGGTTGTTTTTCTGGTAAAGGTTCGGGGAAGCTTGTTGTGCTTCCCAAGAACACTAGAGTGAATCAGGATGTTTACCTGGAGCTTCATTGTGATCATTTACCAGACTCCTTTGAGCTCGCAGGTGAACAAGTGTTTCAGCAGGATGGTGCACCTGCTCACAAGGTCAAATCGGTCACCAATTGGCTTTGTAACTGTGAGGTATCATTCATGAAAGACTGGCCAGGAAATAGCCCAGACCTCAACCCGATTAAAAACCTCTGGTACCTCGTAAAGAAGAATCTCCAAGGGAAGGACGTGAGCTCTCTGCCTAAGCTGGAAGCCACCATTCGTGACTCCTGGGACAAAATACCCCTCCAGCACCTGAGAAACCTTGCCGTTTCACTTCCAAGATGTCTCAGGTCCGTGAAGAAGCATAAAGGATACCTTATGAAGCACTAAAAGTAAATAAAATGTATTATTTATATGTTTTTTCAATGCTGAAAGGTTTGTTTCGTAGGAGGGACGCAGGCAGCTCGATACTTCTGATGAGCACTGTAGAGGAAATGTTTAAAAAATGCTAACAAACTCATGTAAAAAGAGGAATTAAAAATAGTATGCATAAAAAGATGCCAAACTCAGAAGGAATGGGGATTACTAAAGGAAAGGAGGGAAAAAGCAAAAATAAAAAATTAGGAAAGGTCAGAGGAAGAGAGGAGCAAATTTTCTTACAAGGTAGTGGGATTACAAGCCAGAAAATAGTACATAAACAGCAGGGACTAAGGAAAAGGAGGGCTGTAGACTCAAACTGTGTTAAATATGTAAATGACATGATTAAGTTGATATACTCAAATGTAGACAGAATGGTATCAAAATTATTAGAGATAGATGACTATACCAAAGAAATAGAACCTCATATTATTTGCCTGACTGAAACAAAATTAATCCCAAAGATATCAAATGACACCCTAAGCTTTGAGGATTTCAATATATGGAGAAGAGATAAAAATTTGAAAAAAAGGAGGAGGAGTTCTGGTATTAACAAAGAAAAATCTACAAGTCAAAGAGATACAGCAAGAAATACCATCACAAGTAAAACTGATTGCATCAAAGATTCACACATATGAAGGGAAAATAATTGTGGCAGTTTTGTACATGCCACCCAAATCTAACACTTGGGAAAGAGGTGAATATGAAGACATGGCAGAAAGTACAATTCAGTGTTTAAGACCATTGCTACATAGAAAGGAAGAGAAATCTGTAAAATTATATTAATTGGAGATTTCAGTACAAATATAAATTGGAAAACTCCTTCTGTAAAATGCTATGAAAACTGTTGGGATCAAAAGCTCTTAGATCTTGTACAGGAGTTTTTCCTAACACAATATGTAAAGGAAAACACCAGAAAAAGAGGACTTGATGATCCATCTTTACTAGATCTTATATTTACCAGGCAAGATATTGATATCAACAACATAATGTATCACCCTTCATTCAGCAGAACTGATCATGCAGTATTAAGTTGCAATTTCAGGATTACCTGTGATATATTTAGCAGTAATGAAGGTTACAAAAAGAGCCTAAACTGCAAAAAGGGCAACTATCATGACCTGAAGAAGTATTTCATGAAATGGATTGGAAGAAGGAGCCTATAGGACAAGATATAATTGTTATACATAGAAAATTCTGTGAATTTCATGAAACAGGGCACCAAAATTATAGCCCTCAGCACAAAGAAACAGAAAGAAGAATAAAGAAGTGGTTTAACACAGAATGTAAAAATTTAGAAGAGAAAAGAGACTTGCTGTGGAATAGATACAGAAGACACAATAGTGAGAGGGCATATAACAACTATAAGCAAGCAAGAATGATTATACAAGGATAAGGAGAGAAACTCAAAGGCAGTTTGAGGAAGACTTTATAAATGAAAGTACAGTGTTACCTCACTACAATGGACTTCATTAGACTGGAATTTGCTTTTTTCAGAGTTGAGGAGCCGACCGGAATACAGTGATCCTTCAGTTATCTGGACGTTCATTGTCACGGGGTTTTTATAATATCAATGTGTTTTTAAAATATATGTTTAAATATTATTTGATTGATAATAATATTCAATAACATTGAAGAGCAGAGACAATGATTGTCTTGCTACATCAAGCAACGATTACTTTACGCTGGCTTGTGCACGATTCTCTGAGAACGAGAATTTATAAACTTTCTCAACAGTACACAGCAGAGACTAATTACTCACAATTGCTGAATTACTGTACTGTTAGCCTCTGGAGAAAGTTACTTCACCCCTGACAATAAATAACTAATACTAATAATAATAATCAGGTCCTTGCTGATGCTTAACTCCTATGGCACAACGGATTTTAAGCTAATACAACAAGACTGGTCTAAGTACCAGTTATGAATAGTAAAACGTTTATGCAAGTTAGGATCTATCTATCTATCTATCTATTGCCCGACGCCCTAATCCCGCAAAGGGTGGCCGCAGACAAAACGCCTCCAAGTCACTCTGTCACCCACCATTTGACTCCCCTCCCCCCAACTCACCCCCCCCTCCCTCATATACCTCTCAACTCCATCCCTCCACCTCATCCTCAGTCTACCTCTCCCTCTCCCTCCCTCCACCTCACCCACATACACCCTCTTAGTCAGTCTTTCATTCTCCATTCTCTCCACATGTCCAAACCACCTCAGTGTATTTCTCCTAATCTTTTCAACCACATCCACATCTACCCCACAACGTTCCTTCACTTCTTCATTCGTCAACCTGTCCCTCCACGTCACTCCACATGCTCCTCTCAAGTAACTCATTTCCACTGCTCTCACTCTTGACTTGTTCCCCTCTTGTAAGGTCCACGCCTCGCTTCCATACGTCAGGGTAGGGATCACAATACCATCATGCAGTGACTTCTTAACTTCCATACTCACCTCCCTGTTTCTCATCACTGCTTTCAGTGTTCCAACAACCTTTCTTCCCTGCTGTACCCTTTCACGTACTTCATCCCCCAGAGTTCCCTCCTTACTCATCACACTACCCAAGTACTTGAATGCACTCACATTCTCCATATCCTCACCATCCAATCTCACTGCACACTCTGTGACTTCATTCCTCTCAAACACCATAACTTTACTTTTGTTTATATTAACTTTCAGCTTCCTCCTCCTACACACTGTCCCAAATTCATTCACCAAACCTTGCAACTCCCATTCATCTTCACTCAACAATACTGTATCATCAGCAAACAGCAACAAGTTAGGAGCTATATGGAAAATAAGCTTAATTTGGAGAAATGAAACAAGATTTTACTTTACATTAAGCTCAAGAAAAAGAACTGTTAAATTTATTGATTACAAAAATAAATTTAACGTTACAATTCAAATCAAATTAATGAGACGCACTCACTCACTCACACAAAAGCTAAATACTTACGCCTAGGAAAAAAACACCTTAACTAAACTCTTAAAACTAGGATTATACAAAAAGGAAATACCAGTCGATGAATGCTATGTATCACCCGGGGGGTGGGAGTTTGGATTAACTGTACTCTGTGGAGCCTGGGTGCTAGCTGACCTCTCACACTTCTGGAGCACAGGACCTCTCTCCGTCACAGCAACAACTAGACTGCGTAAGTCGTGGGAACAAAAGGGAGCAGTAGGCCGCATTTTCTAACGGTCAGAGGCAAGCAGAGGCGAACAATAAAGAACAATAGTATCGCTCAGTACAGCACTTAGTGAAGTGCATTAAATCGGTCACTTTTGAAAACAGTGACGAATGTTTTGGAAAGTATACTCCGAAATGGAGGGAGAAACGGTTAGCTGAGCGATACACAGTGAGTTTTCCACTAATAGTTCGTGGCTTCTCACAAAAGGGAAATGTCGCGAATTGATTCGTGACATTCATTATCCGATCATTTTCAGTATCCTGACGTTGGACCTTGACTCTGTTAAACTATTATCTGAATTTCTTTGCTATTTTCCATATTGGAATGAGAAACAACCGAACTCACCGGCCTCACACTTCCCAATGAGCAGGCTCTGCCTGCATACTGCAAGACCCTTCCGATGACGTCATCGCTCGGAACGTAACAAGTGCGTGCGCACACACACACACACTAACAGCAACATGCACTAACACTCTCATCCTCTCCTCTTAATTTAATGAAAGATCCCAAGGACGAAACTGAATGGATTATTGGCATCCTATACACACTATGTATCCAATACATAGACTTTTGTTTGAGCACCATTAAGACCCAGTCTGTAACCACATACAGATATGTGGTGTCCCTTGAAGCTTTATAATCCTTCTAGTCCTGGCTGACTGCTGCACGCAGCCGCTCGGTCGAGGCACCTTTCTTGGTGAGACAGTCAGCCAGTTGTTGTGATGTATCCACCCAAGACACTTCATCAGTCTCCCCTTGCTCCAACATGTCTTGTAATACAGCAATATCAATGCGCAATCTTCTGTCTTCTACACTTCTACAGAAGTAAAGGGCATCCACCTGACTCTTGTTATCGACGAAACACTTGATCTTGAAATCTCCACATCCAGAAACCTTATGCAATATGTTGGCGAGATATACAGGAGTTTCAGCACATTCAAGCAGCGCCAAAGTTTCAGCGGATAAAGTTGATTTGACGACCTGCCTGATCTTTCGTTTGCCAGAATATGGGACATCTTGCCTCACTAGCATCTCGTGGGAAGATCACAAAGCCTCTCTGAGACCCATTGCCTACAAGGTTGGAAAAAGAGGCATCTGAAAAGCACTCTATATAACATTCATCGAGTGGCCTCATTCTTGGAATGTATAGCTTCATGTTGTCAGTCTTCACCCTTGCGATCACCTTGTTGATCCTAAGCAAATCTGCTATGGTAGCTCGGTTGCTAGTCATACTCAACTCACACACATCAAAGGCAATATCTGGTCGAGTGTGTGTGGTAGTCCAATTGAGTTGCCCAATTAATGCTCGGTACTCAGTTTTCTCAGACTCAGACAGCTCTCCTGATTTTACTGCTGCATGATGTCTGCTCAGCGTGACTGGTTTCAAAGACGAAACGTACTGGAACTGGTCAAGCGTTATGCTGCCATCGCTGTTGAAGACGAGATTTAGACCAACTTATTTGAAAGATTTTGATTCTGAACTGCCGATGAGGAATATTTAGCTCAAATGGTTTATCACTTGCTGCTGGAACTCATGTGTACCAGCCCAAAGGAAATCATCAACATAAATGCATATAATGCCTTCGATCTTGCCACTATTACTCCAAGAGAACAGTGCTGAATCCAGTGATGACACTTTAGCTCCAAGACTCAACAACTGATCTTTAACGCGCAGGTACCAGTGCCTATCAGCATCACAAAGGCCGTAAACCATTTTCCTTAGTCTCCACAGCTTACCGTTTGCATATTCAGGCAGAGGATGTAAATGAACAATCGCTCAATGTTGTTACCTTGCAGATAAGCAGTTTTCATGTCCATAGCATGGCAATCCCACTGGTTGGTGGAGGCAAAAGAAAGTGTCAAATGCACAGCCTCTTTTGAGCATGTAGGAGAGTCTTTCCGGAGATCCACTGTGTCTTCCTCAAATCCTCTGGCGACTAAACGGGCTTTAACAATCGGCTTCTTGTTTTTCATTTTTTCCGTCACAACCCATCGAACCGTTATGGCATCTTGCCCAACATCATCTACTTCCTCATACATGTCATTATTCTGCCAGTTTGTAATTTCTTTTTCCTTGGCGCATAATACGTCCTCAGAGTTGAAAAGAACAAGCATCTCTGCTTCATCATCAACTACTTCCCATGTGCTAAATCATTTTGCAGATCCATCCAATCAATATTGCCATCAGAATCCCTCTTCAAATTGTAGCAGTGTTTGTACTTTCCAGTGGCTTTACCCGTTCGACTCACTATCCTTCCAGTCACCAACTCTCCAATTTCTGAATGTATTCCCTTTATACGTTTACCAACAGAAACCTTGGGAGGCTCCTTAACCGGAAGAGAAACTGTGGGAGGCTGGTCATCCAGAATTGCACCATTTTCCGACTTGTCATTTGGTGGATAGTCATTCAGTACTTGCGAAGAATCATCATAAGGCTTCTCTTGGACTACACTGTTCTTCTCATAACTACTGACGCCATCTCCAACTGTAGTATTTTGTTCTGGAGCATGTGCTAGACGACGTACGTGAACTCGCACGCAGACACTGCCGTGTCTCACCAGGATTTGTTTTCCATCTCTGCCTATTATGATTCCAAGACCATGCCATTCATGACTGTCATTTCTTTTGTAGAAGTCCTCATCTCCATTTTGGATGTTGTTTAAGTCACTCGAACGTATGTTGTGCCGCAGAGCCCTAGCCAAATGTTCACCCGATTCAGTCTTTATAAACTCTTGTCTTGCTAAATGAAGATCATTCAAATTGTCCCTCACAATTTTTGATGGTGATGTAGGTTCCAAGGCTGGAGGATCATTTGCATACACATTAGGCAGGCCAGGGTTCTGACCAAAAACAAGTTGGTTAGGAGAAAAACCTGCATAGTTGGTGAGAGCATTTCTGGCCGATGCTGCCCAAGCCAAGGCCACATCCAAGGCACACTAGCTATCAGCCATTATCTTCCTAACAATGTCAGCTATGACTGCATTGTGACGCCCACATACTCCGTTGCTGCATGGACTCTCTGCAGACGTCGTCATGATCTTGATATTAAAGGGGTCTCCCAGTGCTCGCATTTCAGCATTGTTGAATTCACACCCATTATCTGTAAGAATTTTTACAGGTGTGCCAAACAGAACAATCCATCTCCGAAATACTCCTTTGATAATGGTGGTTGCACATTTGTCTGCAATTACTATCGCGGTACAGTACTTGGTCGCCAAATCAACAAGGACAAAGAAATAATGCCTTCCCCAAGCTTTCAAATCCATAGCTATGGCTTTGTTAAACTTAGATGCCATGGGCAGACTGACTACAGGTCAGGGCTTAGCTCTTTTGTACCTGCAACAGACTGTACATGCATCAGATACATCTTTGATAGCTTGCTCCAGTTCTGAACTTTTAATTCCAGCATCTGTAATAAGTCTGATTATTTTAGCCGACGTAGGGTGTCCAGATTGCTTGTGAAGCTACAAAGCCGTTTTGTCTACATCACCACCAAGAGATCCCAGTGCAATTGTTTCACAAAACTCTCGTCCTAGTCACAAAGAAATTGGAAGCAAGTAATGGCCTGAAGATGAGGACTTCAAATTAACGATAGTTCCACAAATTTTGACTTGGTCACTCTCAAAATTAATCACCATTTTTGCATTTTTCATGGAACATTTTCTCAGCAGCAAGGGAATATTGCAGCTTACCACATCAGTCACAATGGTTGCACGCATATTTCCAATGTAGCAGGGAAGAAACTGTGACACCATCAGCGAAAGTTAACGTTGAGCATGACTTTTCTTCTATTATAGCTTAACGTTCGTAATCACTGAGCTCACTTACAGTAGATAGCAATTGATCCATTCAACCCCACATACAGTTGTAGAACACCCTGTGTCTTGAACAGCACATCCCTTAGATTCTTCTACTAGCATCTGTAATTTACCTTTACTAGCGGTATCATCCGCATAGCCCATAAATAATGGCAGATGCACTGTTTCATAATTTTCTTCTCAACTGCCTTTATTTTCGTATGCATCCAGACAGTCACATGCCGAATGAAATCGAGAATCACCCACCAAACACCTCGACACCTTACCATCAGGCCCGAACGGGTTCTGCCTCCTGCCGGTGGATAAGCATTGGGAAATTCTAGCAGACACAGTTGAACGGCCATCACCATGACCTATCACGTACTGCACCACCCCGAAACCCTGTCCTTCCTCGTTGAGTACCCCTAACGTAAAACGTTTCCTCACCCCTGACTTCGCCACTCAAAAAAACTGGTTCACTCTTCACCTCACTGGCAGACACTGATGCATCATTCTGCCCACAAATTTTCTCAGTGAAAATACGATTCGGGGCAGATTTCATATTTTCATAAGTTATCTCAGTTATCGCGGACATCGTTAGTTGTTGCTCACTATCTGAAAGTTTGCATGAAGCCAGAAGCATAAAAGCCATCACAGAATTCGGTAGTTGCATGTTGTGCTTTGTAAATTTGAAATAAACATGCTTGAATTCTGCCACGAACTTACGAATGTTCATATCACAAGGTCTTCTGAAGTTGTACAATTCATGAAAAGCTGCAAACTGCTGGCATCCTTTGTCCACGAGAAATAAATTGTCTAATTTGTTCAACAAGGTCTGAACACCATTATCTTGTTTCAGATCAACAGCGTTAATTTCTGAAGACGCCACCCTCGCTCTTCCTGACAATGAAAGGTGAATGGCTAGAGCTTGCTTCTTTTTTGGTAGGTCCATCAGTTCGCACCAAATGTCGATGTCCTTCTTCCAACTCTCATAGGCAGAATCATTTTCAAGTTTTGGAGGCCACTTCATTGGGCATGATGCCATTATGCTTGAACTACGCTCTGCTACCAGTATTGGAATGTGAAACAACCGAACTCACTGGCCTCACACTTCCCAGTGAGCAGGCTCCGCCTGCATGCCGCAAGACCCTTCCGATGACGTCACCACTCGGAACGTAACAAGTGCGTGTGCACACACACACACACTAACAGCAATATGCACTAACATTCCATATGTATAAGTGCCCGAGAACTTCGGCCGGCTAGCTGCCATGTCCAAACATTTGGTATCATGGCCACTGGGCTCGATCCATGAGCGGGAAGTAGTCTGTAACCCACAACCATAGCTAAAATGTCCATCTGATCCTGTACTGAATGGTCAAAATTGCACGCTTATCCTATCACTCCCAGCTGACCTCCAGCACCCGAGTATTACAACTGTAACTCGCAAGTGGTGTCAAAACATCTGAGTGCATCCCCACTGAATGTCTGATATTGTGCGGCCATGGGGCTAAGTCTTTTCCAACTGCCACCTTCATCGAACACAGACCACAAGCCACGATTACATGTTCGGTGACAGCAGCCATCCCCTTCTCTGTTGAATGTCGAAAGTCCCCTGGTCTCGATGCGTCGTGTTTCCGCATGGCCACATGGCATCTAACAGACTGCAAACCATGAGTAAATGTATGGCAAAAGCGCCCATCCACCTGTCGACAGAAGGGGGAGAATCCTGCTGACAGCCTTGCCTCCCTCCCCTTCCCTCTTCCATACCCTCCTGGCTCCCCTTTCGCTCCCTCAGTCCTTACCCTCTTCCGTTGTGATAGCATTGACTCGTGAGTTATCAGAGTTTTTTGCGATTTATTCAGCTACTATTGATCGTATGGAATTTCCATGGTGACCGCGAGAAAGCTCATGAAATTGTGTATCTAGGCATATGCTTAACACTTGGAAAATGCATTCAAAATTTTGAATTAGGATGGTGGGAAGTTATATGATGGAAAGTTTAACTCTTGAGCACTTTATTCCTGCTTGAATTTTGTATTCTTACTTGTCAGTTTTATTTGTTTTTATTTGCTTATCTTGTAGTATAAACACCAATGAAGATGATGGTATACGATTTATATCAATATAACCAATTTACGGTGGCATATTTGGCAACGTTGGGTCTGGTTAGTACTTGGATGGGTGACCGCCTGGGAACACCAGATGCTGTTGGCATCCCTACGTGTCAAGTGGGGTTGGTGGAGGATTAGTGCCCCTCCCTGTAAAACAATTAACTCTAAGCGCTTGACCACCCCGTTTGGGATACATGGCGTCTGGCAATGGATGGATGGATGGATATTTGGCCGTGGCTTTTTTTTTTTTTTTTTAATTATTTTTTTTTTTTTTTTAGCCCGGGAAGCAATCACTCGTCACAGACAACAGATTTTCAAACTGTTGTCAGTTTTTTTGTGCATTTTTGTTGTTTATGCAGTTTTCAATATGTTAAGCATTAATACAGATAATCATATGTGTTTTGATGTCTAAATAGATTGACCTGAAAACAGTGCCAAAATTAGGAGGGGTACGGTACATACAGTCGTGTATAGGTAGGGTGATTTTTGGTTTTCAATGTTTTTCTTTCATGGTTTTCTTAGTGTTTAGCATTACTTTGGATATTCCTATGTGTGTTTTGATGTCTAAATGTGGCAGATTGACCTGAAAATAGTGCCAAAATTAGGAGAAGTACTGTACATGCAGTGGTATATAGGTAGGGTGTTTTTTGGTTTTCAGTGGTTTCTTTTCATGGTTTTCATGGTATTTAGCATTACTTTGGATATTCCTATGTGTGTTTTGATGTCTGAATGTGGCAGATTGACCTGAAAACAGTGCCAAAATTAGGAGAAGTACTGTACATACAGTGGTGTATAGGTCCGATGTTTTTTTTTTTTTTTTTTTTTTTTTTTTTTTTTGGTGTTCAGCATTACTTTGGATATTCCTATGTGTGTTTTGATGTCTAAATGTGCCTGAATGACCAGAAAACACTGCCAAATTAAGGATAGGCACTGTACAAATAAGTTAGGTATAGGTTGGAGGAGGGTATAGGTAGGGTCTGGGTGTGGTAGGGGAATAATATTCACTATCCGGATGTTGCCACTATCTCGACATGCCTTTGGCTCTGTCATGTCCAGATAAATGAGGGATTACTGTACAGTGGTCCCTCGTATTTAGCGATTAGGGAGGCTTTAGGAAGGGAAGAGGTTGTGTAGATCAGATATTCATTCTTAGATCTTTAGTGGAAAAGGTTCTAGAGAAGGGAAAGAAGTTGTATGTGGCTTTCATGGATTTGGAGAAAGCATATGACAGGGTGGATAGACTAGGATTGTGGAAAGTGTTAAGAATATATGGAGTACATGGGAAGTTGTTGAATGCTGTGAAGAGTATGTACGATGGTGCGAAGGCTGCAGTGCGTGTGGATGGTAAACTAAGTGAATTTTTCTCTTTGGAGGTTGGGTTGAAACAGGGATGTGTCATGTCTCCATGGTTGTTCAATCTGTACATGGATGGGGTAATAAAAGAGGTACAAGGTAGGGTAATGGATGTTGGAGTGGCCCTGGTGAGAGAGGATAGTGTTTGGAAACTCCCTGTACTGTTGTTTGCAGATGATACTGTGTTGTTGGGTGAAGACGAAGGGGAGCTGCAAGGCTTGGTGGATGAGTTTGGGAGAGTGTGTAAGAAACGGAATCTAAAGGTGAATGTAGGGAAGAGTAAAGTGATGGTCTTTGAGAGAAGTGAAGTCAGTGAATGTACAGCGAGGTTGGATGGTGAGGAATTGGAAAATGTGAGTATGTTTAAGTACTTGGGTAGTGTGATGAGTAAGGATGGAGGTTTGGAGGGTGAAGTGCTTGAAAGGGTACAGCAGGGAAGAACGGTTGCTGTTTTTTTTAAAGCTGTGATAAGAAACAGGGAAGTGAGCATGGAAGTGAAAAATTTACTATATGACAGTATTGTGATACCAACTCTAACGTACGGAAGTGAAGCTTGGACGTTGTTGGAAGGACACAAGTCAAGAGTGAGAGCAGTGGAAATGAGTTATTTAAGAGGAGCCTGTGGAGTCACATGGAGAGAGAGGCTGACGAATGAGGATATAAAGGAGCATTGTGGTGTGGATGTGGATGTGATAGGAAGGGTTATGAGGAACACACTGAGGTGGTTTGGCCATGTGGAGAGGATGGAGGGTGAAAGACTGACGAAAAGAGTGTATGTGAGTGAGGTGGAGGGGGGAAGAGGGAGGGGGAGGCCGAGGATGAGATGGAGGGATGGGGTGGAGAGGTATATGAGAGAGGGGGGTGTGAGTTGGGAGCGGGGCAGTGAAATGGCCGGGGACAGGGCGACTTGGAGGCGATTTGTTTGTGGCCACCCCAAATGGGATTGAGGCGTCTGGCAATAGATAGATAGATAGAATCTATCTATCTATATACCGAGGCTGCTTCCCCCAAGGAAAGGGAGGTAGCCGAGACAGGACGACACACTCCCCATTTACTCATCCATTCAAACACATTCATTCGCATCTTAGATGGTGATCATCACTAAATGCAAAGTGTACTTTATATGGGAAAAATATTAATTAGTCTGCACCCATCCTCCATGTCACCCTTTTGACCCTCAATTTCCTACTTTAAGTGCTGAAAATGAAACACAGTGTATTAGCAGTACATTACATAGATACAGTACCTTATGGTTATACTTCTACTCACCAACGAAAAACGCCAATTGCTTAACACTGTGAGAGAAAAAAAAGCACCCAAGGTCGGCAGATGCTCACAACAATGATAACAGTGGTGGTCTGGTGGTGGACGGGCAAGGCATTGCATGCCCCACATCGCTTAATGTGTAAGACAATCGCTAAATGCGCAGGATTGGAACCTTTTCTATATCTGTTGCTAAATGCGAAAATCGCGAACTCGAAGCACGCTAAATGCGAGGGACCACTGTAATTTGTCATATCGGGAAACCTCCGAAAAAGCTATATGTGGTCCGGATTGCCTAGCCTCATGCTGAGGCGACCATATTTTCCATGCGCTTTGTGTGTTCGTGCATCGGTTGGTAGTGGGCTGGTGGCATCACTATTTTCCCCCATGCTGTGCCTCAGTCTGACCCACATCATTTCCCTCCTCCTCTTCCCATCATTTGAAGTCCCTAATGTATGGTACTGCTCGAGGGTGACGAGTTATGAGTGAAATATATAAACAAAGTGAACAGCTTTAGTTTGTAAGATCGTAAATAATAAGGTGTATACAGTATACAGTACAGTATGTGAAAAGTTCTTAAACTTAAGTACACCACAGGGCATGCAAGGTACAGTTTCCAGCAGAAATCGAGCGACCGGCTCGACGAGCAGGTCGGTATATGTGGCACCGCCGCACCCCCAGTTTCAACCCCTTCCGCCCCCTCCCTCGTTCCCATTCATTCGTCTACCCTCCATCCTTCCCACATCCAAGGGCAAGAGAGTAAGGCCTTGTCGCATTGTCTCAACCACTCTTTCGTCATTCACTTGTCTTGAGAAATAATAGTTTCGTTATGGTAGTGAATAAAAACACATTACATAGTGTTTTACTCCATAATTTAGTTATTTGTACACCACAATCTGAACGCAGGACGATATAGTAATACATTCGTATGATAGTGAGGTCTGTAATCATACAATTTATCATTCTGACGGTTGTATCCAGTCTGTGTGTAACATTAAACAGTCGGAAGCTATAAGTAGATGTTTGCAGTGGTCAGCTGTGTGTGGGGAGTGGGTAGCTGGGTGTCATACGTTGTGGTGGGGTCATGGAGAGAGTGAAATGGGCCCTGGTCAATGGCTCTGCGAGGGGTGGATAGTGTGTGTGTGTGTGTGTGTTTGTGTGTGTGTTTTCCACCAGTGCTCATAAACATGTCTTTATTAT
The DNA here is from genome assembly GCF_032717465.1 of Coenobita brevimanus. Lineage (NCBI taxonomy): Eukaryota > Metazoa > Arthropoda > Malacostraca > Decapoda > Coenobitidae > Coenobita > Coenobita brevimanus. Next base: position 35,025,884 of record NC_136967.1, read on the forward strand.
CACCTTGAAGTGTGCATTACAATACTGTCCAGTGCACCATATAATAGTGATATTTATAGTTTAATGATATGGCAAATAAGCAATTAATGATCAGTACACAGTAAGACCTTATTTTCTGAATGTTATTCAGTCAGATATGCAGTGCAATAGCGGATTATAATTGAAATGCGTGGCTTTGACCGATACAATTCTCCGGAATATTCCGGAGAATACCGCAGTATCCCCGACATCGAGGCGGACCAGGAGCAGTGGAGTCCGCCCTCAAGAATGCCGACACCCCCACTCGGACCCCCCGGGGTAGCCGCCGCCAGCCACCACCACTCCGGGCAACAGCGGCGTACGTCAGCCCGGGCCGTGCGCCCTTGTGACACTCAACCACCACGCCGCCGCCACCGTAGGCGAAAGACACTACCTTCGTGTGGCGGAATCACCGAGTTAGCTACGGGTGGAGTCAGAAACTATACTCCAGTCAACGCCTCTAAGGTAGAGACGATCTATGGTCGCTCTGATAGTGTCAAGGTAGAGACGATCTATGGTCGCTCCCATCAAAACCCGGTAGAGACGATCAATGGTCGCTCCCATAAAAACAAGGTAGAGACGATCTATGGTCGCTCCCATAAAAATCAGGTAGAGACGATCAATGGTCGCTCCCTGAAAGTTCAGGTAGAGACGATCGACGGTCGCTCCCTCAGCACTCCGGTAGAGACGATCAATGGTCGCTCCCATAAAAAAAAGATAGAGACGATCTATGGTCGCTCACATAAAAATCAGGTAGAGACGATCAATGGTTGCTCCCTGAAAGCTCAGGTAGAGACGATCGACGGTCGCTCCCTCAGCACTCCGGTAGAGATGATCAATGGTCGCTCCCATAAAAAAAAGATAGAGACGATCTATGGTCGCTCACATAAAAATCAGGTAGAGACGATCAGTGGTTGCTCCCTGAAAGCTCAGGTAGAGACGATCAACGGTCGCTCCCTCAGCACTCCGGTAGAGACGATCAATGGTCGCTCCCATAAAAACAAGGTAGAGACGATCTATGGTCGCTCCCATAAAAATCAGGTAGAGACGATCAATGGTAGCTCCCTGAAAGCTCAGGTAGAGACGATCCACGGTCGCTCCCTCAGCACTCTGGTAGAGACGATCGATGGTCGCTCCCAGGGTATAGTAAGGAGGAAAAACCTCCCTGTTTCCCCCAGCCTCTGTTCCCTGCGCGAGGCCCTTGAGAAGACCCACCTGTCGGGCCCCTGTGACAGCCGCTGCCGCAGTCCTCCCCTGTCGGCGCCCCTGCTCACAGGAGACCGCAGTCCGTCGCCTCTTCCGGGCCGCCCTAGGACACCAGGGCGAGACCTCACCACGCCCCCGCGACGCCGGGACCTGACCCAGAGGTTCCTAGCCCTCTTCGGCCCCAGTCCCAAGGGCCTTACACCGGAGCCCAGTCCGGAAACCCCCGGACGTGAGAGGACGCCCTAGCGAGTCGCCCCGTGCCCTCCCGGCTCGCCCTACCCTGACGACGCCCTCAGTCCGACCGGATCATCACCGAGGTAACCGTGTCTCTCTCCACGAGAAATACGAGTGATCCTGTAATAATCGTGAAGTAGGTTAAGTGTGACTCCTTTCCTCTTAGAATAAGACTAGTGCAGTAATTTCATGTAATTTCCATTGGGGTAAACCAGGACATAATCCTCCGTTAAAGGGCGAGAATGTGGGTAGAGACCTCAAGTGAAAATACGTGCGAGTGTCATCCCGAAGTTTTCTAAAGACTTCTCTCTAGAGCCCGAAGAAAGACTAACACATTATTGGAGTGCTATTGGCTAAGCTCTGAGTAATATAATGGAATAGAATTTACGAGGGTTCCGACTTTGTTATGCGTTGGGAAGTGCGAGTCTACATAACATACCGGGGAGATGTGTAATATATAAGTTGTGCCGACAGAAACCTAGTGTCACCAAAACAACGAGGACAGCAAGTACTAACTATATTCCCCTGCTCCGCACGCTATCCCTAAAAACTCTCTCCACACCTCACCCCCGCTCTTAAAGTCCAAATAAGAACCAGAGTTAATTGTCAAAGAATTCTTGCCAACAGAAAACACCTAAACTCCCTTGCTAATATCGGGCCTCATTAAATATTACCATAACTTCCCCCTCGCCATTCTAAGTCACTCTCCGTGTCTCCCTACTTCCTCCCCTCCTGGTAGATCACAAACCCCCCCCCCTCCTCCCCTCACGCGCTCCGCGCGCACGGGTATTTACTGTACTCCTATAGTCGGCCTTGCGGCCGTTTGCGTCTGTGGTGTGGCCCGCACCTGTGTACAATGGTGCCACGTTTCCCCAACTTGCGATGTGAAACGGAAGCTATTTATGTACAAGGCATCACAAATTCGATAAATTCAGATGAATAAAACTTACACTTGTGTATTTTGATGGATGAATCAACAGTAATCTTATTATGCATAAAATATTTATACAGTAACACAGAAACATGGCATACATATTGTACAGTGTTGCTAAAAGAAATAGCAGTCACTTTTAATGTTTTTTAGCGTAGTTTTAGGGTGGTTAATAATATTACAGTTATGGATATAATCAAATGAGCCTGAAAAAAGAAGAAATATGCCAATATCCAAAGTAAAAGAAGTAATTCATATAATTCTTGTGAGTGGCAGCACCTAAGGTAAAGTACGTACCTCCATAGACCCAAGCATAGCTTGTACAGGTGTTGCTTGGGAAAAATGCTCACATTTACCGGCTTTTACCATAATTTTAAGGGCGAGGAATAATCACATTTATAATCATAAGCTAATATGTAGGACAAAATAGTAGGCATATGCCAATACCGAAGTAAAAAAAAAAAAAAAACTATTCACTCGCGAGCAGCAACACTTCCACACCCAGTCGGTGGCCTTGACAGATAGCTTCCCTACGGAGAGACAGAGAGAGAGGCAGGAGAGGGGCATGCATTGAATGCATTGTCGGCATCACTAAATATAACAAAACCAAATTAACAAATGAAAGCACAATTATAAATAACTTATAAAAGAATCAAAAGTACTCAGGGTGGCTCACATTTCCCGCCAGGAGAGAGAGAGAGAGAGAGAGGTCTGTCACTGCCTTCTTTGTATTCATTTGTTCCTTTGTACATACTGCACACACTGATATACATTGTTCCTATTGATGCACATATATCTATACACGTAATTTCTCTCTCTCTCTCTCTCTCTCTTCTAATACTGACCACGTGGTAGGTGAATCCAGCCCCCCCTTCCCCTTCCCTCCCTTCTTAATCCCTCCTGGGTGTCTCAGGTCAAATCCCCCTTCACACTTCCCCTCCCCCCTGGACCACCACCCCAACAAACCCACATCCACACTCCCACCCACACCTACACCCACACCCCACTACGTCGGGGTGTATGAATCAGTAACGTAACAAACCTCTCAGCAGACAGTAACTTTGACACTCCATCTACTACTAAATATAACAAAACCAAATTAACAAATGAAAGCACAATTATAAATAACTTATAAAAGAATCAAAAGTACTCAGGGTGGCTCACATTTCCCGCCAGGAGAGAGAGAGAGAGATAACGGTATAGAAAACGTGGCAACACTGTACACAGGTGCGGGCCACACCACAGCCGCAAACGTGCGCGGGTCCTACTATAGTACTAAGATTTGTTGTATTGTCATTAATATCTAGGAAGCTAGTATCCTGCGAGATACACAATATTTTAGATAAGGTTTTTGTATTGCTCTATATTGTGATGTAATGTCTACTGAAGTGTCCTGTGTCTGACTGAAGTAATACACGTGTATGGTGTTGCCGAAGGTTTTTATGTCCTACCTCTCTTCATTGCACTAGCTCCGGTCTCGAAAGAGGACCCCGCTCCGCGTTGAGTTGAATTGGGACGAGAAGTCGAGCCAAATTCTACTCAGCATTACAATAATAAATTAGTTTGAACGTAGCCTTTAACTCTGCAGGGTAAGTCAGGCTAAAACACCAGATCTCTAGTAAAACATTCACTAGTGTCATTATACCACATGTTACTGTAGGGTAACTGGAACAGGGTGATAGCAAAGGTGGTGGGTGGCCCTACTCAGTGTTGACAGGGTTACCTTATCACACCCTCAGTTACACACAACATTCCATTATCATATAAAGCCAGTGTCTGACACCATTGTTTAGTATAGTTTTAAAATGTGTTCTTAAATATACCGGTAGTCAGTTAGTCTTCCTTATTAAATATTTGCATAATCAAAACCGTTTGTCCATTTTAACATCCTTCCCTCTCTGAGGCAATTGACGTTTCAGCTGACGATAGTTAATGGGAAAAACCATGGCCACACAGAGATAGAGGAAAGTAGTAACAGACATGGGACACAAGTTGAAGTGCAAATAATCATAAGGTTAACCTGACCGCTATGTGTATTACGTTGCAATAAGTAACACTGACCAGTGTGAACTGTAACTCGTCAAACCTTTGTTGAGAACGTTGTCGCTGAAAACGAATAAACTGAATTATCTGTTGTATGGCATGATAATGTTGATTAGCGTAATCTGCAATCGAGACAAGTTTGTTTGGTTGCCATGCAGATCATCCATTCGGCCTATTGAGTTATTGGTTACCTTTTTCGAAATATGTCGTGTTATAATCGTGTGAATTGCAAATTATACCTTATTGCAGTTATAACTATATAAGGCAAGGTTATATTCCTGATATTGTTATCAGGAGGTGGTGGGTTCCTTGTTGGACTGAGTGGCTGAGGCAAGGGTGGAGGGGGTTGGCTGTATGCAGGGCCGGATTAACCCTGCCGTTGCCTGGTAGGCAAGGCAGACTGTTGGCCTGCAACATATACATCTCTTTTTTCCATTATTTCCAGTGAAATTTTAGCATGACCTATAATGGCCTTTTTTGATGGCCTGATGGGGGGTGACACTTATTTGGATGCTTAAAGCGTATATTTATTCCGCTCTGGAAGTCTGGATGGCCCGTGACAGGTTGTGACCTGGTAGGCAGTTGCCCATTTTGCCTATACCTGGTAATCAGGCCCTGGTTGTTTGGTGGGCGCGGGGTCAGCACACCACGCGGCTCACTCTACTGTTGGCTGTCCTGTGTATGAAATTGACCTTGATACTTATAATATTGTCAGCAGCATTAAATGGCGTCTAGATATTGACTGACCTTTGGTAATGCCAGCAACCACGTCATGGCCTTGGCTTGGCCAGCTTAGGCAGTTTAACCACCAGACAAGCTGTCATCCAGTCCCTGTTGCCCAACATTGCCCGATATGTATTAAGACATTAATAACCAAGATATTAATGATCATGTCTTTTACTTATCAGCAACACTTTGCTGTTATCACATGTGAGGTATTAGTAGTAACTAATGGTACTGACCTATAACAGAGTTTGTAAAGTAACCATGATTACATCAAGTAAGAGTAGGAGCACACCACCTACCACTACAAACATCTGCTTATAGCTTGTGACTGTTTAATGTTACACACTGACTGGATACAACTGTCAAAATGATAAATTGTATGATTACAGACCTCACTATCATACGAATATATTACTATTTTAGATCACCCTGCATTCAGATTGTGGTGTATAAATAACTATACTATGGAGTGAAACACTAAGTAATATGTTTCCTTTCTTCGTTATCATAATAAAATCACTATTTCCCAGGACAACAGGATGACAGAAGAGTAGTTGAGACAATGCGAGTAGGCCTTACTTTACTCTCGTGCCCTTAGATGTGGGAAGGATGGAGGGTAGACGAATGAATGGGAACGAGGGAGGGGAGGGGAGCGGTGATTGGCGGTGGTGCCACATATACCAACCTGCTCGTCAAGCCGGTCGCTTTATTTTTGCTGGAGACTGTACATGCCACACCTTTAGTTCCTGTCCATGATTCAGCTCCTGCCAGTGAAGACAATCAGGAGGATGACTTACTGTTCCTTAACAATGACCCTGAAGATAATGGGTAATGATTTTAAAGGATTTGCTCACTAGATGCTGAATGATGATACACTTGGCAAGGTGGGGGTGGGGGGGAGAATAGGGTGAGCCAAGTGAGTCGAAATGGTTACGAAAGAAAATATATATATTTTTATTATTTATGAGTTTTACTTTTAGGTAAATATGAATTGCAGCAGATGGGGGATGTGGAAGGTGTGTGCAAGATATTCACAGAAGAAATATGTGCAACATGTGAGGTGGTGTGTGGAAGGAAGAGAAGACAGAAGGGGGTGCAAGGAACAGCATAGTGGAATGAAGAGGTGAGACAGGCTGTGGCACAAAAGAAGAAAGCATACAATGAATGGATGAGAAATAGGGGCATGGAAGAAGTTGAGAGGCGGAAGAGAGAGGTATATGTAAAAAGAAAGAGAGAGGTGAAAAGATTAGTATGAGAGAGTAAGAAGAGAGTGGACGAGGAATTTGGAAGGAATTTGAGTGAAAAGTGGAGGGACTAAGAAAATGTTCTGGAAAAAGGTGAAGAGAGTAAGACAGGGTGGTAGTGAAGTTAATAGGAGAATGAAAGATAAAAATGGTAGATTACTAGTGGAGAAGGGAGAAAAAGTGAGCAGATGGAGAGAACACTTTAAGGAATTGTTGAACATGGAGAATGGAAGTAATGCGAGTATAAGTGGCTGGGGAATGGCTGGGAGAAGGAGAGAGGTGAGAAGACAGGAAGAAATCAGTAGGATAGAAGTTGTAGAAGCAATGAAGAAAGTTAAATTAGGGAAAGCCCCAGGAATTGATGGAGTGTGTGGTGAAATGCTGAAGCATGGGGGAGAGAAAGTAGTAGAATGGATGTGGAAGATATGCAGATTGGCTTGGGAGGAAGGTAGAGTCCCAGAGGATTGGAAGTCAGGTATAATTACACTCAATCCTCGTAAATCGCTGCAATTTGGGTCTGGACCACTGCCACGATTTACAAATTCCATGGTTTATAAATAATAACTCTTATGTGAAAAATTAATTTGGGTCTGGACTTTGGCCAACCACCCCCAACAGCACCTTACTTACACCTATCTAGGCACCATCAAACACAAACATACAAATTTAGGAATATTCAGTGCATGTATTAAATAGAAATAAGCCATGTTAAGGGATCTCACCTTAATGAAATCGCTTAAGTGAATGGAGTGGGGTGGTGTTGGGAAGAACTTTGAACCTCTCAGCACTTATTCTTCCCAAACTCTTTCGCCAGCTTTGAAAACTTCTCTCCCCTCTCAACATGACGAATGAGCTCCAAACATTGACTGTACAACAACTGCGGCTGCTTCTTGACGCCATACTGCTTAGAGCGCTTCACTGGGGAGTCGGGAGGGGCCATGGCAGGTAGGAGGCGGGGGGAAATCGCACAAAAAAGGCAGTTAGCTCTCGTACTCCATGGTGACGGTCTGTAGTGTGCGGACTGGTGGGACAAGAACAACAACAACATGGCAGCATTAATATGCACATATGCCACCAGGGGCGCGTGGTGATTGGTTGTTGGGTCACGATTTTAAATTTGAATGCCGTGGTTTACAATTCTCCTCGGAAAAGGCCCACTTGGGTGCCTAGATCCGCGATTTTCGTGACTTAACAGTGATTTAAGGTTGCTGGCAATCTGATGGCCACCTAGCCGTGATTTACGAATCCGTGATTTATGAACACGCGATTTACGAGGATTGAGTGTATTCCCTTGTACAAAGCAAAAGGGGAAAAAGAAGTGTGTGATAATCATTGGGGAATTTGTCTTCTTAGTGTAATAGGAAAAGTGTATGGTAAGATACTTATTGACAGAGTTAGGGAAATAACAGAGGAATTAGTTGGAGAAGAACAGGGAGGCTTTAGAATGGGAAGAGGTTGTATAGATTAGATATTCATTCTTGGATCTTTAGTGGAAAAGTTTCTAGAGAAGGGAAAGAAGTTGTATGCAGCCTTCTTGGATTTGGAGAAAGCATGTGACCTTGTGGATAGACAAGGATTGTGGAAAGTATTAAGAATATATGGAGTAGATGGGAAGTTGTTGAATGCTGTGAAGAGTATGTATGGTGATGCTAAGGCTGCAGTGCATGTGGATGGTGAACTGAGTGAATTTTTCTCTTTGAAGGTTGGGTTGAAACAGGCATGTGTCATGTCTCCATGGTTGTTCAGTCAGTACATGGATGGGGTAATAAAAGAGATACAATGTAGGGCAGTGGATGTTGGGGTGGTCCTAGTGAGAGAGGGTAGTGTTTGGAAACTCCCCGTATTGTTGTTTGCAGATGATACTGTGTTGTTGAGTGAAGACGAAGGGGAGCTGCAAGGCATGGTGGATGAGTTTGGGACTGTGTGTAAGAAACAGAATCTGAAGGTAAATGTAGGGAAGGGTAAAGTGATGGTCTTTGAGAAAGGTGAAGTCAGTGAATGTACAGTGAGATTGGATGGTGAGGAAATAGAAAATGTGAGTACGTTTAAGTACTTGGGGAGTGCGATGAGTAAGGATGGAAGTTTGGAGGGTGAAGTGCTTGAAAGGGTACAACAAGGAAGAAAGGTTTCTGGTTCCTTGAAAGCAGTGATAAGAAAGAGGGAAGTGAGCATGGAAGTGAAAAATTTACTGCATGACAGTATTGTGATACCAACTCGAACGTATGGAAGTGAAGCTTGGACATTGTTGGAGGGACAGAAGTCAAGAGTGAGAGAGTGGAAATGAGTTATTTAAGAGGAGCCTGTGGAGTCACATGGAGAGACAGGCTGACAAATGAGGAAGTGATGGAGCGTTGTGGTGTGGATGTGGATGTGATAGGAAGTGTTAAGAGGAACACACCGAGGTGGTTAGGAAGCGTTAGGAGGAACACACTGAGGTGGTTTGGCCATGTGGAGAGGATGGATGGTGAGAGACTGGCAAGGAGAATGTATGTGAGTGAGGTATGGGGGGGGAGAGGGAGGGGGAGGCTGGGGATGAGATGGAGGGATGGAGTGGAGACGTATATGAGAGAGGGAGGTGTGAGTTGGGAGCAGGGAAGTGAAATGGCGGGGACAGGGCGATGTGGAGGCGATTTGTTTGTGGCCACCCCGTACAGGATTAAGGTGTCTGGCAATAGATAGATAGATAGATAGATAAACTTTGTCCAAGCTTTGCTTATATTTTGCTGTGGTATGCAGTAAGTTATTTATAGTACCATTTGAGAAAAGTTAAGAGGCAAATGGGATATTCGAATGAGTTAAAAGGAACAGGTGGGTTGAAGCAGAATGGTGACCATAATGCTTTTCATGTACGAAAATATCTTTTAGTGTGTGTTACAAATGGCTGTTATCAAGTCTAAGCCTTGCAAAAATTATAGTGTGTTATGCATTAAATTATTTATTGTGGCATTTGAGAAAAGTTATGAGGCAAATGAGGTATAGCCCTGTGTTAGAAGAAACTGGTGGGGTGAAGCTGGATGGTGGCCATGATGCTTTTCATGTGTGAAATTATCTTATCAGGGGAAATTCCATATGTCGCTTTTTTTGGAGTTTTCCCTTTTTCAGAATGATTTAGGTCCCAGTTAGTTTGTTCAGGTGAGGTTTTAATGTAGTGATCAACTGAAGTTTTTTTTACAGCTACAGTTCATCCAAAGGAAAACCAAAGTTATAGATAAAATTTAGTCCGTCATGGATGAAGGGATAACCTATATCCAAGAAAAAGGTATTTGCCAAGTTCTTAACAAAATTTTCCAATCAGCTTTTACAGACGAAAGTAATTTTGAGGGAGATGATAAGGAACATGCATGCCCACACATATTCCCAGATATACGATCATTGGAACAAGAAGTACAGGAAGAGTTGAGTAAATTAGAAAAAGGAAAAGCAAATGGTCCTGATGAAATTTCAGGTTGGGTGCTCCATGAATGTGCAGAAGAGTTAAGCAGATCAATATATTTAACCCTTATGTTACCATTTGAAACAGGCTGCATCCTACTGCTAGCGAGTACTCGAGAGGCAGGTTTTGGCACCCAAGGCCACATACTGAGAGAGAGACCCCTCCACCCCCCCACCCCCATCACCATGTTATTCCCACACACTCAATAGTTCATAAATGATTTATCCTCACACCCTTTTTTATGCATCGATAATCATAATTTTTTTCACTCTAATCCTGAATATATGTACTTGTTTATGGTGTTGTAAAAAAAGTCAGCTGAATGTAAATTATGCCATTAATTTTTTTTTGCCTTAGTTTTTTTTTCATTTTTTTCTCATAGAAATATAATTTTTATGGTAAACATTATTGAGAAAAAGTTATAGGCAATTTATTTGGCTACATTTTGGTGTATAAAGAATTACAGTAAGTGAATTAGGGCCAATTTTTTGGACCGCAAAAGGAAATTATCTTACTCGAGCAAGGCTCGCAGCAAACTGAATGGGGCAGTGGGACAACACTGGGTGTGGAGTGGGCTGAGCGCAGGGGAGGGATACACGGGGACGCAAGTAGTGTTTTGTTCTTGTCCAAAAACCATTCCAAAACAGGAAAAAACACAGGCCATTTCTTTCGACACAATCGGAATCGAATGGTAACGAGCGGTTGAAATGTGCTGAGATGCAGCCCGCATCAAATGGTAATGAGTGCGTGAAATTTGCACTGCACCCATAAAAACCAGCAGGTTAACATGCAAGGAATTTATAAGTCAAGGTAAACTACCTGATATTTGAAAGAAACCAAACATTGTTATCCTATTCAAGAAAGGAAATAGACAGAATCCACTCAACTACAGACCAGTATCCCTGGCCAGTGTTGTAAGCAAAGTACTGGATAAGGTAATAAGAAAAATTTGGGTAAATTCCATCCATCATCCAATCCTATGTCACCCCATGAGGAGTATAGGAACCTGGGGTTAGGCAAGTTGGTCCTGACATTTAAGATGAGAGTGACCAACCTCACTCATCCCTGAATGACATTATGTGAGCAATAAACCCCAACCATCCCATGGACATAAACACCATCTAGAAAAATACAATATGTTAACAGAAAGGCGTTCAGTTTTAGAAAAGGAAAATAATATTTTACATATCTGTTAAGCTGCTATGGTAGAGTTACAGAAACACAACAGGAAAGAGAAGGATGGTGGACAGTATCTGTTTAAATTTTAAGACAGCATTTGACAGAGTACCACTCCAAAGACTTTTATGGAAACTACCATCAAGGATGGATCCAAGGTAATCTGTACTTTTGGATGCAAAATTTTCTCAGAAAAAGGAAAATGAGAACAGTACTAAGGAGAAGTTACTCATCATGGAGGGAAGTGACTAGCAGAGTTCCACAGGGCTCGGTGCGTATACCAATTATGTTTTTAGTGTACAGTAATCACTCTAATATCCGGACGCCCAATAACCGAACATCCCCACTAACCAAACCTTATCGTCCTGGGATCAAACATTCCCAAAATGGTCCGAAAATCCAAAAAAATTGGAAAAAAAATTGATTTTTTGCTGTCCGTAATTTGAACTTGCCGCCCGCGCCGCGTGAGAGCATTGTTTTGGTTCATCATTCCTCCGACGTCCGATAGAGCGCCGCTGCATCCTCCCCACTTCCCGCCTGTCTCTCACCGCGACAAGACCTGTGCTGTTCGCCATGGCTGCCCACGTGCTCACTTTTGTGGTGGTGCCGTACTTGCTGCAAGGCCTCCTGCTGCTCTCTGCCATACTCTTAGTGTGTGTGATGATGGCCCCACCTCCTGAGAAAAGGAAGAGAGTGGTGTTGACTCTGGAGAAGAAACGGGAGATATTGGAGAAGGTTGATGCGGGTTGGTCTTCCTCTCGCATTCTCCACGAGTTCAACCTTGCCCGGTCGACTTTGTTCGATATCAAGCATTCCCGAGACAAGCTCATGCAGTACACGGCTGACTTCTCGTCGAGAAGCAAATGCAACGTGGAGAGGAAGGTTATGTTTACCCCCAAGTATGCAGAGATCAACCGCTCCACGTTGATTTGGTATCGACAGCAACGTGCAGCTGGTGTGATGGTACGTGGAACGGAGCTGAAGGCTGCTGCTGAGAAGTTTGCAAGGCTTCACGACACCCTTGACTTCAAGGCATCCGAGGGTTGGCTCTTCGCGTTCAAGTTACGACATGGCCTTACTAACCGTAAAGCACATAGCGAAGCATTGGACGCTAACGAGGATGGAGTGGACGAGTTTCGGCACAAAGTGAAAGGCTTGATCGACAGGGAGGGCCTCACTCTCGGTCAAGTCTATAACGCTGACAAAACTGGCCTATTCTATCGCTCGGTGCCAACGAACACTCTCGCCGATGAGACGGAGAAGCGTGTACCTGGCCGCAAGCTTTCTAAGGAACGGATATCTGCTTTGTGTTGTGCCAATGCTAACGGCATGCACCGGCTTAAGCCCGTTATTGTTGGCCGTGCAAAGCAGCCTCGGTGCCTTCGTGGGGTGATGGATGTCCTTCCTGTCGTATGGTACCATTCTTTGAAAGCATGGTTCACAGCTGTGATTTTCAAAGACTGGTTTCACCATCACTTCGTCAAGGAGGTCATACATTACCAGACGAAGACACTGGGAATTCCTCGCGACCAGGTAAAGGCTCTCCTTCTCCTCGACAATGCACCTGCCCACCCGTGCGACAAGGACTTGGTTGCTGAGAATGGCCGTATTAGGTGCATGTTTCTGCCACCTAATACGACTGCTCTCATTCAACCAATGGACCAAGGAGTGATCGTGGCAACAAAGCGCCTGTACCGTCGGAAGTTCCTGGACGAGGTGATGGTGGTTCTCGAGGACGAGGACGAGCGCAGGGAAGGACGTGACACTCGAGGCAAGCGGACTTTGGAAAACCTTCACCGCTACAACATCAAGTCTGCGCTGTACACTGGGCTAGTGCATGGAAGGAAGCCCCTGTGAAAACTCTTGAAAATGGTTGGTCTCGTCTGCTTCTCGGAACAGATGTGGAGTACGATTTCCTAGGGTTTGACGTGGATGACTTCCATGCACGGCTACGTACGCACGGCGACGATGTTGATGTGGACGATGTTCGTGAGTGGTTGGACGACGACGAGGGCGATCCTGGGTATCAGACGTTGTCTGATATCGAGATCGCGTCTTCGGTTGCTGGTGTCAGTCCCGAACTTGAAGATTCCGACGACGAAGGCGATGATGATGCAGACTCCGCCCAGCAGGACACTACTCCAGCCATCCCCAAGCTGAGCGCACTCCGGGAACATCTAGAGTTCGCCCTAGACTACCTGGAACACCCGGACTGCGACAGGGAGATGGGGCCCTTGGGACTCATGGAGGAAGTGCGTGCTTTCCGGCAGCGCATCATCAATTGCCAGAATCGTCGGTCCTTGCGTCAGTCAACGATTGACAGTTTTTTCAGGCCCGTGACCCCCGCTGTGCCAAGCCCTGGTTCCACTCCGTTGCCTCCCCAAGACAGGCCCTCATGCTCCGAGCCACAGCCCAGCACATCAGCTACAGTGGAGTCACCGCTCGACGTGAGTTTGCGGCTGTCTTCAGAGTCTTCTGTAGTCGGTACGCCATCACCACTACCCACCGATGCACCCCTTGGACGCCTGCCAGTGATACTCTCGGGCTCTGACAGTGAATAAACAGCAAGAACTTCTCCACTAGACCACACGGGAATTTTGAGTGTTGTGCAGTGAAAAAACGGTGTGTTGTGTTAAGGTTTTCAAGTTGGGAGAAAAGACTAAGTAGAAAAGAAATTTAACGTAACTAACCTTCTTTGTTTTGGCTTTGGAAACTTAAAAAACTTGGGAAAAGTTAATGTGCAACACTTAAATTTAATGGAACATTATTTGGACTAAAGTGAACACTGTGAAAAGAATGGACTTCTGTGTGTTAGTGACTAAGTTCAGTGCAAGACTTCAGGAAGAGTGTAGTGCAAGTGCTTCAGGAAATCGTTCTTACTGTCAGAGTCCGAGAGGAGGCGGTTATTCATCGAGGTGGCCAGGGACTTGCTGTAAGTAGCCAGAATGTTTCATGTTGTACTATTTTCCATACTATATTTACCAGAATGTTTCATATTGTATTTTTTCCCATACTATACTTACCAGAAAGTGTCATACTGTACTTCTTTCCATACTAAACTTACCTCATGCATGTGCAGTAGGAATGTGTTTTTCAGAGTTCGGTTAGGTTCGGTTAGGTTAGGTTCGGTTAGAGTCCATAAGTACCAGAATGTTTATTAATGTATGAACATACTTCCAAACCCACATTTTATGTTTCTATTGCATTTATTTCAGTCATTTATATGCCTTATTGGTTTGATTTGGGTGTTAAATAGGTGCTATGCATGTCTGGAGGGAGTTGTATAGGTGTTTCTCTGTGTTAGGGTCCGTAAGTACAAGTCCATAAGCTGGGGCCCAATATCCGGACGAAACCAATATCCGAACCTACCGATGGCTCTATTGATCCGGATATTGGAGGGGTTACTGTACATAAATGATATTGACAGGAACATTGCAAATGGAAGCTATCTAAATATGTTTGATGATGATGCAAAAATACAAAGGAGAATTACAAACACAGACTCTTGCTGCAGAGAACTACTAGAAGAATTAAATAAGCTTAATGAATGGAGCGTCATCATTATTATCCAGACCTCCTTTCCCACCCAAGGGCAGGGTGAGGAATGAATGGAGCAATAGATGGCAAATGGAATTCATTGTGGACAAATGCCCTGTAATTAAGTTTGGTAAAAGTGGATGACCAGATTGGGAGTATAAGGTAGGAAGTTCAACCTTACACATATCAGAAGAGGAGAAGGACCCATGAATGACTGTCAGTAATAGACTATCTTCGGCTGACCACATAAATGAGAAAGTATGGAACATGCATACACTGCTTGCTAAGATGAGAACGGCATTCATATATATAAATGAAGACATGCAGTGAAAGATAACCCATTCATCAGACCAACCCTGGAATATGCATCAGTAGTCTGGAATCCTCATCTCAAAAAACACATAGATAAGAATGAAAAAGTACAAAGGCCCACTACAAGATGAATACCAAGCTTAAAGGATCTAAGTTAAGAAGGAAGACTAGAAAAACTGAACCTACCATCATTATAAGAGAGAAGGAAAAGAGGAGACATACTTACACTATATAAATGCATCTCAAGGCAAGAGAAAATAGACATCAGTGAGTATATAACCTATGGGGAGGTATCAGCAAGAGGACACTGCAAGAAACTACATAAAATTGATTGATAAGCAGATAGACAGGCACAGGAATAACTCATCAATGTCAGTCTTGTCAACCTTCAGGAGTAGTTTATAACAGAAACATATGGATAGTGAATACATTCATATGAATCTGCTTTTCTGCCAAAGAAAAGTAACTAAGAAAAGTTGTAGGTTGCCATGGCCTCCAAAGAGTTGCAATTACAGTAAATATGTAAAATAAGTAGATTTTGCAACTTTCTGCCAAGCCGGCAACACTGGTAAACCATGTGGGCTGGCACAACCCTACTCACCTGGTGCCAGGTAGTCTGGGCTTTGTTTGGGAAGTGGTGAACAGTGGGGATATTAAAGTTGCCTGGAGAGAGCACCACAACTGGTCTGTGACATGCCAAATGGTTTCCTGTATACAGGGAAGGTTTGGAGCCTGAAGATCCAATGTTTGGCCTTTGATTACTGCTGCTACTGTGAATGGGACAATAGGCAGGATGCAGGTGGGAAGGGAGCAGGTGTTTTTGAGTTGACTGGTGAAATGATGAAGGCCTCAGGAGATATAGGAGTGAGGTTAATTACTGACATGATAAATACGATTATACAGTACATGAGTGTGTTGTCCTAGATGAATGGCTGAAGAGTGTAATTGTAATGTGTACAAGGGGAAGGGTGATACCCTGGAAAAAGGAAATTATAGAGGCATAAAACTTTTAGACCAGAATTTGAAGGTAATGGAGAGAGATCTAGAAGGTATGCTTAGAGAAAGAGCGAATATTGATGAGATGCAGTTTGGGTTTATTCCAGGCAAAGGGACCACTGATGCCATATTCATTGTTCTTCAGCTTCAGGAAAAGTATATAGGAAAGAAAAGGGAACTGTACTTTGTTTTTGTTGACTTGGAAAAGGCCTTTGACAGAGTCCTTAGAGAGGTGATGAAGTGGCAGTGAGAAAGCTTGGGATCGAGGAGTGGCTGGTTAGGGTGATTATGCTTAGGGTGTTTATGGCCGTGTATGTGGGTGCTCGAACCCAGTAAAGGTGAATGGAGTTTTGAGCGATGAGTTTTCCGTTAATTTTGGTGTGCATCAGGGGTCAGTTTTGAGCCCATTGTTGTTTATCATCGTTCTTGAAGTCCTCTCACATGACTTCAGAAATGGCCTTCTGTGGGTGATGTATGCTGATGATTTGATGTTGATTGCAGAAAATGAAAGGGAAGAGGAGGAAAGATTTAGGATGTGGAGAGATGCTATGGGGCACAAGGGGTTAAGAGTAAATGCAGATAAGACAAAAGTGATGGTATCTAGGCCAAGGGCGGTACATTCAAAAAAGAGGGAGAGTGGCCATGTGTGATCTGTCACAAGGATGTGGAAAGTAATTCCATCTTGTGCAGTGTTTGTGATAAGTGGGTGCATAAGAGATGTAGTAGTATTAGAGGCAGACTGTGAGATAATGCTGATTTCATGTGAGCAGTGTGTCGTGGAGGGCACGTGGATATTGCCAGGCATGAAAGAATTGAGCTTGCTTGTGAGTCTCTTGAGTGTGTGGAATTTTGTTATTTGGGAGACATGCTATGTGCTGGAGGTGGAGCAGGAGCCAGCTCTGTGGCTAGAGTGAGGATTGGTTGGAATAAGTTCAGGAAGCTGTTGCCTCTCCTGACATTGAGACAGCTCTCCCCCCATGCTAAGGGATCTTTGTATGTGGCATGTGTTAGGAGTGTAATACTGTATGGTACTGAATCCTGGCAGTAAAGGAAGAGGATATTCGCAGGCTTAAACATACAGAAATGGCAGTGATTAGTTGGATGTGCAGTGTGTCCTTGAGTGCAAGGCCTGGGGGGCTAGGCTTATGATGGAAGAGAAGAGAGGTAGGATGGGACTGAAGTGTACAGATCTGATGAGAGATAGATTGAGATGGTTTGGGCGTGTGAAGAGGATGGGGGATGATAATTGGTTGCAGAAAGTGATAAGTGTTAATGTTGGAGGCAGGGTAGCGAGAGGTACACTGAAATTGCCTGGGACAAGGTCATTGTGTGTGACATCAGGGTTCAGGGACTAAATAGGGAAGCTTCCAGAGATCAAACAACATGGGGAGCGGCCATTAGGTGACCAAGGCCAACACATGCAAGCATGTTGGTGCCTTCAAGAATGAAAACGACAGGGAGGCGGAAGAAAGGTTTAGGAAGTGGAGAGATGGTCTGGGGCACAAGGGCTTAAGAGTAAATGCAGATAAAACAAAAGTGATAGTGCAGTGGTAGTCTGTTTTTAGGGTAGCCCTACATTGAGTGGCAAGTCAGTGATTTCCTGTACACCAGGATATCATTTACAACTCTGGGTGGTAGCCTTATAACCAACA
This sequence comes from Coenobita brevimanus, assembly GCF_032717465.1. Lineage (NCBI taxonomy): Eukaryota > Metazoa > Arthropoda > Malacostraca > Decapoda > Coenobitidae > Coenobita > Coenobita brevimanus. Next base: position 35,043,392 of record NC_136967.1, read on the forward strand.
ACACATGTTCCCTATGTGACCGCAAGTGGGTTAGGCGGAGGGTTAGTGCCCCTCCACGGAAAACAACTAACTAAAAATACCAAGAAGAAGCCTTGGACCAGACTTACCAACAGGTGACGACAAAGGACAGAACAAAGGACATGGTACGGATAATAACATGGAATGTAAGAGATGCAAATGATGAGATGGAAGAGAGAGAGATTGTCCACGTGCTTGAGGGTGCAAAAGTGGATTAACTGAAACTAAATGATGAGGTGAGAGTGTGAGAGAATGGAAGTATGGATGGGGTATATGCGCAGGAGCAGGTGAGAATGAGAGGACGAAGGAAGGAGTGTGTATTGTTGTGAGTATCAGATGGAAGGAGAATATAAGAGAGTATGGATCACTTGGCTCAAGGATTGTGTGGGTAAGATTGAAAGTTGAACTACAAATGTGGGTGATTGTGTGTTCTTACCTACCTAATTGTTCTTACCTAATTGTATCTTTACAGGAATGAGTCAAGCTCGTACTGTCCCGTGTCTTAAACCATATTTATCGTACATATCCTTAAATTTGTGAATTGTTTTGGCACACACTATTTCATTCGGTAGTGCATTCCATTGATCAGTTGCTCTGTTTGGGAAACTGAATTTCCTTACGTCTTTATCACCTCTCTTCTTATGCAGTTTTTTGCAGTGTCCTCTTGCTGATGCTTCTCCATATGTTAAGTAATCATTTATGTCTATTTTCTCCTTCCCTGATATGCACTTATATAGCATTATCATGTCACCTCTTTTCCTTCTCTCCTGTAGTGTTGGTAGATTCAGTTTATTTAGTCTTTCTTCGTAGCTTAGGTCCCTTAAGCTTGGTATCCATCTTGTAGCGGCCCTTTGAACTTTTTCAATCTTTTTTATATGCTTTTTGAGATGAGGACTCCAGACTATTGATGCATATTCCAGGGTTGGTCTAATGAATGATGTTATTATCCTTCTTAGCATGTCTTCATTTATGTATGTGAATGCTATTCTCATATTTGCAAGCAGTGTATACATGTTCCGTACCTTCTCGCTGATGTGGTCAGCCAGAGATAGTCTGGTATTGATAATCACACCTAGGTCTTTCTCTCTTTCTGATATGTATAGGGTGTTATTTCCTAACTTATAATCCCAATCAGGTCTTTTTCCACTTTTACCAAACTTGATTACATGACACTTGTCCACATTGAATTCCATTTGCCATGTACTACTCCATTCATGAAGTTTATTTAATTCTTCTTGTAGCACTTTACAAGAGTCTGTGTTAGTAATTCTCCTTTGTATTTTTGCATCATCTGCAAACATATTCAGATAGCTCTCATTTCCAGTGTTACTGTTTATATCATTTATATACACTAAAAACATGATTGATGCATGGAGAGAGCATTATAATCGGTTGTTGAATGAGGAGTTTGACTGGGACAGGGAAGGTTTGGAGCCAGCAGATCCAGTGTCTGGCCCTTGGCCTTTGATTGATACTGCTACTGTGAGTGAGGCAATAGGCAGGATGAGGGTGGGGAAGGCAGCAGGTGTGTCTGGGTTGACTGCCGAAATGTTGAAGGCCTCAGGCGATATAGGGGTGAGTTTAGTCACTGACCTGATAAATAGGATTATTTATGAGTGTGTTGTCCCAGATGATTGGCTGAAGAGTGTAATTGTAAATGTGTATAAAGGGAAGGGTGATGCCCTGGAAAGAGGGAATTATAGAGGTATAAAGCTTTTAGATCAGATAATGAAGGTAATGGAGAGAGTTTTAGAAGGTATGATTAGAGAAAGAGTGAATATTGATGAGATGCAGTTTGGGTTTATGCCAGGTAGGGGGACCACTGATGCCATATTCATTGTTCGACAGCTTCAGGAAAAATATATTGGTAGGAGAAGGGATCTTTATTTTGTTTTTGTTGATTTGGAAAAGGCCTTTGACAGAGTCCCTAGAGAGGTGGTGAAGTGGGCAATGAGAAAGCTTGGCTTGGAGGAGTGGCTGGTTAGGGTGGTTATGGCCATGTATGTGGGTGCTCACACCCAGGTGAGAGTGAATGGAGATTTGAGTGATGAGTTTTCCGTGAATGTTGGTGTGCATCAGGGGTCAGTCTTGAGTCCCATGTTGTTTATCATGGTATTTAGGGGAGGCGGTGGCTCAATCGGTAGAGAGGTGGCCTGTAGTCCTAACGGACCCAGGTTCGAATCCCGGCTGGGGCAGGGAACAGTTTAAGGATTTGAATTTCATTCAATCAGGCTTTACTGATCTACCAGAAGACCCGCCGACATGTCGCAAAAATACCCCCGCTAATACCAATACACCAGTCCTGTATGAGACAGCCCTAGCATGTATTCAATATGGACGGTGGGTGTTAGCGCCGAAGTGGTGACATGTAGAGGTGTATGGTATGTAGGAGGACTGCTGGGCCTTGATAGCAGGCTGTGAAGCCTATGCCCAGAGTCAGACACATAAGAAAAAAAAAAAAAAAAAAAAAAAAAAACCACGAAGCCCTTTCACGTGACTTTAGAAACGGACTCCCGTGGGAGTTGTTGTATGCTGATGATTTGGTGTTGATTGCAGAGAATGAAAGGGAGGCGGAGGAAAGGTTTAGGAAGTGGAGAGATGGTATGGGGCAAAAGGGTTTAAGGGTAAATGCAGATAAAACAAAAGTGATGATATCTAGGGTTGGTGGCGGTACTGTCAAAGACGAGGGAGAGTGGCCATGTGCAGTTTGCCACAAGGGCGTGGGAAGTAATTCCATCTTGTGCGGTGTGTGTGATAAATGGGTGCATAAGAGATGTAGTGGTATCAGAGGTAGACTGCGAGATAATGCTGATTTTATGTGTACGGCGTGCCGGGGTGAGCAGGTGGAGATCGTCAGACGTGAAAGAATTGAACTTGCTGGTGAATCTCTTGAGTGTGTGGAAGACTTTTGTTATTTAGGAGACATGTTGTGTGCTGGAGGTGGGGCTGGAGCTAGCTCTGTGGCTAGGGTGAGAAGTGGTTGGAAGAAGTTCAGGGAGCTCTTTGCCTCCTCCTGACATTGAGGGGGCTCTCCCTACGTGCTAAGGGGTCTTTGTATGCAGCGTGTGTTAGGAGTGTAATGCTGTATGGCAGTGAGACCTGGGCATTGAAGGAGGAAGACATACGCCGGCTCAGACGTACAGAAATTACAATGATTAGGTGGATGTGCAGTGCGTCACTGCGTCCAAGGCCTGGAGGGGCGGGGTTTACAATGGAAGAGTTGAGAGGTAGGATGGGACTGGAGTGTACTGGTGTTGTGATGAGGAGAGGTAGATTGAGGTGGTTTGGACATGTGGAGAGGATGGGGGATGATAGTTGGGTGAGGAAGGTGAGAAGTGTTAATATTGGGGGTGGGGTTATGAGGGGTAGACCGAGAAAGACATGGAACGAGGTCATTAAGTGTGACCTTAGGGTTAAGGGACTGAACAGGGAGGCTGCAATGGATCGTGCAGCATGGAGAGCCGCCATTAGGTGACCAAGGCCGACACATGCAAGCATGTTGGAGCCTTTAAAAACGAAAACGAAAACGAAACTGAACCCTGTGGTACTCCACTAGTCACTTCTTTCCATGATGAGTAGTTTCCTCTTAGTACTGTCCTCATTTCTCTTTTTATGAGAAAGTCTTGCATCCAACAAAACAGTTTGCCTCGAATTCCTCCTTGATGGTACAGTTTCCATAAAAGTCTTTCGTGTGGTACTGTGTCAAAAGCTTTCTTGAAATCTAAATAGATACTGTCCACCCATCCTTCCCTTTCCTGTATTGTGTTTGTTACTCTGTCATAGTAGTTCAAAAGATTAGTAACACATGATTTTCCTTTTCTGAAACCAAACTGTCTTTCTGTTATCATACTGTGTTCTTCTAGATGATTTACCCAAGCTTTTCTTATAAGTTTTTCTAATACCTTGCTTTCAACACTGGTCAGTGATACTGGTCGGTAGTTGAGTGGATTTTGTCTATTTCCTTTCTTGAATAAGGGGACAATATTTGCTTTTTTCCAAATATCAGGTAGTTTACCTTGACTCAAGGATTTCTTGAAAATTAAAAATAATGGTTTACTTAACTCCTTTGCACATTCTCGTAATACCCAACATGAAATTTCATCAGGACCACTTGCTTTTCCTCTGTCTAATCTACTTAACTCCTCTTGTATTACTTTTTCTGCTATTTGTATATCTGGTAGTATGTGTGGACATGAGTGTTCCACATAGTCCCTCTCAAAATTTTTTTCTTCTGTAAAAACTAATTGGAAATTCTTATTTAGTGCTTCACAAATATCTTTCTCTTGTGTATAAGTGATTCCCTCGTCCGTAATTGATTGTATTATATCTTTTACTTTGGTTTTGCTTCTGGTATAGCTGTAAAACAGCTTTGGTTGATCACTACTTTTATTTATTATATCCTCCTCAAACTGTTTTTGGGCTTCCCTCCTTATTCTTGTTTAGTCGTTTCTTGCCTGTTTGTAATTATTATACGCCCTTTCACTATTGTGTCTTCTGTATCTATTCCACAACAAATCTCTTCTTTCCTTTTGATTTTTTACATTCTGTATTGAACCATTTCTGTATTTTCTTATCTGCTTCTTTGTGCTGTGGGATGTACTTCTGGACTCCTATTTCATAAAATTCACAAAATTGTTTATATACAGCATTTAAATCTTGTCCTCTAAGCTCATTTTCCCAATCAACTTCTAAGAAATACTTCTTTAGGTCTTGATAATTTCCCGTTTTATAGTTTAGGCTCTTTGTGTAACTGTCATTGCTGTTTACTATGTCATATGCTATCCTGAAGTTATAATTTAGTACTGCATGATCGCTTTTGCCGAGTGGAGGGTGATATATTAAACTGTCAATATCATTTTCTTGCCTAGTAAATATTAGATCTAGCACTGAAGGTACATCAAGTCCTTTTTTTCTGGTGGTTTCCCTCACATGTTGCGTTAAGAAAAACTCTTGTATGAGATCCAGGAGCTTTTGGTCCCATTAGCTTTCTTGGCTATTTATATCTAGAGTATTCCAATTTATATTTGTGTTGAAGTCCCCAGTTAGTATAATTCTTTCCGATTTCTCTTCCATTTTATGTAGCAATTATCTTAAACTCTGACTTGTACTCTCTGCCAGGTCCTCATATTCGTCTCTTTCCCATGTGTTTGATCTGGGTGGCATGTACAAATTGGCTACAATTACTTTACCTTTAGATGTATCGATCTCTACTGCAATCAGTTCTACTTGTGATGGTATATCTAGTTTTATTTCCTTGACTTTTAGATTTTTCTTAGTTAATATTATAATTCCTCCTCCTTTTTTTAAATATCTGTCTCTTCTCCATATACAGTATTGTATTCCTCTAAGTTTAGTATGTCATTGGATATCCTTGGTGTTAATTTTCTCTCAGTTAGGCATATTATTTGTGGTTCACTTTCTCTGACATAATCATTCATCTCTAGTAATTTAGATACCATTCCATCCACATTTGAGTACATCAACTTTATCATCTTGTTTATATACTTGTCATGACATGGTTCTACTGCCTTCCTCCTTTTTATTCCATCCTGTTTGTGTACCACTTTCGTACCTGCAATCCTATTACTTTGTAAAAAAATTTCCTCTTCTGATCTTCCCTCATTTTTTGTTTTTGCTTCCTCCCTTTTCTCTTTCAGTAATTCCAGTTCCTCTTGTGTTAGGCATCTTTTTATCCATGCATTTTTGAACTCCTCTTTTTCCATAAGATTCTTTGCATTTTTTAGTATCTCTTCCACAGTGTTTACACTCTGGAAAGTCACCTTTAGAGGTCTTGTCTTGCTTTTCTCGTATTTCCCTAACCTTTTGTGTTCTTCTATGTCTTTACAACAGATTTCCTCTGATACTTCTTTCAGTATGCTCATTACATTTGCCATCTCCTTTTTGTCTCTTGTGATCTTGTTTTTAACTTCTTCCTCTTCTATACCAGTGATTACTATAGATTTGTTTATATCTACTGAATCTCTGACTAACTTTGGATTGTTTTGGATTATTCTTTTCACTTCCTTTTTAATGCTTTTTCCCTCCACCCTTGTTTCTAAGTCTTTCTTTACTTTCACCATTTCAGCATACGTGGTTTCTACATCATTTTTGTAGCTTTGCACAGCTTCATTCACCTGTGTTATCTTCTCCTCAGTATCACTGCTCTGGTCCATAAGACTGCTTGCTTGCCTAATTGTCTCTGTGTCATTTTTGAACTCTTCCATAACACTCTCGTGATTGACTACTGTACTTGCCATTTCACTCACTTTCTTCCTAAGCATACTCAATTCCACTGTTAGTTCACTGATGGTTGTGTCTTTCTTATTGGCCTCCCTTCCTAGTTTTTCTATTTCTTCCTTTTGCAAGTGCATTTGCTTCTTTATTTCATGAATTTAATTTTTGAAAGCCATTTCTAGTTTGTGTACACGTTCAACCAGTCTATTGTGAGTCTCCACTTCAACCAGTTCGTGGTAGAAATCATCATTTTGCTTTTTACTTTTATCCCTTTTCTTTTCCAAATTTGTTTTACTGAAGTATGTATCCATTTTGTAATAGTAAATGAACAGAGTATGTACTTACAGAGTATGTACACTTTCCCTGTGTTGCTGTAGTCTAAACAAACCCAGCTGACTCAGCGCATTTTTTTTCCTCGTGGTTCTTTGTTCTGTTTGAACCAGTCTTGTTTAAACTTATTATTTTTCTTCCTTTTAATAATGAAAAATCATTTAGTCTAACCTGGTACAGAGCTTGACTCATTCAAAGATACTAATTTTGGTAATGCCACTGGCCGTGTTGGTATGGTACGGAGTGCCGATGTCGCACGTCTACCTCTGATGACTCTCTGTGTGTGTGTGTGTATGCTTCAATGCAAGATTGTGCAAGCAGAGTCAAGAAAGAGTTCTGGACAAATGTGGAAGCGTGCATGGAAAAGTTTGAAAGGAATGAGAGAGTGTTTCTCATTGGAGATATGAATGGAAAAGTAGGGAATGTGAAGGTGGATGGAGTAGTTGGTGAGTGGGGTGTGCCTGCAGAGATGGATGAGAATGGCAGTGCTTTAGTGGACATATGTGCCAGGAGGGGGTTGCTGATAGCCAGTACCCTCTTCAGGCACAAGATGCTCCACAGGTATACATAGTGAGTGATGAGAATAGTGGATGATGAACTGATTGAATGGAAGGCCATGATTGATTATGTGTGTGTGGATGATAGGATGAGATGGTGTGTAATGGATGCAAGAGCATATATAGGTTGAGGGAGTGGACTTTCTGACCACCACTGGGTGGTGGTGAGAATCAAGGTCCAAATGAAATGGAGGAATAGAAGAAAGGATGGACAGGAGGAAGTAGTTCATACAAGGAGGATGGAAAGCTTACAAGGGGATGGAAAAAAGGCAGAATATAAGAGAGAAGTGGACGAGTGATTGGGTAAATATGGATTGCAGCAGATCACGGACATGGAATGTGTGTGCAAGATGTTCACAGAAGAAATCTGTGCAGCATGTGAGCTGATGTGTGGGGTTATGAGAAGATGAAAGGGGGTGCAAGGAACACCTTGGTGGAATGAAGAGGTGAGAGAGGCTGTGGCATAAAAAAAGAAAGCATATAGTGAGTACAGTGAGTCCTCGAAATACAAAAGGGATAGGGACCAAAAAAATCTTTTGTAATCCAAAATTTTATATATCGGAACCATTTCCCCCATTGAAATATACATATAAAGGGGGAGATGTGTTCCAGGACTCCATTGGACCCCCCACTGAAACTTTATCTGTTCTATTTAGAAGTATGCAATACACGTATACAATACTATACTATTGTACAGACATAAAAAAATAAAACATACAATTAATTACTGTAGTATTAGTACACTGTTCAATTAAATATAAACCTGTGCTGCAGCAGGAGATTCGTGTCGTTGATATGGTGCTAAGTCCATGCAAAAGCTGCGGGTCCTTGTGGCTTGGCAGGCGGCTGAAGATGAAGAGAAGGAGGTGGCCATCTTCTTGTACATTTCCTTTTTCTTCGTCACGGTCCCAACAGTTGATGGTGGAAGGCCTAAAGCTCGCTCAATCTCCGAGACTCTCTGCCCCTCCTTGTGGCATCTTATTATTTCCAATTTCCTCTCAAGAGTGAGAGTACAATGCTGTTTCTTCTTTGCACCTAGTTCCCCGGATGCTGGAGATGATGCAGGACACTTGGGAGGCATGGTGAAAATATAAAAAAGTGAAGAACAGCGAAAAACAGCGTAACGTACAGCGAAGCTGAGAGGAGAAGACGGACTTGACTCGACTGGGAAGCATGTGAAAATGTGTTTATCAGAGAAGGGTTAGTTCGTTATCTCTCCGCAAGCGAGCACAGCGCTGTGCAGCACGCCCATTTTGAATTTTTCATATTTCCTCTTGTATTGTTTTTCATACCATCGAGACAGATACTTTCGTATTGTGGAATTTGTCCTACATTTATTGCTTTCGTACCATTGGAAATTCATACTTCGAGTTTTCGTATTTCAAGGACTCACTGTAGATGTGAAACAGGAGCGTGGAAGAAGTTGAGAGACGGAAGAGAGAGTTATATGTAGAGAGGACGAAAGAGGTAAAAAGATTAGTGAGAGAGAGTAAGAAGAGTGTGGATGAGGGATTTGGAAGGAATTTGAGTGTAAAATGGAGGGAATGTAAGAAAATGTTGTGGAAAGTGGTAAAGAGAGTTAGACAGGGTGTCATAGAAGTTAGTCGGGGAGTGAAAGATAAAAAGGATAGATTGCTATTGGAGAAGGGAGAAGAAGTGAGCAGATGGAGAGAACACTTTAAACAGCGCTGTCCTGGCGACGTGAATTAACTCAGCAACATTGCAAGGTCCCTAATTTGCACAATTTTCAATTTTCGCGAGTGATTTTTGGCACGTATACACGGGACACCTTCCTTTATTCCTCTACAAGATGCCAAGCAGGGACAATGCCTTACACCGCATAACCTCTCCCCCCCCCCCTGCATGCCATTGTCTCAGCAATTCACCTATTACCAGTGACCTGGCCAATAAAGACATTCATGGCCAGAGTGATTCCCCAATCGATGACAATGTGGAGGACAAAGTGTACATAGCATTAGAGGAAGAAACAGTCAGAAATGATGATCAGGTAATGTGGGGAAAAAAAGGTCATGAATGGTGATGAGTTAGTGAGTGAAACAATGCTTATAATGCCTATATTACTGTTTGAAAACCAATATACTCTTGTAGTACATATAAATTCGTACCAAGTAAATAAATAAATACTGTTTATGAGTGGATAAAATAGTTACCCTCCCATAGAACTCATTTTCTTTGGTGCCAGCCTGTTAGAAAACCCAGTCAAGTAAGGAAGAACTCGTACCTAAATCGAGTATTTTAAACCTCAGGTGAGCGATTTCTCTATGAATTTTTTATGTTTCTCACCAAAAGCAGATGTTTGAGCCAAAAAAAAAAAAAAGGTCCAAAAACGTCGGGATGGGGCGGGTTAAGGAATTGTTGAACATAGAGAATGAAAGCAATGCTCGTATAAGTTGCTGCGGAATGGCTGAGAGAATCAAGGATGTGAGAAGAGAGGAAGAAATCAGTAGGATGGAAGTTGTGGAAACACTGAAGAAAGTCAAAATGGGGAAAGTCTCAGGAATTGGTGGAGTGTGTGGTGAAATACTGAAGCATCGGGAAGAGATAACAGTAGAATAGATGTGGAAAATGTGCAGATTGGCCTGGGAGGCTGGTAGAGTACAGAAGGATTAGAAGTCAGGTATAATTATTCCCCTGTGCAGTGGAAAAGGGGAAAAAGAAGTGTGTTGTAATCGTAGGGGCATTTGTCTTCTTAGTGTAACAGGAAAAGTATATAATAGGATACCTATTGATAGGTTTAGGGAGAAAACAGAGGAATTATTTGAAGAAGAACAGGGAGATTATACAAAGGGAAAAGGTTGTGTAGATCAGATATTCGTTCTTAGATCTTTAGTGGAACAGTTTCTAGAGAAGGGAAAAAAGTTGTATGCAGCCTTCATGGAGGAAGCAAATGACAGGGTGGATAGACAAGGATTGTGGAAAGTATTAATAATATATGGAGTAGATGGGAAGTTGTTGGATGCTCTGAAGAGTGTGTGTAAATAGTGAATTGAGTGAATTTTTCTATTTGAAGGTCAGATTGAAACAGGGAATCGTCATGTCTTCATGGTTGTTCTGTCTGTATATGGATGGGGTTATAAAAGAGATATAAGGTAGGGCAGTGGATGTTGGAGCAGCCCTAATGAGAGAGGGCAGTGTTTGGGACTTCATGTACTGTTGTTTCCAAATGATATGTGTTCTTAAGTGAAGACGAAGGGGGAGCTGCCAGCCTTAGTGGATGGGTTTGGAAGAGTATGTAAGAAACAGAATCTAAAGGTTAATGTAGGGAAGGGTAAAGTTATAGTCTTTGAGAGAAGTGAAGTCAGTGAATGTACAGTGAGGTTGGATGAGGAGGAAGTGGAAAATATAAGTTGTTTAAGTTCTTGGATAGTGGGATGAGTAAAGATGGAAGTTTAGAGGGTGAAGCGCTTGAAAGGGTACATCAAGGAAGGAAGGTTGCTGGTTCCTTGAAAGCAGTGATAAGAAAGAGGGAAGTGAGCATGGTACTGAAAAAGTTGCTGCATGACAGTATTGTGATACCAGCTCTAACATATGGAAGTGAAGCCTAGATGTTGTTGGAGGGACAAAAGTCTAGAGTGAGAGCAGTGGAAATGAGTTATTTGACAGGAGCATGTGGAGTCACATGGAGAGACAGACTGACAAATGAGGAAGTGATGGAGCGTTGTGGTTTGGATGTGGATGTGATAGGAAGCGTTAAGAAAAACACGCTGAGATGGTTTGGCCATGTGGAGAGGATGGAGAGGGAGAGACTGATGATGAGAGTGTATGTGAGTGAGGTGTAGGGGGGGAGAGGGAGGGGAAGGCCAAGGATGGGATGGAAGGATGGAATGGAGGAAAACAGGAGGGACCCCATCAGGCCCATATGCCTTGTTAGTATTGAGGCCAGTGATGGCAGAAAATACATCAGTTAAAGATAGTTTAATGTCAGCCATGAGGAAGTCAGAGGGGGGAAGTGATGGAGGAACTGGATCAGAATCATCTAAAGTGGAATTGGAGGAGAAAGTCTGGGCAAAGAGATCTGCTTTAACAGTAGAAGAAATAGCTACTAAGTCATCAGAGTAAAAAAGAGGAGGGAAGGATGATGAGGTAAAGTTGTTAGAAAGGTTTTTGGCAAGGTATCAAATTGAGCAGGAAGAATTCAAGTTGGAGAGTTCAGAGCCTTTAAAACGGATGAAATTATTTTTAGCAGAGCGGAGAACAGACTTAGCACAAATTCGGGCAGAAACATAAAGATGTGATTCAGGGATGGGTTGGCTCCAGTACCTTTTAGAGGCCTCTTTGTTGTGGACAGCATTAGACGTGATTAAACCAAGGCTTCTTTGCATTAATTAAAGGATACGAGAAAGGATTGTATGCTTTCATGCCCGAGAGAATAACCTCCGTAATGCGCATGGCACACTCAGATGGCCGCTGGCCATGGAAGCAATAATCATTCCAGGGAAAATCAAAGATGTACTGCCTGAGGGCTTCCCAATTATCAGTTCCAAAGTGCCATAACCGACGCTTCTTTGGAGGGTCCACATGTCGTACTGGAGCTATAGGACAGATTAAGGTAATAAGGTTGAGATTGGAGGAGCCCAATGGAGAAGAGAGATTAACAGTGTAAGCAGAAGAGTTAGTTGTAAGGAAGAGGTCAAGTGTGTTGGAACTCTCTCCAAGGCAGTCAGGGATATGGGTAGGGTGCTGTACAAGCTGCACTAGGTCATAAAGGAGAGAAAAGATGTAGGCTTGTTCAAAGTACACATAGGGTAACTCAGCCTCATTTCCTGGTCTGTAGTGCAGTAGGGTAGTTTTACAAAATCATAGCAAAATGTAGGGTAATTATGAATCTTTGGTATGAGTGATACTTATTTTGCAGCAGAAGGTAAATTATATGGTATATGGAGAGGCAATATGCTCAAAAAAGGTGCTCATTTTAAAAATTCTCTATTACCCTCTAGAGTCTACTATGCCAAAAGAATAACTGCTTCATTGATAAATAATAAATCACCCATCATTATAGAAAATTTTTCTCGTGAAGCTAGCAGCTGACAGTGCATCAGCTGCTGGCCCGCTGGCACAGCCTGTGCAGTAAAGCTTGATAGCGAGAGGAAGAGATTCCAGAAATAAGACAGTGAAGCCTGAACACTACAGTCTACATGATGTATCTATGTATGCATTCAAAAATGTAAAAAAATCAATAGTATGATTTGTAAATTATGACTGGGTGCCTCCAATATTTCTGTTTTGGGCTGATAATGTATATCAAATTCCTTCAAATAAAACTTCAAGAATGCTTATTTCTTTTTCGAAAGAAGCTTGATTTTGATTTAGAGAGGCCCTTTATCTATGTAATCAGTAGTATGATTTATAAATTAAGACTGGGTTCCTCCAATATTTCTGTTTTGGGCTGAAAATGAATATAAAATTCCTTCTAATAAAACTTTAAGAATGCTTATTTCTTTTTCAAAAGAAGCTTGATTTTGATTTAGAGAGGCCCAGTATCAGTATATGCAAATTATCATTCTTGCAGGAAGGTATTATACTCTACAATTATTTTTAATTTTATTTTTGTAGGAAGATATTATAATTATAATTTATTCAGATTATTATTTTTGCAGGAAGATAAGGTGTAGGCCTAGTCTTACACGAGACAAGAGAAGCCACATTTTTTTTGTATTTGCTATGTACTGGCATATAAATAAAAACAATACCAACTAGCATGTGGAGTGAGGAGGAGATGCAAGGGTGTGCAAGGGACAGCATGGTGGAATGATGAGGTGAAACGAGCTGTGGAACAAAAGAAGAAGGCATATAGTGAATGGTTAGTGAGTAGAGGTAGGGGAGAAGATGAGAGAGAGAAGAGAGAGGTATATGTGAGCAGGAGAAGGGAGGTTAAGAGACTGGTGAAGGAGAGTAAGAAGAAAGTGGATGAAGAGTTTGGGAGGAATCTGAGTGTGAAATGGAGGGAGAGTAAGAAATTGTTTTGGAAGGAGGTAAAGAAAGTAAGGCAGTGTGAAAGGGGAAATAGTAGAGGAGTGAAAGATAGGAATATTAGATTGTTGGTGGAGAAGAGAGAGAAATTGAGGAGATGGAAGGAGCACTTTGAGGATTTGTTGAATGTAGAGAGTGAGAGCAGTGCAAGTATAAGTGTTTGGGGAATGGCTGGGAGAAGAAGAGATGAGAAGAGGGAGGAAGAGATCAGTAGGTCGGAAGTAGTGGAAGCGATGAAGAAGATTAGGTTGAGAAAGACCCCAGGAATTGATGGAGTGTGTGGTGAAATGCTTAGGTATTGGGGTGAGATTGTTGTGGAGTGGATATGGAAGTTGTGTAGAATGGTTTGGGAAGAGGGAAGGGTTCCAGAGGACTGGAAATCAGGTATAATTGTTCCTTTATACAAAGGAAAAGGGGAGAGAGAAGTATGTGGTAACCATAGGGGTATTTGCCTTCTTAGTGTGACTGGTAAAATATATGGTAGAATACTCATTGATAGGGTTAGGCATATGACAGAGGAGCTAGTTGGAGAAGAACATGGGGGATTTAGGAAGGGAAAAGGGTGTGTAGATCAGATATTTGTTCTAAGATGTTTAGTGAAGAAGTATCTAGAGAAGGGAAGGAAAGTGTATGCTGCCTTCACGGACTTGGAGAAAGCTTATGACAGAATAGATAGGCAAGGTATGTGGAAGGTATTAAGAATATATGGAGTGGAGGGGAAATTGTTGAGTGCTGTGAAGAGTATGTACGAAGGAGCTAGGGCTACGGTGCGAGTGGATGGTGAGCTGAGTGAGCTCTTTGATCTCAATGTGGGACTGAAACAGGGGTGTGTAATGTCTCCATGGCTGTTTAATATATACATGGATGGGGTTGTAAAGGAGGTGCAAGGTAGGGCAGTGGATGTGGGGGTGGCTGTAATGAATGAGGATGAAATTTGGAAGATTCCGGTGTTGCTGTTTGCTGATGATACAGTATTGTTGAGTGAAGATGAATGGGAGTTGCAAGGTTTGGTGAATTTGGGACAGTGTGTAGGAGGAGGAATCTGAAAGTTAATGTAAACAAAAGTAAAGTTATGGTGTTTGAGAGGGATGAAGTCACAGAGTGCGCAGTGAGGTTGGATGGTGTGGATATGGAGAATGTGAGTGCATTCAAGTACTTGGGTAGTGTGATGAGTAAGGATGGAACTTCGGAGGATGAAGTGTGTGAATGGGTACAGCAGGGAAGGAAGGTTGTTGGTACACTGAAAGCAGTGATGAGAAATAGGGAGGTGAGTATGGAAGTTAAGAAGTCACTGCATGATAGTATTGTGATCCCTACCCTGACGTATGGAAGCGAGATGTGGACCTTGCAAGAGGGGAACAAGTCAAGAGTGAGAGCAGTGGAAATGAGTTACTTGAGAGGAGCATGTGAAGTGACATGGAGGGACAGGTTGACGAATGAAGAAGTGATGGAACGTTGTGGGGTGGATGTGGATGTGGTTGAGAAGATTAGGAGAAATACACTGAGGTGGTTTGGACATGTGAAGAGAATGGAGAATGAAAGACTGACTAAGAGGGTGTATGTAGGTGAGGTGGAGGGAGGGAGAGGGAGGGGTAGACCGAGGATGAGGTGGAGGGATGGAGTAGAGAGGTATATGAAGGAGGGGGGGATGAGTTGGGAGGAGGGTAGTCAGATGGTGGGTGACAGAGCGACTTGGAGGCGTTTTGTCTGCGGCCACCCTTTGCGGGATTAGGGCATCGGGCTATAGATAGATAGATAGATGTTAGTATTTTCTGAGCCATAGGATGATGATGGGAAATGTAGAGTAATTTCAGTTTCTGTGTTGGATAAAGAGGTTTTGGGGTGTTGGCAACACTGGTTGCTTTAGCTACTGTTCTGGTTGCTGATCTTTATTTTCTTCTCTCATATCTTCCAACATTTGTTTAGAAATTCATTTTTATTTCCAAAGCATTTTGTCTTGAACAGCCCTAATGTAAACACATGATTTATCGGTCACAGTTTTCATCAGTGCAAGAAATATTTACTCTCTAAGGCTTTCATAATTATGAATATTTATTTAAAATTATTATTATGTATTCCATGATAGGTAAGATGACAGTTCTGTGGTCAAACACAAAATATTCTTTGTTGAGTCGCCTAGTTGTCCACACTATTTTGTACCTTGTCTGATGCGCGAGAGTCTGTACCCCAAATAACACTGTTAACTCCACCTGTGACTAAAACACATTAATCTGAGTCTAAAAACAGTTTATAAATCAACCTGAACACAAAATTTAAGTATGAACCATCATCAATATCATTAAAAAATAAATCATAACCCATTGCCAAACCAGGTGTAGGCCCATGATAAGCAGGGTAGGGTGGTATTTCTACCCCCAACACTTTTCTGGGGTATCGCATCTAGGGTATCGTAAATTAGGGTTTGTCTGTAATTCACTGTGAATTGGTCTTCCAAATAATAAGCTACTGACAAAAGTTCAGTCTGTGTTGAACAGGACAACAAAGCATATCTTTGGTCTCCCTCCGAGAACCTTGGCTAACCCGTTCCTAATTGAGCTGCATTGGTTACCAGTAAAGGCTAGAATTTAATTTGAACTGTGTCTTATTACGTTTAAGGTTCTTAAGTTTCATGAACTGAAGTATCTTACTGAATTGTTGAAATTCTCATTGGCACGCCCATGGGTGATGTTATGTAGTGAAGATGATTCCATGCATCTTGACGAGCCTGGAGCCATTCACCAGTCATCTTTCTCTGATCGTTCTTTTTCATAGAGCTCCTAGGTTACATAACAGATTGCCATTGCTCATGAGACAACTTTCTTCTGTTGAATCCTTTTTAGAGACAGTTGAAAGCCTTTCTCTTTTCAGAATGCTAAGACATGGAGAGAGGTACTGTAACAGATGATTATGGGATCTAATGATTACCACTTTCACACTTTTTTTTTTAAATTATTGATGATTTTTGTATTGTATATAAGAGATGTCACAATTCTTGTAATTGTAAAAAAAATGTATATGTGAGTCGAGTGCTAGTGAATTCCCAGTGGAAAAACTGGTATTTTTGAGAGACAAAAGACCAGATTATATTATTATTATTATTATTATTATTATTATTATTGTTGTTGTTTATTTCCAGGTGTATCCTCAGTTAGTTAAAGAAGGCAGATTGGGTCGTTTACCATCCTTATTATCGTTCGTACTGAATGAGCTTGCTTCAACAAGCAGTTCCCTTCACCATGTACTCCAGACTGTGGGTAAGTTGTTTTCATTATCATTATTTTTTTCGTTTTTTCATTTTTAAAGGCTCCAACATGCTTGCATGTGTCGGCCTTGGTCACCTAATGGTGGCTCTCCATGCTGCACGATCCATTGCAACCTCCCTGTTGAGTCCCTTAACCCTGAGGTCACACTTAATGACCTCGTCCCATGTCTTTCTCGGTCTACCCCTCATAACCCCACCCCCAATATTAACACTTCCCACCTTTCTCACCCAATTATCATCCCCCATCCTCTCCACATGTCCAAACCATCTCAATCTACCGCTCCTCATCACAACACCAATACACTCCAGTCCCATCCTACCTCTCAACTCTTCCATCGTAAACCCAGCCCCTCCAGGCCTTGGACGCAGGGACGCACTGCACATCCACGTAATCATTGTCATTTCTGTACGTCTGAGCCGGCGAATATCTTCCTCCTTCACTGCCCAGGTCTCACTACCATACAGCATTACACTCCTAACACATGCTGCATACAAAGACCCCTTAGCACGTAGGGAGAATCCTCTCAGTGTCAGGAGAGGCAAGAGCTCCCTGAACTTCTTCCAACCACTTCTCACCCTAGCCACAGAGCTAGCTCCAGCCCCACCTCCAGCACACAACATGTCTCCCAAATAACAAAACTCTTCCACACTCAAGAGATTCACCAGCAAGTTCAATCCTTTCACGTCTGACAATCTCCACCTGCTCACCCCGACACGCCGTACACATAAAATCAGCATTATCTTGCAGTCTACCTCTGATCCCACTACATCTCTTATGCACCAATTTATCACACACACCACACAAGCTGGAATTACTTCCCATGCCCTTGTGGCAAACTGCACATGGCCACTCTCCCTCATCTTTGACAGTACCGCCACCAACCCTAGATATCATCACTTTTGTTTTATCTGCATTTACCCTTAAACCATTGTGCCCCATACCATCTCTCCACTTCCCAAACCTTTCCTCCACCTCCCTTTCGTTTTCTGCAATCAACACCAAATCATCAGCATACAACAACTCCCATGGGAGTCCGTTTCTAAAGTCACGTGAAAGGGCTTCAAGTACCATGATAAACAACATGGGACTTAAGACTGACCCCTGATGCACACCAACATTCACGGAAAACTCATCACTCAAATCTCCATTCACTCATACCTGGGTGTGAGCACCCATATACATAGCCATTACCACCCTAACCAGCCACTCCTGCAAGCCAAGCTTTCTCATTGCCCACTTCACCACCTCTCTAGGGACTCTGTCAAAGGCCTTTTCCAAATCAACAAAAACAAAATACAGATCCCTTATGCTACCGATATATTTTTCCTGAAGCTGTCGAACAATGAATATAGCATCAGTGGTCCCCCTACCTGGCATAAACCCAACCTGCATCTCATCAATATTCACTCTTTCTTTAATCATACCTTCTAAAACTCTCTCCATTAACTTCATTATCTGATCTAAAAGCTTTATACCCCTATAATTTCCTCTTTCCAGGGCATCACCCTTCCCTTTATACACATTTACAATTACGCTCTTCAGCCAATCATCTGGCACAACACACTCATAAGTAATCCTATTTATCAGGTCAGTGACTAAACTCACCCCTATATTGCCTGAGGCCTTCAACATTTCGGCAGTCAACCCAGTCACACCTGCTGCCTTCCCCACCCTCATCCTGCCTATTGCCTCACTCACTATCATTCAAAGGCCAAGGGCCAGACACTGGATCTGCTGGCTCCAAACCTTCCCTGTCCCAGTCAAACTCCTCATTCAACAACCGGTTATAATGCTCTCTCCATGTATCTTTAATTTCCTCACTGTTCACCACTACCTTTCCTTCATCATTCTTCACACACTGCTCACCTATAATATCCCGATTATCCCTCTTCACTTGACCTGCCACCCTAAATATCATATTTTTCCTTTCCCCATGGATATGGAGAATGTGAGTGCATTCAAGTACTTGGGTAGTGTGATGAGTAAGGATGGAACTTTGGGGGATGAAGTACGTGAAAGGGTACAGCAGGGAAGAAAGGTTGTTGGTACAGCGTACACTGAAAGCAGTGATGAGAAATAGGGAGGTGAGTATGGAAGTTAAGAAGTCACTGCATGATGGTATTGTGATCCCTACCCTGACGTATGGAAGTGAGGCGTGGACCTTGCAAGAGGGGAACAAGTCGAGTGAGAGCAGTGGAAATGAGTTACTTGAGAGGAGCATGTGGAGTGACGTGGAGGGACAGGTTGACGAATGAAGAAGTAAAGGAATGTTGTGGGGTAGATGTGGATGTGGTTGAAAAGATTAGGAGAAATACACTGAGGTGGTTTGGACATGTGGAGAGGATGGAGAATGAAAGACTGACTAAGAGGGTGTATGTAGGTGAGGTGGAGGGAGGGAGGGAGAGGGAGGGGTAGACCGAGGATGAGGTGGAGGGATTGAGTTGAGAGGTATATGAGGGAGGGGGGGGGTGAGTTGCGGGGGAGGGGAGTCAAATGGTGGGTGACAGAGTGACTTGGAGGCGTTTTGTCTGCGGCCACCCTTTGCGGGATTAGGGCGTCGGGCTATAGATAGATAGATAGATAGATAGAAGTAATAGTCTCTGTGACTCGGACTTTGCCCTGTATACCTCTCTTCTAGCCCTACGCTTTGCAGCCAAATATTCCACTTTGCTACCACACTTCTTCCATTCCCGGAAAAGCCATCTTTTCTCCTTAGCTGCAGCTTCTACACCCTCATCCCACCACCAAGTTACTTTATGTCTTGGTGGTCCTCTTGTCCAACTGCATGTTACATTAGTAACTCTCAAGAAATTGTTCTTGAAGGCTCTGTACTGTTCATTAATGCCTCTGTCTGCAGCTCCCTGTTCAGCCACCATTATGATCATGATTAATGTTATTACCATCACTGTCATCATCATTCAGTGCTGCATGTTTTGTATTGCAGGTACAGTCAGGGACAAAAGTTGACCTGTATTGGACAAAGGTTGACTGTGCATTCATCTGTATGTACATCTCTCTTAGAACATATCTGTCATTTTCTTCTCTGATACATCATAAAGAATCATCTATGACCAGAGAAGCATACCAAGCCTCTCCCACCATAAGAATAATAGCTAGTCGAGGAAAATGGCCAGAGAAATCTAACAGGCCACACACAGCCTGGAAATATTGGCAGTTAGAGAAAAGTGGCCTTATTAGTGAAACTTTTGTCCCCAAATGTACATCCATCAACCTGATCATCATCATCATCATCATCATAACACTTTCAGGTCTGTGGCTCCATACCTTCACCAGGCACTCAGGGTTTGGCCTCTTGGCCTCCCACTTGGCCACAACCTACAGGCACAAGATACAGGCAAACTCCAGTTTATTGATGCAATTGGTTCAGTAAAAACCTATCGCTAGGCAGGGTATCACAAATCGAGGACGATTTAACATGTATAGGGATGGATTTTTGAGCCTTGGGTTTCCCCCCCGACCAAACCCACCCAAATGAGTCCAAAAAAAAATTTAAAGTCAATCTAAATGAACTAACTACTGTAAAAGAAGCTAACCTAAGCCTAACACCAACTCACTAAAGCCAAATAGTAAAATCTGAAAACCATAAAAAGTAGGTCGGAAAATGTCAAACACCTCTCATCACTTACTTCTTGTAAGTCCATGTCTGCTCCTGGTCATCATCCTTTTTATCCCCCCTGAGGCTAGGGGACATGTGGTGCTCCCTAACACACATCCTCCTCAAAGCCCTCAAACCCCATCTCTGGGGGAGGGTTGGGGTGGGGAAGCCTGGCAAGTTTGGGGGATGGAAGCTGCAGACTGATGTGCTGGCTCTGGGGTTGGTGGTGGGGTGCAATGCAGTGACACAGGAGTTGGTGATGGGGTGTGATGCGATGACAGACGAGGTGGGGAAGGTGACAGCTGTGATGACTGTCGAGGTGGCGAGGGAGACAGATGCGGTGGCTCACTTCATGGTGAGGGAGACAGAGGCAATGGCTGAAGTGTGTCG